>NC_081850.1:24598158-25228158 GCF_963259705.1 Myotis daubentonii | reverse complement strand
TATTTTCGATTACATTTGTTTGCGTTTCAAATCATCTATCACGTAACAGATCTCAAAATTTTAATAAATTATTTTTAAACAATCAAACTGCAAGTTGAGGGTTGAATTTAGAATGTCTCAGTAACTGCACACAAAACAATGTTTTATGTAGTTGCCTTGAGTTTGTCACCGAGGCTGCTAAGTAATGTTTTAAAAAATTGTTTTCATTATTGTTAAATAGGAATAGCAAACTTTCACAGTCCACAAAGTTGCCCGAATATATTTCAGGGCTCTACTATTATGAGGATTCCATTCAAGTGAAGCACTTACTGATAAAACATGTCCTCAAAAAAAAAATGACGCTAAGTAGAGGTTTGCTATGTCACATATATTTCTGTACTAGCGTGCCTAAAATGTCATCTCCTAAGTGTGATTGTTTTCTAATGCTAAGTTGCAATATACTTTTCATAATTTTGAGTGGCATTAATACGAAGCACAGTAACTGTCTTCATCCAAAAAAAAGGTGATTAAGGTATTCAAATGTCCTAATTAATAGATTATCCCAATAACACTTTAAACAATTATGAAAATTATTTTTTAAAGCAAGGCATCAAAGTGATCTAAGATCTAATGGCTCTATATTATCACCTTGCTCTTCCAGAATTTTTATTAAAATACACTGAGATTCAATAATGCTCTTTAAAACTTCTTTTAGTTTAACTAAATTGATAAAATAAGTGACAAGTTACAAGTTTCAAATATAAAAGCAAACAGTCCTAATTCCACTAAAAATATTGATTTTTCTTCACAGCAACAATGGTTTCCATGGAAAGAATGGAAAATTAGACCAATATAGTTGCTAATGAATAAATACTAGATGTTCTTGGAGTATTGCTATTTAACGATAAACCATTTAAAAATGTAACTACAGAACTTGAAAGACAATGAAAAAAAAATCAATGCAAACATGCCAAGTGAAAGTTATTATTATTAAGGATTTTACAGTAATTTTAGAAAAAGCATATACTATCTTATATATGATGGTTCTTAATTATCCTTTTATATCTGATTCACAGTGATGCATAAATACTGATTTATAAATACTGATTTATAGATTCACTGATACTTTTGCATAACATTCTGCTACATATCAACTTTAACTGTAGCTCTTTTTGAATTAAAATCCTTTCTAAAAATCTCGACATTTCAACAATTGAAACTTTATAAAGTTTTCAACCAATTGAGAATATTTCTCTATTTTGTATTTTAAAATCCAAAAAAAGTGTTTTGCTACAGTTATAAGGCTCTTCCAATACAAAACCAAATTATTGATCTGATGTAAAAGCAACATAATTAAGGTGCCCTTACATTTACAACACCTTACCTTACCTTACCTATAAAGTCACATAGAAAGTATTAGTTAAGTGAGAATTCTAAAGCTAAAATACCTGCTCTTGCATAGACTTTAAATCCCAAAATAGTTTTAATACATCAACATAGATTTACATTATTAAACAGTAGATAATATTAGTCACCATGAATTAGTGTTGGTGAGTATGTATTCTTGACTACTAATGTGATAGCAGAATGATGATGCAGTATATGCTTCGAACAGTCCATATGTCTAGAAGCTGCAATTTTATTTTTAACTTACACAAATTAAGGTAAAGTTAGTGAGTTTTCAATACATGTTTAGAGGAAAGAAAAAATGCAGTGTATGTAAATCACTAGCAATGTTTCTAAAAAGCCAATGCTGGAAACATAAATTAAAACAGAAAAGCAATCGTGTACAGGTGAGAATAAGTGAGTCAGTACTTTGCAAGTGTAACGCTTATCTCAATTTGTTTTATTTGAATAATGCTTCAATAATGTAAAAATAATATCAAATGGCCATAGTTTACCAGAAAGCGAAAAAAAATTCCTGATGATGGGTAATATGAAATGTCACTTTTACAACTAAAGGAAATTCGTTTTACCTGACACAGTTCAATCATCATATTTATTGGTCATTATTCTTAGCTTTTAAAGGACAACTAGCTCAGCAACTCATTTTTCCAGTTTTGTTAAATTAAAGTGCACGTTTACTTGCTGAAAATAGCCATATCTAAGTTAATCATACTCAGATGCCAAACAAAATATAAACAATAAAAAATGTGTCAGCCAAAAAGCTACAGGACTGTATCCAATCACTGAATAAGCCTTATCATTGTTTTCATCTTCATTCACAATTTATGAATGCCTCAGTCCTTTTGAATCACAATGGCTTCTAATTGTCATACAATTGAAATCTTAATCATTTGTCCCTTATAAAAATGCATCATCGTGATATTGGAATATTTTTAAATTGCAACACACCTAAGAGGAGGTGACACTTCTTTAACTGTTTAGTCTTTATGCCAATGTCAAAGAAAATGGTTATGGATGACCAATCATGCTACATCCTCCTAAAAGCTAAAGTAAACTGCCCCACACCTCCAGAGGTTTAAAATACTGCTTCAAATAACAGCTCAGAGCTAAGATACTTAGTGAGTTCCTTAGCTGGTTAGTTAGCTGGGCAGCGATGAAAACCACCCCCAGGTAAGTCTATTCGGTCTGGTCACTTTTCCAATTGACCGTCTGGTTTAAAATTATACAATTTCTGCTCTTTCAAAAAGTATAAAGCCAGGATTTTATTTCATAACATTGTTCCTAAAGTCTTAGGCCAATTTTCAACGTGCATATTTTTTTTTAAAAAAAGACTTTACTTTTTCCAGCATTACATTCTGCCATAGGAGCTACGCCTGAAGATCGTCAAATGAACAGGTCTGCACAAAATGAACGTGTTGTAAAAGTCCTTAACTTTCACCACGACCAGCTAACTGGTGTTAAGGTAAAGGCTACCTTTGTGGCGGGGTCACTGTAAACAGCCAAGTGCAGATCATGAAGGACCAGAGCTTCAGATCCCCAAATTACGCAAAGGAATGGATCCCCCCGACCACAACCTCCGCCTGGCTTCGTCGCCGGGCCACAGCCCGCAGCGAAGTCCAAAGGTGCCCACGAGGACTCCTGCTCGAGTCCCCTCGTCCAAGTTCACTGGTGGCTGATGAGGGCTTACTCCCTCCTAAAGCCCCTCTAAAGCCTAGGCTGCGGCGGGGCGCGCGAGCAAGAACCGGAGGGGTGGCGGGCACCTCGGGCAGAGGCGCCGCGCCGCAGCACGCACTCCGGGGGCCGCGCAGGGACTAGCTGTCGTGGGCCCGGGCCCTGCCCACCCTCGGCGGCCTCGCCCTGGCAGCACGCGGGCGCCCGCTCTCCGTGCCCGGAGCGCGGGGCTGAGCGCGCGCGGTGGCCGTGGGCTAGAGGCCGCGCGCCGGCTCCCACGCCGCCCGGTAAATCCCGTCACAACTCCCGGCCACTTTTTCGAGGGACGGGGGTTTCAGAGGTTAAGTTTTTTTAAAAAAAGCCTTGAACTGTCTGCAGAGGAAAGCAACATAACAAAACAAAGGCATTTCGGGCTGGAGAGAAAGCCCCAAAGCGCGATCAAGACATGTACCTGAGTGAGACAGATGGGAGAATACATCATGACTTCGCCTTTAAAACGCACTTTCCAGGAGATGCCCAAGACAATCTTCGAGAAGCCAGAATTTCATCTATTCATTTTACAGTCATCGGAGCCCCGCGATGCGATCAATCAGGACGGGGTCGCTGGATCGCCGCAACTTCGAAACAAACCCAGTCCTCCTTAAATAGCCAAAGATTCAAGTTCACTCGGCGTGCTAGATTTCCCGGGGTGAAATCCAATCTACACTTTTAGACCTTGCCGTCCGAGCGCGCCGGCCGTGCTCTCCCAGGCCGCCGCCGCCGCCGCCGCCGCTGCCGCTGCCGGTGCTGGTTGCTTTTCGCCTGGGTTTGGGGATTTGTTTTCTGTTTTGCAGTTGTTGTTGTTGTTGGGAGCTAGGAGGTGCGCGAAGGATCGGTGCGGGTTGGATTGGGGTAGTGGTTGGTGGTGAAATGCTTTTTTAAAAAAGGCGGGGTGGGGGGCGCAGGAAAGAGGGCGGGAGCAAGAGCAGAGAGAATGTGTCACCGCACTGGGAAAGTTCAAGGTTACAGCCCGGAGCCCTGCCGCAGGATTCCCGAGTGGCGATCGCAGGCGAAACTTTGCCGCGAGCCGACCATGTGTGTGCGCGAGAGGGAGCGTGAGCGAGTGCGCGCGGGTGGCGGGGCGCGCGCGGGAGAGGGCCGGGTGGGGGCGGGGTGGGGGGGGGGAGAAGGGAGAGGCCGGGGTGAGGGAGGGGACGCGAGCACAGGTCTCCCGGGTGGAAGAGGCTCCTGACGCGCGGTCCCCTGGCTGCAGCCGCCGCCGCTCGCGCCGGCTTCTCCACGCCCGCCCGGCCGCCCACCTCGCCCCGCGTCTGACCCGGCCGAGGGAGGAGGCTGCCGCCGCCGCCGCTGCCCAGAGCCCAAGGGGATCGGAACGAGCTCCTGAAAAATCCCGAACGATAAATCCCGCTCTCCCGCTCGGCTCCAAACTCCTCTCTTTTCTGCTCTGGGCTCTTTCTCTCCCCCCTCCCTCTCTCGCTTTCTTTCCTTGCAAAACTTGGAAGTTGAAAAATTCACCGGTTCCACCCTCTGGACCCCGCTCGAGCTCTCTCCAAATCAGACTTAAGGATTGTTTTATTATTTAATTACACAATCATCGCTTTACTCCTCCTCCTGCAAACGCGCATTCCTTTTGCACCAGCCTCTCCACACCCCCGCCCCCCACCTTCCTCCTCCTCCTCCAGCTTCTCTTTCCCTCCCTCCCTCCCTCCCTTCTCTTTTCTCTCTCTCCTATATTCTCCTCTCTCTCTCTCTCTCTCTCTCTCTCTGTCTGTCTCTCTCTCATTTGTTTAAGGTTTCATACCAGTGCAACAAAACCATAGTTGTTTGGGGGGTTTTGTGTTTTTGTGTTTTGGGTGTTTTTTTTCCCCAAAATAGATCTTTCCGCCCTTTTGGTAAGTCCCGCACCCTCCCCACAACACACACACACACACACACACACACACACACACACACACACACACACACGAAAAGCCGCCCTGGAAGAGAGCTTTCGGTGCTCGTTGCGGACTCTTTAAGCCGCGGGGACAGCCGAGTGGGAGAAACACTGAGCCGGTCTGGGCCCGAGAAAGGAACGAATGGAAAATTCCCTCACACCCCGGCCGCCCTGGGGCTCAGGCTGGGGCGCCGACTCTCACACCCCGGGCGGGCGCGGTCCGGCTCACCCGCCGGCGGAGGGGAGGAGGGGGAGGCGGGGGAGGCGGGGGCCTGAGCGAACTTGGGCTCAAGTAGTTGGGGCGCGCCGGCGCGTCAGGAGGCGGGGTCTGCCGGGGTCTCCCACTCCGGGGCCCGCGCCCCAGGGCTGCCCCGCAGCAGCAGCGCTTCCCCGCGGCCGGCCGCCCTCCCTGGGGTGCCCCCGTGCACGTGGCCCAGCTCGGAGAGGGAGGACCGGACCGAGCTGCCGCCAGTGCCCGCTCCCTCCTCCTCCTCCCCATCCCGCGGCCCGCTCCGCTCCCTTCCTCCTGCAGCTCCGCTGGCTCACTCCCAATCCCCACCCCCCACCCCCTAGGGCCCGGGGCGCCAGCGGAAAGCGGCTCCCTCCCCGCCGGGGTGCAGGCTGGGCGGGGCCGCGGCGCGCTCGGGGCTGCGGGGCGGACGGGCGGGCGCGCGCGCGCGGGATGCGTGTGCCGCTACTGCCCTGCAGAGGCGGCCGCGCCCGCTCCGCTTGGGCGCCGAGGGCCCCGCCCCCACCCGGGCCGCCGGCCGCAGCCCCCGAGTGAATGAACTTGATTTTGGGTCTTCTGAGGGTGGAGGTTTGCTTTGCACCCTCTCTACCCTCGGCACACACTCTCTGGCGCGCTCGCAGACTCACGCACGCCGCCCCCAAAATCCCTGTTTTCCGCAGAGGGTGGGTGGGAAGAGGTAGAAGCAAAGGCTGCCCAGACAATGGAGAGAAGAAGTGAGCGCGAAGAACTCCGCGTCTACCTAGCCCGGGGCTGCCGCGGAAGGTTGGGGCTCGGAGTGGGGCTCGACTGCCCCAGCCCCAGGAGCGAGACCCCCACTTCCAACTGTGCTGTGGGGGTGTTCCGAGGCTCTCCCCTGATTCCCCGTTTCTCTTACCCTCTCTCCCTCCCTCTGGATTGTTTTTTCTCAACTTTCTCCTCTCCCGGTCTCACCCGCTTCTGCCCACGGTCCCCGCCCCCCTTCTCTCCCCGCCGCGGACCTGAGGCAACCAGTGACTTTTCCTTCCCCAAGTGGGAGTTATCCACATCAAGCATTTCACAACGACACATCAAGAAAAGTAGGCAGGTTCAAGTCAACCATGAAATGGTCACTTTTTAACCCCGTCCTGTCCTCATTAGGGAAATGCTCAAACACAGTCCGTTTTCAAAGAGCGCTCTTAATGAGGCGAGCTTGCCAAGTCTACCAGCTGCAGCCCCCGTAAACCAAGGGCCCGGAGAAGAAAGGCGCTGGGGGTGGGGAGTGGAGGCCGGGGAGAGGGGGCGGTGGATCTGGGAAGGCAGGTAACGTCGGGGAAATTTCGAGAACTAACCCCGCGTTAACCCTTTAGGGCACAGCCTCCTGCTCCCCGAGGCAAAATCCTCCAGTCGGCGTTCTAACGACGTTAATTTCCTTTGTGTGGGCCTTTTCTTCTTTTTGAAAAGTCAGGATAAAGTTGACAGTCTTTACAGATCAAAGGCATGAGGTGACCGCGGGGGTTAATCCAAATAAATACTCATTTATCTCTCGGAAATTTTTAGGCAATCTCATTTTAAATGTTTAAAAAATTCCCCCAGCATCACTTTGTATTGTACATTACACTGCATCCCTTTCTCACCGACATGGGGGCGGGGTCGGGGGGGAGCCGGCAGGGAAGCTCTACTGATAATACCAGCTTTAACTACTAGAGTTTCCCTTTGAACAGATATTCAATTTAACCGGAGTTAATTTACCATAAAAGACATTCCCCATGGCATAAATGCACTCATGTCCTTGAACACACCTCTTTGAATGCCTGGACTCTTACAAAAGCCATTATTTTTCGGGGTCTCTTTAAAAAAAAATCAAGTGCCCGTCTCGTCTCTCTCTTTCCCTCCCTTCTTCCCTCCCTCCTCACCACACCACCCCCAGTGAAATCCTGGCACCCAGAGAGCACTCCTTTCAGCCAGAGATCCAGCCGCTGTCCCCTGGCAAAAGAGGCCCAGTGCTGAGCCCTGGGCAAGTGTCTGCAGACATCGCCGCCCCTCCTCCCTGATGAGTTTCCCTTACCAACAGAAACCATTTCCTTTTGTCACCAAAACTAGGTTGCATCCAAAAGTTTCTCACAGGCTTAAAAAGGGAAAATGGACAACGATTACACAGAAGAGCCCACAAAAGCTGCAGCAACACACAGAGGGGTAAAGGAGCAGCCACAGACACAGGTAAGACCCCAGAGAAGTGAAGACAGTCTGGGGCCTCCCGAGCCTATCCCTTAGGGGTTCAGATCTCTTCCAGATGCTCCATGTCTGTAGGGCACTTAAGGTTGGATACAGTTTTGATGGGCACAGCGGATGCTTGGTAGTTGGGTTTTGATTTGTTTCCAAGAAAGAGGAAAAGGGAAAAGGAGGAATTTTGATGTGGGGAAAAGCCAGGAGGGAGGAAGAACAGGCAAAAGAGACATCCTGGAAGGGCTCATGGGGTTGGGTGCTCAATTTCTGTGGCTTTGACTGTCCTCTCCTAGGCAGGATGGCTGAACCATAGGCAGGATGGCTGACATCCCCTAAAACACTGCTTCTCGTCCGGCCAAATCCAAGGTCACTGCAGGCCTTCCCAGGATGAACTCTAAGAGAGCCCTTTGTAAAGAGGGGCTGGTGTGTTTGCCTGTGGGGGACATCTGGCTTCTCTCAGCACAACACTTGTCCTCCACTATCTTTGGTTTGAGAAATACCAATCTTTTAAACCCCCAGGAGAACAGTAGAGAAGAGGAAGTGAGAAAGTATTTACATGTTATCTACTTTCCTTTTTTCCCCTGTATGTCTGTGCCATGGTGTTAGGAGTGGTTTGAAAGTATCTCTGAGAAGCTTCTGATACTATAAAAATGGGTCAGATACTTCTGAGGCTTTGGCACTTACCTCTCCTAAATTCTTTCTTCTCTCTCTCCCACACGGAAAGGTTTAGAGAGACAGGCCAATTTCATTCACCTCCTAAGCTGGCTTGAAGAGCTAGAAAGTGGAAGGTTCCTGCAGCAACAGGAAAATCTTATATTTCAGAATTCCTAAAGATTTCCTCCGTAGATCATCTATTACCTACAACCTTGGGGGCGGGGGGGGGGAGTTTCTTTTCTGACAGATAGTTTATTGATTTCAAGAAGGAATGCCTGTGCTTCAGGTGACTGGATTCTTCAGAACTCAGTTGTATAATTGCAAAAAATGAAGCAATGTTTACCCCATTGAAGCCTTTCACTGACCTCCAGAGAGGAGCTTGACATCTCAAGTATCTCCTAATATTGATTTTCTGTTAACCTTCTCCTTGCTAAAGAAACTCCGTGACAGGTTGCAAATCCTAGGCAATTTAGGGAAAAGTTTCTTGGAGCTTAACAAAGCTGTCATTTTCAGCATACCGGATGACTTTTTTTTTTTTTTTTTTTTTTTTTTTTTTTTTAGCTCTTGCCTGTGATTTGAGGGGAGGCTCAACAATTCCACACACCCTGGCTTCATTGCCAATATCAATATTTTAAAACTAAATACAAAAGAGACAGATGACCTCCTGACCCCAGGAAATAGGCCTGCAAAACTGCAAGTATCCACTACACCATGCCCAGGAACCTTTCCTTCTTCCAAATGAACCACAAAAAAGCATGTGTAGCTTGGAAAACACAGTTTTATATCCACAAGCCGGAACACCAAAAATCCTCTCAAAAAACACATATATAAACAACCAACAAGTACTGACATTGCCTGTACTTGATGGGAATTGCAAAATCGTGCCCAGCTCTTTCAGCCTTTAAACTACGACTGTCAAATTAGGATAGCAATTTTTCCCTACTAGAAAATTCACAACCAGTTACCTCCCCACCCCAACCCCACCCCACCACCAGGGCTTTGCCTTTCACTGAAATGAATAAATAACCATGGACTTCTTTTCCCTCCTTTGGGGGCTGTTTGGTGTCCCCTGAGAACAAAACTAAATGAGAAAAAATGACGCTGTTAATAAGGTCATTGCTGAAATGCCTGTACTCAATTGTTTAAAAAAGAAAAAAGTGTCCCACTAAGTGTGCCTACATTCCAGGCACACTTACAAGCTAAGGCTGAATCTGAGCACCGACTGGGCCCTATTTCTCCATTAAGGTCAGACACTTTCCACTCCTCCACAGAGGAGAGGCCAGTTCATCAGCAGAGATTCCCAACTGCCGAAGACATCTGCTTCCGGGATTATAAAGTCAGCAGTTAGTTGCCCTGTAACTTTTGCATGATTTATTTTAAACTTTGAAAACCGTGGTAATAATTGCCTTGTTTCATTCACAATACTTCAGAAGTTACATACACTCTCACACACAACCTCTGCTCTGCTGACACTGAGTCGTAGTTATTGTCCTTTTTCAAAATAGCTGAACGGTAAAGTAAAACTTTCTGTCACTTTATTTCTAAGTGTAAATTGACTTTTGCTACCCAGATACATATGCCTTTGTGACATGGAGACAGATCAGTTTTAAAGAGATGTTCAGAATGTTCTAACCAAGATGGCCAAGGAGTCATATTCTGTATTAGGTATAGAAAGTCCATTGCAAATCAACTCAAACTTTCTGCATCCCTATCTCTAATTCTTCCCTTCAAAACTGCCATTCTATTTGAAAATCAAAACAACGGATAACAACATAATTGTGCATTTTAACTTTCAAATTAAAATTTAGCAAACACTTGCATAAATTACAGAGAAAAGGCCAAAAAAAATGAGCCCATATACATTTTTTACAGTGAACTGTATCCCTGAAATGTGTCTGAAATATCTTAACCCAACAAGTTAATAAATATCAAAGCAATAAAATTGTCAAATTGTGTGATGTCACAGACTCCAAAAGCAAAGTTACAGATGTTTGTGACATCACATTCACTCATAATTATGCTGCTGCTCAGTCTGACCATATTAAAATGAAATGGATGCCTATGTCTGCTAAAAAATAAAAAGAAATTTATTTTGGACATCAAACAATGAAACTGTCACCATTTATTGTATGAAACACTCAGCTAATCAATTTCCTATTAAAACAGCTTTCAACAATACTTAGCTTTTTTCAAATTCATCGGAGCCAGTAAAAACCTTTTTCCAGTGCACAAGAATGCAGCCCCAACCACGAAGGATAATTACCCTTCTAAATACTTTTATTGCCCAAGCACTTTTTCCTGTGCTCCCCATCAGTTAAGCAGGAATCTGCAGTATATTGTATCAGTGAGTTGGAGTGCTTGACCTTTGCCCACATATGATTTAATAGGGACTTTTCAGCGCCTGAGCTTTCTCCATCTCTCATACCATTAAATGAAAACATCAAACCTCAAATGTAAAACTGGAAACCACAACGTTTTGTGTTTCACAACTCTTTGCAGTTTTTCCTTAGGCTGCTTAAAGGTCAGCTTCTGCCTCTCACAGCACTCTCCCCCATGCAGCAGATGTCCTCCAAAGTCACACTTATTCTGATTTTGATTAAATCTCAAACTCTCCAGTCCGATACACACATGCACCCTGCTTATTTACACGTGCATTCTTTTCTAACCACATAAGCATGCATGTATGACTTTCTGGATTTATTCTACTTTAGGGCTGATTTAAATGTCTGTTCGAGGATGGGTTCAAAAGTTAACTTTTTCCCTGCCTGTTGGAAAGTTAAAATTACAAAGTAGGGTGCTACAAGATCCGTTCAAAGCAAGTTAGAGTTAATCTTGTGTATTTTGGCGCCCTTTCCCTGCCAGCTACTGTACTTAGTGGGGAGGAGGAGGGAACTTGGAGATCTAGTCTGTCCTGTCTCAAGTTCAATGGCAGTTCTTCTAACCCAGGAGAAGATGGCCATGTTCACAGCCCTCATAATAATTCCAATCACGCCACTTCGGCATCTTGTGTCAAAGTCGAAACTGGCTTCCCCACCCCCTTCAACCTAAAAGCTGCCAAGTCCTCACACACTCTGCATTCAACCACAACTTAATGGATGGGATATTGTGCATTAAAATGTGTCCAGACGTACTGGTGAAGAGAGGACAAGGGACACACACACACACACACACACACACACACACACAGACTTAGCAGGGGGGAAAAACCCTACAGCAAAAACAGCAGGGCAGGAGGGGGGAAAAGTTTTACTAGGAGCGGGAAGAAATCCATCATAATCTTTTGTTTTTCTAAGGGGTGGGGGGGAGGAGGAAGAGGGCTAACAATTCAATCCTGCTTTGCAATGAATATTGATTTTAAAAAAACTCCACCGCACCAATCAGAGCGAGATAGTACTTCCCTCACTTAAAAATGCACTTTTAAATGAGAATATACAACAAAACTGTGCATATTCACCTTAAAATGGAGAAAAGAAGGCTGCAAAAGGAGAGAATGGACGACAAGGTACCAATGAAGTCTCATCTGTACAGTAACTTTTTCCAAAATTGGGGGAGGGGAAAGTAGGAAGTTGAAACAGGAAAAATGCTACATTTCAGTTTGGACTCATAACGTTATCCATTGATTCCCTCCATAAAAGTATTATACCTATACTAAAATTGCCAAAGCTAAAAAAAAAAAAAAATTTACATATTTGCATGAGGTTTGGAAATCCAGTACTATATAGCTCAGCCTGGAAAGCAGAATAACATTTAGGTAAAACAATTTACAGAACATAAACAGGGAAAAATATCCGTGTCCGAGGTGGAAGAGGAAGCCAGGGACGGACAAGACAAGTAAATAAAACCCATCATTTCAAAGCCACATACCATCGCACTGTATTGCATTAAACAAGAGATCTTGAATCTGTGACAGAGCCCTGGGCCGCTGGCTTCATGTGTCTCAGGTACAGTTTTGTGGATTTTCTCAAGGGTTGTTTTGGTGTCGCTTTTTTTTGTGTTTGGTTAAAAAAAAAAAAAGGCAATCCAGGAGTAGTCTTTTATTATTACTTTTTTAAAATTACTGTTTCTGTGATGCCACCATTCTTGACCCCAGAAGAAAAGGCGGTAAAAGTCAACTCTTAAACGCAGGCAGTCCCTCCGTCTGGATATCCAGTTTTCTTTCCTCTCGCTTGCTGCAGACTGTTTCTCCTGGTGGACTTGAAACCCGTCCAGAGTGTGTGTGTGCGTGTGTGCGTGTGTGCGCGTGTGTGTGTGCATGTGCATGTGTGTGTGTGCGCGCGCGCGCGTCGCGGGGTTTCATTGTTGTGTGGGGAAGCCTGTGCTAAGGGGCGGGGGCCGCCTCTCCACCCGCGCTCCGGGCGCCGGGCAGTGGCCGCCGGCGCGCCCGCGGGGTTGCGCGCTCGCCCTTCCCCGCCTTCGGATTGGCCCGGTGCGCGCGGGGCAGCCCCGGAACCGCCGCCGCCCGCGCCCCGGTCCGCGCTCGGCCCGCCGCCGCCTCCCCCGCGTCTCCTCTTTCTCCCGCTCGCCGCCCGCCCGGCCCCGCCCCGCCCCGCTCCGGCCCGGGCGCGGGAAGCGCGGCTCTCCGCTTCCGCCTGGCGGCGGGAAGGAAACCGAAAGGAGGAGCCGGGGGCGGGCGCGGCGCTGCATATTCATCAGGGCGCCCGCGGCGGCGGAGGCGGGAGCGGCCCGAGTGGGTGTGGCGGCCGGCGCGGCGCGGCGCCCCCGCGAGTGGCGGGGCTGGGCTTTGTGCCGCCGGGTGGGGCCGGAGCGCGCGCGGGCGGGTGCGGGCCCCCTTTGTGCTCCGGGGCGTGGGGAGAGGGGAGCGGCGCCCCCGGGCCGCGCACGACTCTCGGCGAAAGAATAGCGTGACTTCAGAACTGCTGTGACTGCCCTGCTTCCCGCCACGTTGCTCGGTCAACTTTGCAAGGCCGCGATCGTTCCCGCGTGGAAGGACTTCGACAGTGTCCCACTGCCTGGCCTGGCCATGAAGGCAAAACTGCCCGAGAGAGAGCACCTTTCATTTCCATTTATGTGCACTAATGGGAACGTCAGTAATTTAAGGGAAGGGGGGAGAAATAACCAGCACCAAAGAGACTTACAACCTTCGGGTCCCCAGAAGTAAACACTCTAGGTGAGATTTGATAGTGAGTTAATGCTCATAAATAAAGCAGGTTTGATTAGTATTTTTAAAAGTTTTATACATGTACTTTTCTGTTTTCAAATGATTTATTTTTATGTTAAGCATCTGTAGTGCGGTAAAATAATGCCTGTTATCACTACGTTGTGATACAATTCTGATTTTAAATTGAAATATTAAAAGTAAAAATATAACAGGAGCCTTAAATTTACTTAGTACTAACCCATATGGGTTTGGAAAATATTTTATTACAGAGATCCCGACTGTTATATAATTGCACAACAGACAACAATAGCTTCAAATATCCGCTAAAAACCCTGTTCAATTATGTGATTACCAGTGGGAGTGGAATAACTCCCGATGAATTGTTCTTATCACTCTACTCAATGTGAGCATGTCAGTATTTTAATCCCCATCGTGTTTACCTTAAAGTCCAAAAGAATTTAAACAACATCGTTCAGGGTCTTAGTTCCTACAATGCATATTTTAAACAAAAAAAAGACATTTGTGGCCTTATAACAAAAAATAAATAAAAATGGGTTTTCTTCTCCAGCACACATATAATACACATCATAGAGATGTTTTGCTGTATGTGAATAATATATTTTCTATAATAATAAGTACAAAACTAAAAATTGGATTGATCCAATTTGACTTTAGAAAATGCCAAATTTAAAACTATGTTATTAAAGTGAAGGTCTAGCAGATCCCAATTTCCCCTCTAAAAAAACAAAAGCAAAAACCTAAAAGTATATATCTACACTTGTAAGTATAGCTTTGGGAATGGAGATGAAAGATGGGGATACACACACACATATATATGTATACATATATGTTTGCAGGTATCGCCACACTCAGCTATAACTTCCAAAGGAAAATTAAATTTTAACGTTTACCTTGTGCCAAGTTAGTTATTTTTAACCACTCAGCTAGTGTAACTATAATTCAGTCTACCCAGGCAATCAATTCAAGTGGGTAACAAACAGGTCTGTTTCCATTATAGGGTTTCCTAATGGTACTTTCATGGTTAAATAATCACATTTTAGCACTAAGGAAACAAAAATAAAATTGTAAAATTTAAAAATATTATTTAGGTTGGGGAAGACAGTGTTTAAACGGACAGTATTATCCAATTCTAAAACTTCTTTAAGTATGCCTCAGAAAGTCTTCTCTCTTGTAATTATCTGAAGTCCATAGCAGAGTTAACAATTCTTCCCAACATCTAGTTCATGCAAAGGAGAAACGGCATTACAGAGAGAATCCAGTTTTGTTTAGGAAAGATTCCAAACACAAAATGGGAAAAGCAATAGGAAAGGGGAAGGGAAAGGATTTTCTGTGCTTCTAGTGATGACTTGGATGAATCTAGATTTGGTGTCACCTGTCAGAGGATTTCTTCCTAAGCATATTATTTGGTAATAGAATGTACCATTGCATGTCATGCTCAGCCTTTCATAGATTTTTTTTATTTGCATGTCATTTGTTTCTTTTGACATGTGAAGCTTACAAGAATATTTATTCCTATACAACCTCTCTTCTGTCTGTCAAAAATGTACATATATCATAATTACATGATACCCAAGGTTTATGAAATAAGGAGGCTAATTTTCAATCATGTCTTATAGAAACTGGTCTCACTAATTAGTGGTCACCCCAAAGGGTTACTGCTCCTAAATCTTTTAATTGGCTAATGACCATGGTCTTCTAATCTACATCACTTGAATTACTGATTTTCATATTTTTTTCCTGAAAATAAAAATGTAGAAATTAGGAAGTGTTTTAAAATAGATGCTTTTTCAAAATTAAAATTATCTTAGTTAAAAGCCTTTCCTAGAATGTATTAAGGTCCAATATTTTTGTATAAGAATCTTTTTAGAAATTATAACTAATCCTTCAATCATTTAAAATAAGGACTGTCCAACATACTTAAGCATTTGGGCCCTCTGACGCACCAAATAAAGTGATTCTAGTAGAAAAGCTAATTTACTTATCTATTTATTTATTTGCTTTCAGTTGCAGGCACAATTCATTCCTTAGAACTTACTAGAAGATTCTCAAGTACATTGACAGTTTAGATATTTCTGGTTCTTCTTAAAGCCAATTAACTGGTAATGCAGTTTCTGTATGTTTTCCTCAAATTAAGAATTTTTTAAAATGTACTAGCAACATCTGCATGTGTTTATCTTTGAGAATAATCACTATATAATTATTTCTAAAAGGCATGCATTGTAACAACGCTTTATGTCATAATTGAAGTAATTCCTCTACCCCATCTAAACCAGTAATTTTCAGTCATTACCCCAAAGGTGTTTATTTTATCTTATTTCTTTATTTCTCAAAAATACAGGAAGTACGTTTTATTTATATTATTTTTTATTATCAGAGTACACACTAATTTATTAGATTATTATATTTAGTCCACTGTGCCAGCTTTTGTGCAGAGTCAATGTATATAATAAAGACTTGACAGTAAATAAAACGTACACCGTCTTTTAAAACAATTGGAAAACTATTTTTTAGAATTTAAAAAATACGTAATGTATAAACCTGTGTAAACATTCCTATTTCATATCGCCTCAGGGAAATAGTTTTAATTATTTCTTAATAATTTAAACATATTTAGAGAGGCTTACATTAGAACATTTATCAAAGGCCAACTTTTGGCATTTTGTTGAAGTTCAAGATGTGAGAGCTGTCCCCGTACAGCTTTTATTGAGGAGAGGAGAGCGCACACTTAGTCTATTGTGCAAGAGGAAAACCCAAGTATAAGAATAGCCTCTGGTAACCATTTTCGTTTCTCATTGATTCTAGCAGTCTTGAGCTATAATCCTGTTATGCCTCTTCTTTAGATATTGATTGTAAAAACAAACACAGTGTCTTTCCCACAAAACACGTGCTTATCATAAAGAATTTTATCTGTAGAAAAGACTTCAAGAGATTACTGGATAGGCCCTTGCAATAGAATCGAAACTCCACACTACCCAGGACAGGCATTTTCTAGCCATTGAGAGTATGGGTACAAAAATAAATATACACACACAGTGTTCCTTCTTTCACTAGCTGCATGCTGCACCTGTGCACACATATATCTGATGACATCTGCTAATATAATAAATCTCAAGTGGTTTGTGGTGTCATCAAAAACCTGAGATGGTGGTATGGCTCACAGCCTCGCCAACCCCAGGCTTTGGTCTTGTTAAATTTCACAGGCTAAATAGAGACAGACGCAGACTCATTCTGTTCATGAACCAGAGGTTTTCAAGAGCAGGTTAAAGTGGTTTACAAAAAAAAAAAAAAAAGTCTCTAGTGATGACTCAATGTGTGAAAAATCTTAGTCTCTGATGAATGGTGATAAATCAAAGATATCTCTCAGCTTTGAAAAAATCATTTTTGTCTTGATATGACTTCTCAATTTGAAAACTTGACCTTTCTTAGCCTAGTTATGTTTTTAAGACTCACTTTAAAAAATATCTAGGAGCAATTCAATCTTCATACCTTGCTTACTCGTACTTTTATCTAACTTTAGAATGTCAGCTATCAAAATGCCCATAAAAATAAAACAATAGAGTTAAATGAATTTCAGCTATAATGATTAAGTTGAGCAAAGAGAAAACAAATGTATTCTCAAAAAAAATTTAGGCTATTTTATGCCATATATAAGGTTTCTAAAACAACAGAATCACTAAGGTATTTTTTAAACCATTTTCAAAAAACAGAAGCATCTGACAATCCTGAAATCAGTGAGGCAACAGGATGCAAAAAAGCGCTAGACAGTCTACTGATCCTTCAGAAAAATCCTGGCAAAGGATCATCCTGCCTTTTGCTCAGTGGGCCATTTTCAACAAGAAAGTGAATGGCAAGCCCACTGCATCCACATCCTGTGGTCTCCTTTGCATCAAAGATTCTCTGGCCCAGCCAGTGTGGCTCCATTGGCTGAGCGTAGTCCCGTGCACCCAGAAGCAGCAGTTGGATTTCTAGTCAGGGCACATGCCTACCCAACAGAGAGCGTGCAGGAGGCAGCTGATCAATGTTTCTCTCTCGTGGATGTTTCTATCTCCCTCTCCCTTCCTCTCTCTGAAATCAATAAAAACATATTAAAAAAAAAAGATTCTACTGGGCCAATCTAGAACATGATGACATCATTTCAAGTTGCCTACTACTAAAGAAGATCAATAAAGAAGTTGTCTTTATTCCATAACTAAGAAAGCCTTCATACAGCTCAGGGAGTAGAGAAAGAAAGCGATCCTTGTACAATCATCATCGCATGCTTAGCATGAGCCCTGTAGGTGCTACAATGCGAGGGTGGATAGATACATTTTTTGAGGATTGCTGTGTTTTTGACACAAAGGCTTTCAATTCCTTTATGATCATATTCTCCTCTACGTATTTTTAGACAAGCATAAGCTTCCCATGGGGTGTCTTGAAAACCTTCGAGTAAACACACTAAATAACAACCTCTGGTTTTCTGCCCACTTTATGGGCAGCTGATGTGAGTTTGTAGAACAAAAACAGTATTGATAGAAACCAAAGAAAAATGTAAGTAGGGACAATAAGTAAGGTGCCCTCCCCACCCTACTCCACCCTCTCAAAACAAAATAAAACCCTATAATATATTCAGAAGCCAAACTAACAAAGTTGGGAAACTTTTTATATTCTTCATGACATGGGAAGTATTTTTATAAACAGGGAAAACAGGGAGGAGCAGTGCTAGGTGGGAAATTTTAGGCACCTAGGGTTTACCCAGCCTGCAACTAGTACAGCCTTCTTTCAGTAACCTATTGTTTAAAAATGGTTGACAAACAAATGTAGAAGTCAGGTTAGAAATATAAGTTTCTTCAAGAACATACCTAATATCACTATCTCATTTTCTCTTCATATCTGGCGCCATCCTGAGCTGCCCTCCATTATTTCTTTTACCATTACATTAAAAAAAATGTTTTTATACGAAAGTAGAGACACTTTAAATGAACAGTTAACAAAAGACAAATGTCCACCTACAGTCCCATTACCTAAAATTTGCATATATACCAATCCAATTTGCATCTATGCACATATACTATTTGCATAGTTATATTTATTAAATACATTTTTATTGATTTCAGAGAGGAAGGGAGAGGGGGAGAGATAGAAACATCAATGATGAGAGAGAATTGTTGATTTGGTTGCCCCTGGCATGCACCCCACAGGGGATTGGGCCCACAACCCAGGCATGTGTCCTGACTGGGAATCGAGTCGTGACCAACTAATTCATAGGTCAACACTCCACCACGGAGCCATGCTGGCCTGGCTGCATAGTTATATTTTGAGGTGACCACATCTCTGTTTTACCCTCTCATATTTTTCATGTTGGATTAACTGTCACCATTTAAAATTTAGGATATTTTACTAAAAACCGAGAAACCCTGCTTCTGTTGAAAAGTGGAGGGTGAGACATTTTTGGACAAGTGCTGTGTACAGGAGCAACCAGTCGGAGCAGAGTGGCTGCTGCCCCCTTGGTCTCCACAGTTCCCATCGCTCTCTGTTGCACTAGACCAGTGATGGCAGTGATGAACCTTTTGAGCTCGGCGTGTCAGCATTTTGAAAAACCCTAACTTAACTCTGGTGCCATGTCACATATAGAAATTTTTTGATATTTGCAACCATAGTAAAACAAAGACTTATATTTTTGATATTTATTTTATATATTTAAATGCCATTTAACAAAGAAAAGTCAACCAAAAAAATGAGTTCGCGTGTCACCTCTGACACGCGTGTCATAGGTTCGCCATCACTGCACTAGACTTAGCCTCATTTAGGCCACTGCCTTGCTTCCTATATCCATGAGTTTACAACCCTTGATGTATTCCAAATGCTCTTCTAATAGATGAAAAATAAAAACCAGTCCAAAGAGGTAAAGTGACTTGATTAAGGCTAGAGAGCTAGTTAGTAGCAGTGCCAGCATTCTACAAGAGGCCCCCTGATTGGAAACAAGTGCTCTTTATATTAATGATGATTTCAGAGCCTGTGGGGAACTGGGTTCTGGGGGCCAGCGTGATAGCCTCAGCAGAACTACCATGACCACAAGTTCCTTTACGGACTGAAATGTCCCAGGTTCGCCATCCACCATCTTTTATTCTCCAGGTCAAGACTAACAGTGGATGTCCATAAGCCAGACACCTGAATCCCCATAAATCCTGGCCCTGTTCACAGCGACTCTTCCTCTTTCTCTCACTGAAAACAGAATACCAGAATGCGAGTGTGGGAAGATGATCACTTTATGGAGATAACATCAAATCTGCTCTAGTAGATAAAGGAGCTACCTAAATAAAAAGTTAAATGCTTTATAATATTCCCATCAGACATATCTTCTAGAGGTGTGGTGACATGCCAAATACCCTAGCAGACAACCACTATCCTAGAAAATGTAAAACTCCCATATCTGTACAGAGACTATATTTCCTGAACGTTAAATCAGGACGCATAGTGCAACTAAGAACTTCTGTTTTTAATGAATTTAAGATTTTGGAAAGTTTTGTAAAAGTTAAAAAAATAAATCATTGTTAGCTATTATTAAACAAATGGGCTTTATAAAAAAGAATAAAAATATCTACTGTCTAAGAAAGCCTGACCTCTATATCCATGTGGGCAATTCTTAGGATTTGTTCAGAAAGTGGGACTTGATGACAGTGACGGCCACGTCGTCCATGCCATTAAGTGTCCTATACAGTTTGCACGTGCTTGTAGCTTTGCTCTTCAGACAAACACCCACCCTCTGGGTTCTAGTCCCAAGTGGAGGAGGACCTGAGAACACACATACAACATCACAGAGTCGACACAGTAAATAATTGAGAAGCTCATACATTATGTAGTGGTTGAGTCTACAGTTACTCTCCTGGCATGCATGGAAGTGGTCCATGTCCATCAGGCTCTGGGCTCATTCACAGAAGGTCTGAATGGCCCTTATTCTGGCCAAAGCACCATCTTAGTTGAGCAGCGTGGGCACCCTATTCCGCATTTAGGAGGCCAGACCCTCTGTGCTGGATAGGCTCCTTCCTGAGCATTTTTACAAAATTGATCTTTACTGTGGAAAGTATTAGAGAAGAGCATTTCAGATGACCACCCACCAGCTGGATCTTCTTTACTGTGACCCTTGCTTGCACCTCAGTTAAGCAAGGCCTCCCTGGGGCAGTAGTTTCCCCAACCTTAGACTAGGATGAGTGTCATAACAAGAGATAATAATTACCAGGTACTGAGGTCTAACTATGGCTCTGCTATGTGCTCAGTATATCACGTATATCATCTCAGCCCTTTCAAAGATGAGGAGCCTGAGGCTCAGAGAGATTAGGTTACCAGCAGAAGGTCACAGAGCTCCTCATCGAGACCTTTTTTTCTAATTCCAAAGCCCATGGCCGAAGCAGACCTGTACCTGCAGCAAAGACTTAGTAATGCTGTAACCACCTAGATGAGTGCGCCCCTTCACAGGAGTTGCCTGGGGAGGTTTTTCAAATATTCCTTAAAGCATTTTTATCAGTCTTCTTTTGAAATTTCCTTTAGAACCCCAGGCACATTCTTTTAAACATTATCAATGGGATAGATCTTTCTCCTTTGAATGTGGATTTGAGTTTTGGATATGACCATGATTCATTCAATACCCCGTGGTGATTAAAGAACTTATCAAGCTGGGTAAACCAGTTTGGGTCAAAAGCAAGGTATGACAGAATATAACAGGATTGTTTTCATTCTCTAGTATGTTCTAAGGTAATAGAATAGAGGCTTTAACATTTTTTATTTATTGATTTTAGAGAGAAAGAAGAAGGAGGGAGGGAGAGAGAGAGGGAGTGAGAGAGAGAGAGAGAGAGAGAGAGAGAGAGAGAGAGAGAGAGAGAGAGGTCTGTTGTTTCACTTTTGCATTCAGTGGTTGATTCTTGTATGTGCCCTGACCCGGGCTCAAACCTTCAACCTGGGTGTATTGGGATGACGCTCTAACCAGCCAAGCTGCTGGGCCAGAGCCTGGAATAGACTGTAGACTTGGACTCAGAGGCACCAGGATTTGGGGTTTAATTCCTGACTTAGCCACCAAAATGCTATGTGACTCAGCATGGCACGGGAATAATTCTGAGCCATGGTTTCCTTACCTTCAAAAAGAGCGTAAGAAAAAAAAATGCCTGCATCAGTGTTGTTGTTTGGGGGTCAGAAATATCATACATCAAAACATGTAGGAATGTGTCTGAAACGTAGACCTTTCTCAATAAATAAATATTTCTCCTGAATCTGACTGTCGGATTATTTGTCTCTGTCCTTGTCCTTCAAATGTGGTGAGAGATGACAAGCAGGAGTTAATGTTGTCTGTGACAATGATCGGAGGCCGGGGCCTCTCTGAGTGCCACTGGGCCTAGCATGTAGCCTTTATGTCCCATTCTAGTTTAAAAACCCAGAGGATTGTTCCTCGTTCCCTGATGCTAAGCCAGATGGATTTAAAGGAGACTGCAGTACAGTTTGAAATGTTAGGAAGGTAGTTTAGATCCCAAGTTTATTTCCTACCTCTCTAGAAAGGTAGGAAATACAAGAGCATCTTAAGCAAGTGTCTCTTCCCAAACATTTAAAGGAACACCTGCCCTGTGGCAGGTCCTGGCTCAAGGTAAGACAAGAGACACTGCTCCTGTTCTCAGTAATAGTTCCAAAGGGCTGGCTGATGACAGGCATGGAATGATGCTACCCAAATGATAAGAATTGAAAACACCTCAGAACCCATAGACACAAAGAGTGTCATTCACCTACTGAATAAGATAGAACTCTTCAGGCAACTAATGAGCACTTGTTATGTCCAGGAAATATACAGTGTGAACAAAACAATATTCTAGCATAGAGGCCAGAGACCTGGAATGGGGAGGGAGGAGCAGAGAATATAGGGAGAGCTAACAGAGAAATGCAGAGTTTGGCTATTGTTGTTCTGAGTTCATATGCCCGCTAGGCTTCTCTGTGAGGTCATAAGGGTGATCTGAGAATTCTAGAAACCTTGCAGCAAGATGTTTATCAAAAGAAGGAAAAGAAGAGTATGCAAAATGTTTTGCAACATACAGTGAATCAGGGATATCTATCAGGGACAAGGGACAGAGACAGCCTCCAAGGGTAGTTTTAGGGCTTTGGCAACTGATCCAAAACCACTCTGCTCTCTCCTTTGCAGCAACCTGCAAGCCTGAATGCAGTAAGTGATGTTTTCCCTTTCAAGCTGACTTATGTTCCTTTTCATGTTAGAACACTTATTATATATCTTAACTCATTTGTCTTCTCAACCATCCTATAATACAGGGACAATATTGTTTCCATTTTACAGATGGGAAAACTAGGGTTCAGAGAGAGTAAATAACTTCCTCAAGGTCAGTCACTCCCATGTATCAGAGGCAGGATTTGAACCTACGCAGTGTGGTTCTAGAGACCCTTGGCTGCTAATCACCAATTTTATGCAAATATATTCTTCTCCCCTATCTGTCCCAAACCTAGAGTGACTTTGCCCAACCTTGAAATCTCTGCTCCTTTCTGTAGGGCTCATTCTAAGCCCCCAAACTCCCTAACAAGGAGCCATAATTGTGGGCAACTTTGTCACCACTATAGAGTGACACTAAAGGTCAGTCAGGACTTAGTCACTGAGCAGAAAAGACTTGGCCTATATCTTTGGGTCCCTAGAGAATGAAACCTAAGTGACTTCCCCCATCTCTTCCTGTGCTTTAAAAAAATAAATTGTTGTCCATTCATGCAATGGAATACAGTGGGGCCTTGACTTACAAGTGTCCCGACTAATGAGTTTTTCTAGATACGAGCCGTCTCTCGGCTGATTTTTTGCTTTGGGTTGCGAGCTAAAATTCCGGTTACGAGCCAGCTTCAGATGCCCCACCGCTGGTTGGCATAGTGAACGTCACAGTGAACGCCACATCAGCCCAGCATCACGTGTCTCACTCGTTCACTTTTTGATTTGACATACGAGTAATTTGAGTTATGAGCTCCGTCACGGAACAAATTAAACTCGTAAGTCAAGGCCCTACTGTATTACACAGCAGTAAAAAGAATAAACCTCTCTATATCATGCATGTAGAAAAGTGCACATCATTAGAATGTAGCTACATGAACTATCTATGTCACTACCATCATATTAAAAAATGGAAAATTACTGGCAATCCAGAAACCACATGCTACTCTCCGCCAATTACTACACCCATAATCCTCCCCAAAGATAACCACTATCCTGATTTTTAACCATAGAAACGTATAGTGTCTGTTTTTGAACTTTATATAAAGGAAAGCATGACATTTGTTCTTTTATGTCTAAACTGTTTTGTCCAACATTCCATTGAGTTCCTGCTGTTGCAGATAAAGTTTCATGGTGTGTTGTTTTGTTGTTGTTTCTTTCCACTTTGCAGTATGGAATTCTATTGTGCACGTACGAAAAATCTATTGTATACCTGACAACCACTGGGTTGTTTCCAGTTTGAAGCCAATATAAATAATGGAGATATGAGCATTTTTCTACAGTTTTCTGTTATACATATGAATGCATTCTCTTGGGCATAAGCTAGGAGTAGAATTTCTGGATTATGAAGTAGCCTATAATAAATGTTAGTAGATAATACCAAATAGAATTCCAAACCGAGTATACTGATTTATAATCCCACCAGCAGTGTATGAGACTCCTGGTTGATTCACATATTCAATAGCACTTTAGATACTTGGTCTTTTTCTTTTTAATAATTGCAGTATAGTAATATCTCAATTGTGGTTTTCACTTGCATTTTCCATATGACTAATTACGTTTCATCTATATCCTGGCAATTTGGATATCCTCTTTCGTGAAATGTCTGTTCATATAGTTTGCCCATTTGTTTAGTTGGGCTCTCCTGGGTTTTTTTGTTTGTCTTATTGATTTGTAGGAGTTCTTTATACATTGTGAACATGAGATCTTTCTTAGTTCTATCCCTTGCAGATTTCTCTTCCCGCTTTGTGGCTTTGCAATGTCACTCACTTAATGTTGCAGTATTTTTTGTGCGTGTCTTTTTTTTTTAAACACACACTTATTAAGGAATAAATGCCATACAATAAACTGAACATATTTAAAGTGTGCAATTTGATGACTTGTGAAACTGTCACCACAATCAAGACAGGTAGTATTTTAATCACCTCCAAAAGGTTTTCTGTGCCACTGGGGTAACCCTCTCCCCTGCTTCCCCGCCCTCCCCACTTCCATTCCCCTCTGCTTCCCCTCCCTCATTCCTCCTCCCTTATAACTACCGCTTTGCTTTCTGTCATTGTGATTTGGTTTGCATAGTCTATCTAGAATGTCATGTAAATGGAATCGCACAGCATGTACTCTTTTTTTTGTTTGGGTTCTTGCATTCATATTTTTGTGACTATCAACTATCAATAGTTCATTTGCTTTTATTACTGCGTAGTATTCCATTGTATAGTAACTTATCCATCACTTGTTGATAGGCAATTAATTGTTTCTAGTTTGGGGCTATTATGAGTAAAGATTTATGAATATTTGTGTGCAAGCCTTTGTACCGACATAAGCTTTCAGTTCTCTCCATTAAATACCTAGGAATGTTGAATCTCAGAGGGAAGGGGGGGGGAGGGTGGGTGGGCAGGAAGAGATCAAACAAAGAACTTGTATGCAAATATGCACTACCCATGGACACAGACAATAGGGTGGTGAAGGCCTGGGGTAGAGAGTGGAGGTGGGCTAGAAAAAGTCAATGGGGGGAAATAGAGGGAACATATGTAATATAATAAAGATTTCTTTAAAAATAAAATAAATAAATACATAGGAATGGAATTTCTGGGCATATGTTAGGTATCTCTTGAAAAGTTAGGTATCTCCTTTTAAGGAACTGTCAATTGTTATCCAAAGTGACTGTACCATTTTACAGTTCTATCAGCAATATATGAGAGTTCCAGTTCCTCTACATCCTCATAACTCAGTATAATCAAGTCTTTTCTTTTTACCTATTCTTAAGGTAGCTGGTGCATTCCATTATCATTTTAACATTTTTGGTGGGTTTTTTTGCCTAATGACTCATGGTGTCAGCATTCTTTTATGTGTATTTGCCATTCTTATATCTTCTTTAGTAAAGTTAAAGTGTCTATTTAAATCTTTTGCCAATAGAGCTTTTTTGTATATTGTAGCTATAACTCCTTTATCAAATATTTGATTTGCAATATTTTCTCCCAGACTGTCGCATTTCTTTTCATTCTCTTAACCATGTCTTTTGTATAGTAGAATTTTTAAATGTTGATGAAGTCAAAGTTATGGATCATGCTTTTGGTTGAATATTTAATTTTGCCTCGCCCAGCTGGTGTGGCTCAGTGGTTGAGTGCCGACCTATGAACCAGGAGGTCATGGTTCAATTCTCAGTTAGGGCACATGTTGGGGTTGCAGGCTCAATCCCCAGTAGGGAGTGTGCAGAAGACAGCTGATTAATGATTTTCTTATCACTGATGTTTCTATCTCTCTCTCCCTTTCCCTTCCTCTCTGAAATCAATAAAAATATATTAAAAATAAAATAAATTTTGCCTAATCCAACATCACAAAAATTTTTCTCCTATTTCATTTGGAGTTTTTATAGTTATATGGCTTACATGAGGTTTATGATCTATTTTGATGTAAATTTTGTGTATAATGTAAAGAATAGATTGGAATTCACTTTTTTCATATGGATATTCCATTGTTGCAGTACCATTTGTAGAAAAGACTGTCTTTTCTCTACTGAATTGCCTTTATAATGTTGTCCATATATGTATGGGTCTATTTCTGCATTCTCTACTCAATTTCATTGATCATTTTGCCTATATTGATGCCAATAACATACTGTTTTAGTGATTATAGCATTTTAATAACACTTGAAATCAAGTAGTGTTAGTTCTCAAACTTTGTTCTTTTTAATGTTGTCTTGATGAACTCCTCTGTTGTATTGTTGTTTTGATGAAATCTTCTGGTGTTTTGTTTGCTTTTTAACAAGTTTTCTCTAAGAAACCTTGAATCTGATCAGGTAGACACTCTTCCAACTTGGGGCTGGAAATAACACCTGTGGATTTTAATTCCTTCATTTCTTTGGGCCTAAAAGTCATTTTAACTCAGATCTTTTATAAATTGCATGAACACCGAAGGGAGTAGGGTTGTGGTGGTATTAAGCCAAACAGCCATCAGTTATTATGGTCACTGACAGCCAACTGAGAACCTGACTTTTTTGGAAAGATTGATCTTTTGCAGGGTTTGGAAGCCCAGATGGAAATTGGAAGGGAAGGGGGCCTTTAAGGTATAGTAATTCTTGCAAGTTATTAGCTATTGTGCTGGCTGTTTTGCATCTTATTTTATCCAGGATCATTGTAATTTCCATTCTAGGAATATGGTCTAGAGCAGGGCCTGCAAACTTTTTCTGTAAAGGTCCAGAAAATTTGAGGCAGGGCCAACTTCATGGCCATGGACCTGTGCATTAGCACAGCACGAAGTGTTTAGAAAGGTTCTGCACTTGGTTTCATAATGCTCTGCTGTCCCCATGCTGAAACTCTTGGTTGCTGTTGTTTTTATAAAAAATAAGAGGCTCTAAAATTTAATTTTAAACTGGATATTTTGTAGCCAATCCATATTTGAGGCTTTGTGGCCAGATAGTCCCTGACACACCAGCTTGGCGCTGCCCATATTACACTAAAGCAGTCATAGGCGATATGTGAGCAATGAGCCTAGCTGGGCCTCAATAAAACTTCATGTGTAGACATTGAAATTTGAATGTAATATTATTTTTACATGTCATGAAAGAGACTTCCTTTTTTGTTTTTTATTGCCTCATTTATAATGTAAAAGCCATTTTTAGCTCCCAAGTCATACAGACACAAGCAGTGGGCTCTATTTGGCCTATGGGTAGTACATTTCTGGCCCTACTCTAGAGGAATTCTTGCACATGTGCAACAGGTGACAGGTACAGGAAGTTCACATCACAACTGTTCCTAGATACTCCAAGCTAGACACAACCAAAAGTCCCCATAAAGGTAGAAAGGATAAAAACATTGTCATTTATTTAGATATAACATATGGTTGAAAGAAAGTAGCAAGTCATGCAGCCACTGTGGAGAACAGTATGGAGCTACCTCAGAAGACTAAAAATGGAACTCCCATTTGACCCAGTGATCCCACTACTAGGAATATATCCCAAGAAACCAGAAATGCCAATCAGAAAGAATATATGCACCCCTATGTTCATAGCAGCACAATTCACCATAGCTAAGATTTGGAAACAGCCTAAGTGCCCATCAGCAGATGAGTGGATTAGAAAACTGTGGTACATCTACACGATGGAATACTATGCTGCGGTAAAAAAAAAAAAAAGGAACTCTTGCCTTTTGCAACAGCATGGATGGAACTGGAGAGCATTATGCTAAGTGAAATAAGCCAGTCAGAGAAAGATAAATACCACATGATCTCACTCATTTGTGGATTATAGAGAACAACATAGACTGATCAAAAGGGACAGACCCAAAGACTGAGAAACAGCGATCAGGCTATCAATCCCCAGAAGGAAAGTAGGGGAGGGCGGGGGTAAGGGGAAGAGATCAACCGAAGGACTTGTATACATGTATATAAGCCAAACCAATGGACATGGACAACAGGGGGATGGGAGCATGAGTTTGTGTGGAGGGGGGAGGTTGGGGGTTAATGGGGGGGATGAGGACACATTTGTAATACCTTAACTAATAATAAAATAAATAAATAAATAAATAAATAAAAAGAAAGTAGCAAGTCATAAAAGAATAAATACAGTATGTTTTTATGTATAAAATTTTTAAAAATAGGCCTATATAAGTGCTAAAACTAAAATTTTAAAAATGGCCCAGCCATCATGGCTCAGTGGTTGAGTGTTGACCTATGAACCAGGAGGTCAAGGTTCAATTCCAGGTCAGGCACATGCCCAGGTTGCTGACTCAATCCCCAGTCAAAGGTGTGCAGGAGGCAGCCAATCAATGATTCTCTCTTATCATTGACTAGGGGCCCGGTGCACGAAATTCGTGCACTGGGTGTGTGTGAGGGGGGAGTGTCCCTCAACCCAGCCTGCCCCCTCTCACATACTGGGAGCCCTCAGGCGTTGACCCCCATCACCCTCCAATCGCAGGATCGGCCCCTTGCCCAGGCCTGACGCCTCTGACAGAGGTGTCAGGCCTGGGCAGGGGACCCTCATTTCCCCCCATCACTGGTTCTGCCCCCGGCCGAGGCCTGATGCCTCTGGCCAAGGCATCAGGCCTGGGCAGGGGACCCCCAGACCCCTCCGATTGCTGGCTCTGCCCCTTGCCCAGGCCTGATGCCTCAGCCAGAGGCGTAGACCCCCATCACCCTCCGATCACCTGATCGGCCCCTTGCCCAGGCCTGACGCCTCCGCCAGAGGTGTCAGGCTTGGACAGGGGACCCCCATCTCCCCCCGATCCCTGGCTCTGGCCCCCGCCCAGGCCTGAGGCCTCTGGCCCAGGAATCATGCCTGGGCAGGGGACCCCCATCTCCCTCTGATCTCTTGCTCCACCCCCCGCCCAATCCTGATGCCTCTGACCCAGGCTTTAGGCCTGGGCAAGGGGACCATCATATCCCCCCAATCCCCAGCTCCGCCCCCCACCCAGGCCTGATGCCTCGGACAGAGGAGTTGACCCTCATCACCCTCCAATCACCAATCACCGGATCGGCCCCTTGACCAGGCCTGAGGCCTCCGGCAGAGGTGTCAGGCCTGGGCAGAGGACCCCCAGCTCCCCGCAGTTGCAGGCTCCGCCCCTGCCCAGGCCTAACGCCTCTGGCTGAGGTGTCCGGCTCGGGCAGCGGGGACCCACAGCTGCAGCGGCCCCGCGATCGTGGGCTCCGCTTTAGGCCCAGGCAAGGGACCCCTAGCTCCCGGGACTGCCAGCTTCGACCGTGCCCAGCTCCCATCGCTGGCTACACCCCTACTTCCTGCTATCACTGGCCAGGGCGGAAAAGGCACCTGATTCTCTGATCATGGCTGGGGGGCAGCTCTTAGCTCCCCCCTGGGTTTCCGATCACTGTCAGTGGCAGGGGGCTTCTTCCTGCTTTCCCTTTCGCCTCCCTGCATTGTGCCTACATATGCAAATTAACCGCCATCTTGTTGGCAGTTAACTGCCAATCATAGTTGGCAGTTAATTTGCATATAGCCCTGATTAGCCAATGAAAAGGGTATCGTCGTACGCCAATTACCATTTTTCTCTTTTATTAGTGTTGATGTTTCTATCTTTCTCTCCCTCTCCCTTTCTCTCTAAAATCAATATGAATATATTTAAGATAGACTAGACTAGACTAGACTAGACTAGACTAGACTAGAACAGAACAGAACAGAACAGAACAGAACAAGGAAATGATCTTATGAAAAATCAGAATGATGGTTACTACTTGGGAGAAGGAAGTGATGGGGAGGGGACCGCTGAGGTCCTGGCAGTGCTGTATTTCTTGACCTGGGTCTTGCCTACCTTCGTGTTTGCTTTGTGTCTATTTCTTGAACTATACCTTTCATGTATCTACTCTGAAATGTATATCCATCATTTAAAAATGTTAGTTACTCTTTTTCTCTGCATCCTCACCAACACTTGTCATTTGTTGATTTGTTGATGATAGCCATTCTGCGGATAAAAAGGAACCCTTGTGCACTGCTGGTGGGAATGCAGACTGGTGCAGCCACTGTGGAGAACAGTATGGAGTTTCCTCAAAAAACTAAAAATTGCCGAAACCGGTTTGGCTCAGTGGATAGAGCGTCGGCCTGCGGACTGAAGGGTCCCAGGTTCGATTCTGGTCAAGGGCATGTACCTGGGTTGTGGGCACATCCCTGGTGGGAGATGTGCAGGAGGCAGCTGATCGATGTTTCTCTCTCATCGATGTTTCTAGCTCTCTATCTCCCTCCCTTCCTCTCTGTAAAAAATCAATAAAATATGTTTAAAAACAAAACAAAACAAAACAAAATAAAAATGGAACTCCCATTTGACCCAGTGATCCCACTACTAGGAATATATCCCAAGAAACTAGAAACACCAATCAGAAAGGATATATGCATCCCTATGTTCATAGCAGCACAATTTACCATAGCTAAGATTTGGAATCAGCCTAAGTGCCCATCAGCAGATGAGTGGATTAAAAAACTGTGGTACATCTACACAATGGAATACTACGCGGTGATAAAACAAAACAAAACCAGAAGGAATTCTTACCATTTGCAACAGCATGAATGGAACTGGAGTGCATTATGCTAAGTGAAATAAGCCAGTCAGAGGAAGATAAATAGCACATGATCTCACTCATTTATGGAATATAATGAACAACATAAACTGATGAACAAAAACAGATCCAGAGACAGAGAAGCATCGATCAGACCGGCAAACCTCAGAGGGAAGGTAGGGGAGGGTGGGGGTAAGGGGAGAGGTCAACCAAAGGACCTGTATGCATGCATGTAAGCCCAACCAATGGAAACAGACACCAGGGGGTTGAGGGCATGAGTAGGGGGGGTTGGGGGTGGTAATGGGGGGATGAGGACACATATGTAATGCCTTAATCAATAAAGAATTTTTTTTTAAATGTTACTAATTCTAACCCTGAGTTGGAATTTGGAGCCTCATTTCAGAGTGAGGTCAGGGGACAGGGAACTGCCTGCCCCGGCCAGGCCACATGTTTCTCACTTCCCAAAGCTCTTTTCACACAATTGTGAAGACCTTTGGCGTCCATCTGGCCCCGGGCCTCACGTTTGCCAAGAAGCGTCTTGGCTTTTATAGCCTTCAAATGTTTTTCCTTTCAGTTTACTTTTGTCTCAGACACTAATACTCTCTGCCAAATTCCCTCAAGGTCAAATCCATGTTATTATGGGTTCCATTGTTGAGAAGCCTTTCATATTTGCAAATTCCATTTTTCCTAATTTCAAAATATAATTATAAATAATGCAATCACCTTGAATTGGGCGGTGGATATGTGTACTGCTACTTTCCCTTTAGCCCTCTGCTCCTCGGTGTTTATTCTCTGCTTAGTATTTCTACCTCCTGGTTCTCTATAAGTGGCTGTATGTTGTCATTAACTGGGCAGGATTAAATGGAAAGGAAAAAAAAACACCACACATGTATTCATGGACATGATTTTAGGACTTGAGTGTAGGAGGAAACCAACTTCACTCAACCTATCAGCTGTGTGTTCATAGCCAATGTCCCAAACTCTCTGAGTCTTCTTTTCTTTCATTAATAAAAGAAAAGATACCTATGAGAGTCCTTGGGAGAATTAGATATGTAGAAGGTTAAACAGGAAAACCATGCCACTGCATGACTTATCGTACACATGCCATACATTTTAATTTTCTTCCTCCCTCCCTTCTTCCCCCCACCCCCTTACTGTCTTCTTTTCTTCATTAGCGTATTCACGATTTTTTTCTGTCTACCCTCACCCACCATGTTAATCCAGCAATTGCATAATGAGAGAAAAGGGTGGTAAGCAGGTTGGGAACAGGAAAAAGTTAAAGGCAGACAGAAGATTCTGCTCATGGGCCCGGGGGAAGAGCACCACGCCACCAGAGCCCATTCCCCTTTATCCGTACTTTCCCTTGAACGCACGGGCCTGTTTCACACCTAGAAATCCAAGAACCATATCAAGGCTGCTATCAGAATCCTTAGAGAGCCTGAGAGAACTGCATCATGATTATGGGGATAAAAATTGCTTCTGTGTAAATCACTGAGAACCCTGTGTGCCATACTCCAGCCCTCAGTAAGTGCTGCATATTGTGAGTGTTGTTGTTAATGAGGATTATTATTCTTGCTCAGGACAACATCCCAGTACCTGCAGCAGAAGCATTAAGGCCAGGAGCTGCCTCGGTTGCCAAACCCAAGTTACAAACGATAGCTATGGAGGCTGTTGTTTAGCTTTCTCAGTCGCCCCCGTCCTTTCCCCGAACGCTTCACTCTGCCTTTTCCAGAACAAACAACGTTATAATCACTTCTTGTTCACGTCTCTGACATCCCCATGGCTCTTGCTGCTCTCACTGGTAGTAGCAACACCTCTGAATTTACTACCATCTGCAAATATCATTAGCTATTGTATATTCCCTCTCCCACACTGCTAATGAAGATGTTAATTAAGACCAGAACTAACACTGACCCCAGCAGCAATCCACCAGACATTTATCCAACTGGATAAACTTCTGTTAGTCATTACCCACTGCTCATAGACATCACCACCACTCCAGTCTCTTCTTCTGCTAATTTGTGAGAGACTGAGGGAATTAGGGGAGCCTAGTATTTAAAAGTTAATGCTCTGATACTTGGGGTTTGGGAAAGGGATTTGGTGGAACATCAGAAGGGCGGTTGTCCCATAGTATGTATAAGTGAAATGAGCCAGCCTCCAAAAGAATTTGGTAATTGCCTGCAGAAGCTTATTGGCTTCGGAGAATTTAGCAGTACATGATAAGGTGGGAGTGCACCAACACAAATTACAGTTTTCTTTGTTTAAAAAAAAATACATTTTTATTGATTTTAGAGGGGAAGGGAGAGAGAGAGATGGAAACATCCATTATGAGAGAGAAATCATCGATTGGCTGCCTCCTGCTTGATCCAGGATCAAGCCCACATCCCGGGCATATGCCCTAACCAGGAATCAAGCTGTGACCTCCTGGTTCATAGGTCGATGCTCATCCACGGAGCCACCGCGGCGGGCAAATTATAGTTTTCTTTTCAGCCACTTCTTTTTATAGATGAGCAGACTGAGGTCCAAAAAGGTAAAGAGACTTGTCCAAGGTCACTACCCCAGTTCGTGGTGGGACCTGGACTGGAACTTAGGGCTCTCACTGGCAGAAGCAAGGCTGAGCATGCCGCACAGAGGTCCTGTCCAGACACCTGTACATTAGCATTGGCCCCTGAATCCTAACCACACGGAGGAGCTCAGTACCCAACAAGTTCATCTCTTGGTCTCCAGTAAACCGTCTCCTGTAGTAGCAGCTCTTTACATACTTATTAAAGGAATGAGCATTATTCACCACAATGTGCTGTTCTCTCAACCTATAAATTAGTGGTTCTGAGCCCTGGCTAAACATTAGAATCACCCAAGGGAGCTTTTAAAAAATACCAATGCCCACACCACACCCCCGGAGATTTGAATTTAATTGGATTGAGGAGAGTCTGAGGCCCTGGTAATTTTTTAAAGCTCCCCAGGTGATTCTAACGTGTAGCCAGGGTGGAGAGCCACCTCAGAGGACAGTGTTTTTCCAAAGACATCTACATTGGGAGGTTTCTCGTTCTATAGAACGGTGTCAGTACGAACCGCTGTAACCTAGCAATTAGACACAAACCTTCCTCTTAAACAGGAAACTGACTGCTCTTCAAACATTTTCCTCGTGAGGAGTGCAGATGGCTATGCCAACTCCCAATGATGTAGTGTGGAATCTGTTAATCCGGTGGTACTATTTACACCTGGCAATTTTTCCAGACTTGAACTGTGTAGGCAACAGTGCCAACTTAAAGCTCTCAGGTGTTCCCGAAGTTTGGTATAAAAGTGGGCCCACTGGAGCCACGTCAGGCAAAGCACAGAGAACTGAACCCTGCTCGAGGGGCTGGCTTATTGAGGCATTAATACCCATTGTACCCCCTGCAGTAACAAATGCCTTCCTGCCACGACTGCCTCGATAGATGAAAAATGTAGGTCAAAGACAAAATAAGGAAACAGAATCTCAGGCTTCTTCCTGGACACGTGCCCTCGAAGAATAAAAGACAAGGCTTTGGAAGGCTCCAGAGGCTGCTAGGCTTCTGACATGACACTGTGGTCTTTTCATTTTAGGGAAGTGTCCCTAAATGACTAAGAGCCCAGCACCACTCATGCCTGTCAGAATTGGGGGCTTCAGGAGGCTCAGGTTTGGTTGTGCAGGCGGTTCACTGCCCAAGGACGCCTGGTGCATGGACGCTGGAATCGGCAGTGGGAAAAGGTGCTCCCAAGAAGGACAGATGGCTCTATTTGTCGTTCCCGGAAAGGTGCCACATGGAAATTGGGGTGTTGGAAGGGGGAGAAAAACACAACAGGTTTCCACACCCTCGTCAAAAGTAGCAGAGGCCTCGTGATGAAAACAGGGAAGATGAGAGAAGAGCAAGGAGATGATCAGTAGTGTCGAGGAGGGGGCCACAGAGACCGCCCCCCACCACCCCAGAATGTACGCCAATGTTAGCGGCTCCCCACGGTTGTTAAGGCTGGGGTAAAACAGGAAAGTGGACAGGAAGCCCAGGAAACGTGGAAATGCAATATCTGCAGAACAGACAATGAGACCTATGGAAAAAGGAAGTCTAAGGTGGGAACAGTTTTTCACGTGCTCATTCTCCCACCAACTGACACTGGGGCGCCAGCCATGGCCTGCAGGCTTGCATGCTGCTGCTACAACCTGATTCCGGGCAAGAGAAAGCGAGAGGAGGAGTCCTAGCCACGGTCATGGTGGAGGGTCCGGACAGGCACTTCTCCCAGTGAATGCTTCCAGATGTACTGAAGTGCCGTCCCAAAACACGGCTCCAGAAATATAGCTCAGCTAGAGAGGGACTCCTCTGGAGGGAAAAAATATCCGTCATTTTGACAAGGTCAAAATACCAAGAAAACAGCATTCCCAACTGGGAAGTTACGGGTCAGGACCACAGTTAGTTAGAACATATTCTTTTCTGTTTCTCCTTCCTTCGGCTTTTTGGCCATGGCATGATTTTTAATATGTCCCCCAAAACAGAGGCTGTCTGGACACCCGCTCTCAAATAAAAACATGTAAATAGTTGGGGTTTGGATAAGGCTTCTCTCCCTGTAACTGCTGAAAAGAAAAAAAATCTAGGGGAGGGAGTGAAATAATGGAGCCAAATAATCCCATCCAAGAACAAATCCTTTCAGGTGTATTTGGGGCTAGACTTAGCGGGCTATGGAGGGCAAGCATGTCAAACTCAAAGGCTAACACGGACCAAATAAAGGAGGCCTGTGGCCCGCGGGCCGAGAGTTTGACATGCTTGATGTAGGGTATGGTCTGTAAAGCTCCAATATGGGGTCTCAGAGAGCAGTACAATTTCACTTAGGATCTGAAAATTGGGGAGATTTGACGGATTTTCCCTTTGCTGGCACATTGGAAAGCTCGGGGAGGAGGCCAGTGGACTGAGAAGGAAGGTAGAAAAGAAGAAAGGGAGAGAGGGCGGGGAAGAGGGGGAACAAGCATTCATGAGCAGAGGCTGCTTGCCAGACCTTGCTCTTGGCTTTTTCATATGTGCAATGCCACTTAATCTTCAGAACCCCACCGTGAGCTAGGTCTAGTGGCCAGGATTATAATCAAATCAGGTTTCTCTGCCTTCAAAACTCCTCTCTTTTCCTCTTAGCAAGTTGTCTCCACCAACTAAATACACATGCATGCACCTGTGTGTGTATATATATATATATATATATATATATATATATGCATGTGCATATGTATGTTTTATTACACAAGTGTTTCTTAATACTGCCCTCATCACCAAGCAACCAAAACAATAAGGATAAATTTCCTATTTCTGTTTTTTCTACTCGTCTCAGGCTAAATGGTTTCCCTTTCTGCAAAGTTGTCTCTAATGTTGTTTTCATCTGCCTTTGCCTATATGTTATTGAAGAAAGGAGGAAATGGGAAGGCAGGGGTTTGGGAGAGATGATTTGTCCTAGTTCTTTGCTTACTGGGCATGCTTTGGTGGTGGTTGTTTTTGTGAGGGGGCGGGACGTCATGTGCCATTCGCCTCATACACCCCGACTGTGGGTTCTCAGATCAGCTTTAGATACACAGGTCAGGCCTGCACTGTTCTGGTGGCTGGAATTGCTCCCTTTAAAACTGTCCTTGGAGGTGCTTCTTTTCAAGCAGCCAAGGGCCCCCTGCGTGTGTGTGTGTGTGTGTGTGTGTGTGTGTGTGTGTGTGTGTGTGTTTCTGAGAGGACTTGGAAAGGGGCTGGGGGTGGAGTGCCTGTGATGAGGCTCAGCCTCCCTTCCCCTTGCCACCTGCTGTCCAGGGCAGGGGAGTCCTGGCCAGGTTTTCCCAGGGTCCCCCTGGAGCAGGCACAGATGTGTCAGGAGGAGATGCTTTCACCAAAAGGTCTATTAGGGGTGTGTGTGTGTGGGGGGGGGGGAGTGTGAAAGGGACAGAGCTGTTGGCAGGGCCACTATTCCATGCTTCAGTCTCTGCTGTCTGCAGTCTCCATGTATTGATTCTTTCCTCGCTCTACTCTCTACTTTCCGTGGGTTTATACTCACTTTATAAAGACAAGCAATCCCCGTGTTTACAGTATTTTATTAAAGTTTTGTGGAGAGGAGAGAAGAAGAGAGGGAGGAAAAGGCTGGATTTTGGGCCAGGGGGTGGGGTGATGACTGGCTGCTGGAGAGAGGGGAGGAGAGAGGGAGGGAGAGAAAGGGAAGGCAGACATGCGTGAGAGTCCCAAGCAGCAGCCAAGAAGCAGAGAAAGGGGACAAGGTAGGGGGGAGGGGGGAGTGTGCCAGCCTCACAGAAAAGAGCAAAGACCTGAACATGAAGAATGGTTAGCAACTGAAGTGCAAATGGACTTTGGGCTGCTGCTGGCCAAGAGTGCTGCAAACAAAATACAAAACAGGCCACCGTGACAACTCAGGGAAACAGAAGTCGTGAGGAGGCAGTTAAGAGATGCCACAGAAATGGCCCAGCAAATAACGAAATAAATGCCCGAGTATGTTAATATACTGAGGAGAGGGGGTGGGGGGGGGGAGAGAGAGAGAGAGAGAGAGAGAGAGAGAGAGAGAGAGAGAGAGAGAGAGAGAGAATAATAATGAAGGTCTGAGACAGAGAGCAACATCAAGTGAAAGCAAAACAGAGATAGACAGGGACAAAACACACACATAGCCAGACCCCAAGAGAGGGACCCAGAGAAAAGGACAGAAAGGACTGGGGCGGGGGGGGGGGGGGGTGATGGGGGGTGGAGTGAGGGGAGAGAGAAAGTCTCCAGCCAAATGCGGGAGACTTGGCAGGTGGACAGCAGCAGCCGGCCAGGCAGTAACTGCACTTGCTGTGTCTAGTCTATTGTTGTCTGGGAGGGGAGGGGTAGGGGGAGTTGTTTGTTTGTTTTGTTGTTGGGCCTCTTTGTCTCTTTTGTTGCAAGCAGTTAGTTTGCGTCTTTCCCAGACACTGGGCTGATGGAAGGGCTTTATGGATTTTTTCTTAAAGGGACAGGATTAGCTAGTATACCAGTATTAGTGATTTCTCAGTCCTAACCAGTTCCCACCCAAATGCCTGTTTTATTTTTAAGGATCATATTAAACATGGAAAGTTAGTATTTATGCTGTTTTGTGCCTGATTATCAAGAATAAACTGGTCAATTTCACCTTCCCCACCAAATCTCCCACAGGGTTGCCAACAGGGGCAGGGGAAGGAAGACAGAAAAAGAGAAAAACCTACAAATAAAAGCAAATGGAGACCGTATATAAGTAGCCTCAAACACATGAGTAAATATTCTACATTTTAAATTTTTTTAAAAAAATTCTATTTTTTTTTAACCTAGGCATCAAGACCAGAAATATAAACTTGGAGCTTTAAATGACCAGCAGAAGAGGGGCTCTGAAGAGGGGTAGTGGGACACCCCCTCCCACACACACACACACACACACACACACTGCCAAGGCCTCCCCCACCCCCACCCCCACCCCCCAGCCTGAATCTCAGGTTGGCTTTCCTCCCATGTCCTCTCCAGGTTCCATCCCAGAAAGACAAAAAGTGAGGCTCTGGGAGCCTGTCTGGGGTCGCTGCCCTGGATGCAGCCTTCCTGAAGGAGCCGGCCATTGGTACACTCGGACAGCCCAGCTGCCGGTGTTGGGGGTCCTGAGTCACCAAACTGAACAGGGAGCTGCTTTCCATTCACTTGAGGAGAGGCAGGGGCAAGAGGGGTGTCCTGCAAGCCTTCGACTTTTTCATTTCCAGAGACTCCCAGCTTCCTGTCCTCATAGCAACCTAAATAGGTTTGGGTCTGAGGCAGGACGGCTTGGGAAAGAAATGAAATTGAAAGGCACTCCCAAATGCATCCACCTTTGATCCTCAGTTCTCTCTAGACCTCTTCCCATAAGAAAGCCCAGCTCTGTGTCTCAATCCTATCTTTCCCTTCTCCTCTCTCCCTTTAACATCTCCCAGTGGAATCTAGGATACAAATAAACGACTACAGTCCCAGGGCTCTGGGCTATAGGAGAGTACGGGTGGGTGGCGATGGCAGGGGGGGGGGGGGGCTCCTTTGTGAAAGGGAGCCTTTATAGTCGAAGCAAACACAGATCAGAGTGGACGTTTCTGCCCCTTCAAGTGTGGCTGCCACAGTTGGAGGGTACCAGCTGGCGGGGGGGGGGGGGGGGGGGGGATGTTAGGGGGCTTTTCCCCTGCCCCACCCTCCAGGAGTTTGGGAGTTAAAAAAGAAGGTAGGCAATTCTGTCAAAGGCTTAGGCCTGGCGGTGGTGAGGTAGGGAGTTAAGAAGCAAACTGCTTATATACCCTCATCCACAACTGGTTCCACTGCCCGCCTCACCTCTCCAGGCGGCACACCATGTTCAAAGCCACCCTAGGGGTCCCACTGACCCGCCGTGGCTGCATTCTTTGGTTTCTGGCAGGGTACCATTCCAAGGGGACCCGAAAACCCCCCTCCTTTTCAGGTCACTCTCTGTTGAGTTATCTCCAACACGGCCTTGGGGCAACATGGGTTAAAGCGTGCAGGGACCAGCCGAGGGTGGAGAAATGGGTGATGAGGAGTGACCTCGGTTCTGGGCAGGCCCAGTCCGAAGGAGGCCTGTGCACAGGATTGGCGCAAAGGAGCGAGGCAGGAGCCTGTGGGGTTGCGGGGCAGGGTTGCATAGGGCGGTGCGCATTGATGCAGAGCGGTGGAGAGAGAGAATGCAATGCGCAATGCGGTGGGGACCCGGCATCCGCTGCTCCTGGGGGAGGCATTGGTGGCCACCTTTGCTGAGACAGTTTGCGTCTGCAGTCGCACGAAGTAACTGATAGCCTCCTAATTTTGAGGGGAGGAAAAACTTGATTCCGATTTCAGGACCGTGGCGCAACACCTGAGCCCTGGTGGCATCCCAAAGGGCCACATCCGGCGCGTTGAAGGATCAAAGCAACATGTTGGCAATGACCCTGGCGGGGTCAAGTGTGATTCCAGTCCGACTTCAATCGGAGGAGAGTGAGAAGCGCCCGGGGGCACCAGGCCGGGAGTACCTGCCCTGTTGCGTCATCAGCCATCCGAGGTGGTGGGTGGCAGCGGATTCCGTTTATCTTCTCCGCACGCTGCCCGGCGGCGGCGCCCTGGGAGAGCCCCTGTCCCAGGAGCGTCTCGTGGGCTTGTTGGTTTGCGAGGTGAAGCCCCCGGGTCGTATGGCTGTCCGTGAACATCTCAAACCCCGCTCATCACACACAAAATAAACACACAATAGGCCACAAACGAAGGGACTTGGGGCACTTGCGTGGTAGCCTCCTGGCCCGGCCCACGGAGCTGAGTGACCCGGAGTAAGGGAACCTTCCTCCCTCTAATTCCCTGGGTCTTAGAACGAGGTCTCCTCCCTCCTGACTATTCCTGTCTCCGAAACATAACAACGACCCCCCCAAACCCTCAGCGTCCACCTCTGGAAAGGGGCCCAGAGGCACAGAAGGCTTGCCTGAAGGCCGCCGAGCTCCTCACGCCAGGACCCCCTCACACCAGGGCGTCGAGTCTCCATGGGAGACGAAACCCAGCGGGAGGACGCGCAGGGGGAGCCCCGGGTCCCCACTCGGGAGGCAACCCGCGCGGCACTGTGGGCGCGTCTCCCAAGCCACACGCAGGAGCACTGGGAGGCAGGCAGACGCTCCAAGCTCCAGCAAAATGAAATCGCAAAAAAATAAATAAATAAATTTGAATCAAACTAAACTCCAAGCCTGCAGGTCCCCACTGAAGTGAGGTGGGGGCGGAGGGGCGGGAAGGCGGGGACGGCGCAGTCGGTGGGGGATGAGAAGCTGGCTCTCCCTTCAGAGCCTGTGCCTTCGGGGGCTCCGCCACCGCCTGCTCCCACCCTCCCACCCGCAAGGTTTGCACTCACAGGGGAGAGGGAGGAGGAGGGACAGGAGGCGATAGGTGGAGGGAAAGGGGGGCTCTTTTTCTCCTCCTGCCAGTGCCAGTCGAGGCAAACTTGGGGTGGCCGAGAAAACTTTGGGCAAAAAGTTTGTAGCGCGATTAGTGACGGAGGCTGAAGGCGAGCAAGCAGTTCTGGGGGGGGGGGGGGGGGAGCAGCGCGGTGGGTGCTATTGGGAAGCCAGGTCCAGAGGCCGTTCAAGATCCAAGCATCGTCGGTCAAGTTCACCAAAGGCCACAGACGCTGCCAGGGGCGGACGCTGTGGGCAGTCAGGACCTTCTTTAGCAGACAGGCGAGGCAGAGCCGGGAGTTTGGGGGTTTGTGCAGATGTCGAAAGCAAGAGCCAGCACTCGCTCAGAGCAGCAGCGCGAAAGGCTCATCTGCCTAGGCAGGATCAGATCTGCGGGCTCCGGGGCCTCGCCCCCCACTCTACCCCACCCAGAGAGGTGCGCCTGGGATCTTTGGAGCAAGGCACGCAGTTTCGCGTTGTGCGCGAGGGTCCCCAGGCACGCACCACGTACACCCACAGCCTCTGGCGGGGACATTTGGAGTGCGCCCCGGGACGGGAGGGGGCCACAACGCCCAGGGCAGCCTTCTGCCAGGTCCCCGCCTGCGCATCCTCTCCAGGGAAGGACAAAGTGGCCCAACCCAACTTCTCCCTGCCCCCTGGGAAGGCAGCCTGGTTCGCCGGCTGGAGCGCGAGGCCGCAGCCGCTGGGCTTGGCACTTGCTTTTCCTCCGTGCGCACACAGAATTCAATTATGCCACCCCAGCGCAGCCTCGTCCTCTTTTGCTGTAGCGCCTGGGGCGTTTTGAAGGGGAATTTCCCAATCCTCAGATAAAAGCCGAACGTTCTAAACCGAGCTGGGTTCCGTAGTAACTACGGCGGGGTGGGGACAAAACGAATCCAAATCGGATGTGAGTTTACAGCCCGAAGTGGCTTATTTAGGCTCAGGGAGCGCCATTCCTAAACGCTCGGCTGCCGCTATTTCGGGAGAAGTTGGAGAGGGGAGAGAAAACAAGGTTATTTCAAGTGACTCCCGGAACCCAACATTCTTTCCAGGGCTCTCTAGGTGTCTGCCCGCCCCTCGGCTCCAGCTTCGCAGCCGGGCCGCCCGGCCTTTGATAGTTCAACCCGGTCAGCTCCCGCGTGAAACTACCTGTTGGGAGATGCCGCAGCCGAGACATTCGGCCTGGCTTGCTCCGCGAGCCAGCCGGGCCCCGGGAGGACGAGGACGGAGAGCCATGGCCGGCCATGCGCGCCTGGCACTGCCCGGCCCCGGAGCTGCGCCGACGCCTCTGCCCGCTCTGCGGGAACAGGAGGCGGGGGCCTGGCCGCAAGGATGGGCTCCAAGACCTCACGATCCTGATCCTCTCCATCCGAACACTGCGAAGCCGCACCGGTTGTGCTGGCCTCTCGGTGCAAGTCTGACTTTAAAAACACCAAAAGCCCGCTGGCGGATTCCTCGGTGACCACCCCGTACCCTGCGGCCCAACACCGAGCCCTCCCCCTGCCCCGAAATTCACTCTCTGGCCTCTTGAAACCCGGAAAAGTCCCACAGCGCTGGAGGAAGGAAACTCTGCGAGCTGCCGCGGGGAAACGGCTCTGATCTTACGAGAAAACCGAATCTCTCTATTTTTAAATACTGGGTGAGGGAGCCCCGCTAGCAAGGCCAATTTGTACCGTTTTTTTTACAGACTGGGGGCGGGGGGACGGGGGAGCGATTTTCGGAGGCCCGGAGGGCAGGGAGCTTGTCGCTCACAGGAACCTGTGGGAAGGTCAGGTCGCTGATTTGGGAAGCGCATGGCCAGGGTTTGCCGCGCTAGGCGCCCTCTCCGAACAAGCCGCCCCGACATGAACTTGGGGGGAAAGGGGAGGCATGGGCTGGGCTAAAATGGGTGATTTCCCCCCAGACGCGCGGCCGACGGGAGTCTCTGCTTTGTGTCTCCGATGCGGGTTTCTGCTTTTTGATAGATAAGCCCGCTCGGTTTGGGGAGCAGTGGAACTTGCGAGAAGCCCGACGGAGGGGCCCTCTGGGGTCGAAGGGGGCGGGAACACTTCCTCCGGGGCTGGGGATGCAGGGACGCCTGATTTCCTTGGGCGTGCGCTCTGTCCTGCAGGGTCACCACACACCCCGCCGAAAGAACGAAATGGGGACAGACATTGGGCCCCCGCAGGGAAGGAGGGAGGGGCTCCCCGTTTTGTTCAGGGCACTCATTTTTACAGCGAAAACGGCCGGGCTACCTGGAAGGAGGAGAGTTTATTCTCGAGGATTTGCCGCACGCACGCACGGGGAGGAGAGCTGAGACTTGCCGCTGAAAGACGGCTGGGCGCGCTCCCCGCACCGCAGTCCCTTCTTATGATCCCCGCAGCCCTGCAGTCCCACCCCAGGTACCAGGCCTCAGTCCCCAGTGACATTCGCTTCCCCGGGTTCCTGCTCCCTGCCCATCCTCTCAGCTCCGGGTGGCCCAGGGCCTCGCTGCGGCTGGAATAACTCTGGCAAACTTGCCCTTCCCAGGCGCTCACGTGCCCGTGGGCTTTCCGCGTGCACTGCAGCCCTGGGGGCTGGCCTGGGGGTGGGGGCGCTGGGAAAGCCAGCCTGTTTCCCAGCACTCAGCCTCCGCGCCCCGGTTTTCAGTTTAGTCCCAGAGGCACCGACCCACGGAGAATAAACAATGCCGCTTATTGGAGATGGAAACGGGCACGGAAACGAGCCACGCGGGAAAGCAAGCATTTTAACAAGCGGACAGACGTGTAATGTACAGCGGAAGGCGTGGCTCTCCCATGACAGAAGCCCCGCACTCTAGGTGTGTCAAGGAGGGCGGTGGCAGCTCTTTTCATTTATTTCGTTTTGCCTCTGGAAGGCAGGTGGAGTTGTTACCTGCTGAAGCCGCTCTGCAAGCCACCGCCACCTCCTCCCCGCTTAGCTCTCAAAGTCACACAGGGAGCGGTCATTCACCAGGGAGGGGTCTTCCAGGTGTCCACACACTTCCGCACCTTTATTCCACTCCCCTCAACAACTGAAAACACTACTTCCCCTTTAGGCAGTGACAACAGGAGCTTTTTTTGGGGGGGGGGGTCGAGGGGGTGATATGTCATTGTAACAGGCATAGCCAGATAATTTAAGATACAAAAAAAATTTCTTTTGCCGGTTTGGTTCAGTGGATAGAGCGTCAGCCTCCGAACTGAAGGGTCCCAGGTTCAATTCCAGTCAAGGGCACATGCCCTGGTTGTAGGCTTGATCCCCGGTGGGGGACTTGCAGGAGGCAGACGATCCATGATTCTCTCTCATCATGGATGTTTCTATCTCTCTCCCCCTCTTCCTTTCTCTCTGAAATCAATAAAAATATATTTTAAAAAATTTATTATTATTTTTTTAATAAATAAGCTCAGATTCCTTCTGAGTGCTGGCTGAGAAAGTGGGGTCTGGTAAGTCCTCCCAGGGTGCAGGGTGCAACTGATTTCTGTCCTGCCTCATGGCCTTGGGAAGGGTCTGCCATCTGCTCTGAACACCCCCTTACAATGTCAGAAACCTTGCTGCCTGCAAACATGGGCAGGAGGCTGCCATGGCAGGCGGCACTGCTTTAAATAGGAAGAAGGGGGGGGTCCCCACCTTCCCACCCACCAGAGGACCTGCCTCCCACCCCCAAAGGCCAAAGCCGGCAAGGGCCACCACCAGGAACACCCACATTCCGGGGGAGTGGGGTGAAAATGAACCAGTGGTGTGCTGTAGGAACAAATCTCTATTTGATTCGCAGGAGCTGAGGTGCCCCAGTACTGGTCTCCCCAATTCAACTACTGAGGTTTTAGTGTCCCAGCCTCTGCACCTTCTATGGCACAGTCTCTCCACTGTGGTTGTTGTTCAGCTAATGCTGGGAGAGACTCTGGAGGCGTGCTAGTCCATTTCTACTGCTTCTGATCATGCCAAGGGGAAGGTCTCATCTCATCCAGGTGAGTCCTGTGCCCGACACAGCGCTCTCCACCAAGGGAACTGGGCTGGGGCTGGCTCTGGCAACCAAGGGCATCTCTTTTGTCGGGAAAATGGTACCAACTGTGCCCGAGGAACAGCCTACGTTTTCTTCTTCCCACCTCAGCTGATGGCCTTACACATTGTTGTTCATACACTGTTGTTGCCTAATTTAATTTCTGTATGATCTTCAGAACTTGCTCAGCTGACGGCAGCCCTTTCTGCCCACCCCAGGTGGCACCTTCCCCCAGGAGGGTTTCTGCCTCACAAAGTCAGGCTTGGGGGTCTCCTCTGCAAAGTCAGAGGCTGAATTTTAGAAGGTGCCTCGGGCATTGGGGGTGAGCATGGCTCTGTCTTTCCCACCATTTCCCAAATCAATTGGCATGGATCTTTCTACTTCACAGATGCGGAAACTGAGGGGCAAAAGAGGGACTTGGCTTAATCAGGGTCACACAGTGAGCTGAGAGCAGAGTCTGCACCAGAACCCACATTTCTTTTTTAAATTTATTTAGAGAGAGAGGAAGGGACAAGGAGCAACATCAGAGAGAGAGAGAGAGAGAGAGAGAGAGAGAGAGAGAGATATGCTGCCTTCTGCATGCCCCCTACTGGGGATCAACCTCATAGAGAGCCCACAACCCAGGACGTGTGCCCTAAGCCTGAATCAAACCAGCGACCACTCAATGCATGGGATGATGCTCCCTCCACCAACTGAGCCAGACCCCAAATTTCTTGATGTGACGCCCCTTTGCTCAGTGTTGAGGGTGGTATGGAAGCTAATAATAAAACACTGCTCAGGAAGCATCAACTGTGCATCAGGCCATGTGCCAGACACTTTACACAACTCATCATCACAGCAAGTCTAAGGAGCATCATTAGTCCAAATGAGAATAAAAAATAAAATTGTAAGAGTAATATATGTATAAGTCAGAATACTTCAAATAATACCCAAGGGCATACGATGAAAATAAAGATCTCCACCTCTGCCGTCTCTCCCAGACCATGTTGATGTTTTTGGTTCGTTTCGTAGTTCTCCCCATAACTGATACACAGATGTGATCGATGCTTTATGAATGAGGAGAGCGAGGCTCACGGTCAAGACAACCAGCTGTGGCTACTGACTCCAGACTCAGTGCTTCCGTTAGTCCACGTGAGCTAGGCTGAGTGGGGAGAAAAAGGAGTGATCTAGGCCACAGATAAAATGAAGGGTCAGGTCAGCGTTTACATCACCCCTTCCCCTCCTCCCCACCTGCCCTTCCAGGCTCCCGCTATTGCTACAGTGTTTCAGGACCTGAGTCCACAGGCCCCTTCCACGAAGAGAACCCGATAACCACTTGTGATGACTGCATTCCTCTCCTCAGGCCGCTGTCACCCAAGTAATGTCACCCCAGTACTGCCACACACACCCCGTGCTGCCCCCGCCCTGGACTAGCTCTGGGACTGGGGTAAGCCTCTTCAGCGTTAACTTCCCCTGCCTCCCTCTCAGCATTGTTGGGGAGCTCAAAGGAGAGACAGGGAAAGGACTGTGTATCCCTGAAATCTTTATGTAAATAGAGCAGCTGCGCTAGGGCCCCCATGGCCCTTGAATTCCCAACAGTGGATTTTCAGTGTTCTTTGCAAAAGGGTGTGTTTTTTTTTTGGGGGGGGAGGGTTGAGGGTTTGCGTTTTTGTGTGCTGTGTCAATAGGGCCAGGGCTAGAAGTGTGCCTTCAAGTGGAAGGGGATGTTCACTTATTGGTGAAAAACGGGAGCACTGAATCTTTGGGATCAGAGACTTTGGGAGTACAAAGCGGATTTCTTTGGGCTGGAGAACATGCCGCGCTCAGCTGGTGAAGGCAGGAGGAGGCCTTGTCCTGCTTGGGGTGCACAGTCCCAGGTGTGGCTGAAAAGATGCTCGAGCTTGTCCCTTTGGGGAAGTGTCCAGCACCCAAGGCTGACCTGAGACTGTTCCAGAGCAGGCAGGAGAGGGAGAGGGTACGTGTTGGGCAGCATGCATTTCATTTGTTTATCCTGTGTTCGAGTGGAAAGGGAAGGGGTGTTAGGAGACGGATATGATCATTCTTCCAAGAAGTTCGTCCTGTCCCGGAGGCTCCTTCATTCTGGAAGAATCTTTAGAAACACCCTGAGTTGAGGGGACTCCAAGTGAGAGGAAATAATGGGCGGGGGCCATGGTCTCCCACGCTGAGCCGAGGAGGAGCAGGTGTGGAGGGCTGGTGTGTCTGAAAATCCGTCGAGACCCAGGAGCGACACCCTGTGAAACGCACACATCTTCGATGGTCCCGAGGAAGAATCCGAGCCTCAGGGAGGAAGAAGGAAACGGATTTTCAATGAATGAAGGGGGCTGCGTTCCAGAGAAAACCAGTGACAAGGAGGGAAGGTCCGATTTTCTTGGGAGGCCCAGCCAGGCTGCAGAGACTGCCTTCAGTGTCGGCGTCAGGACAAAGGATGCTGCGCCCCCTGGTGTCCGCCTGGCAGTCGGCGCCAGCTCGCTGCGGCCGGCAACCTTGGGCCGTCAGACACAGGGACCAGCTGCGAAAGTCCTTGGGTCAGACGCCTTTTCTTGTTTGCTCAGGGAGTGGAGGTCGCAATAGCCTTTGCTTTTCTCAATTCTGGAATCTGAATAGTGACTCTGCTGTCGAGAGAGGAGGGTTTTGTTCTTGCGTGCACTGGAGGCAGACCAGACAATGCCTGTTTAGCCAAAAAGCAAAATCCTGCATTTTAGGTAGAGAAGCGGGTGTGGGGCGAGTCATAGAGCATTTTAAAACCTCCTTTTCCGGGCATTAAAACCACAGGGGTGAGAGTAAGATGTTGGTAGCTCTTTTCCAAGCTCTACTACTGAGATGTATTGGATAACATGTTACACTACTTTTCCAGAGCCTTGCAAATTTGACCTTTTAAAAAATTGCTATGAAGGTGCAAATGTTGTATGTTTCAGCATCCCGAGTTCCTGATCCTGAGCAAAGGGTGTTTTTGTGTGTGTGTGTGTGTGTGTTACCCCTTCCTTTTAAAAATGCAAACTGTGCCTCTTTTTAGCGCTGTAGCCGTCCCCTCTGCCTTTTGTGGGGCCTCCTACAGAAAGCAGCAGAGTGAGCAGGCCTTCCAATGCTGCTGTTTCCTTTAAAAATAAAGCACGAACGTGCGGCGCTGGAAATTATGCTCCTAACGTGTTCCATGTGGTAGGTGTGAATATCTGCTTCAATAGTTCCAGGCACAAGACCAAAACCTTCCCCAGAATTAGCAGCGTTTTCAGCTATAACCTAGCTCACGTTTCCACAAATAGGTACAAAGGCCAATTTGGGAGTATGCTCTGTCCAAGGGGCTGTGTGGTTGGGTTCCACTGAAATTTCAGGCTGTTCCTGGTATGGTCAGGTGATTTGCAGTAGAAACAGCCCCAGGAAAAATGATGGTGTCATCCAGAGTTCACGCTCCTTACCCCTGCATGGTTAGACGCTGAGAGGAGGAGTCAGTTCTATCTCCCGGCAATATCTCCTTTCTTATCTCTGTGTAGTGGGTGCATTTTGCCTTTTGTTTTTAAGAAACTGATCCAGTCCTGCAAAAGGTCACTGGAGGAGCAATCTTGGTTTTGCGGATGTGGAGGGAGTAGGCAGCCACTGCCCTGTAATAGACAGTGTGGGCATCTGATGTGCTGCGTGGGGGGAGCAGGTCCCTCTGCATGAGAGAAGTGAGCTGGGAGGAAAAACAGCAGCACAGACAAGATGACCAGGGCCACTGTGGAGGATGGGGTAGCGCAGTGACCGGGAGCGCTGTGCCTCCTCTGTCGGGGGCCAGCTACGTTCTGGCTTGAATTGGGTTGTATCCATCTTCCACTCCTAGGCTGAAGTCCTAACCCCCAGTACCCAGAATGTGACTGTATTTAGAGGGAGAGATTGAAAGATGTTACAAAGTTAAAGGAGGTCATTAGGGTGAGCTCCAATCTACTGTGACTAGTGAAGTCCTTAGAAGAAGGGGCCAGACACAGGTACAGAGGGAAAACTCCACTAAGACACAGTGAGGAGGGGCCTCAGTGAGTTGGCAAGCCAAGAGTGAGGCCCTAGAACAGTGGTTCTCAACCTTCTGGCCCTTTAAATACAGTTCCTCATGTTGTGACCCAACCATAAAATTATTTTCGTTGCTACTTCATAACTGTAATGTTGCTACTGTCATGAATCGTCATGTAAATATCTGATATGCAGGATGGTCTTAGGCGACCCCTGTGAAAGGGTCATTCGACTGCCAAAGGGGTCGCGACCCACAGGTTGAGAACCGCTGCCCTAGAACCAAGCAATCCTGCTGACACCTGGATCTCAGGCTTCCAGCTGCCAGTGTTGTCAGAAAGTGAATTCTGGTCATTTAAGCTACTCAGTCTGTGGTTCTTTGCTACGGTAGCCCTAGCAAACTTATAGGAGTCGCAACTCACACCAGCCAGTTTTGTGTTCCAGTTGCGGATGCAGACCTAGAGTCGCCATTTTTGGTTTTTAGTTTTTATGAGAGGCTAAGAATCTTTGCTTCTCAAATGTTGGCAGTAGGGCTAGCTTCATGGGCATTGACCTGTGAAGTCACATAAGACCCTACCTACAGTCAGCCCTCTGTATCCGCGGGTTCTGAATCCCTGGATTCAACCAACTGCGAACTAAAATTGCTTGAAATAAATCTCACATTGTGGCTGACATATACTATGTAGTTAAGGCTTAGGATGGTTGCGTCTGTACTGAACACATACACACTTTTTGTGCTTGTCATTCAGTATTCCCTAAACAATAGCATAACATCTATTGACATAACATTTACATTATGTTAGGAATTATAAGTAATCCAGAGATGACTTAAAGTATATGGGAGGATGTACCATATACTATGCCATTTTATAAAAGGGACTTGAGCATCCTGGGATTTGATACGGGGGGCAGGGGGATTCTGGAACCAATCCCCCATGGATACTGAGGGACAACTGTAGTAAAAAGTCGCCTCCAAAACATTTGGTTTATTGCTCTGCTGTTGCCATCTTGAAATTCTTAAAATTTTGAACAAGGGCCCTTCATTTTCTTGTTGCACTAGGCCCCACAAACTATGTAGCTAGTCCTTAATATAAATTTTAAATAATGTTCAGGTTAAGCGTTTGGCAGCCGAAACAACCTATGTCTGAGGCTGGATGTAGCATGGGACACTGATAGAAACCTTTTGTCACTAACTGGATGAAGACCTCTCACTCCCTGAGAATCCATGGGAAGGAATTTACGGAGCCCAGAGGTATCATGGAGCTGAGAGAAAAGATATTCCCAGGTGTGACTCCCTGAGATTCTGCAGGACCCAGTGTGGCCCTGACCAAGATTCTTTTCTCTCTCCGGGATGGGCCATGAGAACCTCTCAGTAAGAATATGTCGAGAAGAAGCCCAACAAGAGGAACTGTTTGGTTTGGGGCGAAGGGCTGGGTTGGGCCCCCACCAATGACTGATGCTGGAAGCTCTCCCAGGCTCGTCCATCCAGGCACCGAGCTGAGCTTTGGGAAGCTGGATCTGAATATATTTCCCAGTATGGCCATCAAGACCCTGTGGGCCAGTGCAGCCCATGTAACAGCAACACAGAGACGTAGCAAGCAGCCGCGGCGAGAGGGGACTGTGAACAGGACTCTTCTCCTTAAGCCCAGCCAATCCCAGGATTCTTGAGAGGTTCTCAGCTGCGCTGGGCGAGGAGGGCTGAGCTGCAAGAGTGCAGCCTGGCCAGCCGGCTTCCAGGCAGACTTGACCGTTAATTGTAAGTAAATGATATACTGTTTCATGGTACATGCCATGCCAGTTGATTCTGAAACTTTGGAAGAGAAAGTTTGGCCCCTGGTGAAAGGAAGGCGAGTCCTCGGTGGAGCAGAGTCATGGGGATATTATGAAGAGATCCTGTTTTGAAGGCTATGCGTTGATTTATAGAACCTCACTGAAAATATTATAGCGGAATGTTTGGTCAGGAGGCCTGCTTTTTTAAGTTCTATTTCTGCCCAGTACTGGCTAGCTGGGGAGTGTAAATTTTAAAAGAAGTCATTTCTTATGCACATTTATGCAAACTCCCTCAGGGGAATGAGTGAAAGACTGTTTGAGACACTCCGAATTTCTTGGAAGAAAGTTGCTATATAAATTAATATAGAGCTTTTTTTCCTTCCTTTTATCACAGGTCTGCAGGACATATGGAAGAACTCTCCCATCATGCAAGGGAGAAAATGAAACTCTCTACTGGCCTCTATCAGGGAAGCTAACATTTCTCCTCTCCCATGCAAGTTTTCCAAACCACAAGATTCTGATTTCCAGGTCAGAGAATAAGGCTTTCGTTTTGTTATTCTTTATACTTTGCCTGGGAAGAGTCCCCGAGGGAGCATGCGAGGGACTGATTATTGTGAGCCTGTTTGGGGTGAGGCCAGGACTCAGGTACAGCCCCGGGTGTGCAATCACCTGCACAGTGGTGATCTGTGGGCCCTAAGTCATCTCCTAAGGTCTCCTGACAAACACCATCGCCCTCCCCCACTTCTCCTCTGGGCTTAGCCAATCCCAGGATTCTTAAGGGGTTGGGTTAGTGAGTCAATATTTAAGAGGATTCAAATCTAAACTTGGCATTTCTTTTTTTTTTTTTTAAACTTGGCATTTCTGATTTAATTCCTAAGTGACAGTTGCCTTAAGCAAGAGGAAAATAAGAAACCTTGCTAAACATTGAAACTTAAAGACCACTGGTTTAAGAGAAATGAAAACTATGTCCATGAATGTTCACAGCAGCATTGGATTTATAATAGCCCAAAAGGGGAAACAATTCAAATGTCCACCAACTAATGAATGGATGAAGAAAATGTGGTATATCCATACAATGAAATACTACTAGGCAATAAAAAGGAATGAAATACTCATACATGTTACAGCATTGATGAACCTTAAAACACCATGCTAAGTGAAAGAAGCTAGTCATATAATGTAGGATTCCATTTATATGAAATTCCTAGACTAGGCAAATCTATAGAGACAGAAAATAGACTAGTGGCTGCGGAAGGCTGGGAGTCAAAAGGCGGGCATTGGAAGGCAATGGTACAGCGATGAACATGTTCGAAAGTTAATTGTGGTGAAGGTTGAACAACTCCGTGAATGGACCAAAGCCAATGGATTTTGTGCTATAAATGGGTGATTTGCATAGTGTGCAAATAATATTTCAATACAGCTGTTAAACATTTTTTTTAATGATACTTTTAAAAAGAACATTGCTTTATGTCTCTTTTTCTGCAACTCACCACCTTGGGATCCATGTGCTCAGACTTACAAACAGATTTTATGAGCTAAGTAAAATGAGGATGTGGAAAATAGTGATTTTCCCCTTAGTTCAGTGGTTCTCAACCTTCTGGCCCTTTAATACAGTTCCTCATGTTGTGACCCCAACCATAAAATTATTTTTGTTGCTACTTCATAACTGTAATTTGGCTACTGTTATGAATCGTAATGTAAATATCTGATATGCAGGATGGTCTTAGGCGACCCCTGTGAAAGGGTCGTTTGACCACCAAAGGGGCTGTGACCCACAGGTTGAGAACCGCTGCCTTAGACGGAGAGAGTAACTTGCAGGTCGGTGCACAGCCACAATACTTGTACCTGTAACTGTTTTGAACGTTGCTGCAAAATTTTGCCTTAGGCTCAAATCATTAAAATATGTTTAAACAATGATACATAAGTGGCTTTGTTGTTTCTGTCTTCCCATATTCCTTTCCGCTTCCTTAAGTAATAGCACCCCAATTTTCTCTTAAGAAACCACCCACCTTCTTTTCAGTTCATGTGGTTTGAATATTGTTGACCCTTTCTTTGCCGCAGGCTCTGTGACTCAGGCCTGGTCAATCAGCAAATTCTATTAAGTAGCATGTTGGAGCTGGCTCATACCAGCTCATCCGAACCAACTCGTAAATTTTTAGGAATTTTGTGAGCCAGTTGTTAAACATAATCATTATTAAAAGCTAGATTACATGAACTTATAATTAAATAAATTATATTTAAAACAAAGTTAATAGGCTCTCAACATTCATTGCTTCCTATTCATTTGATTAGGGTTTACTGCTATCTGTGCTCTGGAGTTTCCTTACACCTACTGGACGTACGGTATGAGGGTGGAAGTACTGTGTCAGAATGTGCTACTGTGCATCTCCTCCAACTACAGGTTTAGTGACTTCCCAGGGGCAGCCTGTCCTTAGCCATGGTGGCCGTATTCAACTACGGAATTAGGCAAATACTACACATCAGGGCTTTCCCTTTTCTGTCAGGAGACTATTAAACATGTACCAGCTTGAGTGGCTTAAACAGCAGTCCCCAGAAGCCATGTTTGTGTCCTGATCCCTGGAATTTGTGAATATACCTTATTTGGAAAAAGTGCCTTAGCAGTTGGAATTAAGTTAAAGATCGTGAGATGAGATCATCCTGGATTATCCCCGTGACCTTATGATATGAGGGAGAGAGAGAGAGAGAGAGAGAGAGATTTGACACAGACACAGAGGAGGCACACAGATAAGAGGAGAGGCAACGTGATCACATACATAGGCAGAGATTGGACTGATGTGACCATAAGCCAAGGAATGCCTGGAGTTATCAGGAGTTGGAACTAAATCTCCCCCAGGGTCTGTGAAGGGAGCACAGGCCTGGTCACACCTTGAGTTCGGATAACTGGCCTTCAGAAATTGTGAAAGAACAGATGTTTCTTTTTTTAAGCCACCTAGTCTGTGGTAATTTGTTATGGTCGCCATGGGAAACTAATATACCTGCATACCACTGCAGCATGACTGCATGGTTCCGGGATGGCTACGTGACCCAAGCCAGGGCCATGAAGGTTAGTTTCTACTGTAAAAGAAACCCTCTCAGACTGGAGGGTTGCTGAGTGGTTCCGTGTTGGCTACTGTACTCGCCCACAAATGCAAATAGTGCAGAAAGTGGTCAAGTTGGGATCTCAGAGAAAGAGAGAGAGAGAGAGAGAGAGAGAGAGAGAGAGAGAGAGAGAGAGAGAGAGAGAGAGGCATTCTAGACAACGTTGTTTGAGAAGCTGGATCTAATCTACCACTTGGAATTTTTATTATAGGAACAAATGTCTTTTCATTTTAAACCAAGTTCCCAACCAATATAGACATGTCAATTTTCAGAGAACATTTGAAAGAGCTTATTTGCACAGGCAGGGTTGTTGATATATACAAGTGCTATCATTTGATCGGTTACCATTTTGATCAGGCATAACTGACAACCAGAGAAATAGAAATCAAACAGTGAACAATGTGGGATCTACCCAAACACAATCATGTTCATTTGTTCCACACATACTTACTGAGCCTGACCATATCTAAAGCATTCCATTCAGGATGGATACCCATCCTTTTAAGAACTTACAATGATTTTGCCAGTAAGGTGTCTAGTATAGCCTACATCATTGAGATCACTATTAGTACTAACTTTTTATTATTTAGTTCATTTTCTTCTGGACAGTACTAAATTCATTTACCTTCACTATTTTTTTCCTAGAGTGAATTTGTTTAATGCACAATCAAAATATTTTAACTTTTTTATGAGATTACATTTAAATCTCATAAAAGATATTTTGCCAAATTGAATATTTTGAGTTGGGAAGATATTCTCAAAGTGCTTTTCAATGACATTGTACCTTTGGTAGTTTTGTACCTTTCAAGAATTTTTATTTCCCATTACCCTTAGTAATTTATTAGTGGAGACTGGCATATTTCTGAAAGGAGCATGTCACAGAAAATCCTAGGGAGAGACATACTGTATTGAACTCATTTTAAAATAAAAGGAAAATCTTTTTTACCTTCAGCATTTCTATCTTTAAACATTTTCCACTTCAAGAGGTTTAAAATTAATTTTGTCCCCCATAATCCTATTTCTTTCCGCTACTTTCCAATACCTTTGTTTTTTGATGAGCACGTTTTGGATGAATTCCCAGTCAACTTTTAAAATCTAATTAAACTCAGCTAAGTTTAACTCAGATAGCATTTAGAGTCAATTTCTTGATAGTTGAATAACTAGGGGCCTATCTTGGGGATTCTTAAAACAAATGGTTCCTGAGGGTTGCTTGTTGCTGCACGTTACTAGCACTGATGTCAGCAACATCAATAAACTAATGCCTGCATGTCGTGACTTAAAATAGCAGTGATCTTTCAAATGCAAATATCCAAAGACTATATTATTTGCTAGCACTTTTATATTTGCTAGTAGCATTAATTATCAAAAGGAATTGTTTTGAGTATTTTCAAGGCCATTCCTCCCATAAATCATCAAACACATAAAGAACAAGATAGCAAAACACACACACACACACACACACACACACACACACACACACACACGGCCTAGGAAATTAAAGATTTCACTAAGGAGGGACAGCGTACACTAATCAATCAATAACAATTCATATTTACTCTCCTAGTCTAGAAGAAGCCGCCTCTCTTTGCTACAAAAAGGAGCCACCAGAATCTTTTGGGAGATTAGGATCGTTATCACTACGGCCTTAAAGGAAAACATGAGAAAATAAAAACTGTTTTTATATCCCCTATAGAAGCCTAAGTTAAAAACTGGGAACATATCAAGTTTACCAAAAACAGAGGAAAACAGACGAAAATAAGCTTTAGGAAACCACTTTCTTTCCATGCACAAAAGCAGCTTTCAAATGTTACTCATTCTTGATAACGCTGGCTAAAGAGAATCCAAGTATGTTTGCTTTTCCCCTAAAGCTAAAAAGAAACTTACCATCAAAGTTAAATATAAGGAACCAGAAAAAATCAGTGATTTGTTCCTTGATGGAAAATTTATGCCAGAGATACGAGTTTCAGGGTGTTTTTTTCTTACACTAAATTATTTTCTTCATGTGGGAAACTGATAGAAATCTAGGTGAATGGATATAATTAAGTAGTTTTGTGGCTCCAACTCTAAATTATTATTATTTTTTTTTCATCGAACATCTCAACATTTGCCTAGGAACCAGAGGAGAGGAACAGCTTTTTAAGAGTGAGGCCCTCAAACCTTTCCAGGCTGCCTGGACAAAGGTTTGGAATGAATACAATAGCGAACCATCCTGCCTTGGACCTGAATCTAGATTGATGACCTAATATATCTCTGCCTGCCATAGCTTTATGAGCATCAAGAACTGGGCGCCTGCCACTATCAACAAACAGAGCTTCCCCAGAGCTTATCCATCCACAGAAACTCAAGTATCCCCCACAGCACAGCTCACACAGTCTCCCCGGGCTCATGGCGCTGCCTCTAGCTTTCACCACACGTGACAATGGAAACTCCTCTTTGCCAGGATCATTCTTAAAGAAGAGGAAGTGTGCCCGTTCCTCTCCCGTGTCATCTTGGTTTTCGAAACGAGCAATCACTGAGAAGCTAAGGAAGCTTACCGCCAGCGTCCTCCTTGTCCAGGGCCCCTCATTTTGTATTTGTACTTTTGCATTCTTTTCATCAAAAGAATCCCCTCGATTGTATAAACTATAGGCCATCCCCTCCCCACCGCCCTCCCCCAAATTGGGATCTGCTCCTCAATCCAAGAGAACTGACCCCAAATCTTAGCTTGATAAAAGCGTACAAATTAAACACAAACTCTTCTTCGTCTTTTATGGACATCCCCTACCCCTGGCCAGTCACCACGAAGGATGAGATCTCTTAGTTTGAGCCTCTGGTCCTCAGATGTCCTCTCACCTAGAGAAGTGCTTCAAAAACCAGCCGCACTTTAAGCGTATTCTCCTTAGCTCCTCCCTGAAAGGTCACCCTACTGAGGGCTAATTATTACAATGGCTCATGAACTCTTCAGGCCAGAAGTATTTCCGTGTCTGGTCAAGTGGTATCAATGTTCCAGTGTCAGCGAAGCTTCGTTTTCCAATAAAGTTCATTGGTTTGGACTAGACTTCTATACCTTTCCTAATAGGGCTCTTGAGGGACCAAGCCACAGAAACATTTATTTTTTTCTTATTATGAAAGTATCATATGTGTGAGTGCGTGTGTGTAAAACATATCTTGAAACATTATAATAATATGTAGCCTAGAAAGTGAAAATCTTCTATAATCTCATGCAGCTGAGAAAACCAGTTAACTTTTTTTTCCAAAGCATATATTAAAATTTCATTTATTATTTTACAAAAATAAGATTATACTCTCCACTTTGAAGAGTGCTATATTTATACCACCTCGCAGTATGTCTTAGACATCTTTCCGTGCCCGTCTGTAAAAAGTAATCTTTTTAGTCCTTTAAAAAAAAATGTTCCATGGTATTGCACTGTATGCCCGACACACTTTCCTTAACCAATTGCTGTTAATGCACGTTTGGGTTCTTTCCAATTTTCCCTGTAACAAATATTCTTGCAAACATCGTTTTACACTTACATCTTTGAGCAGTTGTAGGAGTATTTCTCTATGATGAATTCCCAGAAGGTGAATTATTATTGGGTCAGAGGGTATGAGCATTTCATTTTTAATAGCTATTGCCAAATTGCTCTCCAATAATTTTATACCGATTTACACCCACAACCACACTGTAAGAAGGAGCCTGTCTCCCCATCCCCCCTCCCTTAGCAACACTAAAACCATGCAATTTGGGGATGTCTGATGTGAGTTAGGAGTTAAGAGGTTCAGCCTGTGGGGTTTTTTCCCTTTGTGAAGGGCTAACAAAGAGATCAAAAGTCTCCCCCTTTCCTTGATGAACCCCCTGCTCTGAGTGAGCCAATACCCAGACAGACATCTAGTTAATGTGAGAGGCGGAAAATTCTAACACCTACTGCTTGTGTCTAGCTGAATTTATTACAGACAATTTGTCCGTGAATGTGTAAGCAAATGTGTTAGTTATAGTATACTTAACAACAACTACTAAAGAAATATAAATGGGTACGGACTTTTGCACTGCTGTTTCAATGTAAACAACACATTTAATAGTACAGCGTGAGAATGTTTACATCTGTACAATAATTTGATTTCATCCCTATGTTTATTGGAGCAAAGTAATTTGAAAAAAACAACAAAACACTATTCTTTAGAGAGATGTGAAGAGTGACTTTGAATCAGCCCATTAAAGAAGAGCAAGGTTTGCCAAATACCAGTCTTCAGGAGCTCATTTTGGGGGTTACTATGGCTCGAATTTCCTGAATTCGGAGCACTGGGCATTAAACTGGGGGAAATTTCAGGAGTTATCCAGTCAAAAGATTTGGATTTCTGCTCCACAAAGCCTTAGAGTTGCTTCCACGAAACAGAAGAGGTTGGTAGAGGAGTAAAGCAGCCAGGGGTTCAAGGTTCTTGGTGTTCCAACCCTAATCCCACCCTAAGAGGCCCACTTTGGACTATTTTATGTGTTAGGTCACATATTGTGTTATCTGGGACAAGGTGATCTCTGATTTTCCTCATCTGCACAGCAGACATTCTAACACTGCCTATTTAAGAGTAACAAAGGCATAATTAAATAATACCACACACGGAAAGTGCTTAGCCCAGTGCCTGGTACATGCCAAGGACTCAATTAATTTTTGCTATTTTATTATCTAAGATTTACCTTTAAAACAGGCTTTTCCTGCTAATAAATACATGTTAAAACCACCCAATTATTGTTGTCTCCTGTAAAATATGATGATTATTTCAGATGGAGTGGTTTTATATGTATTTCTTGATTCCCAATCAAATGGTCATTTTCATTCTCGAACCCCTGTCCAAAATTGCTGGGATCTCTGAGGATAATGTGGCCTCCCACACACCAGGAAGTGCCACCCGCCAGCAACCTGGCCGAGACCAGAGCTGCTCTATCTGTGTTCCAGTTGATTAATGGCAGACAAATGACCATGCAAAGCAAAGTTTTCCCTGTCCTGTGGGAATAGGTCCCTGTAGGTTCATCACAAGAATTAACATGAAAGTTACAACATGTTAAGGATAGTACCTAGTTTGCCTCCCTATGATTGTAAGGATAGTTAAAAGGAATTTGGAAATAGACACTTACTTAAACTTTCTACGACTAGCTGAATTTTCTATTCTTGGCCGGACATTTTTAAGAGGTAGAATTCATCCAACAAACATACTCTCTTATCAATCCTTTTCTTAGAAAAGCTTGTTTTCCTGTAGGGGCAGTTTGCAAGTTTTCCTAATGAATCACAGACATGAGGCGGGAGCGGGAGAGCTTCAAGCTTTTTCCTTTTTGAATGGTTTTAACTTGAGACCAAAGACCCGGGAGTAGGAGCAAAACCTTCCAAACTGTGTATGTTTTCGACCCAAGAACTCCTTCCATGCCAGTCACTTCTGCTGCCTGAGAGCCAGACGTGGGTTTGGGGAGGGGCTTCTCTGTGTCAGGCCATTTGGGGGCTGTAGTAGACTTAGGAACAAGGAGACATAAAAGCTGTAGAATTAAGGGTTGAAAACAGCACTTAATGAAACCCCTCCCTCCAGACGCTCTTGATCAAAGTCTCCGCTTGCACTAAGACAATCGATCTACAGTTGCATACATAAAATGTTGGCAACACTCTGTCCTCGTTGCTTTCAACAGAGGTTTCAGGCCTCTGAAACTGGGCATGGTCCCAGAATTGAGACCCAGTTCATGACGCATACCAGAAGACACACCACCGCAGCTGAGGCCCGTGCAACCACTTTCTTTTAACCTCGGCGTCTGTGAAAAATTACTCTCCAAAAAAATAAGTGAAACCCGATGTCTTCTCCGGGTGGTTATTTTTGCGCCTATGAAGTCAATAAAACTCTCCAGATTTATTAGACAGCCCTGCTGCGGAAGACAAGACCACTTCCTATTCCCCAGCAGAACTGTGTGCCTTTCCTTACTGTAATCTTCTGACCACAGATTTTCATTTCACTCATTTCTTTTCCTTTTCCCAGAAAAATTTGTCAGAACCCCATAGGTAAGTGAGTAGGCCTGCTTTCAAATCCCAATCTCTGGCACCCAAGAGTGGCCAAAGGAACAATGTCAGGCCCCCCTGGCTTTTCTCCTTTGTTTCTTACTTCAGAGGGGCTCTCTTTCCTCCCCAGCAGAATCAGCGAGGAGTTTGGCTGTTTCCCCTTTCACCACCCTAAGTATTAAATGGAACACCTACCAACCATTTCGCCTCCTGTGAGAGCCCCCGAACCGTGGGTTGATGACCATGGTAATGACAATTGGATTCAGTTTTATTTAATACAACAGTATTAAATAACAGCCTTGAGCCCTACTACATATGCCAGGGCTCTCCTGGGTAGAGAGAGGCAAAGGTGTAGAGGATCATGCGCATTCTCTCTAGGAGCTTAGAGTTTACTGGGGGAAATAAACATGTTCACAAGTAGAAGTCATTGAGTGTGACAGATTATTAATAAGCAGAACCTTGTGGGATATAAAGACTCGAGCATGGAAAGGTAACGAAAGGCTTCTCAGAGGAGATGACCCTTGGGCTGTGTGTTTAGAGGTGAGTAGGAGTTCATCAGATGAACCTGGAGAAGGACAAGCCCAGTCAAGGGACCAGCCAGTGTGGAGATTCCGAGGTGTGAAACACGGCACGTTCAGAACCAAGAAGTTCTGTGCACTGGGAATGAAGGTCAAAATGTTGTAAGCCACCTGTGTTCACACATGAGTGTGGGTATATTTTTAGGTGATGGGGAAACTGGTGCATAGATTAACAGCTTGGAGGAATTGTAGATGATCAGGAGAGGGGGGTGAGTGGCTGAATGCTCTGCAGTGGAGAAATGAGGAGACCCGGGACTAGGCCAGTGTGGTAGCCATGGAGAGCGAGATGTCAGGTGATAGCAAAGAAGACGTAGTAGTAGATGTGCATAGTAGTAGTGACAACAAAAAAGAAGGCGGTGAAGATTCCCACTCCGGAATGATTTTTAAGCAGTTGTATTCCATACTGAAGAGTGAAAATTACCCCCCAAATTGCGTTTAATTCTAAGTTATTGGCGCACTAACATTTTTCTCTCCACCTACTTGCAAAAATGATTTGAGGTAGGAAAGAAATTCTGTAGCTGGAGCCAGGGTCACCCTGTCTGACTGCGGCCTTGCCCATCTGTGAACTGGTGAAGAGTGTTTGTAGGACATTATCCTTGGTTCTGTCATTCAGAATATTATTTAAATAAATTGATGCCAGTGCTGTCTTGAAGAGCTTGAGTTTTGATTATCCTCCTGTTAAAATGCTACACATGTCAACTTACCTGGCACTTCCTTGGATGATAACTTCTAGCTCCCTTACTCATATTTTAGGGCACTAAGAGAGAAGGTGCTCTTCTCTACGTGACTCATTTGGTTTGGGCAAAGGAAAAGGTGATGAAGTCTGGTATCTGGGAGTCAGATAACTCTTGGTTTGTTCCCTATGAATTTGAGCAAGAAACCTCAGCTCAGTTTCCCTGACTGTATAAGGACAGCATTAATATCTGCCCCATTGGTGTAAGAATTAAATGAGCCAATGAAAAGCCCAACTCAGCACATGTAGTAAGTGACAGGTCTCTAGCACTTTGTGTAATGTCCTGTGCTGGGTGCTTGATATGTCATATCTTGTTGCAATCTTCTAGTTTTACAGAAAAGGAAACTTAAGGTATATGAGGGCTGTATTTTTTCTTTATCTATTATATTCCCAGGCCCTAGAATAGTGTCTGCCTCAAAGCACACAAGTATCTGGCTATGAGGAATTAAATAATGACTTGTCCAGTCCTGGCCAGTGTTTCTCAGTGGTTGGAGTGTCTGCCTGCACACCAAAAGGTTTCAGGTTCAATTTCCTGTCAAGGGCATGTACCTGGATTGCAGGTGCAATCCCAGCCCAGTTGGGGTGCCTGCAGGAGGCAACCAATTGATGTGTCTGTCTCACATCAATGCTTTTCCTCTCCTCTCCTCTCCTCTCCTCTCCTCTCCTCTCCTCTCCTCTCCTCTCCTCTCCTCTCCTCTCCTCTCCTTTTCCTTCCCTCCATTCCTCTCTCTAAAAATCCGTGAAAAAATATCCTTGGCTGAGGATTAAAAAAATAATAATACCAATAATGACTTGTCCAAAGACAAACATCTAGTAAAGTAACATGAGTGGGATTCAGAACTGCATCTGCATGATAATAAGACCAGCACTCTTTTAATGAGTTCCCAGTTTTACTGTATAAATGAAAATGACCTGGAAGCTGAAAGAAGGGCTGCTTGGTGCCTTCTTCTACTACCAGTTTTCAAGTTATTTAATTATCATCAAGTTAGGGTTATCAGGATCAATAGTTTCTACCTATACCATTTAAAAGTCATTTTCTGAGTTTTTCTGCATGGATCAAGCTCATGGCTGATAATTCTTCCCTCTGGAACCCTCTTTCCATTTTTCATGTTTTCTTGGCAAGGTCTACCTACAATGGTCTTCTGAAGTACATTGTCTTTAACATCTCCAAGCTAGAACTCATCAACCAGCCTCCACCACTTCCTTCCCCACACCCACCTCCCAAAGCTCTGCTTTCCCTATGTATACATATATATTTATATATATGCCATAGAGGAAGGGAGAGGGAGAGAGAGATAAAAACATCAATGAGAGAGAATAATTGATCGGCTGCCTCCTGCATGCCCCCTACTGGGGATCGAGCCTGCAACCCGGGCATGTGCCCTTGACCGGAATCAAATACAGGACCCTTCAGTCCACAGGCCGACCCTAGCCACTTAGCCAAACTGGCTAGGGCTTCCCTTATGTCTCAGTACACGGTGTTTTCACCCACCCAGGCACTTGAGTGAGCAATTGTGGAGTCAGTCTTTACTCCTCCTATTTACTTTTACCTATCAGGTCACCAAGTTTTATTGTTTCTATATCAAAAAAGTTTTTCAAAGCTGACTTCCTTTTCATCTCAACATGAAAACTCTTTAATTCAGTACTTCGCCTGAAGGGTTCTGACAGCTTCCTAATTGACCTTCTTGCTTTCAGCCCCTTCCCTTATGAGCCTTCCTATCACCTACTGCAGATCTAACACCTCCGGCTACAAACCTTTGGTGGTGCTCCTGTGCCTCAGGGTAGGAGGTTTTGCTCCTACAGTGTAATATTGTATTTAAAACCTGCCCGCATATCACATGTTCCCGCCACTCCCCTCATGTGCCCTGGGCTTTGACTATATTGAATCACTCACGCCATCCCAAACACCCAACACACTTGGTCTTTGCGCCTTTCTTCAAGTTTCTTCCTCTGTCTAGAATGGATGACCCCTCCTTTTTGGCCTTGAAAACTCCTGTTCATTCCTTGAAGCTCAACCTAATGTGACATTTGAGCTGGGGACTTTTCACCTCCCCCATGTGCCTCAAGGAAAATTAATGGCTCTCCTTTGCCTTCATCATAGCACTTCCATCTACATATGCCAGGGCTCTCCATTTATTAAAATTAGTTGTTTATTGAAAATGAAATGTATTTTAATAAACATTGTCTTTATAATGTGTATACATTTTGAGGGGACACCCTATATATGTAAAAATCTGTGCGTATAAATATGTGTGTAAGTACATATATGTGTGTGTATGTATATTTTAAAACTAAACCAGATCACTATATGACAGTTACCAACATCAAAATCAATTCCTTCTTTAAAGTAACGCTCTTTAAGGCTAAAAATAAAATAAAATAAAATAAAATAAAATAAAATAAAATTAGTTGTTTATATATTAATGGTCCTTGGATCCTTAAGGTCAAGGATTATCCAATTCATCAATGTAACCCCAATTCCAACACAAGGATAGTTAAGTTTTTTTTTCTGTTGGAGAAAAAAAAGAACACATTGTTTTTTTTTAAAAAAAATAAGTAATAGTGTAAGTGGTAAAAGGGAGATAAATCATGTAGAAGGTGGAGTAATAACATGTTTGGAAATTCTGGTCTAGCCCATAGCGGGTAGTCAATAAGCATGGGTTTACCCATGAATAAACTTCCTTTATAAACACCTGACATGACTCTTGCTTAATAACAAAGGTAAAGAGTAGCTATGAAAATGACAGATTGGTGTCAGGATCAAATGAAACTAGTAATCCATTAAAATCAGATCACTCCTAATAGTGAAGCTGCATTGAACTTGGATGCGTTCTTACCCTTCAATGGGTCATCCTCACCTGGGGGTGTTATAAAATTCTTCTTAGAGTTCTAGCAGCTTCTTGTTTAAAAAGTAATTCCAAACAGAGAACCAACTTTTTCTTAATATATATATATATATATATGGAAGAGAGAGAGAGAAAGAGAGAAACATCAATGATGACAGAGAATCATTGATTAGCTGCCTCCTGTAAGTCCCCGACTGGGGATTGAGCCCGCAACCCCGGCATGTGCCCTTGACTGAAATCGAACCCAGGATCCTTCAGTCTACAGGCTGATGCTCTATCCATTGAGCCAAACCAGTTAGGGCCCAACCTTTTCTTACAGTTGTATAAGGCCTCAGTTATCTCTGGAACTCCTGTCATCTTTTCCACCTTTGTGTGTCAACTTTGGAAATGAGTGCTTACTTTTCTGTTGCAGGAGAAGACACTAATGAAAAGAACTGTAAGATTAAACATAGCTAACACCCTACTTCTTAGGGCATGTAATCTACGCATCCCTCTTGAAGCATTTTCAGTGTTATCCGGGACCTGGTGGAAAGAAATCCGACTTCACTGGATGGGGAGTCACGGGCTGCTCTAGGGTGCAGTTCTGACCCTGCCACTAGGCACTTGAGTGATCTTTGGGTAAGTCACTTAAACACCAACCCTCTCTTATCTCTCAGAAGTAGAAAAGGTTGCTATTTTGGAGCACCCAGCCCAAATTGGGAGATTGGGACCACAGAAGCATGTTGTTTACTCTTTACCGTGTTTGAATGGGGTGACAATTTAATTGGGAGATTTTATATAAGAATGCAGGTTTTTATTTTCCCTTGAGAAATCAGATCTGGCCACAGGGGTCCCCTATTTCTACTCAATTTGTCGTAGCTGCCTCCTCTAACAGGGCATGGGCTTTCCAGGTTCCCAGTGGCCTCATCATTTTCTATTGCCCTTTGTCTGCCCTACACAGAGGCCAAACACCAGTTGCTGTTTGCCAAAGTACTTGTAATCAAGGGTAATATCAAAAATATTTACCTACAAAGGCATGGGGACTGACTTACGGAATGGACACGATTGTGCTAGAACAGCATCTTGGAGAGGTCCTGCTCTCCCTCCCCAGCTGTTGGACCATGGTGAGGTCCAAGGATACCTGCAGGAAGGGCAGGCGTGGCCATCACTCCGTGGGCTGAGAGCAGCATCTATACGCCAAATGGTAGGGACTATGTTAGCCTCAGGTGCACACCACCTGAATGTCAGTCCTGCTCGAACATTGTGTTCTCAAAGGGGAGAAATATATTCCTACACCCCTGCTTCTTATTGAAAACAAGAAAATGAAAGTTAGAAAATGCAGAATGATTTTTCTTGCTTTTGGTTGCTTTGTTCACGTACCAACTGGCTGCTCCGGCATCTGAGTTTGATTTCCTGGTACTAACCAATCTATAAACTCTTTTCCAACCTAAGCATAAGGAGCCTCTGATTTTATCCACTTTATAAATGGAGTGAAAATTTTTGCAAATCATCTTGAAGAGAGGGCATTGTGCAGAATTTATAGAAGCTCTAAAACCCTGTTAGAAATAATAAATCACCAATAAATTATCTCCAGGTTCTCACTGGGCTTTTCAATTTTAAAAGCACTCTGATGTTCTTATTTTTTTCCCTTTTTTTTTTAATTTAGCCATGGCTATTTTTCAAATTGAATTAATGACCAAAAGCTGGTCTCATTCTCTAATTACAGTAAGAGACACTAGACAAGAGTTGTTCCAGACACTGACCCATCTTGGCTCAGAGAGAGGTCCTGGGCAGTTTTACTATGTGCCGGCTTAGTACCTGGGGCCAGGAAACATCTGTTATAACATGCAGTCCAGCGGGTGCTCTGCTTAATTATAAAATGGCATTGCAGTGTCCCTTTGAGTTGGCTGGCCTTAGCTTCTCAGGCTGTATTACTAAGCAAAATGCAATTCTTGATGTTGTGATAACTGAATAGCCAGCTCAAGTGTTGAAAGGCTTGGAGAAGATGAAAAATTTAAACCTGTGTCCTTCAGAAGAAGGTATGGGCAAAGACGAAACAAAGAAGTGCTTTCTAAAAGAGATTGAGAAGTTTAGATATGAGTGGGCGTTCCTTAGATAGGACTGGGGGAGCTCATTCCTGAATGACTCATGCTTCTAGAGTTAACTGTTTACATAGTGCTTCCTCCTCTTCGTTCCAGGGATCCTGTCTGCAAGGTTAGGGATAATGGCAACGGAGGAGCAAAGGGAAAACTGGAGAAGAGGGGAGGAATGCTTGAAACACCAAAAAGCTTATCCGCCTTCAAAAAGAGGGTACATTTCTGTAATGAGTTTCATGCAATCAGTTATGGCCCAGGACTGCGAATTTATTCTTAGAGCACACACACTCACTCCATAATGGCGTAACTCTCGATTAGCTATTATGAAAACTTACCTTCCTAAATCCTCTTATATGCTGATGGGAGAATAGAATCCATTGTCTGCAGTGTCTGCTGAGGAATATCTTTTGTCTCACAGCTTGTTGTAATCACTTCCAGACCAGTGGTATATTTATGATTTACATAATGTTACAGAGGAAGAAGTCTTAAGGATTTTTGTCTCTAAATCTTTTTGAATTATTATTTTAGACTCATTGCCAGTTTTTTTTTAAAGGGGGAAGTTGATGAACTTTTAAACATGCTATTACATGCTCCGAAATAGCAACTCTTTGTTCTTTCAAAGTTTCTTGTGGAAATTTAAAGGAGTGTGTGTGTGTGTGTGTGTGTGTGTGTGTGTGTGTGTTTAGAAACAGGTAGAAAAGGAAATGGATAAAAAAGAAGAGTTGTTTCACTGATGAAGTTAAGTACATATTTTTCGTTTCTGTTAGAACAAAAGTTGGCTGATTTGGAGAGTCTTACCTAACATTTGGGGTGTATTTATGAAGGGTAGCTCTACATTTATTCATTTTAAATCATATTTCAATAATTATGGGTAGAAACTCAAGGGTTAATCTCTAAAGCAAGGGAAAATATCTTACTCAGAAAACAAAAGGAAACTTGCATATTTCTGAAGATGACATGGGATCAGCCTGTAGGTTTCAAGCAATTATGAGATATTATGATTTTCACTGAGTATGCATTAGTTGGAATACTGTTCTTTTTATTTCTCCACGTCCCAGGGCTGTGCACTGAAAGAGCCCTGTTCAACTTCGCATGTCAGAATTTTGAAGGAAAAATTATAGTAAAATATGTTTAAAACAGTGGGGCCTTATGTGAGTGAACACAACATTTTCCAAGGCTTTCAAAAATCCTTTTGTTAAAAATATGGTTTTTATTTTGTTTCCTTTTTTCTTTCTTTCTTTTAATTTTTTTCCTTTTATTCAGTTCTTACCTCCCCTCCTTCCTGAAGAAAAGAAGAGGGAAGTTTCAAAGGATATCTATAACACAGCCTACATTTAGGGCCTGGGGGTTTACAATGGATTTACAATGAGACACCCCACAAGGAAAATAAATAAATGAGAAAAGTTCATCTGTGTATATAACTTCAGTTCCAACAACTATGGTGACAGTCACAGTGTCTGAGTAAATGTCCCCTAGAGTCATCTTGCAAGCAAAACGATTATTAATTGAGGTTCCCATGAGTTGAAAGATGGGTTGTTCATAAAGGATAGGGACTTGTCTAGAGTACAAGGAACTGAAGGCTCAGCCCCTAGGTTGTTCTAAAAGATGAAATGTCTTCTTAAAATTGAATTAATTAAAAATGAAACAAAACAAAAAGCAGGCCCAGTGAAGTGCACAGATTAGGAATGAGGATGAACGAATGTCACATTCGTTTTCCTCCATGATATTCTTCCTCACAGTGGACAGAAGTGACTTGCTTGATCAAGTTAAGAGTTGCATTTAGCTGTCAATAACCTACGACTTCAATGGCTTAGTAAACGTCCAAGGGTTATTTCTAACATAAAACAAGTCCTACCTCTGGCTATCTGAGGTTCATATGGTGGCTTCTCAAAGCCATCAGGGTCGCAGGCTCTTTCTATCGCTCCTCTCTTTCACCTGAGGCCATCTGTCCCTGCAGTCTTCATAATGTTTCTCCAAGTATAACAGAGGAAAGGGAAAGGCAAAATGAACATTCATCCTGGCTTGGTTAACTCTCTTAAGGAGCTTCCTCCTCAGAACATTTGCATTTACAATTCAGTAGCCAACCCTCTGTCACCTGGGCACACCTCACTGCAGGGGAGCTTGGGAGATGTGGTCTTTTAGGAGGGAAAAAAATCACTGCCCAAATGAAATTGGGGTTCTGTAAATTAGGTAAGAGCAGGTATTGGATGGGAAACCCTAAGTCTCTGTCTTACTCCCATAAAACATCCTTAATGCCATTATACTGCTCAAGGCTTATTGATCATTTCTGTTTGAAGTATGCAGTTTTTACAGCACTGGTTGGAGAACCCATTTTGCATTGCATTATCTCAAAGCACATGGCCAAAATGAATACTTTTACACATCACAGACCCTTTCCTTTACTATTTGTGTAGTTTAATCTTGGAAATGTTTGTGAGTATAAATACAGAGCAGAAAATTCCACACAATCTTGAGCAGCCGTGGGCAAACTACGGCCCGCAGGCCGGATCCAGCCCGTTTGAAATGAATAAAACTAAAAAAAAAAAAAGACTGTACCCTTTTATGTAATGATGTTTAATTTGAATTTATATTAGTTCACACAAACACTCCATCCATGCTTTTGTTCCAGCCCTCTGGTCCAGTTTAAGAACCCATTGTGGCCCTCGAGTCAAAAAGTTTTCCCACCCCTGATCTTGAGCCTCAAAATTAGGCAAATACAGTTATTTGTCTAGAAATTATATATGAAAATGTTTACATCATCAACCATCTTTTCCCTTGTCTACATTGTTGATGGACCTTAAACCTTTTCTATCACAAAAAATGCACGATTAAAAAAATTGGTGAGTTCATAGAGAGGAGGAAGAAACTGTAGAATAGCACCAACCTAGGAGATTCTACGTCCTGTAGGGGTGACCACCCTGCCCTCACTGGAGTTGCTTCATTTTCCCCTTTCACAACCCTTAAAATTCCACCAACTGAAGATTCACTTTGGTTCCCAGGCATCCCCTTCTAAAAGTCGTTTTTTACAGAGATATAGTTATTAGTCATTCAACAATCAGTGCCAATTACTTTTTAAAAAAATATATATTTTGGCCCTGGCTGGTTTGGCTCAGTGGATAGAGCGTCGGCCTGGGGACTGGAGGGTCCCGGGTTCAATTCCGGTCAAGGGCATGTACCTTGGTTGCAGGCACATTCCCAGTAGGGGGTGTGCAGGAGGCAGCTGATCGATATTTCTCTCTCGTCGATGTTTCTAACTCTCTATCCCTCTCCCTTCCCCTCTGTAAAAAAATCAACAAAATATATTTAAAAAAAATATATACATATATATATATATTGTTGCCCAAGCCCAGTGGTCAGCAAACCCATTAGTCAACAGAGCCAAATATCAACAGTACAACGATTGAAATTTCTTTTGAGAGCCAAATTTTTGAAACTTAAACTATATAGGTAGGTACATTGTTATTAACTTAATTAGGGTACTCCTAAGGCTTAGGAAGAGCCACACTCAAGGGGCCAAAGAGCCGCCTGTGGCTCGAGAGCCGCAGTTTCCTGACCACGGCCCTAGGCAGATTTGTTCAGTGGATAGAGCATTCTATGGAGTGAAGGGTCCCAGGTTCGATTCCAGTCAAGGGCACATGCCCGGGTTGCAGGCTAGATCCCCAGTAGGGGGAGTGCAGGAGGCAGCCGATCGATGATTCTCTCTCATCATTGATGTTTCTCTGAAATCAATAAAAATATATTATATATATAGTTATTGATTTCAGAGAGGAAGGGAGAGGGAGAGAGAGATAGAAACATCAATGATGAGTGACAATCATTGATCAGCTGCCTCCTGCACACTCCTTACTGGGGAATCTAGCCTGCAACCCGGGCATGTGCCCTTGACCAGATCAAACCTGGGACCCTTCAGTCTGAAGGCTGATGCTCTATCCACTGAGCCAAACCGGCTAGGGCCCAATAACTTTAATTAGATTGCTTTCCTCCTGGCAATGGTACAAGTGCACCACATTGGAGGCATTTATTTATCTAGCTTTTCCTTCTCATTTGAGAAATAAGACATACTCATGAAAAAGAGTTCTGTCTGAACAGAAAGATATACTATGTGAATAAATCTCCCTTTCACTCCAGATTCCAATATTCTTTCCTTCCTGATGTAACAATTAGTAAACATTTCTTGTGTGTATTATTCAGAGATGTATTTTACATGAGGAAGCATGCATAGGAATTCATACACATATACATACACAATGCAAACATATAAAATTATATTGTTTTAGCTCAATGACCATATGCTGTGCACACTATTTTGTGCTATTTTTAAATTTTTAACAATGTCATTGAAGAATTTTTATCAGCACATATACCTGCTATATTAAAAAATAAAAGATTCTCTGTTAAAATAAAAGTGGGGGGGGGGGGAAAGAATTACATATTTTTGGAGCATATACTAGTAGCATTTTGCTTCAACTTGTGTGTGTGCTATGTGTGTGTGTGTGTATGTGTGTGAAGGCAACAGTGTCCTGAAGGAAAACCTTAAGAGGAAGGAGAAGGAAAGATTATCCCAGGACCCTATCCATGTCTGACATTGTTTCTTCAGAAAATAATGTACCTCAAGTTTCTAATAACAAAAGTTGACTATACATCTAAACTTCCCTAGGGCAGCCCCCATTATGCCTGCTGGCCTGGCATAATTTTTTATCACTTTCATTTTCAAAATAAAAGTTCTAGTTTGAATAGCATTATGTAACCACCATTGCAATAGTTAACTGACAAATTAACTAGTTAGAAATGCAAAGATTAAAAAGGCAGCCTAAACCACCTGACCGTAGGGCACTGTATAGTTAGGACCTTGGTTTAGCTACTTCTGAGCAGTATGACCTGGATGATTATTTAACTACTGTTTGCCTCAGTTTCCTCAGCTTTCTAATGGGAATAACAACGGCCTCACAGTGGTATTATAAACATTTGACTAAGTAATGCATGTGAGGGGCTTATCACAATGTCTGGTTAATATTTAGGGCTTAATAAATGTAGCTATTTATATTACTTACCAGAGGCCCGGTGCACTGATTCGTGCACCAGTGGGGTCCCTTGGCCTGGCCTGCACCTGCTCACAATCCAGGAACCCTTAGGGGATGTCAGACTGTCAGTTTTGGCCCGATCCCCATAGGCCAGGCTGAGGGACCCCACCAGTGCATGAATCCATGCACTGGGCCCCTAGTATGCATATAAGACCTTCGGTTAATCTCTTCCCACCCTTCCCCTCCCCCCTTCCCTCTGAGATTCATCAGTCTGTTCCATGTTTCCATGCCGATGTGTTGAGCGTCTGCTCCTGGTGGTCAGTGCTCATCATAGCTACAGGTCGAACGATTGAACGGTTGGCCAGTCGCTTAGGCTTTCATATATATAGATTATTTTCAACAGTTCCCCCTTCTCCTGCCAAGTCACTTCATTCTTACACTGTATAAAATGTCAGTGTTTGAAATTCATCTAGGTCAACAATGATCACCTTCTGAAAATGGATCAAGGTATAGTCATTTAAGAAGAAAAATTTGCCCAGCCAGCATGGCTCAGTGGTTGAGTGTAGACCTATGAACCAAGAGATCATGGTTCCATTCCTGGTTGGGGCACATGCCCAGGTTGTGGGCTCCATCCCCAATGGGGGGCGTGCAGGAGGCAGCCAATCAATGATTCTCTGTCATCATTAATGTTTCTATCTCTCTCTCCCTCTCCCTTCCCCTCTGAAGTTAATAAAAAAAAAATATGTGTTTTTTTTAAAAAAGAAGAAAAATTAGGCTGGTATAGGACAGTGATTGTTAATTAGAGAGACCCACCATCTCCACCCACTCCCAGCTGTACAGTAGAGGGAAATCAAAGCGTAGTTTAAAAATAGAGCAACACTTTGAATTTCTGACTTGATTCCATTTGGGCTTAGATAGTAAACGTTTTAAAAATGTCAATGACATTAGAGAAGGATGCGTGCATTTCGTATCTAGCAAAGGGGAACCACATTTGAAATGATGGGTGGACACCATCGTAGCTGTTAGTACTTCCCAAGAAGCTGCACTAACTTGTTGATAATGGAATTACTTCCAGAAGAGGCCAGGGGAGCATATAACCAACTACGTCTCAGTACAGCTTACCCTGGTGTCTACCCTCCATACATTGATGCTTTCTCCCCAAAGAGTCCCTGGATGGACCTCCCTCTGGCAGAAGCTACGTATCAAACAATGAATGACAATTGTTCAGACAACATGGGAACTCCAGAGGCCTCACAGGGAAGGATGAAAGGAACTGACTCAGCGCAGGAGTGGGAGAACGGAGCTATTGAAGGAGCAGGAACAGGTATTTTCCCTTCACATTCGTTTTCTGAAAATTGAATTAGGTTTCTGTGAAAAGCTGTCTTGTAGAATAACAGCCTCTGTATGGTTTCACCAGCTGAGACATAAAAGGCTATTTGTGGTGTGCTGTAAATTCTGACTGCAGGTGAAAATTCCCTGCTTACCGGTTATTTTCATGATAATAAGCATAATGTTTTGTAAATAACCTGACCCATTTAACCGGGGATCAGAAAGTCCTCTGGTCACTGTGGTCCTTCATCATCTGGACTCCGGGTGAGAAGGTTGCCTGCGAGCTTGACTTATTTTCGCATGACAAAATTCCCTTCTTTTCTGTTTTAGGTAATTAGTTTTTTGTTGTTTGTGGGGGGTTTTAATTAAGAAAAAAGCATTATTTGACCTACAGAAAGACTTCTGGCTTCTGCCATTACTTCTTATCCAAGTAATGTATAATTTTCTAAATATATTTGGAAGAATGGACTCAATCCAATAAATAGATCCTCCTCTGAGCAACGGCCTAATGGAAAATTTTAAATGGCGCACAGCACCGCAGGCAGCTCCCTTTCACCCACATCTAGAACGCTTCTGGGTCTTTACCATGGGAAGCCCCACGGAAGCAAGCGAAAGCCAGTCTAACCGCCGTGGTAAGGTGGCACAGGAGGTTACATAAGGTGAATTGAGAGCTTGAGGGCTTAAAGGCAAGGTTCAAAAAACAAACCAGAGACCGGTCTGTTGCCTAATCCTTGCACCAGATTTTGACCCAATAAGCTGGTGATGCAAATAGGAAAATGTTTGGGGGCAGATCAGGACTAAAGGGAACTGCCTTCATTCACTTGGAGCCGATTCGGAATTTGTAAATAACCTGACTCATTGGGAATTTATTTATGCGGAAAACAAGGAAGCAGAGTTATCCGCTGTGGCATGGGAGGGAGATGGTGAGAGTGCTGCCTTAAGAGATGACATCTCACCTGGACCACCCTGCCTTGACCCTCCTGAAAGAACCTGGCATCATGGCAGAGAGCAGCAGTGTAAGTGGTGATACCTCCGGAGACACAGTCCATGCAGGGTTTGCTGGTTTTCACCCATGGCCTCTATCCCACAGAATCACGTGAGCTGCAGAGGAGGGCCCATCTGAGTAATGTGCACACGGCCACACAGCCAGGCAGGGGCAGAGCCGGGGAGCCGGGATGCAAATCCAGGTTGGGCAAAGCTGGGTGCTGTCATAGCCGACACCACCCAGGCCTGCCATGAGGGGCCCTGTTCCCTCTCCCTGGATTTCCCTTCCTGTGACCACGTAGTTGCCTACACATTATGATCAAAGCAAAGGCAGAGTATATCTCTTCTCCACACTCTGGGTATAAACCACAGTGGTGGTTCAACGCCCCCCTCACAGGGCAAGTCTCACTGCCGTTGTGACCACTGCCGACATGCCCACAAAATCCAATTTGTGTCAATTTATGGAACTGTTCTGTTCTTCGGGGTCACACATTTGCTCGTTGCCCAAGTCCCGCTTTCATTCATGGCCTGCAGATCCTCCCTGTGTCTCTCTCTTTTTAAAAACCCATGGACCTTGGCCCATATCCCCCAACTCCAGCATGTATTTATGACGAAAGCCCACTTATGAGCAGGTGGCTGCCACGCCCGTACTGGTGGGCTTGTGCAGATCGCTGTAACTAACACTGTCCGGTAGAACGTTCTACAATAATGGAAATGTTCTACAACTACTCTGTCTCATACAGTAGCCGCCTGAATTTTAAATTTGGTTGAATTTTAATTTTACTTGAAACAGCACACATAACGAGTGGCTACTGTAGTGAACAGCACAGAATGGTCATCCAAGGAAGCTCAAAAGGGGGCCACGTTTCTGGATGTCTTGGGATCTTAGGGCATGATTAGGGCTCATGTCTTACTTCTGGGAGGCCCTCGTAAGGGCTACTTCACTGGATGGAGGTCCCCAAGGATCCAGAGCCATGTTTAAGAAGGAAGATCTGGGTAGTCTAGAGCGGCACATAGGAATGGGAGCAGGAGTAAGTTTTGTTGGAGTTAGAATAGTCTGCGGGATGAGAGATGAGGTCAAATTGTACAGGAAAACATGAAAGACAAAACCTTGACTTTACCGCTTAGTAGCTGTTCGATCTTAGGCAAGTTACCTACCCTCTCTGTGCCTTGGGTTCCTCATTCTTTTGGGCCGATGTCTGGGAGATCAAGGGAGGTCACAGACATACAAAGTGTGAATACATCTAGGCAGCTGGTGTATGTTTCCACAAACAGCAAGTGAGCATTATTGGAAAATGAGGGTGGGGAAATTTTTCCATCCAAAGATTAAGGCAGGTCAGTAGCACATTTGGGATTCTGTGTGGTTAAGGTGACATCAGGCCAGGAGAGTATCTAGAGAGACATAAGAGAGCCCAGTGGAAATGAGTCCACTAGACAGTCAGCCCCAGCAGGTCAAAGGAGCAGCAGAGCCCCTTGAACGCCGTGGCCACGCGATCAATATCTGTTGAATGAATTAAACCAGCACAATGCATCGAGAGCCCTGGCAGTTCAATCCACTTACAGAGGGCAATGAAATCGCGGGGACAACATGTTTTGCACAAAGCACCAGCCTTACACGTCTGCTTTTGCTGGAGAACAAGTGAAGTGGCCTGGAGCATTTTCTTTATTTTCTTCAGGAGAGTGCCAGTAGGCCCTTCTAGTGAAAGTCTGACTAGCCTGTCTCTCCATTAAAATCTATGGTCTCTGAGGCCAGGGACAAAGCCACCTTGCCCCTAGTAGGTACCTAGTCACTACTTGTTGGATGACTGAATTATCTTCTAAAAGAGCAATGATCTTGGAGCTACATCCCAGGAGGCAGTCCTTTCCAATGCAAAGAAGAGGCTTCCTGAGGGTGGATGAATAACCACCCCACTTTTGAGAGCACAGCAGGGAACAGGCAAGTTTTGTTCCACTGTTGACTGCACCAAGGAGACAGAGCATGTTGAAAGAGAAAGGTGGAGGGGGGAGGGGGGAGAGGGAAAGAGAGTGCAAAGTCCTTCCATTTGTACTTCCTGTTTTTTGGATGGTGACTTAACTGACCGCCTCTTCCCCCTAGAACTTAAAGTGAGCACACTGAGGGGAGGGCCATGACTGTATTTCAGTCGCCACAGAGCCATCCCAGAGCCTGGCACACTGGAGCCCCTCACTAAGGAGTTCTTTGTGCCAACAATTTTAGAAAACTGCTTGGCGTTATTTAGTAACACAAGCCAATTCCACGGCACCGCAGTTGTACTCCTAGGCATAAATCTTGAAGAAACTCTTGCCTAAGTATATCAGGTTTTACATGTGCAAGAAAGCTTAGAGCAATGCTGTAAGAACCCCCAAGTGGAGCCAACCGAAGTGTCTCCCAATAGGACAAAGAGTTGTGATCGATTCCTCCTGTGGAATATAGCACAGCAACCAAAATGATCGGACTAAGTGAACCACGGCTGCAAGACTGGAGACATGCTTCCGAGAGAAAGAGCGAATGGAAGCGCAGAGAAGAAAAAGCAGGCAAGGAAAAGGAGATAATAGAAAGCGTTGCAGACAGGGCAGCCCTGGTGATGCTAGTCTTGCATACTGAGTGTCTTGGGCTGCGTATCTGGAAGCTTCCCAGCAGTGTATGGCACCACTTGGAAAGAAGTAACCAAGAGATACCAGCTTAGCCTGGGGCTCAATAAAAACAATGTGGAACCCTTAAGAAGAGGATTATTAGGCGCTGAAAATTGAAAACAAAAGTAACAGGCTCATGTGGTCCTTGAAAAATCTCACCAACAGCTTAGCAAAGAGAGCTTGGAAGAAAATTCGCTTAGAAATATCTGCAGTTCATCACATATGCGAAGTGGAACTGCTTAGTAAATCCATTTACAGTTTTATTCTTAGGATGAACATTAAGTTACTCTGAACGAAAAATATCCTTTTATCGCGGGAGGGCCCCTCTGCTGAAATACAAGTGGGTCCTAATACATTGTTGATTACTCTTCCGGTGCCCAGACAGGGGGGATCTGTTTGCCTGCTATGTCGAGCGGAAGGCGGTGTTTCAGGATTAATAATTCAAATAGGGCTGCTCCACCAGGAGGGGAGAAAAGAGTGTCAAGGCAGCGTTAAGAATCTGGGACGGCTGCCAGCAGGGTCTGCATGGGAAGGGTGGATAAAAACATAAAGAGAAATATGGTCCAGTGACTGGTGGGTTTCCCTCTCCATGTTTAAGGGTGGGTTACTTTTAAACAAAATCGCGCAATTTTCAAGTTCCCATAAGAACACGGCGGATCACAGATTTCTTTTGAAACCAGAGTTTTCAACAAGCAGCCTGCTGGCAAGAAGAGAAGCTGGTCTTTATGCTTTTTCAGCCCCGTTCGGGATGGCAGAAACGGTCCCCTGAAGATCGACATGGGACCCTCTCATCTCTGGCCACCTTGCAAGAGTGCCACCTATATTGCCGTATCTACAGGGGAACCCATTCAAATGTACAAATTAAAAGCCAGTGGGAAAGAATATCATCTTGGCAACTGCCTCCTGGGAAATCTTGCAAATGCGAGTGCGCCATGGAAGAGTGCTTTAAATACCACCGTGGTTCAGCCGGTCTCCTCGCAATTGCATAGGAGGCCAAGGTCTTGCAGAGAAGAGGCCCTGGTGCCCAAGCTTGTGATTGGCTGGGGGGGTGGGGGTGGGGGCGTGATGCTAAGTGAGCCACTTAGCCCACTCTCGCTTCCCGAGGAGCACGCCACACGCTTCTTTGCACATTCTTTTAAATCCTTGTGTGTTTGGCATTTGGAAAAATATCGACTGCAACCAGACGTTGCAATCCTGATGACAGCTCTTGAAATCCCGTCTTTCTCACAGCAACATCTACTGTCAGCTCCCCGCCCCTGTCATCAGAGAGCCTTCCCCACCCAAGTTGTGCTCCAAATAGAAAGAATTTCAGATGTACATGTTTGGCTGCCTCCTCTGAAGGCCTTGACAAATACGCAGGTAGCAAATAGCCCGAGAGAAACGCTGCTGGTAAAATTAGTTCAAATATTTTGCAGAAAACAAACCTGACACCACCACGATACTTGATAGCTCGGCCTCAGCACTTCCGAACCGTTCCAAGCTCCTTTGCCTCCAAAGCCCAAATGTCTTGCTTTGAATTGCCCTAATTTTTTCCCTTTCCAAAGCCAACCCTTGCCACCGTCTCCTCTCCAACAGAAAAGCCATATGGGGATAGGATAGGTTGTCCAACCAGGAATTTTACATTACAAATGACTGTGGTGAAGGTTAATGTCCAAGGTCAGGTGTTATTAATATCTACTTGAATTTTGTTCTTCTGGTCTAGATATCATCTGCGTCACCTCATTGATTTATAACATGGTAATCCCAGACCATCATTCATGCTCCTGAAATTCTATTCAGGGCTTGGTATCAAACCCTCTCTTTAATACCCTTGTTGGTTTTGTCTGGTCAGTAGCTTTACAGTCCTTGCTTTTATCTCCTTCCCACAGGTAACCCTATACCTGGTGTCCAAGATTGTATAATCGAGTTTTCACTCTGTCACCTTCTCCTTTTCCTGCATTTTATGGCAGTGGGGGGAAAAATTATAATCCTTTTCTTGAGAAGCATTTCATGGTATTTCTCTCCCGGAAGCCAGTTCTCCACCTTGATTTTCAGATAAATAGCGTCTGTAAGTATACAGCTCTGCTAATTTGTCTGCATTGCCATTTCCTCCAGCTTAGCTCAAAGTCTTGAGTTCAAACCCCTGTAGGCGCTAACAACCTTCAGGACTTACTATGCGTTAACCACGCTGAGCGCTAAGGTCTCTGATGGATTCTCATCTAATTCTCATAACAATTCTGTAGGGTAGGTGCCATTATTTTACCCATCAACAGATGAGGAAACTGAGGTTCAGAGAGGTTTAAGGAACTCACCCATGGTCACCCCGTACTGAGTGCCAAACTTGACACCTAAGCCCTTGGTCTTTCTTTATACTTCTGTAGCTTATGTATATTATGACTTTCTAACAGCCTTCGTCCAATCATGATAATTGGTGACCAGTAATTTTACATGATACAATTGGTACATACAAATAGACTAGGAGGCTTTTGCAAAACACATATTAAGAGTAAAATTTTATCAGCATCTGGTATACTTATATAAAAATATTTTTCTTGTACATCTAAAAATAAAACTTAAAATGTTTAACTATTTGAAAAGTAGCATATGCTAATATAGGAACTTTTTAGTTAGAAAGAAGGCACCCCACCCCCAATATTACTAGCATCTCAAAGACCACCACAGTTAACATTATGATATACACTTCTTGCCATTTTTCTGTGTATATTTGTAACTTCTTTCTCTCTCTCTCTCTCTCTCTCTCTCTCTCTCTCTCTCTCTCTCCATATATATATATATATATATATATGATATATATCCATTTTTCTCTTTAGTATTATAATAATCACTTCCCTACAGGTATTTTTTTGGTTGCCATAGTCCCTAATGCCTAATGTGTGGTCAGAGATACAGCACGATCTTGATAAACACATGCAGAATCATGAGATAAAATCTGGTCACTTAATATGAATTTCATTAAGTTATTCAATCGATAATACACACATTTGTTCAAAATTTCAAATGTAGAGAAATTTTTATAGTAAAAATCTGCCTCCTATTCTTGACTCATAAGGATACCAGGCTGTCCAGAATTTGCAGGCCCAAGCTCCCAACCCTTCTAGTACCTACTTTTGGGAGCATGTGCCTAGATAACTCAGTTTCTTAAATTCCTGTCTCAAGAGAACAGAGCTCAGAGAGAAATGTTTCCCCTAGAAAATGTCAAATTTCTAAGTTTCTGCTTTCTGCCCTAGAATTCTAGATCTTCAGGTAAGTGACAGACATTCCAAAGATACTTATCCTACAGGACTCAATAAACAATCCCGATCCCATATACCCCGATAATTCTCACATTTTAAAGAGATGAACACAGAAAGGAGAGGGAATCATTGTATTTTGTATCCTCATAGAGTAAAACACAAGATTCTATCAGGGAACAAAATTAGTGTTAATATTCCTCCTTACTACCTATCAGTGCTTGAAATTCAATAGAAAGGATGTCTGTGCTTTTGTTTTCATTCACTGGACTTTTTTTTTAGACAAAGAACCAGCTCAGGGAAGGAAGTCTTGCAGACCTGAGATGAATGTTTTCAAGTGCAGAGATTCTCAGTGTCTGTTCCATAGGATAAATAGTTTCTTGGGGTGTTATTAAGTGTTCCACAAAGAAAGGGGATTGCACAGACTAATAAGTTTAAAATTTTTTAAGATAAAAAAAATGAAAAATGTCATTGACCACAGAATAAATATTTTTTTAACAAGTAGGGGTCCACAGAGTAAACCTCGGGAAATGATTTTAGTAGCTTTGGCACAAAATAGCTATCTGACTTGAGATTGGGTGACTAATTGTTCATCACTGTGTGTCTCAGCTTAATCATGTAGTCATTTAATTAGTATGAGAAAACATTTTAGACTAATATTTGCCAGCAACTAGACCTCTGTAACCTTGGGCTCAGACCTGTGTTCTTTTCAACCTTGCCACACTGCAAGAGTGGAAAGCATGATGACAGCATTCCGTACTGAAATATTATTACTATGCAACCATGAGTCTCAAGTTTCCTCATTGGAAACATAAATTAGAAAACACAAACTTTTTATGAAAAATGATCCTAAAAAGAAAAGCTAAGCCAGAGATTGAAGTGAAATATTTGCAAATCATATAGCCAAAAAAAAATTAGACAATTAGCAAACTACTCAATAGAAAAGTCAACAACTCAAGAGAAAAATGAGCAAATAAAACAACCAGTTCACAAACTATAAATATATGCCAATCAACACAGGAAAAGACACCTTGATTTATCAGGAAAATGCAAATAAAAACAAGGTATCATTTCACATCCGTGAGACTGGCCAACACTTTTCAGGCCTGGCGGGGTGGGCCTGTAGATCAGAATAATTATTTTGGAGAATAATTTAGCAGTAATTATGGAGTTAAATATGTGTTTATACTGCCATACAAAACATCCACTCAAGGTACATTTCTTGCTGTGGAGTTTCCCAACCTCTTTCTCATCATGGTGCACACAGAGAATGATAATATTCAATACAGCACATTAGGGTCACCTGAGGCGGCTGTTCACAGCAGGTGGTGACCCATCTGGGGGTCTGTGTTCACCTCCGGCCCTACCTGGCTTCCCTGAGGGCTGAAGGGCTCCACATCTTTTACTCAACTGGAAGGCACTGCTCTACAGCACTGTGGGAAAGCTTTGTAAGAGCAAAGCATGCTCTGTGTGCTCAAGGACACAATATACATGAGTGTCCCACCACAGAATTCTTATTACACCAAAAATCAAACAAAATAAAGTGAAAGCAACAACTTCAGTGCCCATCAGTAGGGGAATGAATAACTACATTCAGGTGTACTTATACCAGGGGACGCCGCACAGCAGTTGAAATGAATGAACTTGAAGAATTTGAGTTTCAAAACCATAATGCCGAGTAAGAGAAGCAAAATGCAAAGGAATATAGGGCGCCCCCCTCAAAATGTATATGCACATTATAAAAGCCATGTTTATTAAAATACATTTCATTTCCAAAATTGAGCTATCAGCTGTTAAAGTGTGTATGCATCTTTTTAGGACACCCTGTATAGGCACTATGATATTATGTGTGGGAAATTTTAAAACAAACCAACACACACAAAAACAAATGCACATAACTACACACCTATTTAGTAAAGATATAAACATAAAAATGGACAAGTTGTCACCAACTTTCAGGCCTTGGAAGAGGCAGGAAGGCGATGGGATCTGATTGTGGCCAAGGGATCCCAAGGATATTGGTGACACCTCATTTGTTAAAAAGCAAACGTAAATGAAGCAACTGTGGCACTAAGCCATGTGTTAAATCTGGGTAGTAACTACGAAGGTCTTCAATATATTTTCACTATACTTTCTGTGTATTTGAAATATTTCATAATTAAAAAACAAAACTAGATCAGTGGTTTCGAGCCTGGATGCACATTAACATTACCGAGGAGGTTGGCGTTTTTCCTCTGCCAGGGCTGCACCACAGACCAATTAAATCAGAAACCTAAGAAGTGGGGCCTGGGCGTAGTATTGTTTCAAAGCTCCCCCAGTGTTTTAAAGTACATCCCGGAGTTGAGAGCTGCTGAATTCGATGATCTCACAAGTTTTTTTCAAATAATATTTTCTGCTTCTAAACTTTAGTTAGAGTATGTTTTTACTGATTTTAGAGAGAAGGGAGAGGGAGATAGAAACATCAGTGGCCCTGCATGCCCCTCATGTGGATTGAGCCCAGGCATGTGCCCTGACCAGGAATCGAACCAGTTACCTCTCAGTGCATGGGTCGATGCTCAACCACTGAGCCACAGTGGCCAGGCTGCGTTTTAATGGCACTGTTTCCTCATGCAGTTTCATGTGAGCACATTTGTGTGAAACACATTCTCTGTTACTATTCACCGAGAACTTCCCATTAAAACCAGTTATCTTTTCCTGGTGCTTGTGTTTCTTTTCTTCTCTAGGACCACATGTTACTCCTCTCATTTAAATTGTTCAATCCCGCCCCCTCCTTTCTCCTCTCACCTTTCTGAGTCCATCCCAACAGGCAATTCAGCCGAGTGCCACACACTTAGGTTCTGAGTCATTCAGATGCATTGCTTTTGAATATATTAAGTAGATCCATATGTCTATCTACACTAAGATACAGGTTTTTCTTTCAGAAAATAGAATACTAAGGAAAAAAAATCATTCCAATGTGTATAATTTCAAATTTTTAAAGCAGGCATCTAAAATGAAGCTGAAATTAAAGTAACTTGGACCAGAATTTTGAACGTTAAAACATTACAGCAAATTGGTAAAACATAAACCAAATACATAGATGTCTACTTTCTATCCAAAAAAGTTACTCTTTCCCTGCCGCTTACACACAGACAGCTCTCATAATGGCTCCACTTCAATCAGAGTTGGATCACAAGTAGAACGGTAATGATGTGGCCTTTTCCAACGTCTCTACCCCTGAAGACTCTTTATTATCCTCTCCAACTTCAGAAATTCCTATGAAGTCATCATCGACCAATCAGAGCTTCAAATGGTTTGAAATAATGAATGTAGCCAGCCTCGCTGAGTTGATATAGAATCAAAGAAATGTGACATTCTCCCTAGTTGGGCAGTTGTGTCATGGGTAAGTGTATGATTTCCATTAGATTTCCCCAAATGTGGAAAAATCACTTTCAGACACTCAGCACACCTCTGGGGATACTTATTTTAGATTAGAACCACGAACTAAAAGTGTGATTGTCTTGAATAAATCCTACCAAAATCTGATCTCAGGGACAGCAAGAAAGGGAATGCCGAAATACAATATTATGTCAACAGACCAGGAAAACTTCCAACACTACTTAAGGTTCGTTGGAAGGCAGACTGATACCCCAAGAGAGGCAGGGGGTGGGGCGGGGCGGGAAGCAAGAAATCATGCCACAGTTACAAGATCAGACAGACCTGAGTTTTAATCTGCATCCTACAATTTTCTAAGGCATCACTCTGGGCAGGTTACTTAATCTCTCTCAACTTCAGTTTCCTCATGGAAAAAATACAGAAGCATAAAGAGTTACTTCCATACCCAAGGCCCAGATCCTGGTTGGTAATACCATTCTCCAACAGGAGACAAGAGGACTCCTCAGAGAAATGGCTAATTTCAAGGTTGGCACAAAGCATATACAAGATGAGCCTGGAATATCTTGCAGTGCATGCAAGTAAGGAAATGCTCCAAAAAATAAAACAAAAGGGGTATGTCAAAGGGACATAAGAGCCAACTAAAAGAGCTCCCAATGGCCAAAGCTGAGACAATTTAATCAACAAAATAAATAATGCGGTCCTGGATTATAACCAAAAGTATAAAATAAATATCCTTGAGTCCATACTGATGTAAATAAATGACTGAGTAAATAAATGAGGAGAAAATGCAAATCACCCCTACAGAAACATTCCAAATAATTTATGTGGGTACTGCCCACTCAGAGAGGTAGAGCGTGACTCCCCACTCCCGTGCCCAGTGATTTTCTTCCCGAGCCCAGCATGGGAGGGGGAGGGCAGAGTAACTTTTCCGTGGAGAATCTTGACCCACTTCAGGCATGTGCTCAGCAACCTAACATTATCAGTGATAAACCATGTTGACAGCAGGCACTCTTGATAGGATGGGATAAGAATGGCACTTGACCTTTGTGGGCCTCCTCCTAAGGACCCATTACCCAATCATAAGAAATCATAAGAAAGATCTCAATGGAGAGACATTCGGCAGGGCATCTGACTAGCACGCCTCACAACTGTTAAGGTCACCCAAAACAAGGGAGGTCTGAGAAAATGTCACAACCAAGAGAAGCCAGAAGTTGCATGATGACTAAAAGTAACCTGGAATCGTGGGACAGCACAAAGGACGTTAGGTGAAAAGTAAGAAAATCTGAATGAAGTGTGGACTGTCGTGAATAATATATTAGTTAACTGAAAAATGGACTCTCCGAATGTGAGATGTTGACAGGGAAAACTGGGTGGAGGGTATGCAGGAAACCTCTATACCAGTGGTTCTCAACCTTCCTAATGCCGCGACCCTTTAATACAGTTCTTCATGTTGTGGTGAGCCCCCAACCATAAAATTATTTTCGTTGCTACTTCATAACTGTAATTTTGCTACAGTTATGAATCGTCATGTAAATATCTGATATGCAGGATGTATTTCCATTGTTACAAACTGAACATGATTAAAGCATAGTGATTAATCAAAAAAACAATATGTAATTATATATGTGTCTTCTGATGGTCTTAGGCGACCCCTGTGAAAGGGTAATTCCACCCCCAAAGGCGTCACGACCCACAGGTTGGCGACCCACAGGTTGAGAACTGCTGCTCTATACCATCTTTGCAACTTTTCTGTAAGTCTAAAACTAGTCTAAAGTAAGACGGTTATGAAGAGAAACAGTTACCTCATAGGGTGATGGTGAAGGTTAAATAAAATAACAAATTGAAAGCATTTAGCATGGTGCCAGTACCTAGTATTACTAAGCAGAGTTAACTCATGAACTGCTTACCAAGCTATTCCAGACGTTGAATGCTCTTATTATGTTGGGAGTATTCAGAAAGATTCGATAACACCCACTATTTTTAAAGATCAATGGTCTTGGACTCCCATCCTTCTTATCTTCACTGGGTGAGTCTATTTCATCCCTTTGATTTTTCCAGCACTATTCCGCACGTCAGGATAGAACTCTTGAGTAATGGATTGGACAACGCTTCTGGGTTATTAAACTTCATCTGCACAGAACTGGGCAAAGCTCCTTCTAATAACTTTCCTCCAACCCTGTCTCCTTATCCAACAAATCCGACTTTAGTCATTTTATGAGAAACGTGCTGCATACACCTCCAGTACATTAGAGCCTCTCCATAGGGTTACGGCACTGGACGGACACGGCCTCAAACGTGCAGTTCGCCCCACAACATCTCTGGCTCCTACTTACACATCCATCCCTTCCACTCTGTCCATTACACTTCTTTGACTCTGCTCCCAGCTCAAATTGGAAGTCCCGGGAGCTGACGCTAAGGACTCGATTTAGAGATTTGCTCTTGGGCACTGGGTCAGACAGAGCCCTGTGCTGCAGGGACCTGCCGGCCTTCTGCATACTCCCCCCTAGTTCCTCAGCTCCCTCCGGGTGGAGGCCAACTCCAGCTTCACCCGGTAACCTTCTCCACACTTAGCACCAAGGTGGAGACCGCCGGTGCCCCAGATGATAATGTGGATGCCCTCTGAAAAGTACCCGAAGCATTTAAATGTGAGGATTCATCTCCCTCAGCAGGCAGGGGGCTCCAGGGAGGGCTTTAATTTGTTGTCTGCAGGGACAATTCCCAAGAACCTAATAAAATAAAATAAAAATAAAAGCTGCCAGTGCCTACCTTCTTTTTCCTATCATTTTTTTTGGCATAATATAACTATAATGCCCCCTCTTCACTTATCAGAATCAGCCACCTTTTCTTTTTGTTTCTTATTATTGCCAGCTATAGTATTTTTGGCAAATTAGCAAATGCAGAAAGGATTAAACCCAACATGTTCCATTTCTTCCAGGCCATGGAAGGGAGTTTGGGGGTTGAACGTGTTATGCTGGGTGGTGGGGATTTAGGGGTGAATAGGAGAGCCCCTTTCCTCAAAGATCTCCCAATGCAGTGTGTGTGCTGGGGGGGGGGGGGTGGCAGAAAGCAAGCAAAACACAACAGAAATGTCATCGTAAGAGCAATGTGGACACTACTTGGAGGGACATATTCATAGAGAAATGACAGTTGAGCAACACCCCCCCCCCAAAAAAAATTACTGATTGTTCTATGAATTTCTTCAAATGTCTTGCTGAGGATATGGAAGGCTGGGAATAAAATCTTGCCTCTGATTATTTCCCAACTTTGACCATGGGCAAGTCATTGCATCACCCTGAGTCCTAACTTCCTCCTCGGTACAATAGTCTATTTGCCATTATTGCCGCCAAGTACCTTGGGCTTACTGGAAAGATCAAATGGGAGATCTTTGTACACTCTAACAAGCTGTAAGAATACAAATAAATTGCCATATTTATTAAAAACAAAGGCAAATATGTTTGCATTGCAACTCCTCTGCCCCCACTCAGCCTTTGCAAGAATTGAACATTTTATGTGGAGCTGCTCTTTCTCTTCTATGATCTACTTAATCAAGCTTTACTTTTCTGCTTTTATGAGACTGGCATTCCTCAGACCCCTAGGTGCTCAGGTAGCAGTGCATGCTGGGGTAAGAGCCTGGTAGCCAGTTTCAGGCATCCTTCTACTGAGGTGCCATTCAGAAAAGGATTCCCAGATAGCAATGTTGGGTGGTCTGATTTTAGAATCCAGTTTTTTGGGGTTTGTTTTGTTTTTTGTGTTGTTTTGTTTGTGTGTGTGTTTTGTTTTTTTAGTCTAAAAATAAAAACTAATACAAGTCAAGAGATGCCACATCTTAAGGAAGAAAGCTTGGATCCTGTGTGAGAAAGGTAGTAGTGATGGAGAAAGGGCGAAAGGGGGGTAATGAGCCCCCGGACACCGTCTCTGACAGGCTGGCACGGGCACAGCGTCCCGGATGAATCCAAAGCAAATAGGCCTGCAGGACATGGAGCCACATGCTCTTCTTGTGAGCCCAACCAACGTAAAGCTCCCTTAATCCACACCAAAATAAACCTGAAATGTAAGCCGGCCCGATCTGGACCCAGCGTGACCCCGTCCACCACCCCACAGCCCATTCTCCAACCTGCAGGGTTGCCTTGCCACGCTAATTTCACCTACAAAAGTCTCCCTCGCCCCTCCCCACCCCCCTTGCATATTCTTTTGACATTTTTTGCCACCCAAACAGCATCCCCAAATGCCTCATTTGGTGACATCACAGATAGCCATGGGTTGCTTCTGGTATCCCATCTGTTCCTGCAGGCCCTGCCTCAGTGAGGGGAGATTTGAAGGGAGTGTTCGGTGGAGGCTGGGTGGGGGCGGGGTGGGCACCGGCCTTTGAAGCTGTGTTCTATCGGGCACTGCAGCTGTCAGTGTTGGCTGCGGAAGCGGTGATTGTCCTGGTAGCTCCCCATCGCCGGCAGCGCGCTGTGCTTTTGGATATTAATTGGGCTTTCATTATGTGCCTGCACCCAGAGGCGTCTGCAGTCGATTCCTATATCTATATTGATTCATAAGAAAATGCCAATAAATAACAGCTCTCTCAAAGCGGCTTTTCATGGTTTTGATAATTAGTTTGGTTTATGGGTGTCGCCTCATTTTTCTTTCTTTCTTTTTTATTTTTTACACATTACCGCATAATAGATCACAGGATCGGCAGGACAATGGAAAGGCACATTGGCGAAATCACCTTATTACAGTTCCATATAGTTGAAAAGAGGCTTAATGCTAAATTATCAGATCCCAGCTATTGTGGAAACCAAGAAAGAATAATGCTCCCAAATAGCACTGTGGTGCCTCTGTGCGCTCATTGTCCCGGGAGCTGTTGGCACGCCTTCTATGGGAGTTCTCCATGGAGTCAGCAATCCCCTGCAATGAACAGTGGGGCCCAAATCAGGCTGGCGGTCTCTCTACTTTTTGGTATATTATCAGTTATAAGACACGTTAGGGCCTGGAGTTAGAAAAAAAATATTGTTTTACATTTGTGTGTAACTGTGGGCAAAATTACATTATTAGCTTCTAAACACCCCAAATTAGGCACGTCACAGCCTACTCCAGCAACCAGAATTACTGTCTCTTCTCCCACATAGAGTGGAGACGAAAGCAGAAATTGCACATCCATTTCATTCCGCTGAAACTTTTCAAAGGAAAGAAGGGTGTTCATGAAAAGTTAACAGTGACACAGGGAGTCGCTGTCCTGGGAGCCTGAACAGTGACCAAGTGTCCTCCTCCGTAGCAATGTGAGGGTCCGGGGGCCCCTGCGTTGTTAACGGCATCAAAAAGGAAGAGCAGTGCCCCTAAGAGTGTGGGGATGCAGAGGGGTTTGGGAAAGCCATTGTCTAGCCTGCATGCCACAACGTTAACATGAAGTAAACATAACTTGGTTTCTAAAACGAGGTAGAATCGGAGACCCTATTGAAGCTCTTCCTCTTGTCTCTGGGAAGATGGGTGGACATCATTTCTTTCTGCTATTACACTAGGTGTGTCCAGTCTCTCTCTGTCTCTCTCTTCCTCTTCCTCTTTAAATAAAAGGCCCATGGACTTTAGACAGGCAACAGTGGAAATGCAAAACCACACAAAAAAATCCCCACTGCCTACTAAAACTGCACTTTAATAAAATTGCTGTTGCTGTGTTCAACTGTAGGTTGTTTCTGCAGGATTGCATACAGTTATTTCTCATACACTGCCTGAGAAAAACAAACAAACAAACAAAAAAAGAACAGCGCAAACAACAGTGACTTAGGTAAATATGCAAAGACAACTGTGCATTCTTGCTATTCGATAAATCCCTGTTGAACTGCTTCATGCAAAGGTTTGGTAATGGCGTGGACATTTGGGTGGTAAAGATTATGTGTTAATTTTGGAGAAAACAATCCATATTTCTCATTCCCAAGAGATTTTTAAAATATCTAATGTGAAATATATATATATATATATATATATATATATATATATATATATATATATATATATAATGTGATACTTTTTATAAATTAAAAATGGGTAGAGAATAAAAATCCTATTTTTTTTCAAGATTTGAGAAATTCTTCCCAAGTCTTTATCTGATCCAAGACTAAGAAGGAACTCAGAACCAATTTAAGAAAACCACTAAATTTCTATTTGAGAAGTCATGATTATACCTTGGCACCAATATTCCTTTCCAACTTAATAGGGAAATAAGAAGAGAGCCAGCAATATCATGCAAAACCTTTATCCTACTGAGGTGCTCTGCCACAGTGGCTATACAAATGCACCTCTGTTAACTAAGGTATGTTAAAAAGGAAGAAAATAAGATTCCACAGAGAATAATACAAAGAGGGTATAGTGGGCATGTAGTGCCTTTCAGAGCACACACGATAAAACAGAAATTGATATTAAAGAGAGGGTGCCTTTTGTCATTCTCTGGTTTTCTCGTGTTACCTGGATGGTTCATCACCAACAAATATTCCTAGTAATATCCTCCACTTAGGTAGTGCCCACTACATCCCAGGTTCCATTCAATATGGTGACATAATACAAATATTTCCCGTATCGTTCTGGGTTATATTATGGGGAATGGCCAAGATCAATGGCCCCTTATTTATTTTTGAAAAGGGCTTTGGGGTGGGGTATAACAGTAGAGGGATCGAAAATATAAAGGTATATATATCTGCATTTTGCAGATTCTTTCCTATTTTTCAGCTTAATTTCCCCTTGACTAACCTCGTAGCAATTTAGGGCCTGTGGGAAGGGCATCAGCCTCAGAACACCCGTGCTGGTTCTTCTCTCTGCACTACCTACAATTTATCCCCAGGCCTCTTCGATTCTTTCCCTCACCATTTCCCAGTAACCCCATGCCAGCCCTGGGAGCCTGGAAAACCAGCCCCACCACCCCAGGGACCGCTGCCAGAGGGGCCGTGCTCTCTGAACCTCAAATCGAGACACACGGCCTAAGGAATAGGGGCGCTGGGAAGAAAAACCGGCTGAACTATGTGAAATTTAGACTCTCCCCGAAAACCCGAGCCATAGAGATGACATTCTTTCAGGAATCCCGGGGTTACATTTCAGGGCCGCACAAAGTCAGCAGACACTGGGGTTCCTCCCATGTCCTGAATGGATCCCCGACACCGTTCCTGTAGATGCGGCCTCTCTCGGTTGGGCAATTTTAGAATGTTTGCTCCAAGTCAACCTGCTCCAGAGTGACAATTTCAGCCACCTAAACGCATGGGCATGATCAAACAGAGGGTCTCACCACGTGAGGGTGACTGGTGTATCGTTACGGAGCAAAGCAAGCTGTTAACAGCAAAATAGGACAGAAACAAGGCGTTCCTGGGCGAAGGCCTCAGCTCCACTAACCATCTAGCTTGGACACGTAACTCTTTCAGATGGGTGTCAGCTCAGCAGTCATATTTTATAAAGCCATCCGGCCAGTGTGTTTGGGTGTAGGAATTTGATAATTTAGATAGATGTGCACTATCCAATAGAGTAGCCACTTGCCACATGTGGCTACTGAGCACATGAAATGCGGCAAGTGCGAACTGAGCTATGCAGGCAGTAAAAATACAGGCAGGGTTTCAAAGATTTAGGACGCAGATAAAAAAATGTTCGAGTGCGTGCTAAATATTTTTCATACTGGTTACATGTTGAAATAATACTTTGGAAATATATTACTGGAATTAATTTTACCTGTTTCTCTTTCCTTTTTAAAATGTGGTTATTAAAACATTTAAAATGACATGTGTAGCTTGTGTTTAAGGCTCACATTTAGCACTTGCATTCTATATTCCCATGGAACATCGCTAGTCTGGGTAGTTGGACAGAAAAATGGGACATGGTTTTATAATCGAAGGCAAAACATTTTTTAAAATTACCTTTGCTTTGCTCTTCAGTTTACAGTTGACAATAACACAAGAATCCTACATTGAGGATGAGGAAATATTTTTTGTGCATGTTTTTGTATTAGCATTGAGTCTCCCTTAATTAAAAAGCCAGCCAAAGGAATTTTAAATCATTCAAATATCAGCTTGAAATACAAAATTGCAGATACTTAGTCTTTGGTTTTAGACTTTTAACGCTGTAGTAATTATAAATCACGATTCTTTTGCTCTTCCTGCCCCCAGAAGATTGTCCAAGTTTACTTGAAGTAGAATTTTAAATTCTTTAAACTCAGAAGTTATGTTCAAGTGGAAAAGCCAGTGTGAGGTCTCCGGGTATTATAGGCATTACTTTGAGCAGAAAGAAAACACCACACTCCTCAGTGGAAGCTGTTTCAAAATGACATCCATATTCCAGGTTTCATTGTTATGCTTAGTAAATCAAGGAAGTTGTTGTGAAGCAACTTAGTAAACAAACATTTAATATTTAATTTAAGCAACAGAGTATTGCCCAAATGTACTCCGTGCCCAGCCAGCTCCCAGTTCAGATGCTTTCCTTGCATGTCGAAATCATCTTATATGACAATCTTACCTTGGTGCGTGTAACAGCTAATCAGCTCTAGCAAGCAAGCACTAGATCAAAGGCAAAAACACACATTTTTTCCCCCTTCATTAGCAAGTCCTAGAGTTTAGAACGTCAATAGCAACTTTAAAATATGCTTTTATAATAAACACTGCAGTACCAATAGCAGAACGCATTATTAACGCTAGCTTTATATTCTGTTTACCTACAATCATTCCATTTTTCACTTATGATAGTCTTTAGACATAAATATTTTTCACTCAAGGACAAGATCCTTGCTTGATAGACAGGCAGGGACACTATTATTTCTTAATCAGAAAGCTTAAAAATATGTGCACTTAGGGATGTTTGCCGTAGTGCTAAGCTTTTTCATTTTAAGAGATAAACCCAAGGCTGACACCAAGAGGATGGTTTCATAGAATAAAAACTACATATTTTATTTCTCCTTGGAAAAAAAAATTTTTTTGTTATATTTTTGTTTTCTGGCCCAACTTTGGATTGTTGAGGCATCAGGTAAGACTCCGTAAACCTCTACATCCTACCCACCCTGCGTAAGACACAGACCACGGCTGTAACTCGAGGGAAGCCTCCAGCTAAGAATAAAAGCACTAGAAAACAAGCCAACCAAAACCTAAAGCAAACAACATGCTTATCACATAATAACTATTGAATAATGCAAATGTTAACAAGGCAAACCAAGCAGGGGGCCTCCATCTCGGGAGAAAAGCCAGCCATGAGAAGGCAGTGATTGGGAAATCGGATCTACTCTTCCTCCTCCGTTCATGCTGAGAAACAGTGGATCAGGACTGACATCTGCTGGCCTCGTGAATGGGATGTACCTATTGAAGCCCGAGTCTTGGAGAACAAAACACTCTGGTGGGGTGATTTTGCATCACCGGCTTAGGGAGGAGGCAATGGCTTGGCAAAGGCCTTGCTTGGTGGGGTGGGCTGCCCGCAAAGCGGCTCATCAGGGGCCCCTCCTCCAGCCAAGGGTAGCCTCCGGTTTGTCCCCTCTTTGATATGTCACCTTCGTCACCAGGAATGTTTTTATAATCACCCCACGAGGGGACAGAATATTATATAGGGAGATTTCTGGTTAGAATTACACAAGTTCCAAGAAGTAGGTGTCAACGAAATGTGCGGCAGATTTCACAGAAAATGTCAAGTCTTTATCAAAAAACTCACTGGAGAATTCCTTACCTTAAAAGGCTAAATGTATCCATGCCCTCACCACCTCATCTCATTAGCTATCAGCAGTAACATGCTAGGGCAGCGGTTCTCAACCTGTGGGTCGCGACCCCTTTGGGGGTGGAACGACCCTTTCACAGGGGTCGCCTAAGACCATCGGAAAACACATATATAATTACATATTGTCTTTGTGATTAATCACTATGCTTTAATTATGTTCAATTTGTAACAATGAAAATACATCCTGCATATCAGATATTTACATTTGGATTCATAATAGTAGCAAAATTACAGTTATGAAGTAGCAATGAAAGTAATTTTATGGTTGGGGGTCACCACAACATGAGGAACTGTATTAAAGGGTCGCGGCATTAGGAAGGTTGAGAACCACTGTTAGGGTATCCGTCTCTTGAACCCTCAGCAAGTCAATGTCTCCAATATAACCTTTGTCATTCCCCAGCTCACTCCTGCCATTTCTTTTCTCAACTGGAATCTATCCCACTGTACAGATGTCAGGTCTGTGAGAGCTGTTCCCGTGAGGCCTTGCTTCTAAGCTCCGAAGTCTTAGTTTTCTAAGCACAGTGTTGTCATTGGGAAAGGCAAGTTGCCCTTAGCTTGGAAGCTCCGAGAAGGCTGGGACAGGGTCAATCTTACTCAAGTAATATTCTCGGCATCTTGTAGTCCCAACTACAGAACAGCCACTCAATAAATATTGACTGACTTCCTTTGAAAGTGGAATTTTCTCTATTCCCCCGTGTTGCTTTTAAGAATACAATTTCTTTATGTTGGGTGGATTGGAACAGAGCTCTGTAGTCTAGTGTTTAACTAGAAACACTAGTTCTAAGTGGACATAAGCAGTGATGCTGAGTACTCTTGAATCTCCCACCCATTTCACTATCGTTGTAATCTTATCTGCTGTGGGAGGCGCAGTCCGAGAGTTTGTAATAGTAAATTTAGGCCGTGGGTTATAGAAAGTTTTCTCCAGAACAACCCTTTACTTGCTTCTTCTCAAACATTGAAGTGATGTTGGCGGGCCAGAGGTAGTTCCCCACTTACCCTTGGCGTATATGAATTCCAAAGCATGTCAGAAGTACAGGTGACCATTGTCAATATGTGTGTGCCTTTTGCATCTGTGCGTATGTGTCTCTGGACATAAACAACTCACTTAAAAAATGTTTTAAGAATATGGCAGGAATGAAGCCTGGAACATCTTCCCCAGAGACAGAAGGAAGAGAAAGCTTGAAACTTTGACTCAGAGCATTTAAGAGGCATATTGATCATGCTTTGCCTTTAAAAATACTGGCAGACGACAGGCTTAAAGATTCAGGAACTGGTTAATAACTTGCTGTCATCATTAACCTTTGTCTTTTTCCTCCTGTTTTCATAGGAGGAAAATACCCAATTACTTATTTACACAACATAGGTCTCACTTTGGGAGCCTCCTGAAATGAGACTCAACAATTTAACTGAACGGACTTATTTGCAGATTACAGAATCCAGTCAATGCAATATGGAGCAATCTACCAACTTTGCTTCTGGAATGATACAACTTCTCATCAAGGCGATGATGCTGTGGGGACTCCAGCCTATCTCACTTTGGAAGAATCAGCTAACAGCCTCTCTGTTCCAGCCTCAGACCCCATTCCCTTGTCTCCCCTACATCAGGGGGGAGAGACTTCCATACCTACATGGGCAGGGACCACAGCCCTGTCAGCAGGAAGCAGCTACTGAAGACAGAGAGCCCTCCCTAATCGGCCCTAAAAGATTTCAGGGATGGAAATCTCTGAGGGGAAAATGAGACTGGCTCCTGAGCCAGGACAAGTGGAATAGGGAAACTGAGACAGTTAAATGGCCAAGCAGTTTACAACCATCTAAGTAAATCAAAAGCCTATCTTTCTTAACCAAGGACACTTAAGAGTAAATGGTTTAACCAAAGAGGTTTTATGCATATGTGAATAACCCATGGACACAGACAATAGTGTGGTAAAGGCCTGAGGAGGAGGAGGTGGAGCTGGGGGGGGGGGAGGGGACCAGAAGGAGCCAATTGGGGGTAAAGGGGGACATATGTAATACTTTCAACAATAAAGATAAAAAAAATTTTAAAAGGAGTAAATGGTTTATACATCTCCCCAACCAGAGGGTAAATAGCTTAAATCACCCTACTTAGGGAGACAGATAACAAAAATTCAATTAGCGTCAATGTGCAAAACACACCCAAGGGCGGATGAAGCCAGAAGAATAAATCTCATTTTGGCACATCAGCATAAAGCGGATGAGCATTCTATTGAGACCCTCTCCCAAAACCTCCCTAAACTCCCAGCCTTTAAAACCCTCAAGATGAAGGACTAGCATGCCCTCACTCCCTCAGGAGCATGCCTGCCCTCCATTTCCTTCGCCCTTTTCTCCCCCTCAGGGCTTACGTTACCTTGGCCTTCCTCTGTCCTAAGCTCCAGGGGCCCTCCTTCTGCCTCTGAACTTGTTTCCTGAGCCTACACAGCCCAGAGGGCTCCTTCTACTCCCTCTGTAACTTTCTAAATCAACAATCTCTTATAAAAACAAAAATAAAATAGACAAACAAACAAATAAATAAAAACCCTGGCAAAAAAACTATCCAGCCTAGGACAAAGCTGAATCAAACTGTCACCTCCAAGTGCCTTTGGGAGGTGGAGACAGAAGAGCGCATACAAACCATGGCTTTAAGGTGAAAATTATTAGCTTATGTCAAAAAGCGGGCAAACCCGTTTTCTTTTTTCACCTTCTTTCAGCGTCTGTCCTTTGTTCCCAACTTAGGTTAAAGAACAAACTAGTTTTACTTTTCTTAAATGCAGTTGGAATAAAGGCCTTTCCACAAGAAAAAAATTTTGAGGAGATAATTCTGAGTATTTATTCCAGTGGTTCACACTGTTGTAGATTTTTAAATTTATATATGCCCCTTTAAAGATCAAATGATTAGGTAGTACCACCTCAATATTTATAATTCTAATTTCAACAGTTTTGTTGAAAATATGTTAGTTTACATTTTCAGAAAATTTTAAGGGGGGAATAAAAATCATCTTGCTCACAAACTCTGCAAAGCATTTTGCTTTTTATATACCATGGTAACCTAATAAAGACACCGTCACTTGGCAGATGGCGTGGCATATTAGCCTCGAAATAAAATACTAGATGCCAAAACCATTAACTCCAATGTGCTCAGAAATAAAAAATAATAATTTTTGATTCTTTTAAAAAACACTTTTTCTCTTCCCTTGTCTTATCTTGCAACAAAAAGTAGTCAACTTGTAAAAAGAACCTTCAGTTTGTACTCAAAGGTCATTTGCCAATAGCAGAAAGTATTTGAAATACAGAACCTGGAAAAGAACAGCTTGGCTAATTTCTCACTCCGGTTTAAGACCATTCTGGCCAATACATCTAGACTCCCCACTTCTGCATTGCTTGAGCAAAACATTTTTTTGTCTTGCTCTTGCATATTTATCTCTGCCTCTTTCCAAAGTTATAGTTGATGGAATGAAGACTTCTCTCAGCTCTGCACTCCTGAAATCTAAGCGCCCATGGCAATGAAATGATTCAGAGAGGGTATGGCTTGCTAGGCCACAGTGATCCCTGTTCAAAATACAGTCATGTCTCTTTAAGAGATGATAGATTTTTGCACACGGCCTCAGCAGGCAATGCAAGTCACTCACGCCAGGTGGCAATGCTCCCATGTCCCTGTTTTAAAGATGGAATAGAAGATGTGGGGTACTCCTTTCCCAGAAATTTTTCCTGTTTGTGCGGAGTCCGGCATTCTTATTTTGTAATTTTTAGGATCTTTATTTTAAGTGTAAATGATATTGGATTTTCTCTTCCCTTTTCTCATCTTTCTTTCTCTCTAAAGATCTCATTCAGCACAAAACTTTTTAACCTCGTCTACATCAGGACAAAAGAGTGAGACAGAGCAAGGCATGCCATAGTTTTTTGTACTAAAGTAATACAGAATGAAAGGAGAATCTGGTGAGAAAGGATTAAATGCACTTGCCCCATATTGGCCACCCGTCTTTTAAAATAGTGTCATGCGGTTTATGCCACCTAAAATGTCTATAAATGCAAATCTCTCTCTGCCAAAGACAGGTCATAATTCGCATTCCCAGAGCAGAGTTCTATGTTCAAATTGGACAAACACAGATTCCCCTGAGACATACTCAAAGCCACCAGCCAACCAAGGAGAAAAAAACACACAACAAAACAAAACATCTCAAGGAGAACATTTCAAATACATGGACCAAAGACATGAACCTTCTTGGATTAAAAAATATATATAATTTTTTAGTTGAAATTTTAGTGGGCTCTTTATGAAGGGTGTAATTTAGAAAATCTTAAAAATAACCAGGCATGCCCTGACCGGTTTGGCTCAGTGGATAGAGCGTCGGTCTGCGACTGAAGGGTCCCAGGTTCGATTCTGGTCAAGGGCATGTACCTTGGTTGCAGGCACATCCCCAGTGGGGAGTGTGCAGGAGGCAGCTGATAGATGTTTCTCACTCATCGATGTTTCTAACTCTCTATCCCTCTCCCTTCCTCTCTGTAAAAAATCAATGAAATATATTTTTTAAAAAATAACCAGGCATATTTATTGCTCTTTCCTCTCACCTCTGGTTTTCACTGTCCCTTCTATCATGTAACTCCACCATGGAACTAGATGAGTGCTCCTAAGCTAGATCATACAGGATACAATTCTGTGCTGTGGTCAATTATCTAATATTAAAGCTTTATTACTATTACTGGTGTCCTGGTGCACAGATTCGTGCACACTGAAAGGAAATTAATTAGAAGAAATATTTTAATATTGCCATTCGCCCTTTCTCTATAACAGAAGTGTCAACCAAATTCATGATCAACAATGACAGATCAAAACACACATGTGCGATTGGCGCCAGTGAGAGCTTTATATATATCACACATGTGCAAGTCAACTTAGCCTTTTATATATACATAGAATAAACTTGCTTAATTAGACCTGCTTTCTGATTTAGCTAAACTTTTTCCAGAGCAGTGAAGCACCCCAACTTCTCTTTCAGGTAATTCTCAGCAACACAGCAGTAAATATCAACATGAAGCAGATTATTATTGTAGATCATGCAGGGAGAACAAAGGGTAAAATATTTAACTGTAGTAGTGTTTGACTATATTCTACACAGTGAGAAAGCCTGAAGTCATTTTCAAGTTCCACCATTTCTTACTTCTTTTCAGTTCAGTCAACTTTCTAAATCTCCATTTTCCGGCTAATGAAAAGAAAACAGGATTCTACCGAGTTTCCTATCTACCTTCTCCAGGACTTCTGTGAGGATCCAATGAGATGTGCCATGTGAAAAGGCTTCACGTTTGGTTAAAACATTTGGTTAAAGTGCAAAATGTTTGCACCTGGCAATAAAGCAAGTTGTGTTCCTGGGCTGAAGAAACTCCAAGGAGGCTAGCCGCTAGGGAGAGGAAGCCGGGTGTTGCTATGTGACATCATTACCTGGTACCCCAGTGACAATTTCCAGGTTGGGCTGGGCTGTGGGCTACATTTTGCGCCATGGGGTCTTGGCAGCGTTGACTGCGATTTGGTGGGGTGTTGCTCCAGGGTGGTGCCAGGCTTGTGTCCCACTTGGGGGAAGACGAGTGTTGGTTTGTCAGTGCCAGGTCCGTGGTGCCATTTATTTATAAATGGCCAGTGTGCCTCATGGCAGCTCCTGCATTGAGTGTCTGCCCCCTGGTGGTCAGTGTGCGCATCATAGCTACTGGTTGAATGGACACTTAGCCATACATATATCTCTTTTACCAACTTGCCATTTTTGCTGAAATTTCTATCGTGAAGTCAATTCCTTGATTTAGTTTGACTCCCCATCTTTATTTGGAGAATTTCTCAGAAGTTATAATGAGGGCAGAGTTTGTTGTGCACTATAAGAACTAAAAATGCAGACTTATTTCCCCAGTCTCCTTTGCAATAAGAGAGTAGCTACATGATTTAAGCTCAACCAATCTGATACTTTTGCTGTGGGTTTGACTTGGGAGCTAGGACCATGGAGAGCCCATTCAGGCTGTGAATGGTGTGAGTAAGCAGCAGCACTGTCTTTTCAGGGTCAGTGATGTAATGACAGCATCCTGTTGTGATGCTGGAGGCATCTGTGGTTCAAGCTCCAGTGTCCAGCCTTTAGCAGCAATGGCAATGGGCCCTCACTCATCTATTGTTGGCCACGACATTGGCTGTGGTTCTAGTTTATGGGAAAGATTGTATGTAGTTTTTCACCCATTGTCCCTTCCTCCTGGGCATAAAGTTAGACTGTAATTTTCAGTATTCCTTCTGAGTTAGGTATGACCTTATTACTAAGTTCTGGCTAATATGTTGCAGTCAAAAGAAATATATACCACTTCCAAGTTAAACCCATATATCCTCCATAATCTCTCTTCCGCCACCTATTTGCTAATGCTCGGAATAGCCTGGAAGTTACATGTTGACTATGGCACAACCTCCATCAGCCCGGCTCCCTGAATGAATGCGGGAAGCAGAGCCTCAGACCCACTCGATCTTAGTGAATGAGAAATAAACTTCTATTGTATTAGGCTGTTGAGATTTTAGGGCTTATCTTTATAGCGGCCACATTTCCCTAACAAATGTACACATTTGTATCAGAAGTGGAATGTTGCCATAACAAAACCCTAAACTGCATGATTTGGGGAAGCAAAGAGGATGTGAGTGACAAGGAGACTGGTGTTTAGAGGTTGGAAAGATAAAGATCTGTGTTGTTCAGTGGCAAAATCTTTGATAACACTGCCTCCCGATAAAACTCAAAAGACTGTTTGGCTCTAGGGGGAAAGGGTTGGAAAACAGAATGTTAGTAGCAATCTGCAAAAAGTGGATGAAATCAGAAAGAGAATTGGCTTGTTTTCAAATAAAAATGAAACAATGTCAGAAACTCGAGGTGTTGAAAAGTTGGAAAAATTACTTCCAAAACTCACACACTAAGAAGTCAGATTGGACATGATGGAGCATGCAGCATAGATCAAGTCAAGGGTGAGGTCCTCCTATGACAGCGGTTCTCAACCTGTGGGTCGCGACCCCTTTGGGGGTCGAACGACCCTTTCACAGGGTCGCCTAAGACCATCGGAAGACACATATATTTTTAAAAATAAATATGTTTTATTGATTTTGTACAGAGAGGAAGGGAGAGGGATAGAGAGTTAGAAACATCTATGAGAGAGAAACATCGATCAGCTGCCTCCTGCACACTCCCCACTGGGTATGTGCCCGCAACTAGGGTATGTGCCCACAACTTAGGTACATGCTCTTGACCGAAATCGAACCTGGGACCTTCCAGTCCCCAGGCCAATGCTCTATCCACTGAGCAAAACCGGCCAGGGCCGGAAAACACATATTTAATTACATATTGTTTTTGTGATTAATCACTATGCTTTAATTATGTTCAATTTGTGACAATGAAATTGGGGGTCACCACAACATGAGGAACTGTATTAAAGGGTCGCGGCATTAGGAAGGTTGAGAACCACTGTCCTATGGAGACCTGATGATGACTTCGGGCAGTAGATGGAAAGAGCCATGGGACTAGGAAGCACAACCATAAATCAGGCTTGAGGATTATGACTCGGAACCAACTTTGGGTATTGTTACTAGCACATAAAGCTGATTGGAAGCAAATAGATTAGAAAAGTCTACTAGATTCTTGAGGGAATTATATTGCCATTATAGAAACCATAAGCTTGGACTAAAATAAACCTTTGAGTATCAAAATGAGTTTTATTCCTCCAAATTTATCAGCTTTATACAGGCCTTGAAGGCCATGCAGCCTGCAAGGACAGCATACTTTCCTCTGCCTGTATCAGCAGTGGTCAAGGAGGAAAATGACAAAGTAGAAACTTCCAGATGGAAGCTTCCAGAAGAAACTTCCAGACAGGAGCTATGAAGGACAATGGACAAGAGAGTTTCCCCCAAAAAGCAGCCCCAGGGTCTATTCTAGAAACTTGCCTCACCCCAGAGCAGGGTTCTCATGAAGTCTGTCCATTAGAATTTAATACCTTTACATATCGATGACTGTTACCTCTGCTTTTTCTATAGTGATGGCTTTTCTGCAGTTATTTTGTCCCTGCTCCCCCACTGTACATCTGACAGGATGTTGAGGCTCAAGGTGATCCTGGGGCCCATTTGCTAAAAACGTTTAAAGCTCTCATCGGCCTGACTCCCTTAGTGATTTCACGGAGCAAAGCCTTACCTACTTTTCTTCAAACACCAATTAAATTTTGAGTGAGAAATATATTGTGTGTTAAGCCATTGAAATCTCATGGTTTATCTGTGAATACAGATAGTATATCAGTTTTGCAACAAATACACTGGTGCTGTTTTATCTTATCCTGTCCATTGCTAAGCCTGCTTCTGTGACCCTCTTGGCAACCCTTTGAGCTCCTGGAACATCCTTTCAATTTATTTCTTTTCTGTTTGTCACTTAGAATTGATTTTTGTTGTTGTTTGCAACTAAAACCTTGATTGATATATTAGTTGTAAAATTTAAATTAAATAGTGTTGAGCACAATGCCTTACAAGTACTAAATCTCCCTTTGCTTGAATTGGAAAGACCAAATTGAAAGGTCCATAGCAGTCAATAATGGAATCTCTAATAGAGTCAGCTAATATCTCAGTGCAAATCAAATTGTTGTTTCTGATTAAGTGACCAGCTGTTTAGCAATGCATCGAGAAAAATATTCTTCATTACTGGCAAGTTGTAATGAGACAGGGGGTGAAGTTTGCAATGTTACTCAGTTAGAGTGGGTCTGAGGAAGAGTTAATCAGGTGGATGTGCCCGGTAAACTCAGAAGCTGAACTCAGGTGAGAATGAGCAATGGAAAAAGTTGGAAGAGAAGCAAACCTCATCTATTTATTTTTTCCGAAGGGTGACATTGATGATCTATAATAATAAAAGCATAATGTGCCAATTAGACCAGACGTCCTTTCACACATCCTTCTGGATGAACTTCCAGACGAAGCCGCGGCGGCTGGGGCTGAGGCAGAGGCGGCCACCGCTGTGCAGAGGCCAGGCCCCTTGCACGAATTTCATCCATTGAGCCTCTAGTGAATAATATATGACAATCCAGCTAGAACAGTGGTTCTCAACCTTGGCTACACATTAGAATCACCTGGGAATCTTTTTAAAATCCTGATTTCTGGGCCTCATCCTCCGGAACGTCTGTTTCTTTGTTACTAATGTTGTGGCCTCACCCCATAACAAACAGAATTTCCAGAGGATGAGGCCCAGAAATCAGGATTTAAAAAAGATTCCCAGGTGATTCTAATGTGCAGCCAAGGTTGAGAACCACTGAGCTAGAGTGAAATAAAAGTTCAGAGCCTTCTCAAAATGGAAAAGTGGCAGATGATATTGAGAATATAATTAGATTCCCCAGGACCACAAAGGGATATAGAACGTTTCCAAAGGAGAAGCCCTCAGTTCCTATGGGGTAAGTTTGTCTGCCTAGAAAAAATGTAACTGAGCAAAATATATCTGTAGGTAGGTAGAATTCTACCTTTACGGTTGTACTAAAAACCATAATGTTTAGTTAATTTTACTCTTGTTTACAAGGAAGAGAGAATCAAATACATTAGCTCAAGTAATGAAGGTTTATTATAAAGATGTACATGGCATTGAGAGATGGAATTTTCTAAAAATCCAAGAACATGAGCCATGTGAGCTGGGTTTCAGGGATCTAGAACTGATAGATCATTCAGATTTGATGTTTTAGCTCTAAAGACCTCTGAAACCTGAATCCGTAGATCTTCATTCGCATACTAAACTATGAACTAAATATGTTTTTATATCTTGGTATCAAATAGCACTGATTTCATATTTTCCTGTTCAAATTTCTTTTACCTCTATGGTCTGGTTTTCTTCCTCAGGGTCCAATATAGTGGTTTGAGTTCCAGCCATCAAGTCCAAGTTTCAGAGACCGGGATGGAAGAAGAAATAAAAAAGAGGCAAAAGCCCTAACTGGTTTTGGCTCAGTGGATAGAGCATCAGCCTGCGGACTGAAGGGTCCCAGGTTTGATTCCGGTCAAGGGCATGTACCTTGATTGTGGGCACATCCCCAGTAGGGAGTGAGTGTGCAGGAGACAGCTGATCAATGTCTCTCTCATTGCTGTTTCTAACTCTCTATCCCTCTCCCTTCCTCTCTGTAAAAAATCAATAAAATATATTTTAAAAGGGCGGGGGCGCAAAAAGAATGTGCCAACTGTTGTTGTAGGTAAATTCCTGGAAGCTACCACATAATACTTCTGTTTATATTGTCTTGATTAGAATTTTTTCAAGGGAGTCTCAGAAATCTAATCTGTATTTTGGATGATTGTGTGTCAAACAAAATAGGATGTTTTACTGGTGTGAAAGAAGAACATAGATTTTGAGAGATAAGAAACAAATGAGATAGAATCAAAGAGGGGGGATAGAAACTCTTAGAATAGTATTTATTTCATATATTTAGCAAATACTTATATAGCACTTACTAGGTTTCAGGCACTGTTCCAAAGTGCTTTACAAATATCAACTCTTCATCCTCATAGCGACCCTATGAAGTAGGTACTATATTGTCTCCATCTTATGGATGATAAACTAAGGTACAAAGAAGTTAAATAATGTGCCCGAGTCACATAGCTGTCAAATGACAAAACCTGGATTTAAACCCAGCCATCTGGCTCAAGTGCTACCACAAATCTTGTGAGTAATAGAAACATGCTCCTCCTGATATGCTGGTAAATGTCTTACAACTGATTCTCTGGGTGGGAAAAAAAAGCTCTGCTTGGCTGGTGTGGCCCAGTGGTTAAGTATTGACCTCTGAATCAGGAGGTCATGGTTAGATTCCCAGTAGGGCACATGCTGGGCTGCTGGCTTGATCCCCAGTGGGGGGTGTGCAGGAAGCAGCTGATCAATGATTCTCTCTCATCACTGATGTTTCTATCTCTCTCTCCCTCTCCCTTTTTCTCTGAAATCAATAAAAGTATGTATTTTTTAAAGGCCCTGATTTGTAGTGTTTGCTGATAGCCATGGTGTAAATATTCTCACTATGGATAAATACCCTCAAGGGCATAGGTAATAGCAACACATAGCCAAATAATTACGAGGCGATGAGTTTTGAGTATTATGCTTTCTTTTAAATATAATTGACTTAACTGTAAGTTTGTACAATTTAATTTTTAATATTGGCTACATTTGGACAATTGTAACATTTTCCTTGAAAATTTAACCATTGGCTCTTAGGAGCAGGTGCCAGTCACCTTTGGCACAGGCTTGCATTGGATTTCACAGTGGCCGAAAGTCAAGAGTCAGAGAAAACAAAGAGGTTGAAGGTTATGAACAGAGAGAGGGTGGGTATTCCTGCGTCCTCGGGTAGATGGTGTTATCACTCTCCTAGGAGCATCCACCCTCCTCACTCAGTCATTTTCTTAAATGTGACCTCCCTTCTGTGCTCTGGGGCCTACAGGGCTTGCCTCATATTAGCTCAGGCTCAGGTCACAGGTGCACACAGAAAAGGATGAATTTAAAATGCAGACTCATTTGTGGGTTTTTCTGTTTCTATAGGGAATATCAGTTTTAAAGATAACCAGTCTCTGGGCTTAGTCTTTTGACACCTTGAAAATGTCAGCAACTTTCTCAGGACCTATTACTGATGCTTTAAAAACGTTGATTAGTAAAAAATAACAAACTGTGATTCTTGTAGATATGTTTCCATTTTGACAGCTTTGTAACAATGAGCAAACATATTGAGATGCTATTCATTTAGAAATTGTCTAAACATCCCTAACCTTGAATTATTTCTCACAGTCATTATTAAATGAAAACAAAAGTAAGTCTTCATGAACACACATTACTGGCTATTAGCAATTTTGGTTGATAGTTCTGGATACTAAGTCTTAGACTGACCTCATCTTGGTCTGAAACTTGCATCAATAATAATAACAACACGTATCCATATTTATGACCCATACGATTTAGCGATTGTTCTATTGCAGAGGTCTTAGGAGAATTCAAATAAGGCTCCTGATGCTGGGAAAAGGTATGACAGGGAGGGGGGCTCAGAGTGGCAACATACTAGTATTTTCACATATTCTACATCTTACTTGCCTCTTGCTTCAGAAACTGATGGGGCCTAAGACTAGCTGAGTTTGATACAGGGCCATCTTAATCACACGGAGAAGGAAAAGGTTGTGGAAGGAGAAACCATCCCTTGTTAGTTAGTGCATTGGAGAAAAACTATACGTCTTCATGAGCAATGGAAAATGGAAGGATAATAGGACTCAAATTCTATCCCTCCTTGTGGTCTTGGTCTAGGCCCATGGTCGGTAAACTGCAGCTCGCGAGCCACATGTGGCTCTTTGGCCCCTTGAGTGTGGCTCTTCCTAAGCCTTAGGAGTACCCTAATTAAGTTCATAGCAATGTACCTACCTATATAGTTTAAGTTTAAAAAATTTGGCTCTCAAAAGAAATTTCAATCGTTGTACTGTTGATATTTGGCTCTGTTGACTAATGAGTTTGCCGACCATTGGTCTAACCTATTGTTCCTAGACCACAAGCCTGTACAGCATGTTACGGTACAAAACCACACCAGATTAAATTAGGAACAAAAGAAAAAGATGCAATCAAGAGATATGGTAAACATGGGATGTGTGAGGCGGCTGCTGGCGAAACACACATACTGTTTCACAGCAATTTTTTTTAATGAATAGAAAGAGCACACTCTAATATAACAATGAAAAGTATAGTACAGTAAATACATAAACCAGGAAGAGTCGTTTATTGTCATGTACAGTACATGACTGCACAGGCTATCCTTTTATGCGACTGGCAGCGCAGTAGGTGTGTTCATACCAGCATCACCACAAACATGTGGCCGACCACCTCACAACCACCACGCCATCATTGGGTGACAGGGATTTTTCAGCTCCATTATAATCTTCTGAGACCATCGCCCTCCATGTGGTCTGTCATGGGCTGAAACGTCGCTTTGTGGTACATGATTATAGATGTGGGAGGTTTCCAAACAACCCCTGATGGCTCTGAACTGCCCCCTCCAATCATGTGTTATGGTCTTATAATCTGTTGATAAAGACTCAATGAAACTAATGGAGACCAAAAAGGCCTCACATCCAAAGGAATACGTCTCCAGTGGAGTGGATGGTAATGGGGATCACACTTTCGGGCAGGTGGAGCCTTCCCAGTGGGCTGAAAAACCACATCTTTTGGGGGCACATGTAACTAAATTTACTCATTTTTTCCTGCATGCTCAAGAATGTGGGGAGCAGGGAAGCACTATCACATTGCTCATTCAGAACTTTTCTGGGGAAATACACAGCCCTCAGCTGGGAACTGTGAGCAGGGTCCTGTGTGTGGAGCAAGATAGTCTGACTTCAGTCTGTTATCTGTTATTTCTGATTGTGTAACCACAGGCAGTGTAGCTTTTCTGAGTCTCAGTTTTTTTAATCTGTAAAGTGAAGACACTAGTAATTACCCCCTAGCATTCACTGAAAACATGTTGGCTGAATCTGAATAAGGGTTCTTCAGGCCAAAAGAAATAAATAAACTGAAAGCAGAATTGGGGAATGCTTGATTAAATTTAAGGCCTGCAGAAAAAAGTAAATCATGGGATGCCTACCAGCTTGGGATGTTGTGCTGCTGCTTCCAAAGGTAATTTAATATCATCCCAGGATACATAAAAACAGCATGACCCACGAGAGCCGCAAAACTGTACTTCATTGACTATGTCAAGCTCAGTCTTTTGTTTCTACAGTTTGAAAAGACTATTAATAAAATGGAGCATATGCCAGGAAAAGCCAGTAAAACAGAGATATTGCAAATGACCTGCCAAAAGTTAGCAGGCTTGCAAAAATCCTATTTGGTTCAAGAGTTTGAGCTTCCACCATTCCCACCTTTAGAGAATTAGTACTAAAGTGTTCATTTATGTCTACTTGGCACTTTTATTATCATTAGGTAAAACAGCTCTATGATGAATTCTCACAGGACCTCTCAGAAGTTCTAGGAGGCCCATGCCATGCCGTTTTTATAATAGTTAGATATACTTCTAAAAATGAAGATACATAGAAACATACTTGGACACCAAAGAGACCAAAAGCCTTTTATGTCTTTTGCCCCTGCTCTCCCCACCATCTCCTTCTTTTGGAAATTCACTTAATATGTGAGCTGATAGCCTGGCCAGTGTGGCTTAGTGGTTGAGCATCGACCCATGAACCAGGGATTCATGGTTCAATTCCAGGTCAGGGCACACGCCTGGGTTGTGGGCTCGATCCCCAGTAGGGGGCATGCAGGAGGCAGCCAATCAATGATTCTCTCTCATCATTGATGTTTCTATCTCTTTCTCCCTCTCCCTTCCTCTCTCTGAAATAAACTTTTTTTAAATATATTTTATTGATTTTTTACAGAGAGGAAGGGAGAGGGATAGAGAGTTAGAAACATCGATGATGCGAGAGAAACATCGATCAGCTGCCTCCTGCACGCCCCCAACTGGGGATGTGCCCTCAACCAAGGTACATGCCCTTGACCGGAATTGAACCTGAGACCCTTCAGTCTGCAGGCCAATGCTCCATTCACTAAGCCAAACCGGTCAGGGCTGAAATAAATTTTAAAAATATAAAAATATAATTGAGCTGATAGTCTTACTTTTAGGTAGGATTAATAATATTGCCTATTTGATAAGACAGGAAAATTAAATGAATTACTACATATAAAGTGCTTCAAAGTATGGCTAGTACATGCTAAATAAATGATAGTTGTTATAATTATTTCTAATTTTTAAGGAAAAATAGCTTTTATGTAAACATCGTAGAAGACTTCAAGCATGGTTCTGATCCACCACAACCAAAAATATTATCAAGTATATAAACACGAGGTCTCCTTTGAGGAAGGCACCCAGGCTAAATGTTTCCCTGGAAGACTTCTCTAAGATGCCTTTTCTACTGCCTCCTCTATACTGCTGGGTAAGTCAAATTCTATTAGTTTTCTATAAATTACACGTTTAGCCACTTAAAACCACACACACTTATTATCGCACAGTCTACGTGGGCCAGGAGTCTGAACACAGCTTACGTGAGTCCTCCGCATAGGGGCTCACAAGCTGCAAGCAAGCGCTTGGCCAGGCTGCATTCTCACGGGAAGGTTTGCCTGGGGAAGAGTCAGCTTCCTAGCTGATTTAGGTTGCTGGCGAAGTCCCTGTCTTTGCAGTTGTAGGACTGAGAGCGCTTGCCTCTTGCTGGCTGTTGGAGACTGCCCTCGCTCCCAGGAGTCAGCTATGGACCCACATGGGCTACCCAACACAGCCTCTTACTTCACCAAGCCAGCAAGGAGAGGCTCTGGGCATGTCCGTTAGCCAGACAGAGTTTAACATAACATAACATAACATAACATAACATAGCATAACATAACATAACATAACATATCAGGTGAATAACAACCCATCACCTTTCCTACAGTTTATTGATTAGAAACAAGTCACAGGTCCTGCACACACTCAAAGGGGGGCGTTTACACAAAGCATGGACATGAGGAGGCCACCTCAAAGGCTGTCCATCACTGTCGCAGAGAGGAAAAGGCATTGCACTACCTCCCTCAAACCTCCCAATTCATTTCCTGTTCTAACCACAGAGGTCAGGCAAGGTTTAATTATCTGTTAATGAGAGGGATGAAACTTAGGGAAGATGAGGGAAAGTAGAATCCGTTTAAGAGAAGACCAAAGAAGAGACAGTTACTCTCTACATGTGATCTGAGAAAATGGTGGTGTCAATGTCCAGAACAATTCTTGAATGCCCAGAGTCCATCCGGTATGGCTTTGGGGGAGGTGATCAGAGTAGGCAGCCGAGGTGTGTGAGGTCCAGGCTTAATGCAGCCATCCCTGGGACGTGCTGGTTGCAGCCTTAAGGATGAAAACTGGTCCTGACCATGAGCAAACCTGCCTGCCTGTGGATTAGTGGGAGAGACAATGCCAACCTCCTTGAAATACATAAGGGATTATCATCAAGACACCGTCCAATCATTCCCCATCCTTTCTGAGGAGGAAACGGGAAATGAGGTTGAATTTCAGCTAGAAGGAATAGACCAAGGAAAAAAGTCTTAATGATAATGATGATTAGGCACTGAAACAGGCTATAAAAAGAAGACATGAAATATTTGTCCGAGGAGTTTTTTAAAAAATAGGCTAGACAGCTATTTAGGAGGTGGTCCAAATGCAATGAAGGAGTTGGTCCAGAGCTTTCTCTCTGCTCAGCACATAGCAACCTGAAATATAAACACTTAGCGATGTCTTAGTCAGTTCGGGTTGCTTTAAACTAGACCGGGTGGCTTAGAAAGAACAGGAATTTACTTCCCATAGTTCCAGAGGCTGGGAAGTCCAAGATCAAGGGCCTGGCAGAGTAGGTGTCTGGTTAGAGCTCTATTCTTGGTTCTTACAAGCCCGCCTGCTTACTGTGTCCTCACAGGACAGAGGGGGCTGGGAGCTCTCTGGGCCCCTCTTGTAAGGGCACTAATCCCTCTCATGAGGGCTCCACCCACCTTCCTGACCCCATCACCTCCCAAAGTCCCTGCCTCCTCATACTATCACCTTGGGGGACAGATTTCAGCTTGTGAATTTGGCAGGGTGGGGAGAGACACAAACATTCCGTTTATAGCAATTAAACAGATCGAAGTTCGTTCTTTGTTGCTGATGACCAACCTGATAGCATTGTTTTTTAAAGGGTCACCCTTGACAACCTGTGTCAAATCACCTGGGGCATTGTTTAACAAACAGATTCCTAGGTCCAACTATGGATGTGATGGACAAAAATCTCTTGCTTTTTAAACAAACACCCCAGGAAGATTTTATGTACCTACTAACGTTGGCAAACCGCCGTCAACGAAATACACTCCATATCAGAACTTGAATTCCTTCATTCAGATGTCCTTATCCCTACACCACCACTCCTGACCCTAAATTTTAAATGCACAAATATTGCCTCCTCCTCAGAGCAGCCATAAAAGCATCCCTCAGCCCCCAGGCTTCCATCCGTAAATACGGTCAAGCAATCAAACTGTATGGACAAATGCAATGGCTGCTGCCATGCCGGCCCCCCAGGGAAATTACATAATACGTCTCTGGCACACACCACGGTTACTAGAATTACAAGTGAACCCCAGCCCCGTCTCTCCAGGAGTCCCAGGCTCTGAGTAAAACCCCAACAATATATCTGCTGCTCAGGCCCTGGAGTGAAGGGAAGAGGGACATGCGTGGAGAAGTGTGTGTGGTTTGCTGCACTGAAACTCAGGGTGTGCCGTCCTATCCACTGCAGAGCTGTGGTCTGAATGCTGGGTCTCCACAAGCCGTTCTTGAACGTTTGCAGGACCCTATTAGGGTCCCCAGGAGAGCTCTCAGATGAAGTCCAAGAAATCTGAGGAAAATGTGGGGCTTACATGATGGACTAATTTCATTTCAATAAAACTCCCAGATTACATTCAATGCATTTGGCTTTATTAAGTTTTGTCATAAACGCTGGGAACACTTCCAAATTTAGGCTTGCACAATTATTTTTATTGGTGCGTTAACTAAAAATGGTATATGCATAAGTCAGAGTGTACAGTGGACTTCATCTGGGGAGCCAAAAGGAACTTGAGGCTGATTTATAGTCATTTTACCGCCGTAAATGAGATACAGGAAATCGGGGTTAGAGTTTCTGATCACGGCATTCCTAAACCCTCCGCCGGTTCCATCCACAGCCCTGCCATGTAGCTAATGAATTTAAATTCCAAATGTCTATCGGCAACCCACAAAGTCACCAAACAAAGAGGCTGGCTTATGTTCAGACCCAGAGCCATCCAAACAGGGGGGGAAAAAAAAAAAGAGGTTTGTTGCACCAAAGTGAGACTGGGGAACTCTCGGTGCTTTGAAAGGTTTTAATTGCTATGGAAAAATCCTTTCAAAGATTTTTTCCTTAACAGGGGCCCCTTGGAAACTTTTCATAGGGGAACTGTAAAATATTTATACAGCTAGCAGCACTGTTAAAAAAAAGGGGGGGAGGCAATGAAGAAAGAAACGTAGCACGGAATGAAAGGCGGGCTTGAAGGGAGCCCAGCCGATTTGGGGGCCCAGGGAGGGGAGGGGACTGTGATTTCAACCCCTGGGAAACAGGCTTAATCCCTCCCAGCCAGGCCCACAGGCAGGGCTGACATGCAGAAGACCCTGTGTTTGGTTTCAAGGTTGGCTGTTGCCATTTTGCAACCTTTCATGTCTGAACGAGGGGCCTCACGTTTGCATCTTGCACGGACCACGCCCTGCGTGTGCTGTGGCTGGCCGTGCTCACGGCCCCCGGGACTGCTGTTTCCAGCCATTTCAGTGTGGTGCTCCCATCCCTTCTTCTCTGGTAGCTTCCCTTTTTTCTGGAGCAATCCAGCCAGGCCTTCACTTCTGACAGTCCTCAGGGGCATGAGCTACACCCCCTGTCCCTCTGTTTGGCTGGCAGACATCCGGCCCAAGCAGCTTCTCACCCCAGGACATAGGAGGCTGACAACCCAGATTCGAAAGCTAGAAAACATGGCCCTGGCTTTGTGAATAGACGAAAAACTGGAGAATTTTGCAGTTAGAAGGAACCATGGTGATCTCATTTTATAGAGTGAATGTAGTCCTGGAGAGAGGGAAGGAATTTCCCAAGGCTACTCCGTTTATTAATATCAGGCGAGGGACGTGGCCAGCTCATTCAGCAGCATCTGTAAAAAGGGGTTAACATGGACAGTTATAGTCCCCAAACTGCCCCAAACTCATGCGAACTCCCACTTCAGTGTTTTCTCAATGCTTTAATCAACAGTGACATTATTAAAGAGAGCGCTGAGAAGATAATCACCCTCCGTACACCAATTCCCCAAATATTTTCATTTCCTCCCACACACATCTTATCTTTTACTGGTGAAGACATTTGGTAATAGAAATAACAGTTGTAAGTTGCATGACCTCTTCATGGCTCCAGGCTACCCATCAATGTGGACAACCTGGTAACCCTGTGGAAAGGAGGTAAAAATCCAAGGGCTCAGAAAACCCACAAAGTACTCATAGATACTAATGAACACATGAGAAATCAAGATTTCGCTATGCTGCCATGGTAGCTAAAGTACTGAAGGGCAGGATGAGACACAGTCCTGAAACTTCAACAGAGGAAGAATGGGTTACAGAATCACTGCAACCTCATCACTCAGAAGGGACCCTCTTGTGTCAAGGCTGACTTAATTGCCATAATTCAATTAGCATGCTTCCACTAATTATATAAGCTTTCAGATGACAGTTCCACAGTAGCACCACCGAGAGTAAGCCAATTGTTTTTCACTTTTAAGTTAATCTTAAATTAATTACAAGTAAATTGCACTGATATCTTGCCTTCAACTGTTTTGTTGCAGAATTCCATCACATATTTTTAAAACTCTGGGTCTTATGCAAAAAAGAAATTTAGTAGCATATGAAGTAATTGTAGCATTCATAAATATAGAGACACAGGCCCTGTCCTCCCTTTCCTTCCTCCCTCCTTCTCTTCCTTTCTCCATCCTTCCCTCTCTTCCTTCCTCCCTCCCTCCCTCCCTCCTTTCTTTCCTCCCTTCCTTCCTTCTTTCCTTTTTTTTCTAGATGACAGTTTTTATCAAGTGTTAGAGAAGATAAAGAACAATCACTTTAATTAAAAGAACATTTATTTTTCAATTTCTCAAACCTAGAATAGCATCTGGTGCATGTTACAAGTTCAATAAATATTTGTTAGATAATTTACAATATTAGATATTGGATGAGATGCTGTAGGCATGATAGAGAAAGGCTGAAGAGGCATCGTAGCCCTAGTCCCTGATTTCAAAGAGTGTAGACATTCTTTCAGGAGAGAAAATGTAAACACATGAACATAACTCATTCAAACACTACCTGGAATTTAAGATACTAAATGCGACTCCTCAATGCACAGCATATAGTATAAGATGGCAAATCAGATTAGCTCTTCCACTGAGGAAGATAAGAAGATGGGCTTTCAATATCAGTTATCATACCTGCATACAAATGAGAGTTGACAAATGTAAATTACCTGCTATGACCCAATGGACAGTGAATCCATCATAACTGGAAACATTTCAACAAAGCAAAGGATGCTACACTAGGATTGACCTGGTGCTAACGGCCTAGCAGCTCAGATTCATCTGAATATACTTTTAGAGTTCATTTTCAACAAAAGTACATATTTTTTGTACCAAACCATGCCCAACGTTTCTATATTTTCATGATAGCTGATTGAGTAAAAATCTATAAATATATCAGAATTTTTATTGCTATGTAAGACTCCAAAGATGATTCATCACATAGGAATCATTTTTTTTTTAAATTGAGGACTATTTGTATTTCATTCTACTCAGATGAAATATTTCTATTATCATGCACTTGGTACTTAATAATATTACAGGAAGTATGCAAAGTACAGAAAAATTCATATCCCCACCAGTATTATCAAATAAACAGGCTGCTGTCATCTCAGTTAATAAAAAACAAAAAGCAAAAACATTTTTAAACAGGTAACCATTATGCTATGCAGGGTTAAAATGGCAAAGGAGACTTTGGCTCTGAAGATGAGGCTAAACTCTGACCATCTTCAGGTCAGCCTAACCATCACTTCCTTGTGGACACTTTGTTGCCTCTTTCAGATGCAAGGTCTCGGGTTGGGTTATTGGCTACCTTTCCTTATAGAACACTGAAAACTTGAAATTCATTAATTTTTAGCAATCATTCGTTGCTTGCTCTTCCCAGGAGACCATAATCTCACTGAATGAGAATGTCGGTAACGCCGATGTTTGCTCACCACTCTATTTCTGGTCTGGCACATAGTGTGCCTTCTATAAACATTCTTATAAAGGAAGAAAGAGAAAGGAAGGGTATTTCTCATTCTGCCAAGGTCCTTGTATTACTTGGAGGCCTTTCAATCATACATGACGAACATCAGCTTGAACTACTTTAAATTTAAGAAGGCAATAAGGCTTACAGGCCAATAGGTTCATAAAAGCAAACCTTGGAAAGGCAGGCCCAGAGACAGTATTCCCTCCTCTTCATTTCCAGACATTCCACGGAAAAATTCCAATGGACTCAACATCGGCATGTGTCCATACCTCGGAAGAATCACTTTGGCTAGAAGTATATGGTCCCACATTGGCCCAACCTGAGTCTGGTGACCACCTCTGTGGCTGAGGGGGCTGGAGAGTACTGTTTCCCAGCCCCAGCAGCCATAACCCTGTGTTGTGGGGGAAGTAGGAGGCAAGAAGAAGGATGGGGAGGATGTCGAACACATGAAACAATGATGCTCACAGTCTCCCAGCCTGCTCTGGAAGAAGATCAGGCGTTTCCAGTTCTGAATTCTCAAGAACAGTAGTCTTGCTATGGGTAGATTTTATTTTATTTTATTTTATTTTATTTTATTTTATTTTATTTTATTTTATTTTATTCTACTTTATTCTATTTTAGAGCCATATCGATTCATGACAGTTCAAATTACCATTCTTATCTCTATTGACTCCTTCCTGAGGAACATGTATGCCCACAAGCCAATGACAATATTACAATTTAATTCAAAGAGTGCTACCACTCTCAGTACTTGTGATTGATTGACTTAGAAAATAATGCATACATCATGCTTTGTTTTGAGGACATCTGAGGGGTCTGGCGTGGCAATGGGGTTGGGGGCAAAGAGTATTCTCCTAATTCATTCTTAAGGAGGCTTTATTGCTCCTCCACATGAAAGTACAGAGTGGCCGGGAACAGCGACTCTTCTGGAACCCTGGAATTCCCTGCTCTTTCCCTCTGTGCCAGGGCATTTGCTCATGCTAAAGCTTCTCGTGTAAATCAATCCCTCTTGCATGAACATGTGTACAATGGGACTGATTTTTTTTATGAGTTATACTTTCAGCCCACATGTGGCTGCACATGAAATATCAATTTTTCTCCTGCTTTTACTTTATATGTCGAGTCGGGCCTCTTCTCTGTTTACACAGGGACAGAAGAAACGCTGGAGGGAGGTAAAAGGGTCACTGGGCCCATTATCCTGGCCGTCCACGGTTTTCTCCTGCCATTTCCTCTCATCCATCATTGTCCTCCCTAGAAACTCATCTATATCCCTTGGGATTCAATTATTTTTCCTAGGCGGTGCCCCTTTTAGGGAACCTATTTTAAGATCATTATGTTCCCTACAAAACATTTTTGCCAGGACTTTCCTAGCGATCCCGATTTTCTGTCTACTCGGGTTCTGTGTCTGTTGGTCAGGCCACGCAGGCAACACTTGCATTCTTTCTGATGGTGGGGAGCGGTGCAGTGATCTCACACCATGTGCATTTTTATGTTGAAAGTCATAAGATCTTTATTTCGCATTCCTTCACCATGAGCCACCATCCATTTCCCATCCTTCACGGGGACAACTCGGGCAGGCACGCATCTCGTCTGGACAATTCCCAGAGCAGCCTGGGAAATAGGCCCTTTTATCCGTCAGTGTCACAGGGGGTTACGCTGGCTTGCTTTGTGGTAAACACTTTTAACTTCTAGTGTCTACAACTGACTAACTCCCAGGTACTCTATGCTCATGACACTGATGTCACAGCTGTGTTCCCCCCACCCCAAATAAAAATAAGGAAAAAAAAATAAGCACAGGGTCTGAGGGAGTAAAGAAAGGGCCCAGTTAGGAAGCAAAGCAGATATAGAAACACTTTTGCTTGAACACTCGGCTTCGTTCACTCCGTGAAGGTGGGATGGCGGCGTGGAGGTATATGCTGGTTCTGGGGACATGGTATTTCCAGCCTCGTTCATCCCCGTATTCCGTAGAACGCTGTTCCCAGAATATGTTTAGAAAGTGTTCTATGGGCAAATGAGATTGGGAAACAGCACAAGAGAATTCACAGAACATATTAGGATATCACAGGCTCTGATGGTTTCACAGTAAATAAACCTATTGAACGCTGTTTAACTCGGCATTCCCTAAACTTATTTGATCTTGAAACTCTTGCCACAGTTTACCCAGAGGCAACCGGCAAAGCAACATTCCTTGGACTACCCAATTAGAAGACAAGGAAATACAGTTCTATCACCTTAAAACTGACATGCTCATTGTAGATATTAAAGGCATAAATTTAATTTCCTTATTGAGTCGTTGCTTTGCTGCATCTCAGAGACCTGAGCCACGGGGCTTGTTGACTCAGAAGCAGAGATCCCAGGGCGGATCCTTGACATCTTGAGCGAGATAACAAGCACGAGATAGGTGGGAGGAGAAGAAAAGGGTTTTTAAATTTCTTCAGCTCCAAGTTGACATCAATGGGAGTTAAGTTTGGGGATCTGGATAGAATTTTTTTTAAATATATTTTATTGATTTTTTACAGAGAGGAAGGGAGAGGGATAGAGAGTTAGAAACATCAATCAGCTGCCTCTGCACACTCCCCACTGGGGATGTGCCCCCAACCAAGATACATGCCCTTGACCGGAATCAAACCTGGGACCCTTGAGTCCACAGGCCGACGCTCTATCCACTGAGCCAAACCAGTTAGGGCATGGATAGAATTTATATAAGGAATGTGTAGGTAGGGAGAAGTTGTGAAGGGAAGCCCGCTGTGTCCTGTGCCTGTAGCATGGGGGCGACAATGAGGGAGAGAGAAGGTGGAGGTGGAATTCATCAGATCTGTCCCCATTTTTCCTTTATTTTTCATGAGCCTTTGGCCAGAGCAGGAGGAGGAAAATTGGGTAGATAAGGAGTGCTCAAATCCCCTAGGCCCTACCTAGGAGATCTGCGGGTTAGCCTGTAGTGTGGACAGACGGAGTGATTAGAATTTGTTTTACTGCTCCACCCTATGTTCCTATGTGGCATGATGACACCTACACCCATATAGCACTCAAAAATCAGATGGATTGGGAGTCAGTGGCCAGATCAGTCATGTGGCAGAGCTTATGGGGATCCTTAGCATCTCAGAGAGCCAGGATGAGGCTGAGTCAGCCAGGGCCATTGGCCCTGACCAGGGTGAGAGAAGCCAAAGCCAGGGTCGCCAGCACTGCCTTCAATATTTGTACCAGCAGGAAGAGAGGACACACAGGGGCACTCTGTGGTCTACGACCCCTCACTCTGCCCCAACAAAGTCACGTGAGCCCTGCTGCCTGCCTGAGTGCACACCTGAGTCCCTCTTGTAGAGAATTTGGGGAAAGAGGGTAGAAATAATTAATACTAAACCACTATTCAAAAAACTGAGTTTTACTTACAGGGGATATTTACACTTTGGGACTGGACTAAAATCTAAACTGAATTGGGTGTTTAGTGATGTTTTGCCTGTTCATCCATAAGGTGGGGCTTGTAAGAAAAACTGGGTTGAACATAAACAATATAAAGAGATTATATTTTCTCTGTGCATCTGAATCTCAGTGTGATTGAAATTTCAGACATTGCTACATCCTTTTTTCATATTCATAAAGCTTCCCTGCGGCCACCTAATCCCCAGGCATTTGTTTTACTTCAAATGGTAGGATTGGCATAGTTAATCAAAAGCGTATTGTGTGGGACTAGAATATTGGTTTACCTGGCAGGCTGTCTTACTGGACCATGAGCTACTTCACTGCGGAGGTCTAATTTCATTCATTTAGAAAGATGCTCAGCCTTTGCATCTCAGTTGATTCTCTAGAGGGGACTTCACCTGTGGCTTCTTTTTGGTTAAAGAAAGAAAAATGAGACTTCTTGGAGAATTTGGTGGCAGCCATCTTTCTTTATAGGTACAAGCCCTTTCTTTTCTTTATCTCTCCCATCAGTTTTCACCCGCCCCCTTTCTTTTCCCTTTGCCTTTCTTCCCTGGGGAAATGGAGGTGATACTATCTGGAAGAATGAGGAAGTGATCCTGTCTGTGAGTGTTCCCAGCTCCTCCTTAATTGTGACTCAGGGAGAGTCTTAAGATTTTCTTTTAATCCTCATCGGAGGATATATTTTTATTAATTTTTAGAGAGAGAGAGAGAGAGAGAGAGAGAGAGAGAGAGAGAGATCGAAGTGAGAGAAACATCGATAGGTTGTCTTCCCTACATGCCCAGACCAGGGTTCAAACCTGTACTAGGTATATGCCCTGACTGAGCATAGAACCCTCAAACTCTTTTTTGGTGTACAGGATGACACTCCAACAACTGAGCCACTGGCCAGGGCAAGAGTCTTATATTTAGACTAGAGGCCTCTGTGCATGACATTGGTGCACTGGGGGGGAGGGGGCGGTGGTTCCCTCAGTCTAGCTGCACACTTTAGCAATCCAGGAGCCCTCAGGGGGTGTCCGACTGACAGCTTAGGCCCATGGGAGAGGCTCCCACCACCACTGCTGCATTCGCCAGCTATCAGCCCAGCTTGTGGCTGAGTGGTGCTCCCCCTGTGAGAGCGCACTGACCACCAGGGGGCATCTTCTGCATTGAGCATCTGCCCCCTGGTGGTCAGTGAGCACCATAGCTACCCGTCATTCCGCCGTTCAGTCGATTTGCATATTAGCCTTTTATTATATAGGATGACAATTTTTGGCTTAAAGAAAAAAAGATCTTCTACTCGTAGTTTGATAATCTTGCTAATGACTTTCCTGTTCCCAGCTTCATTCTGTATCCCTACTCCCTTCTGCTACTGTAATCTTCATGGACCAGATCTAAGTTGGTGTGTCTTTATAGTTTCTCTACCCAGTTCTGTGCTCTCCTGAGACTTTATAATGACACATTTTGCTGTATTATAACTGAATTTATGCTTGTTTATTTTTTCCTTTAGATTGTAAGCTCATGATAGCTTTCTTTGTCTTCCTGATTGCATCTCCATATTTTGTAGTGCGAGCATTTAGTATATGTTTGCTAACGGATAAAGCTGGGTCTTTCATGCCTTACAAGCAGGAAAAAGAAAAACGTTCCCAATGAAGACAGATCTCTATATTTTCTGTCCCAGCTGGTTCATCAAGCTACCAGATGTCATGGAAAGTCTGCCCTCTCCTTCACCCTCCCTCCAGCCGAAGGGATGGCTGGGTATTTCAGGGAGTGCCCAGGAGGACAATCAGAAGGAAATACATTTGTACCTGTTTTCTCTGAGATGTGCCTTGTCATGGGAGCCTCTTACAGCTCCTGAAGATGTAAAACCCTCAAGTTGCAACATGGTACTGTGTTTCCTTCAGGCCTCACTGCACTGGAGCCAGGCTGAGACCCAGGGGAAAGGAGAACAAGGCTCCCTCCCTTCTGCTGCGTCCTTCCCACAAAAGCCATGAGAGATGAGTGCATCTCTGTGCTGACTACTCCTCAGTCCCTTTGGGGTCTCAGTGCCAAAGGGAAGCTTTCTCTAGACTGCCCACTAGGGGCTAAAGATCTGTGTGTACCCTTCCCATACCTGTGGCTTCCCTTTTCAGGCTCTTCCCACGCTGAATTGCAGGTGCCAGCTGCCTTCTGTTTCTTCCATGAGCCCGAAAACTCCATGAAGACTAAGCTGTTGTCTATTTTATATACGCGTGTTCTCTTTCCCTACCATTACACCTGGCATGTGATAATAGTGATAATGATAGCAATTACAGTAATAATAGTAGTCACAGTGAATACTTATATAGTACTTTCTCTGAACAGAGAGCTTTACCTAGACCAGCTCATGCAGTACTCACAGCAACCCTTTGGGGTAGATACCGTTATCACCCACATTTTGTATAGGAATAAACTGAGGCCCAGAGACGCTTAGTAACTTGCCCAGGTCACCTAGCAAGTAATCAGTGGAGCTGGAATTTAACACAGGAATCTGGCTTAAGAGCTCACATGCTTAATCACCAGACTACACTCAAGACACTAGACAACATGGTATTGGAGGAGACCCCTGTCAGGGGCAGAGGGGACGCCCAGCATGACAGAGAGTAGAGGGCCCATGTTTGTGGATGGGACAAAGCGTGTGAACAGGACGTAGACGAAGAGAAGGGTGGATAGTTGGAGAACCTGGAGGCGAGTAGGGGGCCCAGTTAGAAGCTGGTATAAGTGGGAAATTTGAAGGAGACAGATATGTCTGAAGCAGATTTTTGGATATATTTTGATGTAAGGCAGTCTCTAAAATCCCCGCACCACCTCTTCTAGAAAACCTTCAGTAGAGATCTACATGATTTTTAAATTTGGTTTTATTTTTTTGTTCATCTTCACCCAAGGATAATTTTCTTGGGGGTCATTGACTTTTAGAAAGAATAGACAGAGAGAGAAACATCAATGTGAGAGAGACATATAGATTGGTTGCCTCCTGCACATGCCCCGACTGGGCAAGGATCGAACCTGCAACTATGGTATGTGCCCTTGACCAAAATCGAACCCATGACCCTTTAGTCCGAGGGCCGACACTCTAATCACTGAGCCAAACCTGGCCAGGAAAAATTCGGCTTTCTTTAAGTAAGACTCTTAACTGATACTGCACTACGTGGAGTTTCAGAATTTGCTCAGGTTTTATAAGCAGTCTGTGAGGTGTGTGAGTTCATTGCAACAGCCCAACCCTGTCTTCAGTTCTCTTGGGGAAAGAATGAAGAGAAATGGCCATAGTTGGTTGGAGCTTGAACCAGCTGTAATTAGGATTTCTGATCAACTGTCCTCCTGTTTTGGACATTGGGATAAACGTATTCAAGAAACTGTGAAAGAGAAGAAAGGAAGAAAATGATGAGATGGTGTGGAAATGAGAATAAGAGAAAGTGAAAGAGGATGTAGAAAAACCCGCTCCTTTGATTTGTATGCTGTGATTTCTGAAAGGACTCCAGCCTCTGCATAAATCTACAGAGATTTACGTGGCTTCATTCATCATACTTCCTTTAAAAAGAAAATTTTCTGCTTTGGAGCCTTTGAACGTTGGCATCCACATACAATATATTCTTTTAAAGTCACCTCTGAATAAAGACCTCTATTGCGGTAATGCCCCAGCTTGTAGGTGATAACATGGTGAATACAGAACCTCCCTTCAGAGAACGGAAGAGTCGGGGATGATGAGGATCCCAGTTGCTGGTATCCTGGGCCAGGAACCCGTGGAGAGAAAAAAAGAAAACAAAAAAAACAGGGAAAGAAAAAAAAAAGTTCCTTGTCTTTGACGAACAATAACAAGCAGTGCCATCTAGTGGCAATTTATGTTTCTCTTCAGTCCATTTGACAGTGACCCCCCCCTGCCTAGCTCTCTGCTCATTATCAAACAAGCTGGAAAATAAGAGTCCCCTTTCTGGTGGCAACATGACCCGAAATGGCAGCGCTTAGGGGAAGACACAGTGTGTTAAAGCTGCTGCCGACCAGAGGCTGACTCCAAGGCGTGTTGTGTGTTTTTCCCCTTTGGTTGACTTTTGGATGCTGGGAAGTCCACACAAATAGCAGAGAGCAAAGATCATGCTTCTGGGAAAAGACAGAAGGGAGGGGAGCACTGCCACGGTCATCGGGACTCACTAGATATACATCACCTTATCTAACCCTCATGTCCTCCCTGTTTGGCTAATGACCCAAAGCACAAAGAGGTCAAGTCCAAAGTCAAGCTGTCAGAAGCGGCAGAGTTGGAATTTGAATCCGAGCTGTTAGGGAAACCTTTCTCTCTGGTTCAGCTTTTGTGGGAATTTCCCTCTGCCAGTTACCTCTTTGGAAGGCCTGTGTTTCCAGGCCTTGCCACCGATCTTCAGCCTTTCAGGGTGGCGTGACTGAGGTAGGTAACAGTACCTTGGAATAGGTAGTGCCATAGTGTCTCATGCTGCTGTTGGCTGAGCTACAGAGAGAAGAAACAGCCCACACATCATCTCTCAATGCTTAGATCCTGCGAATGACGCTGCAGCAGCTGTCAGTGGATAAGCGCTCTTTCTGCAAAGTCACCACCAGCTGCCACTCCTGGGGACACTGCTACTCCAATGAACTGGACTAGGGGGCCTGCAGCAACACGCCACCCATCCCTTCTGCCCAGCATTGCTCCCTGAGAGGGAGCTCCATCCATTCAGATTCAGTACTAACACATCCTTTCTACGCATTAGTATATTTTTATTGCACAAAGAAAACAAACTTAAACTATAATCTTTATCATTAGGGGATGGATAGATGTTGATTTTTAAGAAATAAAGTACTCATTATTAATTTACTTTAGGCTCCTTAGTTTATGACCTGGTCAGAAAAATAAATGTTAATTTCTTTTATTTAAAACTCACTGAAATATAGCTATAAAAATACTTGAATATGAACTCTCTTCAGCTCAACAGGTTAATGCAGGAGATTAGTTACTCTGTTCTACTATATTGAAGAGAGCAAGAAAGAAGCATTCCGCTAAAGCCATAAGCTTATAAAGCAAGCATGTATACTTCTGAATTGTTAATGCAGCTACTCAATTACAGTCACATAGGTGAAGTTTTTTTTGCTTGAGCAGACACTAATAGACCACTGCGGCAATACCAACCTGAGGGACATAGGTAATAGGTTATACAGAGAATTAAGACTTCGCTTGCTCTTTAAGTTGACTTCCCCCAAAAAGAAAAAAGAAAAGCAGGCTACTGATTTGTCAATGAGCAAATGATTTCACTATTTGCATGAACAAATGTAGGGGATAACAATGCCATTGACTAATGACAAGTATAGCTGTCAAAGCCATGTGATCAAAATAAGGATCCAGTTCGTACTCCAACATTTCAGCATCAATGCTAAAAAGCTGTCAGGGAATCTGGTGTGTGCGTGGCTCACCTCTGCCCTGAAACGCTTGATACCTGACATTTTAGAGAGGCGGTTTTTGAAAGATTATAGCAGAGTCACTCTGATTCCCATCAGCATGTATTGGCTTTGGGACAGCATGTAGACGATCCGAATGGACACAGTGGAGTCTGTTGAGATGGTTGTGAAAGGCTTTTTAAAAGGTTAACAGCAGAAATGATCTCAAACTTAATGTAATTAAAATTCATTTCTTCTGATAAATGTTCTAACACTTCTGAGCACCAACTTGATATAGAGTTGGTTTTAGAACAAAAAAATCAATATATTTTAACATCAGCAAGAAAACAGATAGGACATCCAGTGTCAACAAACTTTCAGTCAATGAAAACAACCTCTGATTTATATGACTCTTGGTCATGGTAACCACGTGAAGGGGAGTAAGCCAGGATAGCAAACCTGGATAAGGACCTGGACATTTAGTGAGTTCTGACTTGTGCTCTCCCTGGTGTAGAGTCTACTCTACCACATCTTTAACTTCTGGAACCCATGGCGAGGAACCCTTTTCCTAATAGAAACCTTACTCTAGTGCCTCTACCAATGGAGGCTGGGTGGAGGATGAGGACACTATGCAGACACTATGGAATAATGGGAATCAATATTATTTGTTGCATCTCTGCTAGATGCCAGTGTTGTATTTCCATTATGTGCCTCTAGATTAGGTGTTCTTTGTTTACTTGCATATTATTCTTTTATTTTTTGCTTTAACTCTCTCCTCCTGTTTTCTCTGAGAGCTTAGATAACTTGCCCAAGTTCTAGTGGGTCTTTGTGAGCAAAGTCAGATGAGTTTTCACTCTCTCCCGGCTGGGAGTGCAGTCATCCAGGGCAAGAAGAACCCCTTTGGCAAAGACAGAGGAGAGAGAAGATGAAGGGCTCTCTTTGTTCAAGCAGTTGCTCTGTCCCTAAGCTCCAGGCTGTGTCCCAATTAATTATCATATTCTGACATATTTCTAAGGGGCTCTCCTGCAGGACACAGCAACAGCTAAGATATAAAGAGCAGGAATCCGTTCTGGCTGCCATGTTTTCTGTCACATAGAAGTTAGTTTGAGAGAAGAAAGGTAACTTCCGGAAAGAAATGGGGGATGAGATATAGAGTGTGGCCTGGTCATCTTTAATAACCTAGTTCCAATTCTTTTTATATGTCTTCATTGATTTGTTTTTGTTTTTGTTTTTTTTTTTTTGTTTTTTTTTTGTTGTTTTTTTTTTGAGAGAGAGAGGAAGGGAGAAGGAAAGAGAGAGAAAAACATCAATCATCGATCAGCTGCCTCCCATACCCCTCCCCCCAGGGATCAAGCCAGCAACCTGAACATATGCCCTGACCTGGAATCTAACCAGTGAGCTCTTGGTACATGAGATGATGCTTAACCAACTGAGCCACACCAATTATTTCTGAAGCCCCCTTGAACACATGTCTGGGTACATGTCTCTAACTCAGGACATGTTATATTTCTGTCACTTGCAAACACTAAGTTCTGACTGACATGATTTTCTTCCTCAAATGATCAATTCTTTGCATTTTAAGTCTCCTAATAAAATAAAAATAACCTTGGGTGGGCTTACTGTGTAAGCTGATTTTCAGTAAAGAACAACTGCAATTCAGTGGTCTTCTTAGAAGTACTATTAGCACCAGCCAGATAAAAAGGCCTTGCAGTCTTGAGGCAAAGCCCACAATAGGCCCTTTGCATAAGGGAGGCAGAATTGGGGGGGCGGGGGGGGGGGCGTGGACTGTGGCAGGGAGGGATGAGGGCATAAGCCAAGGGAAGAAGAGACTCAGAGTAAAAAATGGTCTTGAAAGTCAGTCTTGGAGAAGACAAGAAATATGTCCTTTCCACTTTATGATATTCTGAGGCTGATCTTTCAGGGCCATAGGCAAACAGAAACTGTTTTGTTTTTTGGACGAGGTGGGCAATCTATATTTCAGTTTTTCTAGAATACTGTTTCTAGGAATTCACTGACACCGAAGGAACTTAGTAGATTCTGTGTCTACCCTCTGCACATAAATTTTTATTTAAAATTGTTTTTAGTATTCCATAAATAACAAACACAAGTTTTTGCTAGGCCATCCATGAAACAGGGACAAGAGGCATTAAAATGGAAATTCTCGTGATCCCTTATTGAACATGGCGGGCAATAATTTCAGAGCAGTAAACCTCATTATAACACACTTATATTTTACATTTTCAGGCTATATTGTTCATGTTTCTAAGTCCTGGAGAAAGGCCCATTAAAGCCATGTTACTCACATTAATTCAACATTTAGCCATTTATAATACGAACCCCAGTCTTTTGGAAAATGTCATTTTAAGAGTTTCACCATATATGGACATAATTTATTGCCCGAGCCCCATTGTCTACTTAGAATATGCCCTTTATCAGACCCAAATGCCCACTTCAGAGAATTTCGTTTTGAGCAACAACTGGCTTCTTACATTATCCAATGATGCAGGAAAGTGAAATTACAGCCAGTTCATATCATAGAAACAAAATGTTTCCTGCAATTACTGATAAGGGACAGTTCATTTTCTCTCTGTCATCCTGGAAAAAAACCCTCCTAACAACAATTCATGCCTGGTTAAACAGGATTTCCACACGGACTGCTGACATCTTTCCAAATAATTCAGGGTTGTTATTACTGTACCGCCCTGGCAGGGCTCAAAAGCAAGCAGACCTGACGAGTCGCTCAAAGCAGGGCGTAAGTAGCTGTAATTAATAATAATTACATGCCCACTGCACTCCAGTTTTATCATATTATCCGTCCACGCAAATAAAAAACCCCCACACAACACGCTGGCCACCGGATTAGCGCATTAATAGGGCCACTCTGTGTATGTCATCTCTCTAACATCTAAAATATTTGTAGCAGCTTCTCTTTTATGGATTTTCATTATCTGATGTCTCGCTGCAAAATCCTGTTTGCAGGCGTTTGTTCTCTTCCAAAAGCCTCCTCCCCTCCTGCCGTGACTCGGATTCGAACCGAGGTTGCTGCGGCCACAACGCAGAGTACTAACCACTATACGATCACGGCGAGCCACAGGACAGCTGAGCACTTGGCTTCCCTGAAGGGCTATGGCAATATTATAATTTGTGGAAACACTGCCATCTATTGCCTAACTATGTACATTTTCTTCATACTGGGAAAGAGGATCACCGGTTCAGAAAGCTCTAATTATTTAGAGGAAGGACAACAAAGTGCCTGAACATGAAACCGGCGTGGTCTTCTTGGCTGACTGGTGACTCCGTATGAGGTCGGATTCGCGAGTTACTGTCCAGGAAATGGCAATCGAAGTAATAAGACCGAGGGAAACGAGTCTGTTGACTCACGCTTCCTACTTTTAACCAATGATGAATACAGATTTCCCACCCCCCCCAACCGCCACCACCAAGTATGCTGCATGGAGTGACATATGACTCTGAGCCTCTTTTGTGGTTTCTCCACCACTAGCCTTATTTCCACGTCTCAGGCAGCGGGGCCATAAAAAAACATGGCAAGAACAAAATGGCCTGAGGACTGGGGAGAATGAGAGAGCTTGTTTCTCCTATTAGAAGAAGTCAGAGTAAGGTAGCCTGAACTGAGGACAGGCCCCTTTTCAAACCCACTGATAGCTAAAGCTACCCTCCCCCCCCCCCCCGAAAAATATGTAGGTCTTAAAGCCACAAGAAGAAAACCTTCCAGTAACATTAGCAACCCACCACACAAAGAAACTGGAGCATTCCACACTGAATACGTTCCAAGGGGAAATTTTTAATACATTTCCTCGTTCTAAAAATTAGTCTGTTAAAGTTATTCCCAGGATTGAATGGCTTAATAGAAAAGTTACAGAAAATATATTTCTAATCAATGAATTATTATCGGGTGTCTCCTTTAAGCCTTTTGAACAAGGAGGATCTGGGAACAGTTGGGGCTAGCTGGCACTGTATGTGGGGTGGCAAGACCCTCACCCATCTGTTGAGTGGGAGCCAGCAGCTCCAGTACTTCTGGAAGGAAGTCTAAAAGCCTCAGACACAAATGGCCACTCATCCCCTCCCCTCTAATTCTCTATGGTCCCTTCTGTCTTCCTTCAAACCAGCGGTTCTCAACCTGTGGATTGCGACCCTTTTGGTGGTCGAACGACCCTTTCACAGGGGTCGCCTAAGACCACCCTGCATATCAGATATTTACATTACGATTCATAACAGTAGCAACATTACAGTTATGAAGTAGCAACGAAAATAATTTTATGGTTGGGTCACAACCTGAGGAACTGTATTTAAAGGGCCAGAAGGTTGAGAACCACTGCTTCAAACTCTCGCAAATCCGCTTTCCTTCCACAGTCACATAGAAGAACATTGTGCTGAGGGCCTGAGCCCAGGGATTCTGTGTGGGAACCAGGGCAGAGCACTCCCTGGCTTGAACAGGAATACAGGTGAATCGGTAAGAATCACTCTGAGGCAGGGGGCAGCCACATCTCTTGGCTGACAAGCAGTTTCCTAAAGTAGCATCATTTGCGTGCCACCTTCATGATTTTTGCTCTGGGCACACACCAACAGCATAAAAAGGAAAGTATGTTTTAGTCAACTCACAGAGTATAAATTGTGGAAACAGGCCTTCTGGATTCTAATTTTGGCTTTGTTATGTATTAACTGGGGGAACTTGGGCTGCTTATTTAATCTCTGTGCCTCAGTTTTCTCATCTGTAAAGTGGAGATAATAGGACCTACTTCATAGGATTGTATGAGGATTGAACAGGTTATTCCATGCCAAAAACTTAACGGAGGCCTGTCACATAGTAAGCACTGTGAAATATTAGTTATATTATTTTATTTAAATGTATTTCTGAAAAAATTTTTATAACACCCTATATGTTTTTTTGAAAAACACAGTATCCCATTCCATAAAAAGACGACACAATAAAATAAAATCTGAAAACAAAACAACAGAATTAAAATCTAGCCCGTACTCGAGTCCAAGTTCTACTCTCCGTGCAAAGGAAAGTGGGTAACAGTAGGAGAGCTGTTAAAGACATAGCAGCCTCTGATCAGGGCTTCTTCTCTGCTCATCTGAATGATGGAAGAGAGCTGTAAAGGAAATAGCTTTCTCTGCACAGGATTCAATACTATGAAATGCCCCAATCATTACACCCCCTACATCGCCTCCCACACTGCATCTGTCAGGCTAGGTTATGCTACGTCGCGATGCTGACGTCTTAGCGGCTGAGAGTAAGGGAGCCTTTCCCCCTCCTTGTTCTCACATCCACTGCAGGGCCTGTTCTGTGGCGCCTCAAGCAGGAGCCCCGGGTAAGGAAACTGCCATCGTGAACATGGCTCATTGCTTTGTAAATATAAAGAGAGCCTGGAGTGTCCAGAACCAGCAACTAAAGGCTGTTCTCACAACTCACTGGCTAGAACTGATCACTTAGCTCGACCTGCTGCAAAAGTACCTGCAAAGGCACTAGGCCTTGTACCCAGAAGGCAGTGCTGGAAACCTCAGCGGAACAGCACGAATGGCTCCCAGAAATCCCATTCGTGGGAAACTAGTGGAGAAGCGTGGAGAGCTACATCTGGGAGGCTGTACGCCTAACAGCAGACAGGACCGGGGGCAAACACATCAGCTTTTCTTTAGCATCTCTATGGGGTTCTCTAGTAGATAATGGTAGGCACCATGTGGATAGACTCTGGAATATTCTTGACTACTGAACTGTAATGGACTTTTGAACAATTACCAGGTTCTTCTGCCCATTCACTGTCTTTTTGGGGATACTAGTATATATTAATATTCCTTCCACAAGCACCAATGATCTATGACCCACTTCAAAGGAAAAAAGTGATAAAATCAAAACATGCCTTCTATGGAACAGACTGATGAATCTCAGAGGGAAGATAGGGGTGGGGGTGGGGGGAGAGATTAACCAGGGAACTTATATACATACTAGAGGCCCAGTGCACAAATTCATGCACAGGTGGGGTCTGGCCGGCCCACTCCGATGGAGGCCCATCGGGGTAGGGCTGGTTGGGGGGAGGGGCCTGGCCGGCCGGCCCCACCCCTGATCAAGGTGTTGGGAGCCGATCAGGGGTGGGGTCAATGCGGGGAGGGGCCATGGGAGGGCTCCAGGGTGTGTCTGGCCCATCTCGCTCAGTCCTGATCTGCCGGAACCCAGCAGCAAGCTAACCTACTGGATGGAGCATCTGCCCCTGGCGGTCAGTGCACGTCATAGTGACTGGTTGACCAGTTGACTGTCTGTCCCCTGGTGGTCAGTGCACATCATAGCGAGCGGTTGAGCAGCCTTAGCATATCATTAGTATATTACACTTTGATTGGTTGAATGGATGACAGGTTGACCAGACACTTAGCATATTAGGCTTTTATTATATAGGATATGCATAGCCCATGGACACAGACAATAGTGTAGTGAAGGCCTGGGAGGGTTGGGTGCGGGATGAAGGGGTCAATGGGAAAAAATAGGGGGGAGGGATATCTGTAATATTTTCAACAGTAAAGGTAAATTTTTTAAAAAACATGCCTTCTAATGGCATTTTCATCTTCATTTTAACCTACTACATGACTGCGTTTTTTATGGCTTTACTATGTCAACCCTGAGGTGATTATCCCTCTCCTACTAATTTATTCATCGCTCACAAATACTTGTTGGGGATCTAATATAGCCCAGCCATTTTTCTGACTCTTAAGAATTTAACAGAGAACAAAAGAGACATGTATCATGATTTCATGATTTTTATATTCTAGTGAGAGACATACAGATAAATAATAGGCAAATAGAATGTATGAGCTAGTGTCATGGAAAGGAATATACATACATACATACATACATACATACATATATTGCTTAAAGTTTTTAAATTAGGCAGAAGTAGAGAAAATCAGGGAAGGTATATCTAGAGAGCAAGTCAGCACTTGCTTTGTCTGGATTTTGGTCCTCTCTCCAGCTCTTGGGCTGTGACCGTGGGCTAGTCCCTGGACCTCTCAGAGTCTATTTCCTTATCAGTAAGGAAAGGGGAATTGAACTAGATGACCTCTCAGATTCTTTATATCTCTGATTTGTCATAAATTTAATTTCTATAAATAAGTTGACAAACAATAGCCAAATATAAAAATTGTGAAGGGATAAAATCCCAATGAAAACAGGTAAGTCCTGCAGCTGTTTAGCTATCCCTTATGTTTTTTTAAACTACATGGAAGCTGGTCTTTTGTCAGCTTCTAAATGTTACCAGTCTTATTTCCCTGCCTATGGCAACATATTTTCATACACAGGGTTTGATCTCTTGATTTAAGTTGGGTGTGAAGAAGATTTCTCACTTGTTTGGGGCATTTAACTATGGAATTTATTCCGGAAGAAGAAGATATGGACTTCCCTTTTAAAAAGAAGAATGTTGCTGACCAGCCTCTCTTTGTTAGAAGTGATGGAGCAACTGCCTTCCTGCCTCGCCTCCTGCTGCCTGACTACCAGATTCTTCTGATGGAGTTGTTACTTTCCCTGGCTTTCCTAATGGATGCTAACACAGGAGCAGGGCTGGCCAGAGGGCCCGGGAACTGGTGGAGGCCCCCACCTCCCCAGCTGAGTCCTATCTCCAGCATGGCCACGCCCACCTCTTCCCCCAGACCAACTCTGTTTCTCCTCCTCATCCCTCTTCTCAGCTTGCCTCCTGCCTCGCTGGGGCTAGGCAAATGACAGTCAGATCCATCACTGGGCTGGAGGCCAAGAGCAGCAATCCATTGGGTTGGGGCTGGCCCAGAGCCCAGTTTTCAGACAAAGACAGGTTGGGAACTGCCCTGCAAAGTGGGCTCCCTGTCCCCTCCTCCCAGAGTCTCATCTCTAGTCCTTGACCAGCCAGCTTTGAGGATATAAGGGACCTTAAAACTATTCATTTTGTGGGTTCTTTCTAGAACCTCATTCCCATACCAGTGAACAGTGTGTGTGCTTGTGTATGTGGGTGGTGTGTGTGTATAAGAGAGAGAGAGAGTGAGGGAGGGAGGGAGGGAGGGAAAGGGAAGGAAGGGGAGGGAGAGAGGGAGAAAGGGAGAGAGAGAGAGAGAGAGAGAGAGGTAGGGGAGGGAGGAAGGGAAGAGGAGGAGAGGCAGAAGAAAGAGCAGGAGGAAGAGAGAGAGAAGGAAGCAGGAAAGGAGAGGAGAACAGCTGGACAAATCTTTTTTTGTACAAGGAAACCAAGAATTCCTTGTATACATTCCTGAAAATTTTTAGCAGGGGACAAAAGTAGGGGGAAGTAGAGGAAGCCCACGTAAATGGGAGCTCCAGATTTCAAACCTCCAAGCACGTCACCTTTATCATAAAGAAACACACTGAAAGCTAAATGGCCTTAGGTTTACCACCTCTGAAACGCTTCCTGCCTGTACAGAAAATCTTTGATTATGAGAAAGCACAAAACAATAGAGAACATGGATTATTTTCAGAATGCCTGTAGCCACAAAATGTTTAACAGTTTACATTTTCAGGAGTGAACTCCTTGAGGTGATTTTCCCCATGCTTATTAATGAATTGTATTTAACCGAGTCAGAAGTCTTGCTGTGGGGAGTGTGGAATGGTGGTGGTGGTGAGGGGGTGGTGGGATGGGCCGAGGGGGTTTTTGTTGGCTTAATTTTAATTTTTTTGCCTAAAGGCACCATTAGAAAACTCCAGATGCATCGCCTCCTAATAGAATTCCTCATCTGACACAGCCCTCTGGAATACGTGGGCCTAACCTTTATGATCTGGCAGGCCAGGCCTCTATTTGGAAACCTTATTGGGGTTGGGGGGGGGGGGGCTGATCCACTAATGATAATGTGCAATAATAACTCAGAGCCCCGAGAACAGCTGAAGGCCTGGGGCGGCAGAGCATTAGGGCTCCGCATGTACGAAAAGTGGTGGCAACGGGACCCCCAGCGGAAGCAGGGGGCGGAGAGAGGGCTGGACTAATAGCGGAAAGCGGGACAGGCCCCGGGACTACATTTTTCCCCCCATCACATTAGGAGGCTGAGGTCTTAAGAAAGAGAAGTGTTGGTAGGATGGGGACCAATTAGCGCTTTGGATTTATGGCCATGAGGGTTCTAGCCAATCACTGTGGAGCTACTTTTCTTCAAGAAGTTTAAGCATGGGCTGCACGGGGATCTGGGGCTGATAGCCTTAGACAAATACTTGAATCTCCCTGTGCTTAAGTTCCCTTTATAAAAATGGGAAGATAATGTCAAATGTATATGGTTATTGGGAGGATTAAATAAACATGTAATGCATTTTAAGAAGTGCCTAGTCTGAAGTCATTAGTAATTATTAGGCATATTTTGGTCAAAGGAGATATGGGAGTTGGCTGCTCTGAGCTCCAGGCCAGGATGAGGAGGTGCCAGAAGAGCAGGCATGAGCCCAGAGGTGGCCTGTGGCTTCCCAACTGGGCGCTGGTTATGACGATAAGTGGCTAGTTAGATGCCAGAGGGAAGGATGCCTCGGGGTCTGGACAGGTGGTTCCAATCCCAGACATAGGATGTGACTGGGACACATGGTAAGGATAAGTAGAGAGACGAATGCAGCCTACAAATCAAGAAGGCCCCCAAAGCAGAGGCAGTCGCCCAGTTTCAGGCTGTCCTGTTGTCCCTCTGCCCTAAAGGAGCCAATATTGGAGCCAATTTAGTCAGGAGGTAAGTGTGGGCACTGGAACATGTTGGGGAGGGGGGTGATTGAGAGACATAAAGGAGCCAGATCACTCCTCAAATCCTTTTCTGTACAGAATGATCAAGGCACTGGGCTCAGAAGCTGGGCCTTCTCTTTGTCTTAAAGTGATGATGATGAGTTTGCTCTTAAAGTGAGTAAGGTCTCACATGTGTGAGGTACCTGGCCCGAGTTGGGGTAGGGCTGGAGGAGAGCTATGACTATAGATGACTGCAAAGGAGTGCACTATTTCTTCTGTCTCCCACACACTTGACATTAGTGCCCAGTACAGAGCATTGGCTGACTAGATTAAAACATGCAATTGGCTTGGGTGTGGATCAAACTCCAGAACCTGGTCTTTCTTTAGAGCTGCTAAATATTTAAGAGCTCTTTAGTTGGCCCTTTTTCTTAAATTGAGGTGTTTTTTTTTTAATTGATGAGTTTAACCTTGCCTTTCCTGAAATACATTTCACAAGTACACTTCTGTTGGATTACACAGGGTCTGTGTCCAATTCTGACCGCCTCTGTGAGTGTCAGTAATCACTGGAGCCATCAACTCTCTTGATCAAAGCCGAGCTATGAGATAAATAAGCACATCACCGATCAGGAAGGGACTGCTATCCAACTGATCAGACCTCAGCAGTGTGGAAGCTAGACATATCTGAAAATACTATTAGCATCTCCTGGGCTCAGTACCTCTGTCACCTGAGAGAGAGGAACCAGGGCACTGGATAGCTTGATGGAATGAACACTACATTACCTGTTCATGTTTTGTTCTGCTTTGTTCATAATGAAGTTTATAATCTGGGAACATTCATTTGACCACCTTGCCTCATTGACTTTAGAAAGATTTAATAAATCTGTTCCTTATCTATTATACAAAGACTAGAGGCACAGCGCATGAAAATTCATGCACTGGAGGGGGATCCCTCAGCCCAGCCTGTCCCCTCTCACAATCCAGGAGCCCTCAGGGGCAGGAGGCGACCTGGTGATCAAGGGAAAGTGATGCCCCCATAACACCTCTGCTGCTGCCACTGCCAGCAGCACAAGACTCAGCCAGCCCTGGTTATCTGAGCCTTGGGTGGCCCTGGGCGGCTGGGCAGCCGACATCCAAGGCTTGCCTGTGCCTCGGGCCGGCCCTAGGCAGCTAGGGGGCTGAGGGTGGGTCCAGCTGCACTGTGTGCCTGCCGCCCACCCGGGTGGGTTGAAAGGACTACGGGACTCCGGCGAGGCTGAGGGAACTGGGCACTGCCATCTTGTGGCTATGGGCACCACCATCTTTGTGATGGCATGATGGTCAATTTGTATATTCCATCTTTATTAGATAGGACTAGAGGCCTGGTGCACAAAAATTTGTGCAATTGGGGCGGGGGGGAGTCCCTCAGCCCAGCCTATGCCCTCTTGCAGTCTGGGACCCCTCAGAGGATGTCCACCTGCTGGCTTAGGCCCGCTCCCTGGCTTGTGGCTGAGCAGAGCTCCCCCATGTGGGAGCGCACTGACCACCAGGGGGCAGCTCCTGCATTGAGCATCTGCCCCCTGGTGGTCAGTGTGTGTCATAGTGACCAGTCATTCCCAGTCGTTCTGCTGTTAGGGTCAATTTTCACATTACCCATTTATTATATAGAATAGAGGCCTGGTACACAGGTGGGGGCCGACTGGTTTGCCCTGAAGGGTGTCCTGGATCAGGGTAGGGGTCCCTGCTGGGGTGCCTGGCCAGCCTGGGTGAGGGGCTGAGGGCTGTTTTAAGGCTGTCCAAACCCCCTCAGGGTGGGGGTCCCCACTGGGGTGCCTGGCCAGCCTGGGTGAGGGGCTGAGGGCTGTTTTAAGGCTGTCCAAACCCCCTCAGGGTGGGGGTCCCCACTGGGGTGCCTGGCCAGCCTGGGTGAGGGGCTGAGGGCCGTTTTCAAACTGACCAAGCCCCCCAGTGACCAAGGCTCCCAGCCTTTCCTTTTTTTGTTCTGTTTTTTATTCGCTCCAGCTCCGTGGCCATGGTGGCTGGAAGCAGGTATCTGGGGTTTATTTATCTTCTATAATTGAAACTTTGTTGCCTTGAGAGGAGGCAGAAGCCGGCCAGGAAGCTTGGCTTCTTCCATCATTCCATCCTCCTGTTCGCTCCAGCTCCCTGGCTGCTGGCCGCCATCTTGGTTGGGTTAATTTTCATATAGTGGCTCTGATTGGCTGGTGGGCGTGGCTTAAGGCATAGCAAAGGTATGGCCAATTTGCATGTTTGTCTTTTATTAGTGTAGATAGCAAAAGAATAATGTAAAATATTCAGAATGTTTTGAAAGGTGTTGTATAGAACATATAACTGCAATTATTCTTACTGTCATTGTTAGGATATCCAGTACTGATATGAAAGGTAGATATTAAGTTTACAAGATGAAGCCAGATTTCTACACCAGGTAACCCTAGAACTGTAAAGATATCTTAGATGAAAAGCATGGTCCCCTGATAGCTTTCCCTTAATTATCATCAATTATTTGAGTGAGCTGGAGGGAAAGAGAGAGGGGAGGTGGGGGGAAACCAGCCTAACTGAAGTAGGATAAACTATTCATTAGCAAGATAAATAGGTATGACATTTAATAACCTATAGTGCCTCACAGAAAACTAAGACATTGCCAAAAGGAATTGAAGTTTGCGGTTCTCTAAACTGTTATTTAAAGCAGGGTTTGGCAAGGCTTGTAGGTCTGCACCAATTTTAATTGCATTTAAAAAATTCAGAATGGTGACCGTGCTTTTTTACTCATTATTTGTGTGGTGAAATGTCTTTATAGAGAACTTGCTCATAGTGAAAACTTATGCAGTGATTTCAAAGTTCAAAGCATGTGGGATACATCTATGTCAGGAACCTATGCTTTATTTTCTGACCCTTTAACTGATTCCCAGTTGCATATAACCCCCAGTTCTTTCCTTTTTTTTTCTGGATCACACCTAACAAGATAGCCTGAATCCTTATACCACCACAAAGATCTTATAGAGGGGTTAAGATGGGCAGAGGACCTCCCCAGTGATGACTGAATGGACCCTGGAGCAGAATTACCACAAAGCCGTGTTTGCCTGTGGAATAGATAGCAGTTGTCATGCATGCCCCACCCCCAGACACCTAGAGACTATACACACAAAGCATTTAGTACAGACCTTTTGCACAGTACATTCACGAGAGGCAACTGTGATTGTATGACCCTCATAATTTGTAAAGGGCTTCTTAACTTCCTATAATTTGCCATGAAAAATTATTTTAAAATAGTTACTACTTGTTGAGCACACATTAATGCAGCAGGAAGTGTGCTAAACATTTCCCAGGAATTCACTCACTTAATCCTCATGAGAGCCTTAGGTATTGTTATTTTCTCCATCATACGAAGGCACAGAGTTGGTTAAGAAACTTAGAAACACACAGCCTGAACTGTCAGAGTTGGGATTCGAACCCACGAGACTGCCCTTGGCTGAATGCTATCAGCTAAACCAACATATTCTACTACACCACTTACGCAACGCTGTGCCCATGGGTGAAATGTCCTGACTTTCTCTTTATGAAAATTCCTGTGTCCTGTGTCTTATCACACAGAAACCTAGATCTCTGATAGTTTTAGTTTCTTATCCCCAAAAAAGGGATCACTGATAATGCCTTGCACACAGGAGGTTGTGAGGATTAAATGAGAATGAGCAAAAAATTCATTTGGTAAAATGTCAAATAATACATAACCATGCATTCGTTTGGTAGGGTTACTGTAACAAAGTCCCACAAACTAGATGGCTCCAACAACAGAAATGTATCGCCCCGCAGTTCTGGAGGCTGGAAGGTGTCAGCAGGGCTGGCTCTTTCTGAGGGCTGTAGGGGGAAATCTACCCCATGACTCTCCTCAAGCTACTGGTCGTTTGTGGGTAAACTTTGACATTGCTTGGTCTGTAGAGAGTCACCCCAATCTCTGCCATCATTTTCACATGGCATCTCCCTGTGTGCGCATATCTGTCGCTGTGTCCAAATTTCCCTTTTTTAAAGGACACTGGTCATATTGGGTTGGGGCCTACCCCAATGACCTCATGTTAACGTATTTCTATAAAGACCCTATCCTCAAATAAGGTGCCATTCTGAGGTACTGGGGGTTGTAAATCCAACACATTTTATTTTATTTTTTGGGGGGGGGGGGTAGGGGGACACAATCCAAACCACAATTAACCATGAGCTGCTATTTCTATTAGTAATTATGGTATTAATAATGTTTATAAATGAACACAGGTTACTTTTATCAGGTATAGTGTTTGCAATCTGCCAGGAATTGCTGCACATGGTACTTTAACCCTGGGCATGGCTGTGACTAGGTCAATGTCAGGTACAGGCAAACTTTTCATACATCTCTAAACCCACCATCCCAAGATTTTCCTATATATGTTGGCTTTCTCCTTCCCTGAATAAATAAGGGGACAGTAGAAGGCAGACTCACAAAACGTTGGGCAAAAGAGACTAAGGTTACATAGCTAGGAGCTAGCTAAGGCATTGCTAGGACTAATGCCTTTCCAATGCCAATTATGTTTTGAAGGTAATATGAATGGTCACTATTTTGCTCATTCTTGGCAATATCGTGCCACCTGCCTCCGCCCACCACGCTCAACTATTATTTCCTCAGGTAGCGTCCCACACCAAGGGCTTCGTCTTGAGCTTCTCTCCAAAAACACAATCCCCCATTTCCAATGAGCTACTCAGCCTCCTTCCTGAAAGCCCCACAGGCATCTCAGGCTCAATGTCCAAGCTGAACTCAGGTGCCTCCCACCCATCCACCTTCCCCTCCTTCATCACGTACCTCAGGCAAAGGCATCGCCATCCCCCCAGTCTCCAGAGCCAGAAGAAAAATTTGGTGTCATCCTCAGTTCCTTTCTCTAGCCACACTTCTCCATCCCATTTTGTCCTAACGTGACACCAATTTTAATGCATTCATTCTACCTCCTAACGCTCTCAGTAATCTCTCTTCTCCAGACTCTGTCTTGTTCATGGATGTATCCCCAGTGCTGAGCACTATGTCTAGTACATGGCAGGTAATTACTTAATATCTAATCTAATAAAAGAGAAACATGCAAATTGACCATACCTTCGCTATGCCCCAAGCCACACCCACCAGCCAATCAGAGCAACTATATGCAGGAGGCTTGGTTGCCCTGGCGATGGAGGAAGCCAAGCTTCCCGCCTGCCCTGACCGGCTGTGGCCTCTGCTAAAGGCAACAAAGTTTCAATTATAGAAGATAAATAAATCCCAGATACCTGCTTCCAGCCAGCCTCCACTGGGAGCTTAGGTGGCTGGGGGCCGTAGTCAGCCTGCAGACAGCCATCATCCCCTCACCCACACTGGCCAGGCACCCCAGCAGGGACTCCCACCCTGAAGGGGCTGCGGCCAGCCTGCAAACAGCCATCAGCCCCTCACCCAGGCTGGTCAGGCACCCCAGCAGAACCCCCCTCCCTGAAGGGGGTGTGGCCAAACTGAAAACTGCCCTCAGCCCCTCACCCAGGCTGGCCAGGCACCCCAACAGGGCCCCCACCCTGATCTGGGACACCCTTCAGGGCAAACCGGCCAGCCCCCACCCATGCACCAGGCATATATAAAAGGGTAATATGCAAATTGACCCTAACAGCAGAATGACTGGGAATGACTGGTCACTATGACACACACTGACCACCAGGGTGCTGACGCTCAATGCTGGAGCTGCTCCCTGTTGGTCAGTATGCTCGCACAGGGGGAGCTCTGCACAGCCACAAGCCAGGCTGACGGCAGTCAGCACAGTGGTGGTGATGGGAGCCTCTCCTGCCTCCTCAGCAGCACTAAGGATGTCTGACTGCAGCTTCGGCCTGGTCCCCGCTGGCAAGTGGACATCCCCCGAGGGCTCCTGGGCTGCCAGAGGGATGTCTGACTGCCAGCTTAGGCCTGATACCCCAGGGAGCGGGCCTAAGCCTGCAGGTGGACATCCCCCGAGGGGTCCCAGACTGAGAGAGGGCACAGGCCGAGCTGAGGGACCACCCCCCGCCCCGAGTGCACAAATTTTTGTGCACCAGGCCTCTAGTTTACTGTATAAATAAATGAACAAAAAATAAAAATTCCTCTGTGAGTTTTCACTGTCCACAAAGTCCAAACTTTAAGCACAACATGTAAGGTCCTTTAGTATATGTCCCAAACTTTTTTTCTAGTCACATGTTCTACATTTCTGTCCAGTCTCCAACACTGAGATCAGCAATACAGAACTGTTGGTTATTTTCTAAGTATCCTATACATTTCATGCCTCTGATGATGCAAAACTGCATAGTCAATGTGCTGGTTTGAGCTTCCACTAAAGGGGCAAATTGAGATATCAAGTAGGCGGATGGATATGTGAAGCTGGAACTCACAAGAGAGGCTTAGAGTTGGAATAAGATGTTTGGGAGATGCAGCATACAGATGGTTTCAAAAACATGGCAATGAATGAACTCACCTAGGGAGAGAATGTTGATTAAGAAGAGTATTCACAAACTCCACACATGAATCAAACCAGACCTACAGTTTTAAGTGACAGCAAGTCATTCCAGTGGCTCTGTCTATAAGGCAGTGTCTAGAAGAAATTGACAAATGGGTGACAGGAAGCCATGGAAATCGAGTTTTGGAAGTTATAAGCATAATGGTAATTGTGGAAGCTCTGACCAGATAAGAGTGAATGATCTCTGTAGTACTATCAACCTCATGCCCAAGAGCAAGATGTTTTTATGATCAGAAGTTGGAAAACTCAGAAGTGTGACCAAAAAAAGCACACCAAAACTCAGATGATATTATAGCTATCACTTTTTTATGCAGACATTTTACATTTACTGAACTTTGTCCTTATCCTCACTTACTCTTCAACTTTTTAAAAATTGTGAAATATGTCAGGAGAGTAAAAAAAAAAAAACTACATTATTGATAATTAAAACATGGAAATAAGCTCAACCTCACTATAAAGAGAACATTGCTGGAATCGTGTGAGCACTTACTGTGCTCTCTCTGTCTTCTCCCAGCAAGAATCAATATCTTCACTATTGTGATAATCATTCCCTTGTTTTTCTTTGTTGCTTCACCACCTATGTGTGCATTCCTCAGCCATAAATTGTTTAATTGTGCTTGTTTTTGAATTTTATATAAATGTAACAATGCAGTTTATATTTCTTTGTGGCTTGCTTCTTATATTCAAAACCATGTTTGTGAGCTTCTTCCATGTTGCTCTGTGTAGCTGTAGTTTGCTCATTGTCTAGTGATTTTTTTCCCCTCTCAACTATTCGTGGCTGATATTTAGAAATGTTGTTTATTATTCTATATTGGCTTTTATCTGGGAGCCTTGCCAAACCCTCTCATCAGTTCTAATAATTAATCTGTATATATTTTGGATTTTTTTATGTTTAGAATTATATATAACATCTGCCAATTGTAACAGTTTTGGTCATTTCTGTTCTTTTCTGTTTTCTTTCCTTGTTTTATTGTTCTGGTCAGGATCTGCAGTGCAAGTTTGAATTAAAGGGCTGGCAGTAAATATTCTTGTCTTGTTCCTGATCTTAAAGGAAATGCTCTTCTAGCTTAATCTATTATTACATATGATATTTACTGTAAGTTTTGTAGATATCTTTTATCAGGTTAAAGAAGTTTCCTTCTATTGCCCATTTCCACTAGAAATTTTTATCTATTTTAGAATTTATACCATAAAATATTCAATTTTAGCAAATACTTTTTTTGTTACCTATTGACATGATTTTTCTCTTTTAATCTGTCACTGTGTACACTGATTTTCAAACATTAAACCAGCCTTGCATATTTATAGTTTTATCAGCCTGTGAAAATGTATATGTATATCATACTTACAGTAACATGACTTGAAATTACTTACGATAATCATACATTTTTAAAATTATATTCTAAAAAATAAATTGAATGGGCTCACATAGTTAAGTAAATGGGCTCCCTATCTCTTAAACAACCATACTTGCCATTATGTCATTTTTTCAGACATACCCAAGAGAAAAGGAAATAGTATGAAAAATTCCACAAGTCCATTACTCAGTTTCAATAATTGTCAACATTCCAACAATCTAATTTTTCTCAAAATAGAAACTTCAAACAACATTTTCTTACAGCATTTTAAAGCAAATCTCAGATATCGTGTGATTTCATCTGAAATTACATTTGATCTGAACATACCTTGGTACTCATCTCTGATAAGAATATTTAATGTTTTGGTGGAGAAACATCTCACTATTATCACACCTAAACCAACAGTAATTCCTTATTTCATTGAGTTTGAAAAATTTTTATATTTCATTTCTAGAAGTTCAATTTAGTTCTTTTAAAATCTGCTTCACATATTATAGGTCATTGTTTCTTAAAAGTTTGTCATTTATTTCTTTAAGGATATTAGACAGAGTGTTTTATAGCCTGTGTCTGAAACTTCCATGACCGGAAGTCCTTATGAGTTGGTGTTTGTTCTGTGTATGTGGATTTTGTTTGTTCTTGCTCATGGTGCTTTATTTCCATGTGCATTTAGTTACTTTTTATTATGGTCTGAGAATGTTGAGGGCTTAAAATGAAGATGTATTCTTCAGAGAGGATCTATATTTGTTTCTACTATGCACTTTGTGGCATGGCTAGTCTGGGGTCACTCTCAATTAAATTCTTGGTTTGAGGTTTCTCAGACCATTCTAGGAGTGTGAATTCAGGCTGTTAATCTGAGATGAGCTGCAGTTCCAAGTTCTCAGAAGTGATTTCTTTTCATTTTCTCACCTTCTCTCAGCATCAAGGTAAAAAAACAAAAACAAAAAACAACCATACATTTTCTTAGCAGTCTTCTGATTGAGGGTGGGAAGTGGCAGGGTTGTTTCTAGTTCATTTTTTGGTCTGAAGGTATTGCTCTTTGGGATGCAGGTTGTGGAGACTCTATCTTGATGGGCCCTGGGATTTGTCTCCCATCCCCTGTACCTTGAAGTTGTGAAAAGAGGAGTTCATCTGGTTCAAAAAATGACTTTAGTTACTACACTGAAATTATTTTCTTTCTTTGGAGTTCATTGATGGCTTTATGATGATGGTTTTCATATAATTTAGACAAGCTATTGTCTATAGAAGGAAGGTTGACCTAGGTACCTACCTTGGAAATAGAAGTTCTCTTTTTATTTTTAAAGCCATACTGATCTGGCCTTCTGACCAGTGAAGTCAGAGAAAACTTGACCATGAATCAAAAAATGTATGCAACTTGTGGTTTGACCATACATGTTACTACAAATAAGACTGAGAAAAGCCTGATCCTTTGCAAATAATCCTATCTAATAAAAGAGAAAAATGGTAATTGGCGTACGACGATACCCTTTTCATTGGATAATCAGGGCTATATGCAAATTAACTGCCAACTATGATTGGCAGTTAACTGCCAACTATGATTGGCAGTTAACTGCCAACTAAGATTGGCAGTTAACTGCCAACAAGATGGCAGTTAATTTGCATATGTAGGCACAATGCAGGGAGGCGAAAGGGAAAGCAGGAAGAAGCCCCCTGCCACTGACAGTGATCGGAAACCCAGGGGGGAGCTAAGAGCTGGGGGGCAGGGCAAAGGCGGCCCTGGGGCCCCCTTTGCCCTGCCCCCCAGCCATGATCGGAGAATCAGGCGCCTTTGCCACCCTGGCCAGTGATAGCAGGAAGTAGGGGTGGAGCCAGCGATGGGAGCTGGACACGGTCGAAGCTGGCAGTCCCGGGAGCTAGGGGTCCCTTGCCTGGGCCTAAAGCGAAGCCCATGATCGCGGGGCCGCTGCAGCTGCGGGTCCCCGCTGCCCGGGCCGGACACCTAGGCCAGAGGTGTTAGGCCTGGGCAGGGGCGGAGCCTGCAACCACGGGGAGCTGGGGGTCCCCTGCCCAGGCCTGACACCTCTGCCGGAGGCCTCAGGCCTGGTCAAAGGGCCAATCCGGTGATCGGTGATCGGAGGGTGATGAGGGTCAACTCCTCTGGCCGAGGCATCAGGCCTGGGCGGGGGGCGGAGCCGGGGATTGGGGGGATATGATGGTCCCCTTGCCCAGGCCTGAAGCCTGGGTCAGAGGCATCAGGCTTGGGCGGGGGTGGAGCCAGCGATCAGAGGGAGATGGGGGTCCCCTGCCCAGGCATGATTCCTGGGCCAGAGGCCTCAGGCCTGGGCGGGGGCCAGAGCCAGTGATTGGGGGGAGATAGGGGTCCCCTGTCCAAGCCTGACACCTCTGGCGGAGGCGTCAGGCCTGGGCAAGGGGCCGATCAGGTGATCGGAGGGTGATGGGGGTCAACACCTGAGGGCTCCCAGTATGTGAGAGGGGGCAGGCTGGGCTGAGGGACACTCCCCCCCCACACACCCAGTGCACGAATTTCGTGCACCGGGCCCCTAGTCCTATATAATAAAAGGCTAATATGCAAATTGACTGAACGGCAGAACAACTGGTCACTATGGTGTGCACTGACCACCAGAGGGCAGACGCTCAACACAGGAGCTGCCTCCAGTGGTCAGTGTGCTCCCATAGGGGGAGCGCCACTCAGCCAGAAGCCAGGCTCACAGCTGACTAGTGCAGTGGTGGGGGTGGGAGCCTCTCCCGCCTCTGAGGCAGCACTAAGGATATCCGACTGTCAGCTTATGCCCACTCCCCATGGGGATTGGGCCTAAGCCAGCAGGTGGACATCCCCTGAGGACTCCCAGACTGCCAGAGGGCAAAGGCCGGGCTGGGGGCCCCCCTCCCTGCCAAGTGCATGAATTTCGTGCACCAGTCCTCTAGTAACAGTAATAATAAATAATAATAACAATAATAAAGAATATAGATCTCAGAAAGGTGAATGTCAATCAACTGAAATACTAGTAAATTCTTGGAAGCTGAGTTCATTGAACATATAATTAGTCTCTTGTATTATATCATATCTATGGCTTATGAATCTATCTTATGTCTTCAACTAAACTGATTCTTCTTGGAAGATATGTTATTCATTTTGCTTACACATCTCTTAGCACCTACTACCGTAGACATAATTACTAGAAGAATTAAGGAATTAAATTACTGTAGTGGGGAAAATTTTTTTTTTTAATCTAAACTGATTGGCTATTTATATATCCTAAGAGGTTAGGGAAGGACTGCCATAATTCCCATGAGAATGGTAGCAACATTTCCTAGTACTTTCTTTTCCTTGCTTAAAGAATCTAGTGGGGATGGAGAAGGTGCAACCTGGAATAGATGCTTATCTATCAGAGGAATTAATGGGTCTTTGGATATGCAAAGGGATTACAAAGCTGATGATGGGGATGAAGCAAGAAACTAGGGTGCTGTGCATAAGACAGTGGTAGAAAAATTTATTTTTTCTTGAGAGAGGGGCAAAGAAGAAAGAGAGTGGCAGAAAAAAGGTGGATGGAGGGGTAACTATCATCATGCAAAGTGGCCGAAGGACTTTCTCAGGCCATGGATTTTCTCATTTCTAATATTCTACACTAATCCTTTTATGTTTCTGCAATCTAAAACTTCTTCTATCTTCCCAGCATCCAGCGCACTCAGCTACACCTGCAGAAGTCTTACATGAGCCTGTGTGTGTTGGGGGAGGAGGTCCTGGGATGACAGGGTACATGAGTAAATCCAGGAAATGGAGTGGTTCCCAGAGAGGAATGAATAAAAGAGTCGCACTATGATAAGATAATGAAGAAAAGGAAGTTGCTGGAGTGGGTAATCGAAGATGAAGGTTGCCATAAAACTTTAAGTACCTGAGAAATGTGATTTGATATGAATCCAGACCGTTAAGGTCAGGATGTTTGTACATAACCCCTGTCATTATTATTTATACTAAAATTTATTATTATTATTATTTTTTAATCCTCACCCAAAGATATTTTTCCATTGATTTTTAAGGAGAGCGGAAGAGAGAAAGACAGAAACACTGATGTGAGAGAAACACATCAATTAGTTGCCTCCAGCATGAGCCCCCACCAGGGCCCCAGCCAGGGAGGAGCCTGCAACCAAGTACATGCCCTTGACCAGAATCAAACCCAGGACCCTTTGGTCCGCAGGCCGAGGCTCTATCCATTGAGCCAAACCAGCTAGGGCTATACTAAAGTTTAATGGCATTAGAAAGCTCCTCCAACTTTCATCAGTTAGTAGTTAGTGTCAGGATCTAGCGAAGCTCTTATAATTCCCCAGTCAAGGTTGTATTTCTCCAGCTAGGCATCAAGCAGTTGTTGTTAACCTTGGATGCACGTTGGAATGACTGGGAGAGTTTAATCTTACTGATATCCAGGCCCCACTCCAGACATTCTCATTGAATTGGCCTGAGGGGGGACCTGGGCTTTGGGACTTTCAAAATCTCCCCAAGCGTTTCTAATGTGCAGGCAAAATTGAGGATCACTGGCATAAAGCTACAATAATATCCTAAGGACAGTATGAAACCTTCTAATGAGGTGACAAAAAGCAATAAAGAATGTTGGAGATGCAACTGTGACCATAAAGAAAGTTAATTTTGTTAAAATGCACTCGTATCATATAATCCTCATGCATGTTTGGACCTAAAAATAAAAATACAAGCAACAAAAATATTGTGTAAAGCTTATATACGAATGAGAACAAAAATCATCTCTATCCCTTTGGCTTACTGTTTACATTAACACAACTTTACTATTCGAGTACATTAACCTAACTTTATTTTTCCAGGAAACTCTTGCCCAGGAAGCCAAAGTTGCAGGATGTCATATAGCTTCAAAAAATAATTTACTCTTCAAAACTCCATTTTTTATTTTTTTTTTGGGGGGGGGGGGCGGTTAATACTCACCGGAGGAATATTTTTCCACTGACTGTTTTAAAGAGAGCGGAAGGGTGAGAAAGAGACAGAGAGAGAGAGAGAAAAACATTAATGTGAGAGAGACACATCGATTGGTTGTCTCCTGTACATGCCCTGACTGGGGCAGGGTATCGAGCCTGCAACCCAAGTACATGCCCTTGACTGGAATCAAACCCAGGATCCTTCAGTCCGAGGGCCGGTGCTATATCAACTGAGCCAAACTAGTTAGGGCTTCAAGACTCCATTTGAAATCTTCTCAACTCTGTGTCCACCAATGATTAATTATAATATCATACATTTTGCTCAATTATGTGCCCCCTTAGGCTACATTTTAAGACCTACCTTAAATCAGACCCCCCCTCCAAACTTATCAGTATCCTAACCGTGTCCTCCCCACTCCTAGATGCTACTCAAACTCTTTCCAGGTGATGATCTCTTTCCTTTGATAAGAAGCAAATTGGACTTTGTTTTGTCATCCAGCCATAAAGTATTTATTTATTGCATATTTAGAGTTGCTCATACATTTTAGTTGGGAAATGTCCACATGTCTTCTTTTAAAAACATCAAATAAAATAGCTACTATTTTCCCAGTGCCAACTATGTGATTTACAGACACTGCCTGTAGTCCTTCAAGATTGGGATTTCTAAACATATTTTTCATACATGAGGTAATGGAACTCAGAGGGATTTGGAACTTTACCGAAGGTCACATAATTGTAATTAGAGCAGGCATTTCAATCTAGGTGTTTTTGATTCTCAGGCGTGACTTAGCTCAGTGAAGCCTGAATCCAGATCTATTCTAGCTAGCTGGGGTAAACATTTGAGGTGTTACCAACTTTAATGAATGAGTCCACTACCCTCCCAATGGGACATCACACATGTAGCCAAGTTATTGAAGTAAAAGAATTGCTTCATAACTTTTTCAACCACATTTCTATGTTTTAATTCTTCAGTTGGAAAGTGGGGAGGTAAGTGTTGACCAGATTATCTTTATGACATCATTGTATATCTAATATACTTTATCTTTTTTATTTTAAATTTTATTATGAAGCATTTTTTAGAGAAAGAGGACGGGAGAAGGGTAGAGGAACAGAAACACTGATGAGAGAAATGTCATTGAATAGCTGCTACCTGCACACCCTTTGCTCGGGATTGAGCCTGCAACCCAGGCAATGTGCCCTTCACTGGGAATCGAACCAATGACTTCTTGGTTCATGGGTCAACTCTCAACTACTGAGCCACACCGGCCAGGCTATTATGAAGCCTTTTTAACATATACAAAATAGAATAGCATACTGAACCTTTAATGTGCCCATTACTCAGCTTCAACATTGATCAACACTTGGTCAATGTTATTTTATTTAATATCCCTGTACACTCCTCCTCCCAAAGTCATTACGAAGCAATCAAAGATGAATTATTATTTTTTTCATAGTATTTTAGAATGTGTCTCTAAAACATTAGGACTTGTTCAGTATGTATCTCTAAAAGATAAGCATTAAAAAAAAATAGAACCACAATACCATTTCAGGCCTAAAATAAACTGATAGAAAGTTGCTAATATCGCTCAATATAAAGCCAGAGTTCAAACATCCAATTGTCACATACTAGTAAGTATTATATCAGAGTTTGAATACTAGTAAGTTGATTAACTTCCAGCGACTCAGATGTTTTTAATCTTTCATTTAAGTTAAAGTATGAGAGAACTCATCCTTGTGGGGACATTTCTCTAGTAGGGCAGCTTCAAATACCCACCCCACTCCCATCATGGTCTTAGTTCTCATGCTTTAATTTAAATTTTCATGAAAATGTGTACATTCATGAAGCCTAATTTTTTTAAAGCATAGACTCATTTCTTTCAAGTTCTGAACCTATAGTCCTGTTTTAATCTGCATGTCTGGACCAGATAATGTTGTTGCGGTACTCAGAGCTCCTTGGGGGTGGGAGAGGATACAGTTAAGAGGTATTATCAATACAAGTTAATCTCAGAGGTCTGCTCTTATTTTTCATGGTTAAGTCAATAGTAAGTACTTTGATATATATCTGACGTTTTTCTGCAGCAATTTACATTCCTGTTTTTATAAGCATTTCTTTTCTATTCATTTGTGTTTCTAATGAGCAATAAAGGAGTTGTCAATAGTTGATGTGAATCAAAGGGAAAACACTGAGGGATTGTGGAATTAGAAGTATGAGCTATTAATATTCCCCAAGCAGTTTTCATAAAAGCCCACCTTTACTGGTTCAATGTATCCATGATATCTTTTATGTAAAAAAGTAAAAGAAGAAAGAAAGGGAAGAAAGAAGGAGAGAGGGGAGGTGGGAGAAACTAGCCTGTGCCTTTGAAGTTAGAAAATGATAAATTCATGTTGTCTTTCTTCAGCAGTGATACAGTCAGGAGCTCCATAGGTCACCTGCCAGAACATTCTTAGGGAATCTCAGTCCTGGGAGTTCATCCTGCCCCGTTCCCCAGGAGAAATGTCAACTCCTGATGAGGAGTCCCAGTCTGGTAGTAGCTCTGCAAGCTAAACAAATTTCTGCCAAAACATTAGGCAGATGGTTATCAAATGATTTTCCCATTCCCGGTATAAAGATTACTGTGCCCTGCTGATGATAGGATTACACAGGGACAAAGCAAATTAACTCAGAAAGAGGGAGAATCCTATTAGTTTGGACCACACATGTGGTTAAATAAAAGCAGGAACAATCATATTTTGGGTTTCATTTAGATCAATATGTGCTTTCTCAAAGGGATTAAACGTATTTGCAGCGTGATTCAGCTTTTTCTACTCACGACGATTGCTGTGTAGCACAGTGCTGGTGAAGAGACCTCATGTGTTGGATGGACCTGGAGAGCATTATGCTAAGCGAAATAAGCCAGTCAGAGAAAGATAAGTATCACATGATCTCACTCATTTGTGAAATATAATGAGCAACATAAACTGATGAACAAAAAGAGACCCAAATATATAGAAGCATCGAACAGACCATCAAACCTCAGAGGGAAGGCAGGGGAGGATGGGTGGGTGGGGGTGGGTGGGTAAGAGATCAACCAAATAACTTGTATGCATATAAGCATAACCAATGGACACAGACAATAAAAGGGTGGGAGGCCTGGGCTGGGAGAGGAGAGTGGGGGATAGAGGGGACATATGTAATACTTTCAACAATAAGAATTTTTTTTAAAGTACAAATTAGCAGGTACAGAATAGTCATGGGGATGTAAAGTGCAGCATAGGAAACATAGTCAATAATATTATAATCACTATGTATGGTGTTAGAAGGCCTGAGATTTATCGTGATGATCACTTTGTAAGTTATATAAATGTCCAATCACTGGGTTGTGCACCTGAAACTATATTATACCTCAAATCTAATTGAAAAATTAAAAAAATAAATATTTTTTTAAAAAAGAAAGAAACCCGGGTGCATAATCCCACCATGCTGGCATTCACTTGAGATGTCCTGTTAAGGTGGCTTCCTGCTCTGAGTTTGGAATCTAGTTCAAGGTGTGTTGGGTTTTGTGTGTTTTTTTTCTTCCCATGAAAAGGGTACATGGTCCTCTCTATCTCTGCTCAGAGACAGGATCTTGGAAAGTACTACAAGAAAAGGATAAAAACAGAGACCATCCAGTCTGTGTATTATATAACAAACACTTGGCATATTTCTCATTCTGTGCTTAACTTTGACATGAAGCTAGTCAGTAGCGTTTGAAGATCAAATGAGAATTTTGCCAACCCACTGCCAGATAGGGAGGATTTAGCTACAACCATACTATGATGTTCCCTTAATACCTTTCAAAAACACAAGTGCTTACATCCTAATAGGTTTTTAGCTTAAGATCTAATCATCCACTCTTGAATTAAGATGCTTGAATGAAGCCAACTCATTTGGAACTAAGCACTTTAATGTCAACAGAGACATATGGTATGGAGACGAAATTACAAAGGCTCTCTTCTGAGGCATTGATTTGGAAAGCAAGACGAAGACCCCAGCATCCTTATTAGTTTCCTCATTTATTTCCCAGTAAATAATTGAGAGTAATATTATCTTATGAATGTGGAAATGGTCTAATAATTACATGTTAGAGATAGGGTACATTCCCATCCAGATGATTAAACCATTCTCTTGCTCTATAATTACTACCAAAAAACAATAACACAAATTACACATATTGTGCAAATATATAGGTGGTATAAATATCAAGACTTACATGCTGCTGTTTGGAGAAAGGTATATCTCAGTCTAATTAGAAGTTGTCACTTAGGGTCCCTCAAAACCAATAAAAATGTCAACACAGTAATGCATTAAAGTTATCTCTGACTTGTTATATGGGGAAAACCTATTAATAAGGAAATGTGGAATACTGAGACTTTGAGAAATTTTATTCAATTAAGATGCAGAAAATCTGCAAAACAGAAGAATACTAATTCTGATCATCTTGATCAAATTAGTATATTGAAGAGTTTTGAACGACCTCAAGTTACCAGAAGCATCTGCCCAAGAGGCAACCCTCTCTCTTACCTAGTTAACTTCTATTAACTCTGAAATATCTCTTGGTGGTGGTAGAAAGAGGGTCTTCTCAATTACCCAGATTATGTTGGTTTTCCCATTTTAGGTTTTCTTAACATCCTCCCTTTCTCCTTTGCAGCATTTGCCACAGTTGTGCTATTATTTGGTTAACGTCTTTATTTCCTGCTAGTTTGTAATCGCTGTGAGATCAGTACTACATCTGTCTTTCTCAGCACTTTATTGCTGTGGTTCACTCTATTATTTGTCAAAAACATTCAATGCCTTTCACTAAAGGGCCCCTCACTACTGGAGTATTCTATGCCCCGTCCCACTGATCTCAAGCTTAGTTGTGTGTGTGTCTTGCTTTGGCAAATAAAATATGAGTGCGATTGACACGTGCCACTTCGAAGTAGATGCTTTAAGAGTTCTGACATGGATTTCTCCTTGCTCTTTCCCTTTGCCACGTGACCAGCACATCCCCCAGAGGGCAGCTACTTTAACCTGAGTCCTGAAACGGAGATTTGGAGCAGAGTTAAAGCTGAGTGGGGATGGACATGTCATATGTGCAAAAAATAAACTTTATGAGTATAAACCACCACGATTAGGGGCCATTTGTTACCATTGCTTAGCTTAGCTTAGTTTGAATTGGCACAAATGTCAAATGACTATCAGAGTGCCTGGCACATGATAGGCATACAATACATATTTGTCAACAGATTGAATGACCGGCTAGAGATACATCTAGACAAATGCAGGTGCCAATAAATCAAAATCTGAGTATGTTTCTTTATTTCAACCTCAGAAATTTGGGTTTAATGTAAATGTAACTAAATGGTTGATTTCTCTGTGTGTTTTTTGTTGTTTTTTTATTTTTTAAAATATATCTTTATTGATTTCAGAGAGCAAGGGAGAGGGAAATAGAGATAGAAACATCAATGATGAGAGAGAATCATTGATCGGCTGCCTCCTGCATGTCCTCTACTGGGGATCAAGCCCACAACCCAGGCATGTGCCCTTGACCTGAATCGAACCTGGGACCTTTCAGTCTGGAGGCTGACACTCTATCCACTGAGCCAAACCAGCTAGGGCTGATTTCTCTGTTTTTGAAACCTAAGACATTCAGGTTAAATAACATGTAAAAAACGTGCCAACAGTGAGATAAAGCAGCAATTTCACGGAAGGAAGGGACCAGTGGAGTGTCACACCAGCCAAGCAAGATTTCACTCAAAGATGTGAACTAGACGGACAAGGGGATTTACCGAGGCTTTTAGTCAGTGGAGAGGTGAGAGGAGGACATGCGGATTCCTGGAGGGAAAATGCAAGGAAAGGTGTGGATCAGGGAACCTCGGCGATGTGGTTTAATGAAGATGATGCTCGAGGCAGGTTAGTCAGGGGGCAGAGCGCAGAAGGAGAGGATTAGAGAACCGTGGTGGCAGTTAGTCTTTCAGGGTCACTGGGCCCGAATCAGACAAAGGTGTACTAGAAGCATCAAGGAATCTTCCAGAAGAGTCCAATGAGCAACCAGAGGAGAGGAAAAGCAAGGGGAAAATAAGATTCAACTTTACACGTGTACATCTTTGCTGCTACTTACTCCCAGGGCATCTCAGGCATTTAACCCAAAGGACTCCAACGCACAGGCTGACTAGGAACCTCTGAGAAACCTGGGCAGTGTGTCCTATACTTAAAACACACATATACCTGCAAATTTTACATTCAAGCCATAATTCATCTCTGGTTATCTCACTATAATCGGTTTAAATTATCTGCAGTTAAAGTAAAAAAATCTTTATGTGCTGTTAATGCTTTGGGTTAATGCACAAAACTTGTCCTTTGGTTTCTGCCTACCAGCCTAGTACTCAGATGTATATACTATGTGGCACATCACTTTATTTTTTTTACATATACTTTTATTGATTTCAGCAAAGTCAGAATGTTAATATTTATACAGAGTTACAGTGTTTATAAAACACACGGACATGAAACCAGTGATAATAACATAAAGGAAATATGGCCTATGGCCATAGCATGAGAAACTGCAACTACCTAGAAAGAAATCTAACACAATATATAAAAAGTCTTCATGGGCATCAGCACCTAAGGGGATAACAGAGACTTGAATAGATAGAGCTACAGCGTGTTCCTGCATAGAGAGATTCAATAGGAAAAGATGTCAATTCTTTCCGAGTTCATCAATGCAACTCCAATGAAAACCCAACGGGAATTTCTGCCTATCATTTAATGAATACCCTAGAAAAAGCCGCCACTTCTCCCACTTATTGGTTTAGGATGGTGATGCTGTTAATGACAAAGAAAACCTATATTCCCTCTCTCCATGTCAAGGCAGCAGAATTAAGTGGGTTTTTCCCATATTTTATTAAAAATCTGTATTTTCTGGGACACAAGAAACCACTGGGATAGTTTACATGACTGAAGTCATTGAGTTTTCTCCCTTCTCTTCTAAACATTACACCCTGTAGTGGCATCCGAGGCTGCTGGCCACATTTTGCATTTCTACAGCTAGAAGGCCTGGGAAGGAGAAGAAAAGCTCGATTTCTCTCCAGCCCAGCATGGCTGACCTACTTCATGTAATTCTGAATAAAACTGGCAGGAGTGGGTGGAGAAGAAAAGAAAAAACAACAACAACAACAACAACAAACACACACACAAAGAAATTAATAAAAATTGGTGGTGGGGGGGGGGAAGACCAGATGATAATCTAACCATGCCTTATGTTTGCAAAGTGTTTTCATTTTCTCATTTATTTATTGCAACAATTCTGTGAAGATGGATTGGGTTTCAATTCGGTCTAATTGGTTTATTTATAATTAAATGTATTGAGTTTACGTTGGTTAATAACATTATATAAGTTTCAGGCGTGCCACGTTATAATTTATACCTGCATACTCTCTATATTCAGTGAGGCCTGCAGGTAAAGAAAGAGGCACAACACCTTGCCGTGTGAAACCAGTGAATGTCTGGGACAGGTTTCCCTCTCGCAAGCAATGCAGTCTGTGACAGCGCAAGAACTTCAGACTCAGGCAGGCTTGTGTCCGCACCAGACAGTGTGTGTGCTCAAGTGGAGAAGGCTAGGAAAGGCTTCTTAGTGGTGATGGGAACTGGGCTTGGAAGCAAAGCTGAATTGGAAGTGCTGGGAGGAGAAGGGAGGCCACTTCTGACGGGGGAAAGAAGCCCAGGACCCGGAGCTGAGAAAGAGCAGAGCTGGGCCCAGCTGGGAGATGGTCTCAGAGGGGAAGGGCTTATGAAGAAAGGATCACAGAACGAAGGCTGGCTGGAAAGGGTTGGCAGTGACCTTGAGCGCCAGCGTGGAGAACTGTTCTAATCGACCAGAGCCCAGAAAACCTCAGGTAGCTGTGCGATCTGACAGACCTGGATGCCTGTCCTGAGTGCTTCCTTGTTGGCTCAGTGATCTCACCAAGTCACGTATCTTCCGATGTCTCAGTGCCTCGTCTGTAAAATGCAGTCACATTCCCTCCCATGATTGTAATGAAGATTAGATGAGTTAATGAATGCAACACAGGGCCTGCCATGTGGGATTCACTCAATAAATAGTGTTATTATCGTTACTGCTGTTGTTATAATTAATATGAACATGGGAGTGACATGGTGACAGGCTCCAGGTAAGTGAGGAAAGTCAATCCATTGGAAAGTATTGCCTGGCTGGGAGATCAAATGACCTCTCACAGGTAAGGGATGCTCCGCAAATGCTTCACTGGGGATACTTTTGAGTGGACAGTGTAAAATATGACCTATTTAGGGTTATTTTGATCAGAATTGGAATCTTAAAATCCCCTTCCACCTTCTCTCCTCATTTCCCTAAAAAATGTAAGTGAAACATTATCTACAACCCATTCATTCGGGCTACTTCTAAGGTCCTCTTCCCAAAGGGAGGATGAGGAAATATGATTTGGAGATTCTATTTAGGGAAAAAACAAAAAAAGAAAGCACATGAATTCACACTCAAGGGCTTCTCTAAACGCGAAGAACGTATTTCAAAAATAAACACTCTGTCTGACTAATCAGAAGGAAATCTGCTCTCAACTCCAAGGCCGCTGCATAGATATTAACAACATGGAGAGAGGAAAATGGCTCATTAATGATTCATGAATATTGCTGTCGCCATCAACCGAAGCGTCATTTGTGATGGATAAACTGACTTGTTTCACACACACACACACTCACACCCCTATCCAAGCCTGTGCTTTGGGCCTGACGTCTTGGCTGTCATAGTGTGAGTCACCACTCGAGGGAGCCCAAGTTTCTCTGGTCCTGGGCTCACTCCAGGCACCAGGAAGCATTGAAACCCAACGGGAGGTGGGGGCACATACTCTGTTACTGTACTGCCGGGTGGGCCTTGGGGTGAGCTATGCTTGTTGCGGGAGCTGTCCTGTACACTGCAGGGTGTTTAGAAGCACCCCTGGCCTCGAGGCCAGCAACAACCATAACCCCTCTCCCAGTTATGACAATCACAGTGTCGCAGACGGTGCTCGGTGTCCTCTGGGGGCGGAAGGTGAAGGTGTCCCCCAGCCCAAATACACTATTGCTCTAACGGAGCTCAAAGAGCTCACGCATCCCTCCAAACTTGGTCTAAGACAGAAAGGCGCGGCAGAGAGAAAGCCAAGATGCCAGCTATGTTTTTCCTGTAACAGAGCGCAGGCCGGAGCGAGCTGGTCCCCTGCGGCCTGGGGTGTTCTCCGAGGCCCTCATCTCGGCCACCTATGGTAAGAGGGGAAACACTGTCTGGTGTGGCGGGAGCAGGGGCGCTGCTGTTCTTTCTCTTCAGGCTTTTGGGAGCAGCTCAAATGATTTGTTAATTATTCATTACTATTTGTCATAAAATCCTGAAGGGCTGCCAAGTGGTGGCAGCGAGCAGCACTAAGGCAGGGCCCGTCTTTCCTTCTTCCCCAGGGCACATCAAACACACCAGGCCTCGCGCTCCTGCACGGCCGTGAGCAGATGGGAAGCCGGGCACAGGGCACCATCCTAGGGGCCTGTGTTTTACATTCTGCCTCCGGCCTCTGGCTCCATGTGCTGCAGAGACCGTAAAGCCAGTGGAAAAAGCCAGGGAGGCGGGGGCTTCCAGCATGAAAACAAAACCGGGCCGTCAGACAGGGGGCTCTCCTGTCAGAGCTTCCCCTCCTCCTCCCCGTGGGGGTGCGGACACAGTCCTACCCGTGAGGGGCCCTCTCTTTTCTCTTCTCCTCCCTCTCTCCTCTGCCCCCCATGGCTCCTTTTGTGATATCTCCTCCCTCTTTATTCTCCTCTGTGGCTGCCTTTGATGTTCATTTTAACCAGATAAAAATCCTGGGTGATGGCAGGGGAGCTGGGGCTGAGGCCACAGCAGACACGGAGCAGTTTACCCCAGTCTTGAAAACAGCCGAGGGCGGGTGGCCTCGCTTTCAGCCCCAAGGAGACAAAACAAGCCAGGCTGATCTCCACCTCGCCTGAGAAAGAGCCAGCGCTCTGAGTGCAGTGAATTTCAGTGAAGTTACAAAGAGATTCCCCACCCCAGGAGCTAGAATGGAGGCCTTGAAGCGCTGGTGTATTGGGAGGGGCTGTGAGGTCCCAGTGTGCCCGGCCAATGGGGCTGAGAAACAGCAAAACCCATCCATACACTAAGGACAGCTACTTAGGGTTCCCCCTCAAGGAATTGGGGTGTGTGTGTGTGTGTGTGTGTGTGTGTGTGTGAAGTATTTGCTGTTTTGTGTTGACAAGTATTTCTTAGAACGTAAATAGAGTTGATCACTTGTCAAGTTCACCCTAGGACTGGGCAGCGAGGACCCACAGGCTGTCCTGATTGGAGGGAAAGGCTGTATCTGTACCACAGGGAGCCAGCCAGCCCCCCTGTGACCTGTCCCACCTGGGCATGGGGAAGCTGACCCTGTTCCCCACACAGCCCGCACACAGGAGCGGACCAGCTCACAGGTGGATCCAAGCACATCGTCAAGGTATTCAGAAGCCTGTAAAACTTGAGGATGCGTGCCTAGGAGAAACATGGCCTAGAGAAGCCAGAGAGAAGACGGGAGAGGATGGAAACAGCCTTACAGTAGCCGAATGCGCCTGTGGCTACTGGTTCCCATTAACAACACTTACTGCGTGTCCAGGGGTACGTGTCTCTGTTCTGACACTGTAGAGCTTTATAGACTGTTTATTCATTCAATGTGATTTATTTATTCATTCAATGTGATTTATTTATTCATTCAATGTGATTTATTTATTCATTCAATAGCCACTTATTCATTTGATGTATATTTATTCATTCAGTCATATTTATTCATTCAATAAATATTTATTGATTCAACATTCATTCAATAAATATTTATTGAGCACTTACTATGAACCAGGCACTGCTTTTGGCTCAAGTTGGGATACATCGGTGAAGAAAATAAAGACCTGTGTCCGCAAAGCCCTTGCAGGTTGCCAGGTGCCTCATATTTGTTTCAATCTTCACAGTTATCATATATGGCAGACATTCTTATCCCCATTTACAGGTGCAGAAACTGAGGCTCAGTGAGATTAAACACACACACACACACACACACACACACACACACACACACGACATTAAGTGGCAGAAATGATAATCAAGCCAAGGCCTGCATGACTTCAACCTGACGGACATCTTGGGGGGATGTCACTTTACCTGAGGAAGAGTAATTAACTTTGCAGTGGGAATTAAATAGTTTCCCCAGAATTTATGTCTGGACATTATTCTCAGAGGGGAATGAACCAACTTCTACACAAAGTGCCAATGCAGAAAACCAATTCAGACACGCCATTCAGACTGGGTGTCAGAGGATGAAGTTCACTAGGAAACGTGACGCTACATATCTTAGTTGCAAAACACAGTATTTAGCAAGACTTTAAGATGGGAGAATGAATAAGGACCTTTCAAGAGACTTACAATAAAGGTAACCAATGCAGGGGGGAAAAAATGCTTGTCCTTGTACTTCCAGCCGGAGGGTGAAATGCTATTTAAAAGAAACCTTTTAGCCAGTAAGATAAGATGAGAAGATACGGGTGTAAGGCACTCAGGGGCAGTGTAGGCGGTTATTTTCAACATCTGGAATAATATAGATACAAGAAATACAGACTTATCTATAAACAGAGATTCTTTGTTAACTGGGACCCAGGAGGAGCAGAGGGGTGGGAGTGGGCACTCCACTTGGTTGGGGGAACTTTACATTTTTGCACTGTTTCTGGTGTGTGAAGATCACTGCCCAGAAGGCCTCTCACTTCATTCCTTTTCTCTGTGCTTCTCAGAGGCAGAATTTGGACTATGAGATACAATCCACTTTAGCACGATGCTGGCAGGGACTAGATGAAAGATAGAGTGGAGAGAGAGAGAGAGGACACACATGAAGGAGGAGCTAACGTTTGTGAGGGATTTTTGCATGCTAGGTGTTTTACATACATAATTCATTAAATTTTAAGACAATGTCAAGATGTAGATGTGATCACACTCATTTACTGACAAGGGAGTCACGACTCAGCCCTAACAAGTAAATTGTCTAAGATCTCACAACTGGGAAGATATGGAACCAAATCTACTTCTTGGTTGTTTTCCCCAAATCACAAGCCCTCTTCATTTTAAGGATTTTATTGCACATCAACATGATGAAGCAGGCAGGGAGCAATACCTAGAACAAGTGTGAGGAGTTAGAAAGCCTAGACTCATATAAAGTCTCTCTCTGAAACTGGAGGTGAAGGAGGATCGTCAATTGGAAAGAAAATAATTCCAGAGGTACTGGTAGCTTCTCACCCCCACAGCCTCTGCCCCGCTTTCTCCTTCCCCATAACCCTGACCACACCCCACTCCCAAGTGTTCCACACTCACCCACCCAGGTAACATAAGTGGGACCAGACAGGAGGACGGACACAGCAATGCCCACTTCTCACGCCCTGTACACTCCAGGTTGGAACCTTGCTGCCTGCATTTGCTTTCCTTGGGCTGCCTCTTTCCCTTTCAAGATGATTTCATGATGCCACTGTTTGCAAAGTTGGCTGATATGCAAACATCACAATGTAGAGGGGCAAATTGAACCTGGCAGGACCCTTTAGCAGTGGGTTGACTCAGATCCCTCTTATCAGAAGGCCCCGCCTAGACCCTTCCTACTCGGTGGGCACCACACAAGTTTGCAAAACACACTGTCAGCCACAGAGTGTATGGGCCTGTAGAGTCATGTGGACTCTCTCACCTCTCAACTGCATAGCATGATATGAATTTCTATCAGTTTCATCGTCTGTTACCACTGTCAACCTGAAAGAGTCAGCGTGAGGTTGACACACACAGGACAAGGATCCTCAGCCTGGTGTGTCCTAAACTTCCCTGAGGATGAAAATCACTCAGAGGCCTGATGATGTACGGATTCCCAGGGCTCTTCCCTGAAGTGTGGAGTTGGTGAAATTAGGTTGGGACCTGGGACTGGTGTCTGTCTGTCTCTCTGTCTCTCTCTGTCTCTCTCTCTCTCTCTGTCTCTCTCCCCCCCCCCCCTTTCATTAGCTTCCAACTTATTCCAATACGTAGCATAAGGAAGGTTTGGGGCACACTGTTTTCAGTGACAAATTATTAGTTTATTGATGCTGTTAGACTCTCCTCCTGACCTCTTGCCCAACTGCCCACACCCCCGGTATTTGTATTTCTGTAGCCCTCTCGGTTTGCCACATTTCAAAGCTCTTAGGGCTGATCCCTCGGGATACAGCTTTGGTTTGGGCCTCTCCAGATCCCCGGGCTCCTCTCACTGATGGGATTTAGGCGCTGAGTCGGTGAGTTTGCCTTTGCCCATAGTCGTGCTCTGAAATGGCTCCTCACTTCCAAGTTTGGGTATGACTTACCTTGTGCATTCCACTGGTTTCTTCCCCCCACGTGCATGCCCCTGAATCATTCAATAGGTGCCTGAGATTGACTGGTTAGAGGCTGGGCATGTGAGCTCTTTCGTGTTTAGTGTTTCCACTTAGCCTCCTCTTCCTACCCCTGTCTTATATTCCCTTTCAGACATTTGGTCACAAGAACCTAATCTTCAGCCTAAACTTCGTAGGAAGCCATCCCCATCGTTGTTATTGGCTGCCCACCTTGGCTCTGCCTGGGAAGGTTTCTTACTCTAACTCAAGTAAAGGATTGAGATAAAGACCATGCTAACTGCGACATATAAATGATCATGCCTTTCTCAGGTGAGTTTTTATCATCTGTTTGAAGATTTCAAGTCAAACATCTTATTTTTGTTGTGGTTACATACATAACTATATTTTCAGTTGTTAAAAAAAAGAATCAGGGATTACCACATGGGCTACAAACAGACCTACAGGAACTACAGCAATGAAGTGAGCTGTATGACCCTGAGCAAGTTCATTAGCCTCTCTGTGCCTCAGTTGGTTGATCTGAAAACACAGCTAACAGTGACACCCAGCTCCTGGGTTGTTGTGAGGGTGGAAGCGAGTTCATATGGGTAAGACAGTACGGACAGTGCCTGGTGCAGAGCTCACTGTTCATGCCATTGTGGTTGCGTTGCAGCGCCTGTGTGCAGCTCTATACTCCCTGGCTTTCTGCGCTCGCTCTTGATTCCCGTTCTCGCATAACCCTGAACTGCATATGGCTTTTGTTTGCCATAGTTGCATTCTTTCAACTTATTCGTATTTTGATTTCATGATCCCACTTCCAGAAAGTAGCCTTTCTCTCTTCCTTGGTTCACCCTCCTGAGAGAGGGAATCTGATTGTCCTATTTGCCTTTCACCCCTCCGGTGGGTGAACTCCACCGGGCAGGATGGTCATCTCCAGACTAATTAACAACCGCGGGATTAGAGGAGTTCCATAATACAAAATCTGGCTGCTTAGGCAGCAGGGGTTAGGGGAAGGGAGATTTCCTTCAGAGAGGGTATGAGCAGGCAGGCAGTGATTAGCATCTTGTATAAATTCAAGACCATATGTCCACAGCAATTATATCCAGGGTTTCTTTGGTGAACTCTGATTTCTGCAAAAACTAGGAGGTAATCCCTACAAGAACACTGGACAAGGAGTCAGGGGAATTAAGCCTAGATAGACCCTACCCATAATTTGTTGTAAGACCTTCAGTAACCCAATTCACTGTCCCCTACCCCGAAAGGGGCTCCATTTCCTCATCTCCAAGATGAAAAAGGAATGGAAATGGAGAGGCATGATTAGATAACTGAGCTTGGCTCATATCTAAAGCATTAATTATCTGAAAAATTCCGTATATATTGATATTCTTGGAGACAATAATTTATAAAGTAAGCATATGTTGAATTAGCATAAGGTTGCTGTAAAAAATACTGTGGAAATTATATATAAACTTCTATAATGATAGGAAGCAACAAACTCAGAATCACTGATCTGGTTTTTCACTTAAACAGGTCTGATGACTAAGCTCCAACCTCCTTCCCACAGCACTGACATTGCGCAGTGAGGATGAGAAGTCTGCATGAAAGTTAAACTTCTCTTAGTGAATTTGCCTCCTCCCTGAGTCCAGGTGTCGGTGGGACTTACTTATAAACAAGTTAGCTGGTAACGTGGAAATCACATGAGGAATGCACCCCAGAAGTTTTGCTAAAGCTCGGGCCAAATATGGATTTTGTAGGAATAGAAAAAAGCAGTCAGCGACATGGGGAAATGACGATGTTTTAATAACTAAGTTAGAACGCTGCAAAGCTACTACAATTATGGCCACTGTTCATAATTGGAAGAATACCGTATTTGCTTGTCTTTGGACACGGAATGCCGTGGTCAGACTTTATATAGTTCTTTTATTAGTTGGGTTTTCTGGTTCTACTTTTTGCTGTTAAGAGTAGCAAATCCCTACCCTCTTGCTGACAGAGGGCCTTGGCACGCATCCAGGAGATTCAGTCTGCCACTTTACCAAACCAACTCGTGACGTGCGGTCTCAGAGTGGCCCGACAGACACCAGTCTGAGCTGTCTCCTGGCCTAGGAAAATTGGCTTAATCGCCCGAGGCCTCTGAAGGGACTGGTCTGCCCACATTCATCAGACATAGAGTTGTCAAGGGCTTACTGCCCCAGCTCCTTGGAAAACCTCATTCTCTGCCTTGATCCCAGACTCAGGCTCATTTTTTTTCCTTCAGTGGGTTCTCCTGCTCTTCAGACTGCCCTCGTAGGTCCCGTAGTAGGCATTTTCACACATAAAAATAGGAATGATGGAGAATGATGAAGAACAATTTTCCTTAATCAGTGCATTACTTATGGATTATTGGGTTGATTGAAATTTTGAGATCGCCTTTGTTTTGTGTCCCGCACAATAAAATACTTTGCAACACAGTGTCTTCCTGGAGGTATGTTCCTTTAAGTGAGCACTAACAGTGCACATGTTGCTGGGTGCTCTGCAATGGTCACAGGCTGGGTCCCAGTCATGGATAAAAACCTACTGTTCTCAATACTCTCTAGCCTCGTGCTCTTCAAAGTCATGACCCCTGGTTTAGGGTCCATCTGCAGAACCTTGCAGTCCAGGTCTACAGTGAGATAAGCAGGAGTTTAGAAATGTGATGACAAGTTTACCGAGTGTCTTTTATGTCCATTGAACACAGTAAGTAAAATTTGGACCTTGTATGATTTTTAAATTTTCATTTGTCTAGTAATTCACTTTTGTTAGAATTTATAAAAGTATTCATCTGAACAGATTGCAAATACCAAACCCAACCAAAACTGGTTCTTCTACACACACACACACACACACACACACACACACACACACACACATTGTTTGAAAAGCACTGCTCTAGAATTATTTCAACTTTCCTTTCTAGCTTTCTTGAATCGTACTTAGTGATGCATCTTAGCATCCAGGCTCGAGAAGGAGAACTCAATGTTCAGCGCCTCCTGGTGTAGATGTCCCCACACTCTACACGCCGGTCAAGAACAGGGGATCTGCATAGTTTGGGAGGGGATGGAATAAACACCTCCTAACTCTCAGAGGCCTGGGGTATGCAGAACCCCCCTCAGTACTGCTGGGGAAACACTGTATGTATGGATATGTATGTCTCAGAGGCATCGCTGGGAAAATCCCATTGTATAATAAACATTTTCATATCATCTGTCACTAGGGGAATATAATTTTTAACCTAGTGGCAAAAAAAGCAATGGTCATCTGACATATGGCCAAGATTATAAGTCTAGAATTGAAGGTATTCTTTTGGCTTTTGTCATTTAATAATTTTTTTAGAGAAGAAAGCCTTGAGGAGGTCTGCAGTTCAGTAAAGAAGCCAATCCAAGCTTATTCAAAATGGGCAGTTTGCAGATCTTGCTGTTCACCAGCAAAAGGAATGACTTTTTCACTATTTCTGGGGCGGGTTTCTGTACTTCCTCTCCCAGCCCCACAGCCCTGCAATCCTGGCCCTGAAATCCTGTCCCCGCGCCTGGTGCCCATTTCACTCAGGCCGCACTGCCCGCCCTTTGCTGTTGGCATCAGTCACTGAGCTCCCTGAACGCACTGCATGGCATTGGCCATACCTGCTCTCCAACGGTGTTCCACACGAAGGAGTCACAGGCTTTTCATTCTTTTTTCATCTTATCTAGGCCCATAATGATTTCCCATATGCCATCACTTTTACTGGAAATTTCATAGATTTGTTTTCCAGTTATGAAAAGAAAAGATTTCTGAAATGCAGCACAGTGTTTCTTTAGTAACTGTTCTTGTTTCTGACTGCCTCCTCACAGGTGCGGCCTCCACCTCCACATGCGGGGTGTTGAACAGTCATCAGGTGGCTGCGGACAAGGTGTGAGAAGGGAATGAAGCTACAGAACCCTGACGTCAAATTCAAACTATAGATTTTAACATGTACACTGACTGCTCTGCTTTCAAGAAGGCTTTTCCCCAACATTTACTGAGCATCGAATAGGTGCTCAATAACTAATTTAACCTCCATAAAAGCTCATGAAGGAGGTACAATTATTATCATCCTAACTCTGCAATTCAGGAAACAAAGCATAGAGGGGTGACTTGCCCAAGACCACTCAGCAGGGAGGGGGTAAACCTACAAAACGTGTTCCTTTTTATCATGTTAATTCTTCCTGGCATAATGCACATGGAACATTTCCATTTCTTCCCAGAGTTTTGATCTGAGATATGGCCTTGGTCCAGACCACTTTCTTTTTTTTTTTTTTTAATATATTTTTATTGATTTTAGAGAGGAAAGAGAGAGAGAGAGAGAAACATCAATGATGAGGGAGAATCACTAATCAGCTGCCTCCTGTACGCCCCTACTGGGGGTCGATCCTGCAACCCAGGCATGTGCCCTTGGCCTGAATCAAACCTGGGACCCTTCAGTCCGCAGGCCAACGCTCTATCCACTGAGCCAAACCAGCTAGGGCCAGACCACGTTCTTATACCATTTACAAAAATAAGCTCAAAAGGGATTACAAACTTAACTATAAGTCTCAAAACCATAGAACTACTAAAAGAAAACATCCTATATAATAAAAGCCTAATATGCAAGTTATCCCCTGGGGAGTTCAACCTCTCACTATGACATGCACTAACCACCAGGGGGCACCATGGAACATGGCAGGTGTCAGTGACACCTCGCTGGCGGCAGTGGAGGCACTGTGGGCCATGATGGGTTCCAACAAGAGCGGGACCGCAGAGGTGAGTGGGTGGTGCCAGGCCAAGGCGGGTGCAAGTGGTGGCCTGATCACCCCACAGATGGCGACCAGCAGTAGGGCGGGGCCACCGCCTGGCTCCCAGGCGCTGAGGGAGCCGGCGGGGTGGGAGTGGGGGGGCGCCAGCCCCAATTGATCGCCCTGCAGGTAGAATAGTGGAGCAGGTGAGGGGGTGGCTCCAGGCCACGGAGAGGTGCCAGGCGGGGCTGCGGGACTGTGAGGCTGGAGCCCAAGCTGGGCTGTGAGTTTGGGGGTGTGAGCTGGGGCCCGATTCCCACAGGCCACCCCAAGGGACCCCACCGGTGCACAAATTCATGCACCGAGCCTATAGTTGGCAATAAGATCTCTAACATTTTCCTTAGCAATAATTTTTTCTGACACATCTATTTGGGCAAGGGAAAAAAAAAGAAAAAAATTAAACAAATGGAACTACATCAAACTAAAAAGGTTTTGCACGCAAAGGGAACCATCACCAAATTGGAAAGATTTGGAGCCCCTGATTCATGCTGTGAGGAAGTCCAATGCCCTCCCTCAAATATCTGCATCTTTTCACAAAGGTGGAGTGAGATGGTATGTTACCAAAGCCAATCAGGTCTTCTGCTTCAATATCTGCTGCCTCAGTTCTGCAACTTGGCCCCGTCTTGGATTTACACCCACACCCACACACACCCTCACACACATACCCTTACCTTCACACTCATGCACACAGATGTATCCATACAAAGAAGTAGTGACATTACCAATGATTTGAGGATTATGGGGCAGAGTTGCTACTATGAAGGACATAGCAAACAATTTAAGTTGCTCGTTAACTATTTCTGTTCTTAAAAGTACTTTCATCCTCCTCGCTCCAAGAAGCTTCTTACTTGCTTTTGCATTACATCCTACCAGACTCCCACCAATTCCCTCCTTCTTTCTCCCCCCACCCCTTCTTATATTTTCTGCTCTGGCCTCTGTCCTTCAAATATGCGGAACAAGTTAGACTTCTTCACCTCTTTCTGCAAAATCTTTCTCTCCAAACTCATTAAAACTACGGAGCAGAATCATTTAACAGGGTCCACCCAAAAGAGACCTCACAACCATAAAAAGGAAACAAAGAGCCCCGGCTGGTATGCTTCAGTGGATAGAGTGTTGGTCTGTGGACTGGAGGGTCCTAGGTTTGATTCTGGTCAAAGGCTCAGTTGCAGGCTCAATCCCTGCTCTGGTCAGGGCACGTGCAGGAGGCAACCAATTGATGTGTCTCTCTCACATCAATGTTTTTCTCTCCTCCTCCTCTCTCCCTTCCACTCTCTCTAAAAATCAATGGAAAATATCCTCAGGTGAGGATTAACAACAACAAAAATTTAATAAAGAAAAAGAAAGAACACACCTTCATGATTTTTTTTAAAAAAAAGGAAACAAAGAGGTTGGATTTTATATACAGACTAGGGGCCCGGTGCACGAAATTCATGCACTGGGTGTGTGTGTGGGGGGGGGAGGGGAGTGTCCCTCAGCCCAGCCTGCCCCCTCTCACATACTGGGAGCCCTCAGGCGTTGACCCCCATCACCCTCCAATCGCAGGATCGGCCCTTGCCCAGGCCTGACGCCTCCGCCAGAGGTGTCAGGCTTGGACAGGGGACCCCCATCTCCCCCCAATCACTGGCTCTGGCCCCCGCCCAGGCCTGAGGCCTCTGGCCCAGGAATCATGCCTGGGCAGGGGACCCCCATCTCCCTCTGATCGCTGGCTCCACCCCCTTCCCAAGCCTGACGCCTCTGACCCAGGCTTCAGGCCTGGGCAAGGGGACCATCATATCCCCCCAATCCCTGGCTCCGCCCCCCACCCAGGCCTGATGCCTCGGCCAGAGGAATTGACCCTCATCACCCTCTGATCACCAATCACCGGATCAGCCCCTTGACCAGGCCTGAGGCCTCCGGCAGAGGTGTCAGGCCTGGGCAGGGGACCCCCAGCTCCCCGTGGTTGCAGGCTCCGCCCCTGCCCAGGCCCAACGCCTCTGGCTGAGGCGTCCGGCTCGGGCAGCGGGGACCCGCAGCTGCAGCGGCCCCGCGATCGTGGGCTTCGCTTTAGGCCCAGGCAAGGGACCCCTAGCTCCCGGGACTGCCAGCTTCGACCGTGCCCAGCTCCCATCGCTGGTTCCACCCCTACTTCCTGCTATCACTGGCCAGGGCGGCAAAGACTCCTGATTCTCCGATCATGGCTGGGGGGCAGGGCAAAGCCAGGGCCGCCTTTGCCCTGCCCCCAGCTCTTAGCTCCCCCCTGGGTTTCCGATCACTGTCAGTGGCAGGGGGCTTCTTCCTGCTTTCCCTTTCGCCTCCCTGCATTGTGCCTACATATGCAAATTAACCGCCATCTTGTTGGCAGTTAACTGCCAATCTTAGTTGGCAGTTAATTTGCATATAGCCCTGATTAGCCAATGAAAAGGGTATCGTCGTACGCCAATTACCATTTTTCTCTTTTATTAGATAGGATTATTTTGGTATTGTTTACAAGATGGGGACATATGATGCATATTGTTCTGTAATTTCCATATCATTTAAATCAACCTTATGGGAAGTATTTCATAGTACATTGCATTTAGAAATCCCCTCTATCAATCTATACTTAGCTTTTCCCTCCAATTTTTCACTAGGAAAATGATGCAGTGAACATTCTTACACATGATATTCTCACATTTGTATGAGTGGACTGCTGTAGGAAAAACCCCAGAGTAGAATTACAGGTTAAGAGATAAGCACGTTTGAAATTTTGATGGACTGTATCAAGCTATTCACAAAAGAGCATGTGTATTCATTCCCATCAATAGGGTGCACACTCACAGGGAAATATTTAAAGGCTCTTATAACAATTTTAAACGTTCATTAGCATATTACATCATCCTTGCAGGTGCTAAGTAGTTAGGATTAGGCCAAGAAATGATTCCTAAACATTGCCACCTTAAACCCACTGCACCCCTACATAACAGGAAAAAAATTGATAGGAAATACAACTGAATAGGGATCCAAAATCCTTGACCTAGTGAATGACAAGAGGATGTAGGTGTGGCTGGAGTTTGTGTAGGTTGCTAATCTTAGCGACACTGACCTTGATTCCTGAGGGAAGGTGCAGACAGGCACCCTGTGCCATGCTTCCAGGGGGCCCGAGACTGTGAGTCGATGGCCCAAGAAGTAGTGGTGCAATCGCCCTCTTCTCCTTTTTTAAAAATGGGAAACATCCTTGCAGCACTGAAACCCATACCAGCAGGTTTCAGGTGTGAAGCCCACAGTGAGAAAGGGCCATGGGAGTAACAGAAATCTGTGGGGGTGAGTCTGCTGAACCTTTGGCCACATTCGTTTTGACAACCAGTCCATCCCGCTGAGACCTCGCCCTGGGAGCCACGCCTGCCTCCTCCGCAGGACATTGCCTCGCACGTGTTGGCAATGTTGCTGGGGTAAAATGTTGCCGCTGAGTACTATTTCAGAAGGGAGACACAAGATCTAATATAGCGCCTTCACAGATATTTTGTCCTTAGGTCACCTCTCAATGTCTCCACGGCAAAACAGGCTCGGTAATGAATCATGTAGTTTTCAGAGGAAGACCACAGTGATCATAGATATGAATGCAGTTTGTAGCCCAAACTGAATTTCAAATGTAAGGCTTTGTTAGTAAAGGGGGTCTCCTACCGCTCTTTATAAATGCCATGGTATAACATACAAACAAACAAAACCACTGTCAACAAATCAAGAGAAAGATAAATCTGAAATTAGATAGTGGTGGTGGTTGCACAATCTTGTGAACATCCTGGAAACCACTGATGGTTAAAAAAAAAAAAAAAAGGAAGGAAACATAGACATCTTTCTAAATTGGAAAAACAACAAAAGATGAAGGGAAATTACTTATTTGGAGTGCATTTTATGTCAGGGCCTCTTCTTTAGCTATTGTGTCTTAATTTCACCTTCCCCATAACTTGAGATGTAGTTATTACCCAGACTTTTTAGGAAAATGAGAGTTTCAATACCTTGTCCAAGGTCACAGGGCAATGAATTACCTTGTGCAGGATTTGAATCGAAGTTTTCTTGACTTTTAAACCTGAGCCTTTCCACCGTACCATGCTGCTCCTAGGCCTAATCAGAAGCTCAAAGCAAATACAAGCATCACCAATGAGATCAGACCCATGTATTCAGTCTCCCCTAAGGACTCTGAGTGGAGGAACTTGAGGGATCTCCTTGACATCGGTCCTCAAAAGTGAAGTGTCCCTCTTCTGGAGAACAGGCCACTATGTGTCCTGCACTTATACCTTCATTGTAACCTTCCCGTGTCTATTTGCAATCTCAGTTCAAAACCCTGTTTTGAGTTAAATGAGCCCCATAAGTTCCCCAGCCAAACGTTTACTGGCTTCCAGCTTAACATAAGCTTGTATCTAATCAGTGTAGACGTTGAAACAAGTTCCATGCTGGCAAATTCCCAGAGCAAAAGGAGGTAAATGAGAACAACATGAATGAGACAACCATGGGGGGACAGTGTAATCAACGCTTGGAGGGACATGGCCGTCTCCTGCTGAGATGGAAACACGTCTGTTTGTAGGTGTCCTGGTACCTCTAACCACCCCCTCATCCTCAAGAACAAAGCCTTCCTGCATTTCACACCACTTCTGCTGGAGATCATTTTATAACAACATCAGTGGAGAAATCTCAGATCCTGGTTTTTACTTTCATTAAAAACATAAAAGGTAGCAGCAGACATTGCTGGTGTCTCACCCTTGACCCCTCAGATGCTCACCATGAACCCTGTGACAGTAAACAAAATCCCTGAGGATTTTGCCAGACGGGGGAGTATGACAGACCTGGGTTTGAGGCAAGTAGGGTGTGTGAGAGAGCGAATCCAATGACGGCTCTCATCTAAAGACCGGATGGATAACCAATCAGATGGACAAATGGCCTAAGACTGGGCTGATACATATCAACAAGTAGCTCAGTATCCTAACACGTTGGTTGGAATAATCAGAGGCACGCATGTCAAACTCACAGCCCGCGGGCCTCATGCAGCCCACAACGAATATTTTTGCGGCCCAGCCAATGTAACGGTGTGAGCAGTTATTTACAATTATGAAAGGAAATAAGTCTCCTGTCTGATCCAGAATTACTGACATTCACCTTGGGTCAGTTTTGAAAGTAATCACTGCGAACAAGATTTCCCCCGAAGTAGGAAAGATGGTAGCAGAGAAGAGATGCCAAAATGTCTGGAAGAAAACATTAATTTTATCATTGCTCTTGTTCTTTTATTTTTTTAATGCTATGCTTTTTGAAATAAACCTATGTTTCTATAAAAAGTGAAGCTTTTGTTTTTTTGCGGCCCACATAAACTTAAACCTTGTTTATTTGGCCCGTGTTAGCCTTTGAGTTTGACATGCTTGCTCTACCCTGTCCCCAGAGTTCTCGAGCTCTAGGCAACCAGTATGACAAGGCATCCTGTCTTGGCATCCTTCACTCCCCGGTCTCACTTCCCCATCCCTCTCCTGCAGTTTTCTGGGATTATCTCCCAAGTGTCTACTTGCATTAGAATCTTTGTCTCAGAGGTTTCTTCAAGAAAGAGCAGACAAGGGTGACACACACCCAGGACAAGAAAAGAAAATAAGCTTTTATGCTAAGCAAAATCAGCCAGTCAGAGAAAGACACGTATCACATGATCTACTCATATGTGGAATCTAATGAACAAAATAAACTGATGAACAAAATAGATCCAGAGACATAGAAGCATGGAGCAGACTGACAAATCTCAGAGGGAAGGCTGGGATGGGGGAGGGGAGAGATTAACCAAAGAACCTGTATGCGTATATGCAGAACCCATGGACACAGACAACAGTGTGGTGAAGGCCTGGGAGAGGAGGGGAGGGGGTTAAAGGTGGGAGGGAAGGGGGAGGTCTGTAATACTTTCCACAATAAAGGTAAATTTAAAAGGATTTCAAAAAAGAAAATAAGCTTTTGATCTTTTTCTCTGTTCTTCCTGTTGAACTTGGATTTCCTTCATCCCTTCAGGACTTTTCCTCCATTGACTAATCTCTTGAGGCCCCAAGGTTTTGCTGGCCATCCGTAAATTAAGTGGTCCCCCCTCCATGGCCACTCCTACAGATAGATGGTAGAGTTTATTAGGTCTCTCTTTACCTGACAAGTTAAATATGGCAACACACAGAATGACAGAAATGTGCAGGCAGGAAGCTGAGACCAACAGGGCCTCCATGTCTGCCCAAGAGTCTCACCCAAGGTAGGAATCATGCTCTTTAGTCCCAAGTGGTGCTGTGCAGGGTTCTCCGCCCTCAACCCATTCCCTGCATGGTGCCATCTTCACCTTTGATTGTCCTCTCAGTACCAGTCTGGCTAAGTTACCCCCAACCCCTCTATAGGTCTCTATCCCCAATGACTTTACCCCAATCTTCTAAATACTGGGTCAACCACAAAAGAAAATGACCACCAAATTCTTTCTGAAATGCTGTGTTGCAGAAGATCACTCCTTTCTTCTCCAAACAAGATGCTCTTTGGTCACTGAGCTGAATAAAGTCTTCTTAGTTCCTGTATGTCACTCCTGCCAAATTTCTTCGCCTGTATCAGAAATAGCTCCTCTGTTTCTCTTCTTTCAAAGAAATCCCTGCCAAACACAGTGCCATGGCCAAGGGCATAGTCAGCTATGAAATCACCATATCTCTGCCCCAACGCCATTCTGATGGTACTGGGGCACGGGGCGTATCTTGCTCACCCGCCCAGCCTCGTGTCCGCCCTTTGGGGTACTGCTAGCTTCCTTCCCTAATTCGTATTTGCAGGAACCCTCCCACAGGCAATTCGCTGTTCTGGGAAGATGAATTGGGAGAAGACAGTTTGGACATTATTTAGGTTCTCTTTTGATTATATAGGAGAACACAAAGCAAAGAATGCTGGGAAGATGGATACAATGCATTACTCAAGTGTCTCGATTTGTGCGGACCCTTTAAAGGCCTGCATTGTTTGCCTAAACTGTTACAACCCCCCCTTCCAGTTAGTACAGGGAATGCTGTTTATATCAATATTTAAATATGCCATTTCCCCCAGATGAACAACAACAGACTCACTTAAAGTTATTTTATTATGATGAACAGATATTTGGACACTTTAGAACTCCACTTGCTATACAAACAACTCTAATAATGCTTCGGCTGAGCATGTAAATACATATTTAAACAATTTAAAAAACACATTGACTACATAATTTGTATTTGTTAGTGCATAAAAGAAAGGACTTTTTATTTAGTGTGCCAAATAATGTGAATTTGGAAGCCTTCTGAAAGGATGCATTATTCATGTGGAAGAGAAACAAGATCAATAAATGAAAATTCAAATAAAAAGAAAATGCATTATGATCCTGCACTCAGACAATGGTTGTCTTGTGCATTATTTACTCAAGGAGAAGACACAGGGAAATGGCCCTTTTGGAACTGGCTACGGACTGAATCAGAAATGCTTGCTTGGGCTGCTTGAAAATCACAGAGCTGTACGTTTCTAAAATTCTATTCAGTTTCTGTGTGTGATTGTAAAATTATTTTAAAAATTCAACAACACAATATGTTTGGGAGATTAAGATATTATTATGATGTTATTTTGTTATCACATCACTCATTTCACTGCTACATGGTATAGAGGACACGTTAAGGTCCTGAGTAGGGTTCTGGGGAAGTCCGACCGCTGCTTAGAGAACTGGTCAAGTGTGTTTATGACGGCGGAGAAAGAAAAAAGTATCGATTCTCACATATCTCGGAAGCTTCCTTCATTGTCACATAAGCAGAAATATTGATTAAGCGGTCAGACACCCTGGGTCAAATCTTGTCTCTCTAACACCACTGGTAGTTCTGTAATGCTTATTATTAACTTCTCTGGGCCTTGATTTGTTACCTGTAAAATGGGGGGTTCCTGATAGTATGACCTCTTATGTTTGATGGGAAAATGAAAGGCAACTCTTGGCCCAGCACCCACGACAGGGGAGTTACCCAGGCGTGTTAGCAATAAGAACCTAGGAGTAGCACTGCCCTGCTCACAGGCCATTGAGCGGCAAAGCACATGGCTGACCTTCACGTAGAGAGTACGTGCACTATAGTTTCCCGCAGAAAAATATTATTCCAGACATTCTGCTGCCTATTTCTGATCAAATATTATGAGAAATAACCTTCATGGGACATTGTTTGAAAATAGCCTATATTTTATCCTCTGCACAAGACGGACCTTCAAAAAGCTACGACTGAAATTATAGAATTGATATTATTGAATTCATTTTGTTGAGTTATATGTCATGTCATCAGTTCACATGGAAGTGCAAAAAAGAAGTAGCTCTAGGGAATTAAATATTTACTCATCATAAGGGTGTCTTGAGGATGCTAGGTACTTTATTGCATGGTTTCTCCTTCTGTGAAGATCTTTTCATTATTAAGACTAGGAAAAATACTTTTTAGTTCATTTAAAGATTGTATCACGCTCAGTTTTTGTTGGGCACTGTTCTGGGTACTGAAAATAAATAGTGAAAAAAAGAGAGATGAATTTCTGCCCTGTGTGATGCAGTTTACATTCTACCTCCCTGACAACGAGTTTATTTTTATCTATGGAAACTGAAAACCTTATAACTGGCTTGGTTTAACTCTTAGTTTTCGCTTATAGCAAGTTCAGAGCCAAATGATGCAGATCCTTATAGCATGCAACCTAGTGTACTAACTTTACTCCTCTTTTCTCATCTATTTCTTTATGATTCTGCTGAAAAATGCGTGTTTCCATATGCAACCTCAACACCCCTTGGGAGAACCATAGTTAAGAATTTATAAATTTATCAAAGAAATGAATAAACAAAGAAACCCAACAAGCAAACAGAGGTCGATGTGGATTCAAATAACTGTAAATTAGATCTTCCTACATCTGGAATGGCCATCTAGTCATATTCCCCATTACCTCCCACCTTTGGCCTCAGAGCAACAACACACTGCACTTCATTCACTAATTTAACAGAGAATCCCTGACCATCTGCAATACGCCAGGCTCCATTCAAAGTGGAGGGATTAATAGTGAACAAGACAGATTAAGACAATGCTGTCTGGAAGCCTATATGTGTTTGGAGGCCTCACCGACATGTCCAATAGTCAAAGACCTTTAGGGCAAGGATATCACATGTTCTTTCCAGGGCTGGGTCTTGGATTGAACGTCCCTCACTATTTAGTACTTTGATCTAAACATTCAAGTTGCAGTTAAAGGCAAATTTATCTTGTTTTGTACTCAAAGGAGATTATTTTTTTTTTTTTAAGAAATCATGTGCCTATCCTATTGCTGTGGACTAAATATTTGTGTCCCACCAAAGTTTAAACCCTAATCCCTAATCTGATGGTATTTAGAAGGGGATATTTGGGGGCAATTAGGGTTAGATTAGGCCACGAGGGTGAAGTTCTCATGATAAGACCAATGGCCCTATAAAAAATAGAAGAAACACAAGAATGATTCTCATCCCTATCCACCCACCACCCGCTAAGTTAGGTCACATGAGGACATAACGGGAAGAGAGCCCTCATTAAGAATTGACCCTGATTTCAGATGTCTAGCCTCCAGAGCTGTAAGAAATAAATGTCTGCTGTTTAAACCACCTACTCTGGGGTATTTTGCTACAAGAGGCCTGAATGGACTAAGACACATATGATGAAGGAACTCAGCTGACATAGTTGTTGTGCCAATCGTCACTGATTAAACTCACAGAGCTCCACAGAAAATGGTGTGCAGTTTTGTTGGCACCTCTTTATTCAATAAATGTTGTGAGACCACTAAATCCAGACACTGCCAGTAGTTGGGGATGCAGTGACGACTAACAAGACGGGCTTTAGCCTTACAGTTTGATAGGACATACAGTCAAACAAATGGGTATTTCTACAACAGTGTTCTCAGTCCTAGAGAAAGGAAAAGGATGGTGTTAAGGGCTCACATAAGCGCACCTAAAACAAAACACACACAAAAAGAAGCACACCTACTTGGAGCAAAGACTTTCCAAATGAAGTAATGTCTAAACTGACTATTTTTTTTTTAAATCCTCACCCGAGGACTTATTTATTTACTAGAGGGCCGGTGCACAAAAATTTGTGTACTTGGGTGGGTCCCTCAGCCTGGCCTGTGCCCTCTCGCAGTCTGGGGCCACTTCCCCTGGCTGCTGGTACGAGTTTTCCTCCGGCGCCCGGAACCCAGGCCTTCGCTCTTTGCCGGGAGGGGCCGACACGGCGGCCGAGGGACTTAGCTCCTCGCTCGCCACACGCGGGCCCCGGGGACGTGGCAGAAGCTGGCACGGCGGGCTTCCCTCTTTGCTCTTTGCTTGCCACGCTGGCCTTCACTCGCTGCTCCTGCTCGGGGCCGGCTGACTTCGCTCCGTTGCTTAGCGCCTACGTATGCAAATTAACCGCCATCTTTCTTGGCAGTTAATTTGCATATAGCCCTGATTAGCCAATGGGAAGCGTAGCGAAGGTATGGTCAATTACCCTTTTTGTCTTTTATTAGATTATATTTATTTATTATTATTTTTTTTTTTTTAGAGAGAGAGAGAGAGGAAGGGAGAGAGAGAGAGAAACACTGATGTGAGAGAGAAATATCAATAGACTGCCTCCCATATATGCCCCAACCAGGGATTGAAACTGCAGACTTGGGTATGTGCCCTGACGGGGAATCAAACCTGAGACCTGTATACAGGATGACATCCAACCAACTGAGCCACACTGGCCAGGCCTAAACTGAAATCTTAAAGATGAGTAAGAGTGCCCTAACCAGTTGGCTCAGTGGATAGAGCGTTGGCCTACAGACTCAAGGGTCCCAGGTTCGAATCCTGTCAAGGGCATGTACCTTGGTTGCAGGCACATCCCCAGTGGGGAGTGTGCAGGAGGCAGCTGATCGGTGTTTCTCTCTCATTGATGTTTCTAACTCTCTATGCCTCTCCCTTCCTCTCTGTAAAAAATCAATAAAATATATATTTTTTAAAAAGATGAGTAAGAGTACTCTAGGTAAAGTATGTATATAAGCATGAAGTCCCAGGGGATATGTCCCAGATATAGGGAAGAACTAACAGAAAAAACTTGGAGTACCAGAATATCTAGCTCCTTAGGAAAACCAAAAGTAGTCCACTATGCATGGAGAGTATGGCGGGAGGAACTCTCAGGACAGAGCTCTCAGGAGCAGCAACACAGAACAAGTAGGAGAGAATAGCTAAGGCTGTGGACGGTGAGTGGACCAGAAGCAGGAGAGTGCCCTGGAGGGGTCACTGTCATGGAGGTCGAGGCGAGGCATCAGGCGGTTACCAAGGGGAGTGGGTGGCCAGCATCACAAGCTCAAAGTAAAGAGGGAAAAGTGCCCAGGATTAAGCAAAGAGGAAAAGAAGGCGGCGGACAAATGGGAGGAGAGCAGTTTTAACGAAGTGTCATTGGCCCTGAAGAGAGGGAATTGCATTACACAGCAGGCTTCCCCCACCTGAGACTTCTGCCTTCAACACTGCAGCAGGTATGCAGTATGTATGCGGATAAGTACATGCATGCTCACACTTAAGTATGTGTAGGGGAGACAAAGAAAACATTAACCATGATACTCCTTGCATGGCGGGGTGTATCTGAGTAGTGAGATAATATCCAGTTTTTGTTTATTTCTTTATCAAATTCTACATGTTATGTTTTCTACATTGAACAGCTACTATTTTTGCAAGCATAAACAACGAAATTAATTTGTAAAGTTGACTTACACCAGGAAGGCATGGCAGTACCAAAGCTGCAGAGCTGGTTGTTCTATCTATGAACTAAAACCTAAGTGCAGCCTTATTTTCATGTCAGTTTATCCAAATACATTTTCCCGAATTTTCCCTTCCCTCACCTGTGACGCTTCACATGCTTAGACACCAGCGAAGGTTTTGTCTGAATAAGACAAACCGGTTTTATGAGGCTAGAAGACATCTTCCCATTCGGGGTCATTATTGTATTGAAAAGTTGCCCTGGATTCAGACAAGCTTTGAACATATACAAAAACTGACTTTTCATTGCCTTTCCTCCCTTTATGTGCAGTAGGAATTTAAAAAATAAATTGTTAAGGTAACATTTGCCTCACTGAGTTCCAGCCAAAATTGGTAAAAGGGCAGAAAACTCACAATGATCACTTGGCATTATAGGTACCCTTTTTCAGTTAGAATATTTAGAGAAAGAAAATCTCTGGCAGAGAGAAACACTTTTCAGATCTAATGAAAAGAAACAGTCTGTTAAATTTTAAGATCTTTTGGGAAATGAACTGCTAACACACTCAGATCACAGAAGACAGGTGGTTAGGACCCACAGACGTAAGTAGCCCCAATGCGTGATGCCCACACATACTCTCCTTCTCCCCTTCCCCTTAGCAAATCCTCAGAGGGATGACAGCTGGGTGATTCCTACCGACAAACCAGAAAAATCGAAGAATTTAAGTTCCTTCCTGGAACGCATCAGACACGTGATTAAAAAGGAAAGCAGAATTCTCTCTCCCTTCCTTCTCCACCCCACACATCTCCCACGGCTGGCTCAGCAGCCAGTGCCATGGCTTTCTAAGCTAATCAGGAGTTCCTGCAAACTTTCCGAGGAGCAAGCACGGGGAGACTGGATTGAGAAATAGATTCAGCTTTCCTATTTGGCATATTTTCTATCTCCTTCAACCACAGGATAAATGATGTTTATGACAATTTTTAAAACAGCATAAAAGAAAAGCAGGATACCCAGTTCTATATCCCTGTGAACCCCATGTATATAAACTGATGGATGCCCCATTGCAGCCTCTGACTGTTGCTGCAACCGTGGAACACTCTTAGAAAGCAATCATCATAATAATTAAAAGCCATTGCAGTCCTTATAGATGTTTTATAAAGAACGTCGGAGTATGTGTACAGACGTTGTGTGTACCACCTAGATTGCACTGCCCGGCCAGAGACACTCCGTCTTCTGGTTTCCAGGAATGTTGCCCTTGGCTACAGGGACTGCCCTGCCCAAGGTCATGCCCCTGTTCCCAGGGACAGCCTCTTCCAATGGCTGGTCGGTGCTGCCATACAAACATCCAGCCCCCTTGCCTCAATGTGGGGCAATTCTGAAGGGCCGTTTCTGTTTCAGATGAAGCCTTTGTGGAGAATGCATCATAGTTCACCTTTTCCCTCTGCTCCAACCCGTTTCCCTCACTCCCTCACAGGTGCTATTCTAAGAGCTCCGCCAATAAAATTCCTGCAAGCATATCTCCTTCAGGGAACCTGTCTCCTGAAGGATTCACTAGGGCAGGATAGATTATTATCTGCAAATGCATGGCTTTGGGAGCATTGCATCTCCATACCTGCTGACGTCAGGCTGGGCCGTGTCATTTTAGCACAGCAAGGTGAGAAGTGGCAAATGCCACTTGCCAGCAGGAGCTGTGAGAGCCCTCAAGTAGTGCTTCTACCATCTTAGTCTTCCCTCTGCCTGTCATAGAGCATTCAGGACGGGCCCTTCAGCCTGGGATCAGCAACGAAGAGGATACAGAGCTGAGTCAGAGGGGCCCACAATGAATATGTCATGTCAATGAAAAGTAATGTTGCTTCAAGACACGAAGATTTGGAGATTGACAGTGCACTATAGCAGTTCAAGTGGGGTGATATAAAGAGATCCAAATTATAACCTCAAATGATACTTTTAAAAATTCCCTTTCCCTTTTACCTTTACTGTAAATATCTCTAACATTTAGCACCTGCCATGAAACTCCTCTTTCCACCAATGAAATTGAACTGCCCACCAAAATGCAACTTCAATTCTCTATACCCACCTGAGCGAAACAACATTGAGAAATGAGGTCACTGCCTGAAAGTAGCAGGACACAAGATTAATATTCAGAAATCGGTGGTGTTCTCATACACCAATAATGAACTATCAGAAAGAGAAATTAAGAAAACAATCCCACTGATTATTGCAAAAACAACAACAAAATAAAGTAGCTAGAAATAAATTTAACCAAGGAGGTAAAAGACCTATACTTTTCAGTATTGGAAGGAAACTGAGGAAGACAGAAATAAGTGGAGCCCAATAGAACCTGGAACCATGGTAACCAGGCAGCCCCATTCTATAACTGCCCTTCCCGTCTCACTCGGACAGAGACACTGGAGAGGACACCATGTTTCCGTGTTGTCTCCCAGTGTGCCGAGGCCGAGGCCTCAAGAGAGGCAGCGATGGACTCCGCCCAGAGGCCTGTGGCCCTTTGCACGGCGGGACCCAGAGGTAACACAGGGAGGCCCAGGGAGGTTTTGTTTGGGCCAGGCCACCACTCTGACCCCATCTGAGCAACCCTATGTCCCCTCCCTGTGTGTGTATGTGTGTGTTTGTGTGTGTGTGTAGAAGGGGGGTGCATGTGGGGAGGGCCAGGAACAGCTTGAGTCCTCCCGACTGGCTGCCAGTCATTGTCATTGCAGAGCTCAACCCAGGTCAAGGAGGAGTAGCAGCTGATTAACTAAGACCCCCACCCATGTCCAGCAGCGAGGGGCTGGTGAGCCACACCACTGAGGGCCTGAGCAGGCCTGAAGTGAATGTGGCCACCTGGGGGTCGGGGGAGCCAGGGCCAGTGGATGGACTCCTCCACTGAAGCCACCCAGGCCCCATAAGCCTCCAACCTTGAAGCTACTGTCTCGGCTGGCAGCTCACACATGTTGACTCCAACCTGGAGCACGGTGCCCATGTTAAACAAACCTGGCCTGATGAGCTGGAGCCCAAGGAGGCAGAGCTCAAGGGTGAGGAGGTAGAGGAGGTGGGGGTGGGCTGGGGGTGGAGGTGCATGTGAGCTTATGGGGAAGGGTTGGTGCAAACACACAGGGAGCACCCCAGAGGCTGGCCAGGAGCAAAGACCAGCCTCAGACCACACATCTGCTGCCTGCCTGCCCTGGAAGACGTCCTGTGGTGGGTCCTGGGCTGTGGCCATGTTCTGTGTTTGGGGGACACATGAAAACACAGGCATATGGGTGACCTTTTCCTCTCAAAAATTCAGCACCAGCCCAGGAGGCGGAGGCGGCTCCTCCTGTACCACCTCAGTCCATCCTGGGGCAGACCTGGAGGCATGTCCACCTCCAGCGGTCCTGCCACCTCCGGCAGCCGCTCCAGCTGCAGCTGTGGAGCAGGGCTGGCCTGGGCAGCATTTGCTGACCTAACTGAGGACCCTCCACCCCTGGCTGAAGAAAGCTCTCCGGAACCTGCCCTGAGGAGCAGCAGCCTGTGGAAAATGCATCAGGGCGGCTGGGAAATATTCCTCACAACCCAAGGGCAGAGCGAGGTGTCACATCCCTGTGGTGCAGAAAACACTGGAAAGTCGGTGCTTCTAAAGGGACACAGGGAAAACACAGGCACTTCCAACGAGAGGCAGGGCACCCGCCAGTACATGTCAGAGAAGCCCCCCTCCCCGATGGAGACACACCCACGGTCAACACTGTGGGGAGAGCACTGTCACCTTCAGACTGGCAGCTTCTGGGCTGGTGGGGACCCGCCCTGGGGACAATGTGAGGCAGCAGAGGCCCCAGCAGGTCCCCTGGGGAGAAGGGGAAGGCCCCTCCTCTGGGAGAACAGTGAGCAGGACCTGCCAAGGTCCCACAGGGGCACAGCTGCACTGGCAGGGCTCCCCCTAGGAGGTTCCCCACAGAAACTCTTGCACAATTGATGTATTTTTGAGACTCCCCGTCAGAGCACTGATGAAATAGCTGGGAACTAGAAAACGCAAAATATGCATGGCGATGGGACGGGCTCCACCAATCCTGGTCCACATGGACGAGAGAAACTGAGCAGCTAAAGTGGGTTCAGGGCCTGAGTGGAACAGGGAAGGGATTAAGCAAAAACAAAATCAAACTCGTAGGCACAGACAATAGTGCGGTGATTGCCAGAGGAAAAGGAGGATGGAGGGAGGTAGAAAATAAATGGGGGATAAGCAGTGACTGAAAGGACTTGACTTTGGGTGGTGAATAGACCATACAATATGTAGATCATATATTAGAGAATTATACACCTGAAAACCATATAAATCTATTAACCATTATCATCCTAATAAATTCAATAAAAATAAAATAAATTTCAAATGCAATTCAAGCAACATAAAAATTTAAAATACATTTTTGCACTCTTAATAGACCTTAAAGTAAGAATGATTTTGAGGATCTATGTGAGCGTGTGTGGATTTTGTAAAATCCAGCATTCTATAAAGAGTGCTGTCAAAATACTGCAGCATCATTAGTGTAAAATTTGTTAATGCCAAGGACACATCTACTTTTCAAATATTATAAGTAATAAAATGTCCAATTACTATAAAAAGGAAAACAGAGGAATGAGCAGGAAATTCTGAATCTTAAATGTTGGTATACAAAGGGGAGCAGGGGAACAAGAAAAGGGAGAGGCCTACTCCCCAAAGATAGAATTCCTTAGCAGACTGTGGGAGAAGGGAGGAAGGATTGGACATGAGCGCAGACTTAACATATTTGCATTCACCCTCATAACACACATAAGAGGGTGGGGGAAACCTATGCCAAGAAATACAACCAGAATGACCAAGACCCAAAGGTTAGCAGTAAAGTGGAACCTAATTTCTCGAACATCTCTCATCTAGAACAATTTGCTTCTCAACCTGACAACCCTTTCAGGCTGATACCTGTATGACCAGTCATGCATCTCTTGGGTGACAAAGGAGAGAATGCGTGAATAGTTTATCACTGTTAAAATCTCAGGATATTGTGCTGTGAATATTTTCGTGTTTTGTGGTTGTTGTTTTGTTGCTGCTTACAATTATTGTTAATTTTTCATTTTTTACTGTACATTTTCTTTCCTTTTTCTTAAATTTTCATTTACATTTCATGTCCTTTTTTGTTTTTAAAGTGTTTGTTTATAGATTAAACATAACAATAGACATGTACTGCATATAAGAAAGGTTAAAACAGAGAATCATTTGGGGGTCTGGAATGGATAAATTCAATTTACAGTATTTCTAATGGGGAAAAAATGATTCGGTTTTTGAACAGCCTTCTGGGACGAATTAAGTTTGAGAAATGAGGTTCTACTGTATTTGAAAGGAGGAATTATGGGAAGGTTCTTTCTTCTATAGTTTTAGTTTTCTGTAATTGCAAAAGTATTTATCATGAACACATATCCTTCCATGACTAGAAATTAAAGACTTTGAAAAGAGAAAAATATCCCTGAGCTACAAAACTGCTATCTGTCCCCACCCATCTCCCTGAGCTCTCCCATGGAGGTCTGGAGGCAAGCTCAGGCGATGGGGACAGAGTGGAGGGTTTTGTGTGTGTTTTTTAAAAAAAAGCATGTATCAAAACCAGGAAGAGGGATGAAAATGCAGTGTCAGGTAGTATGAAAAAGATGGTATTTCAGGATGATAAGCATTCTGGGGCAGAGCACGTGGGCAAGAGGACAAATAGAAGACAAGGCTGAAGAAAGCCAGGGGCCTGGCTTGAGGATGTAACAGTGATGGGCAGAGGGCCTCCCAGAAGTTTATAACTAGTCCATGGCACTGTGGCATTCTCAAGACACTCACAGCTTTCTGTATTTGAAAGGGGAAAATCCTGGTGGAATAATCTAGAAGTTTCTACTTATTTTGTGAAAGTCGCTCTCTATCTCGAGGTTTTGCTGTCCTCTTGACGCTGGCTAGAAGTTTAATTATTAACTCAAAGACTCATTTTTTAAAATTCAAAGACAGTAATGAGAGATGACTTCCTACTGGCCCCACAGAAATCTGCATCCATTTTTTTTTTTTCCTGAAGGAGACCCAAACATCAAAATCACGATGATGGAGACATACATTAATGAAGATCTTGTTTCTGAATCCATGTTCTATGGATAGAGTCTCCGAATCTCAGGCATGCTATGACACTGCGTCGTTTACAAGGCCTTTTCAAGTTCATTACCGCATTTAATTGATTCCTATCAACAATATTGTGACAGAGGCCTTGCCAGGTCCATGTTACAGGTGAAATGGCCTTGAGGTGAAAGTGGGTGTGTCCACTGTAGAATGCTCTGAACCTGGTTTGTTCTGAATTTAAATTGTGGTTCTACGACTTATCAGCTGGGTAATCTGTTTAATCTCTTTGAACCTCATATTCGGAATGTTTGACAAGGGATGATGAATATGCCTAACAGGGTTTTGTAAACACTTCAGTGAGGTTATAGCCCATTATAGTGGTGGTAGGAGAGCCGTGATTATTCTACTGTTAAGTCAGAGATTTGGTCTGGCTCCTATTCTTAGGGCTTATATTTTGCCACCACGTTTCAGAAGATGATGTTATTATTTCAATATATGAGTGGATAGTGCTATACATTTTTAGTTTTTAGATTACTAGGAATGAGCACTGTAGCTGAGGCAAAATTTTTTCTTCTTTTGAAATGTGATTTCACTGATTTTTAGAAAGAAAAAAGCATTTTTCTCTAACGTCATCAGATCTTTTAAAAGAGGAGAATCCCTGAATGTACTCCACTGTTAAACTCTCCCATAAAAGCGTGACTTTAATGCTTAACTAATTATTTCAAAGCTGTATTCGATTATGAAATAAACACCCTGGAGGCAAGTGTGTGATACTTCCTTTATCTTTCCACGCTAAGAACAGAACACTCTGTACTCCTACTCCACTCAAAGTAGGTGTCTGTGAAGGTTTCTTGGGTGAATTTTGAATCTTGAGGGATAATATGGCTGAATGGACCCTTCACAGGACCAGGGTGAGCTTTAGTGTGTGGAAGCTCTGTGCTTTTTAATTTGTCACAAATTAGACAATATGAAGGACTTTCCTTAATCTCCATGTGAGGCTATTTTCCTTCTCCTTCCCTTGTATGTAAAGGTTGTTTCACAATATGGGGACGCTCTTCTGAGGCAAAAGGGTTATTAATTATTTCTCATGAATTAAAGGGGCAGAATCAGAGGGGACACGCTTTCCCTTTGAAGTTGATCAGTTCTTTTAAGCTAGATCAGGTTTCAGAGCAATTAAAGGCACCATCGCTGAGCATTCCTGTGGAAATGGACCTCTTCTCTCAGACTGTTTAAGGGTTTGGCTGATACATGAGAGGTTTTCGTAGAGGAAGTTTTCCCGTTTGTCTTTATTTTAAGGGTTCCTGGTGGGATGTTGGAGCAGAATGCACATTTGCAGTCCTCCACTCATTAGGCAAATGGAATGTTTCCATGTTTAAATTTAGCAAAAAGCAAAACAAGAACAACAACACTCCCTCCCCGCACGGGGGGCATTTGCACTCAGGGTGCTAAATAGCCTTTTCATATTTGACTCACCATCCTCAAAGTTCTTACTAGGAAAGCTTGAATGTCCTTGGGTCTATTGTCAAATTTTGTTTTGTTAATCCTCACCCGAGGATATTTTTCCTTTGATTTTTAGAGAGAGCAGAAGGGAGAGGGAGAGACAGGGAGGCACATCAATGTGAGAGAGGCACATCGATTGGTTGCCTCCTGCACGCACCCCAATCAGGGCTGGGGAACCTGCAATCAAGGCAAGGTATGTGCCCTTGAGCGGAATCAAACCTGGGATCCTTCAGGCTGCGGGCTGACGCTCTATCCACTGAGCCAAACCTGACAGGGCTATTGACAGATTTCTTAGTTTCATTTTTGGCTCTTTTATCATGCTACTTGTCAAAGACAAACCTTACATGTTAATTTCCCCCCGACATTATGGGGCCATGAAAGGATCATTGAATGGCCGCTGTGCGCACTGGTCCTGAGTCTGGACTGGCTTCCTCGGGGCTCTGTTCACAGGTCAGGGGATCAGGCTCTTTTCACATGAAGGATGTCACTTACATGGAAGACTGTGAAACTGGCAAAACAGGGGTTCATAGAGTATAGCTCCAAGGCTCCAATTCCTTCAAGTCTATCAATATTTCTGCTTCTGCTTTTATTTCTGAAAGAAGCACTCAACATATCTACTTCCTTCCTATCCAACGATTTTACCTTAGCAAAAGCTGTAGGGGCCCAAAGACTACCTGGGTCTTCTCCTCCTTATTGTAGAAGGACAGTCTGTTTCCTTGTGTCTCCTGTGTGTTTGTACCTCAGAGGCGCTTCAGACTGACCACTCCCAGTTGCCCAGTCTCTCCCCTACCCAGGAAGAGATCCATGAGGGCCTTTCCCACTCACTGCCCTCACTTACTCTCTAGAACCCTCATTCAAGTCATCCCAACAGAGTACTCACTGCAATGCTTTATGTTCTCTTTTCAAACCATGACAGTGGCTCTTAACTTTTTGAAAGCCATTTACTCTACTGATTCCAAACACATTCTCCTTAAATCTGCAATGGGGGGAAATGCTAAAAATCTTCAGGTTGCATCGATGGAATACCTTTGAGTGTTGTTTGTGCTACCGACAAGATGATCTGCTACATGACCTTCTATTTACAACAGTTCTGTTGACATTCATCTTCCATCTTCCTGTGAAATAAAATGCTGGGAAGAAAGCTGTGGTCCAAGGAAGGTTACTACTGCAAGTCGACTATGTCCACAGTTTGGGGAAAACAAATCACGGGGTAAATGCTGAGGTCAAGGTGAAGGAAAAGTCAAACTAATGTCACCCATTCCAAAGGTATCTCCTGAGACTCCAGGATCAGCAGAGCTACAGGATGTTTTTGCCAACATCACAGCAACAGTAGATCAAGGAGAAGAGAAATAAACTTTGTGTCCGAGACACAAAGAGCTAGAGACCAATTTTAATTGCTGGACTGTTTGGATGGGTTCAATGCCCAATTTCCCAAATTCTTCACTAAAGACTGGTTGTCTTTTCAGGGCAAGACAAACCATCCCAAGCATCACCTGGGAGCTAAGATGAATCTGTACATTCTTTCAGGTTTCCAGGTGCACCATAATTATAAATAAGAAGGTCTGGTTGAACCCAGGTGACCCTAATTATCTTTATTAAAAACACAGATGGGGAGGTAACAGAAGCTAGTGTACAAGAAAAGCCTGTTCTTAGACCAGAACTATGTTTAAAGATAAACTAAGAGCTTAGAAAATTATATTTTGGTATAGTCCCCTGTATTTAATCCCCCCCCCCCAAATTGAGTATCTTAAATCTGGTGTGCTCTAATCCAGAAATTATTATGGGGTAGTGACTAAGGCTCTAGGACCAAACAGAGTTTATGTTCCACATCCTATATGTACAAATTGTGGAATATTAGGCAAGTTATTTAAACTTTGTAAGCCTCAATCTCTTCACCTGTATAATGGGAATACTAAAAGTTACCTGGGAAGGCTTTTGACATATTTTAAAAAGACAATGCATCTAAAGTGCTTAGTTCAGGGCTCGGCAGGCACTGAGCACATAATGAGCACTCCCTATTGCTGCTGTGAATGTGGATGATAACTGTGCACTTCAGGCCAAGTGAACCCATGTGAACTTCGTCTTCAGAGTCTGTGAGTCCCCATCTCTTTCCTTTTCACCATCTCCATTACTTCCTGTTGTGACATTGAGAAAAGCCTTGACACCTTCCATTTCACAGGCCATATCACTGAGGCACCCACACAATCCATGCAGCATTAACTGCTCCCCAGCCAAAAAAAAAAGAGTTCAATTAGAAACGTTTAAGACTTCCCTTCCCAGAGCCAGGTTCCTTCCCAAGGATTGTCCTCTTACTTGAGCCAATAATTGTGGAAAGGGAGTTTATTAGACACCTTTGGAAACAAAATATCAACTATTGTATTTTACTTTGCTTTCTATGAACACAAAATAGCCTACATGCATTCCCTGTTTAGCTCATGACACACCTATAATGAGCCCTATGTATTTCCTTTTCTACAAATTGAGGTGGTGTCCAGCTCAACAAGGCTTAGGTCATTGTAGTTTTTCCAAGACCAAGCTGCACAATGTTCCACACACTCAGTGGTACCATATAATAAATCTGTAAATCACAAGGTCCCCACAAAGTTATGAGAATCTGCATATGGGTTGATCTTGCCCAATCTGTGCTACTTGAATGCAGGTCAAATTTTAATAGAAAAATACTTTGGGAAATGAGCCTTAGATGATATGCTAGGTGTCTAGATTTCTGTTTTTTTTTTATCTTATTAGTAGGGAGCAACATTGCCAAGTGTTACTTTGTTTAGGATTATTTCACACTATATTCTATCAGTGTCACCCAACTGAATTTTGGGAAATCCCTATGAGCTGCGTAAGTGAAGGTTCTTACAAGCAGTGTCATAGGTTCAAGTTATTTTGGCTACTGCATCCTGGTGGCTCTGCCTAAAGGGCATTCACTCATTTCTGGGAGGTTGTGTCCTGGACAATTACTCACTCATGGTACAGACGTGGGGATCTATAACTGAGAATCTCTCATCTTTAAAAAGAGGTCGGGAATGGGAGAACAAACCCAAAGTCTATTGAACTCCACTGTGTGTCTGACATGGTTTTAGAGACTTTTCAAATGCCATCTCGTAACACATGAGGCACTTCCTGTATGCCTCGTAAGAACCCCATTGAGGGAATTCTGTAATGAACTTGAATTCATCTTCCAGCATCCCTTCCATGGAGTCACCATCTCTCACATGGGCCGTTAGCTCTGGTGAGCTGTCAAGTACCAACCCTACAGCCCTTGGGCACAGAGGTGGTTACGTGGTCCAGGCTGGACTAAGCAGGTTTCTTTGTGAGCTATGCCTGCTAGAACAGCAAGGATCTCGTTTTCCTGATCGGCTGAATAAAGACATTTCTCCTGCCACCTGCTGACAGGCATCCTCAGGATACAATAACAAACAGAGGGAAGTAGAACCGGGAGATAGAGAAAGTGTCAGACTAAGGAAGGTTATTTGAGCTCCTGGTTCTAATCTTGCCTGAAACTGAACACACTGCCATGGATCTCCCACATTCCCCCGCCCCCCCACTCCCCGAATCCAGTTTATTTCTGTCACGTGTAACTCAAAGAGTCCTAGACAAATAAAAGAGCGATTATATTCATTTTCTGAGTGAACAAACCAAGGCTCACAAAAGAACATTTTCTTGCCCCCAAAGTGGTGGGGCTGAGGTTAAAGCCAGATCTTTTTTTTGTCTCCAAAGTTTGTGCTTTTTCTCTCCTGATTCCTCCCTAGAAAGTCAGGAGAAGCTGTGGGTGCCTATCCAGATGTCTGAATTCTCCAAGAGTTGCATTATAACTGCAAAACAGACAAAGGGTCTGCTGTGGGCTTCACATTTGGTTTGAGCCAAGATGAGCCTGATCAAAAAAGCCTACTAACAAAAGGCCCTGGAATAGAACCAACCTGCCTGCACTGAGTGACTCCAGCTTCCCACTGGGCAGCTTGGGTGAGCAGGCAGACAAGGACCCCAGAACACTAAATCCCAGCTGAAAGACAAGTGCATGAGCTCCCTTCAGAACGAGATGAACAGAACCCTTAAGGATACACCCATGGGCAACTTCAAACATGGAGAAACAGCTCAGGCATCCTAGGATGGCGGCTAAAGGTGTACAGAGGAGTGGGAAATGGACTTCAGAGGAAATCAGGGTTGTCCTGGAGTTCCAAATCAGAGAAAGTGTGACAGGGTTCTTGGTGGAGTGAGAGATCCTGGAAAACACTAGCTACAGTAGCTAGGAATTGTCTGCAACTGTGGATAGCACTGGAAGTACTCATGATCATACTGATCCTTCCATCCATCATTCCATCCATCCATCCATCCATCCCCTTCCTCAGCAAACATTAAGTGGGCACCTATTATCTGTCAAACTTTGAGCTGAGCACTGGGAATTCAGCCAGGAAGATTGGTTTTATAGTTGGAGACCATGTGTGGCAGTCATTGGCAATTGTGTGACTATGTGTATGTGTGTGTATATCTCTGTGGAGAGAGAGAGAGAGAGAGAGAGAGAGAGAGAGAGAGAGAGAGAGAGAGAGGGGGGGGGGGGGGAGGAGGGAGGGAGGGAAAGGGGAGGGAAGACAAAGTGAAAGACAGATCTGGAGTGTTGATACTGAGGATGCTAGTATAGATTTATTTTCTTCTAGGCTTCCATCTGTGTGACAAATACTCCTCCTGGAAGGAGTAACGCCTTATTTAACCACACCTGTGTACGTAGAAATTCTGATGGCTAGCAGAAAGCCTTGGGATGAGGACCCAATGAAAGGAGAAAAAGAGCTTCTGAAATGGGAGCTGGGGACGTTGTCAAAGTCAGTTGCGCTGCTGTGCTCCTGTATCCCTGACTTGCATGAGGCATTCAGCCTGGGCCCAGTACAATTACTGGCACAGGGAGGCAGAAGTAGTCAACTCTCAATGGGTAACTAATTGGTGAGTAACATTATATGGTACTGTACTGACTATAAAACGGTTTTCATGTACATGAGCTCACCTGATCTCTCTCTATAGCAACGTGGAGAGGCAGCTCTGATTAACGTATGTTTTACATGTGGAAATTGAGGCTCATGGAACTGACTTGCCTAAGCTCACACATCCTGAAACGTGGCAGGAATGGCACCTGAGCCCCAGTCTTTTGGGTGCAAAGCTCATATCTTCCAGCTAACTGCACGCATTACTTCTGCTCCAACCCAGGAGGCTCTGCCATGAGAACCTGCTGAGAAAGAGTTTAATTAACCATCAGAGAACTATTCAGGTGGCACAGTTCCTCTTTGAAGAAGAATCCTAGCCTCAGGCAGTGTATCCCAACAGCCTTGAAAGAGCATGATTGCTCTTTACTCACCCACTAATTTGGTTAATGAGCATTTCCTTGAAGAGAAGCCATTCAACTGAGATAACACGTAAACCTCCCAGCTCAGAGCCAGTCACACAGTAGGCAATTATTGCTAAATGCAAGATCTGGACCCTGCCTGCCTCTCCAGCAATATTTCACACCACTCTTCCGCTAGTCACACTGGTCTGCTTTAAATTCCTGCAGCACGTTGTAGTAATATGTATAGGTACTATCGGACCCCAGTATAACAGATGAGAAAACGGAGGCATAGAGAGGGTAAGTAACTTGTCTAAGGTCACACAGCAAGTCAGTGGGGCAGTGAGGACTCTAACTCAGAAAGCCCTGCTTCACAGCCTACCTCCCACCACACTGACTTCCCCAAGACATTCAGTGAACAAATAGTTGAGAACATTCCAGCCAGAGACAAGAACATGTGTTCACTTCCCAGTGCTGTGAGGCTCACATGAATTTATATTTTTTTAAAAATTAGAAGACGACTGGCTCAGTTAACATTAGCCCTCATTATTATTCACGCAGAGTTCACATCAAGAACCAGATCCTCAGGGAAACTTCTTGGCTCCCACCCTGGATCCGTTCCCCTTATCACACCTTTTTGTAAAAGGTCATACTATCCTTTAGAGCACTTATCTGTTTGTAATTATATACCCACTTTTTTTGTTTTAATATTTTTATTTTCTTCTGTATCCTGGTGCCCAACCCCAGCAAAAACAAAACAAACAAACAAAAAAAAACAACCAACCAAACATACAAACAAAAAAAATCCCAACTTAATAAGTATTTCTTGAATGAATGGATGAGTGAATGAAACATTCCTTGCCGCCCTAGAGTCCTACATTTTTCTCCTCTTGGTGGGAGGAGAATTTGCGTCTTTGTTTCTCCTCATGCCATCGCGGGACTCTCACGCGTTTCCCACAGCTAATCTGCATGGTGTTTACAGGTGCCTTCTGAAAGCCGCCTACTCCCCGGTTTCTAAACCCAGCTAAGCTCTGTCTTTGAAATGTCAGCCTCTCCCGTTAAGTCTCTTTCTCCAAAGAAGTGAGAAATTCAGACAAGGAAAGTTTTCAGTTCCTCTCCTCAACATGCCAACTGCATAATGAGTCTGTGGGATTGAGTTTATTTCCAAATTTAGACCCACTCAGAGCACAATGGAGCTTCTAAACTCATCCCAGTGGATCTCAAACCCACTTCTGACTTTTAAAGATGACGTATTTTTTCTGGGTTTTGATGAGTGGTGAGCAGGAACAGAAAGTCCCAGAAAACATAGTGGTGTAGTTTCTGCGCATCATGTCCTTTTTTCCTCCTGCCCAGATGTGGTTCTTTAGATACTTCACACTCTTTCTGCTCCTGTTTTCCACTCTCTCTTTAGAGACAAAAATTTCCTTTGCCTCTCAAAGAAGCCATTTTATTTGTGGCTGCTCATAAAATGAAGACTCCAATGCCTTCAGACTCACTTTTTTTTTTTTTTTACTTTCTTGACATAGAGTTTCTTAAGTCACCTGTGCCCTTTGCTCCCTAATCTTAGCATTTTGATTTTCTTTCTTTTAAAATCACTTTTACCCACCAGCATGAGTAAGTAGGTGCTTTGTTACCTTGGTCTTTCCATCTGTAAAATTGGCTACCCCCACCTTACTGGTTAACTGTGAGCATTAAACATGAGATAATGGGTTTGCAGCAGTTTTAAAGGGGGCGTGTCTTTGTTTCTGTTGAAGCTCCAAAGACAAGAACAAAGATGAGAGCAAGGACTCCCTCATTCTAAGCAGAGATGTTGAACCAACTCAACAGGACTTTCCCCAAATCCTCTCTGCCCTTGAGCCTCACTGCCCACTGCATTGGTGCAGTAGGAGGCATCCAACTGCCTCAGAAAAGCCACAGAAGAATGAGCCAGAGGACACCAAGCCCAGTTACAATAGCGCCAGGGACATCACTGTCCCTCGTCCTCCCCACCCCCACCACGAAGGAGACAGAGGCTGCTGAGCGAGTAGGCCAGGATGAGAGGGAAAATAAGATGAAAGAATAATTATGAAATAGCAGGACCACCTTGCCTCACCGCTTTCTCATCGCTGCTCTGCAGGGTTCATGAATCAGTCCTGTGCTGCCCAGGAAGAGAAACTTTGAATTGGATGAGAAATCGACATTTGGATATTGAAACACACTGACAATTCAAATACAGTTCCTTATTCACAACCCTCAAGGCCAAGTGGATTTCAGAAGCCATTTATGATTTTTAGGAAGGGCATGTCCTGTTATCAGTGGGTGTAGGACAGCACCCCATAATCAAACAGGCCAATAAATTGTTATCCACACAAGGTGGCTGTATGTAATGACAATAAACACCTCACATCAGTTTATGTCAGGTTTGTTCACCAAGTGACTTTGTAGAAAACTTCAAAATCGTTTCCATGTTTAGTGCTTTGGGGGCTTCAGAATTGCGGATAAGGGACTGAGGGAAGGCTCCTGGAAATGAGAATGTTTACTGATGCCTGAAAGTGACCTGAGAAGCTAAAGCATCTGCCCCAAATGTCCTCTACGTCTAGAGGCAGGAAATGTAACAGAGTGAGATGGCATGAGAGTGGTGCCAAACTCTTCTGTTCGAACCCCATCGAATTCCATTCTGTCAGGAAATCAGTTCCCTAGGAGATGTCTCTGGACGTTGCCTGTGTATTTTTGCACACAACCGGTGATTAATAAATGTTAGCTCTCCTCCCTCTTCCTCTACTTCGTCAGCAATGCTGGTGGACAGTCCACATCTTTCCCGGATGGGGAGCACACTGAAGCTTGAGCTGCAGCATTCACTTTGCTGAGGCCTTTTCCAAAGATGCAGGGCGGAGGCAGTAACTGGAGAAGGAACATGAAGCACTGTCCGGACTAGGGCCACCACCTGAGACCTGGGCCAGGGGCTGCTGTTGGGGCAGGTGAACTACCGGCACAAACCTCACATGCCCCCCCCTGGCCCCATGGCCATCTGCCCCTGGTGGGGCTCTTAAAAAATCTGGATTCTGTATTTGTCCCCAAAAAGAATTAGGTTTGGCTAGTCTGCTCTCTTCCTGAAGTCCCTTTACCCCAACTCTAGGACCTGGTGGGCAGAAGGGTGTGGCTGGGGGAGGGGGCACGGGGAGCAGCAGGAGATTTGCAGTGGAGATGGACCAACTACAGCAGCCCCCATGGGTGGCCAGGCCTGAGAATCAACAGGCTGAAATTCCTCAAGGGCTGACCCCTGATGCCCACCAAGAAAGACTACCTGAGCCAGAAACCACAGAGGAAGTTGTAGATTTATTGCTAGTGAAAACAAGTTGTAAACCTGAAACTTCTCTATAAGGTAAATAACATGTTTAGCAATGCTGCTAGAATCTTGGATTATCTATTACCTCCATAGAAAACTATTAGAAAACTGCTATTATACAAAGAGGCAATATGCAATACTCAGCCACATATGAAGAAAAAGTCTTATTGAAACATGCATGCCAGGCAAAACCAAGACATTATATTTTTCTGGATTTTTGTGAGGTTTGTGATATATACCAACAAAAAGTTTATGATTTGGTATAGTTTATTATTCTATTCAAAACAATTATTGAGGTTCATATTTAATTTTGTTGTAATATTTTATTCTATTATTAAGATTTTATTATATACTAGAGGCCTGGTGCATGAAATTCATGCACAGGAGGGAGGGCCCCCTCCGCCCAGCCTGCACCCTCTCCAATCCGGGACCCCTCGGGGGATGTCCAACTGCCCATTTAGGCCCGATCTAGGATCAGGCCTAAACCGGCAGTCGGACAGTCTTCCCACCAGTGGTTCTCAACCTTCCTAATGGTGTGACCCTTTAATACAGTTCCTCATGCTGTGGTGACCCCCAATTTCATTGTTACAAATTGAACATAATTAAAGCATAGTGATTAATCACAAAAAAAATATGTAATTATATATGTGTTGTCTGATGGTCTTAGGCGACCCCTGTGAAAGGGTAGTTTGACCCCAAAAGGGGTCGCGACCCACAGGTTGAGAAGTGCTGCCTCTCACAATCCGGGACCACTGGCTCCTAACTACTTACCTGACTACCTGCCTGATCACCCCTAACTGCCCCCACTGCTGGCCTGGTCGCCCCATGCAGCCCGCTGCTCAGTTGTTTGGTCAGCCCTCACTAGCCGCCCTGCCGCCCTGGTCGCCCCATGCAGCCTGCTGCTCAGTTGTTTAGTCATCCCTCACTAACCCCCCTGCTGGCCTGGTCGCCCCATGCAGCCTGCTGCTCAGTCGTTTGGTCAGCCCTCACTAACCGCCCTGCCGCCCTGGTCGCCCCATGCAGCCTGCTGCTCAGTCGTTTGGTCAGCCCTCACTAACCGCCCTGCCGCCCTGGTCGCCCCATGCAGCCTGCTGCTCAGTTGTTTGGTCAGCCCTCACTAACCTCCCTGCCGCCCTGGTCACCCCACACAGCTTGTTCGGTTGTCCATTTGATTGTTTTGGTTGTGACAGTCACTTAGGCTTTTATATATAGAGAGATTTACAATGGGCCCCAAACTATGCGAGTTTCAGATCCTACAAACTAAATGCACCTGACTTCCCACTTTATGTCACTTTTCACATAAACCTTGCGGTTTTACTTTGATCTTTCTATGTTGGTTGGGGAAAGAGAGATAGCCTGAAGAGGGGGGAGGGGGTTGTAGTTGAAGATTCACCCTCTGAAGTGCATGAGCCCGCTGCTCATAGGGAAGATCTGGCATGACCAGCCATGCACGTGCTCAGGAGGATGGAAAGGGTTGCCTGAGTCCAGACCTTGGGAGAAGAGCACCTTTTCTCTCAAAGAAAGTGGAGGGGGGACAGGCTGTAGCATGAGGTTCAATGGTCATGTCTCCCAGGTCTTTCCTGAAAGGAAATGGGCAATAATTCCACAGTGGGTAACAATGGGGGCTTGATAAGGAAAATAGGAAACATAATTAGAAGGCATTCTTTTTGGAGAAACTGTGAAGAAAAATAAACATGGAGAGATGCTAGAAGCACATGAGTATTGCAATTATTAATATGTACATTGGGTTTATTCTAAATAGCCTCACCCTTACCATTTCCTGTTTTCCCTGCTCACTCTCTACCCAGAAATCATGAAGGTTTCAAAGTAAAACACAACATTTTCACTGAATTTTTCTGTCACATGAGGGAAAGTAGGTGAGGATGCTTAGATGAAAGGAGAGAAGGGACGTGTTTTCTGGAAAGGTGGGTTGGGGGGGTAGTTGCTGATAAGAGGGCATGCACATGGGTTTCTTAGGTTTTGCGTAGAGAGAGAAAAAAGAGGCTAGAGTTCTAAAACTGATTAGATGGAGGCGAGAGAATAAGGAACCATCAAAACCAGGTAGGGCACGCCATCTCAACAGACCAATGGTCCAAAGGAGGACCTGCCACCCACACACGATTCCTGGGGAAGCGGCCTCCATCTCACAGCTGCTTGCATAAGAAACGGACAGGTGACAAAATGTTCTTCTCTTTGTGACCCAAGGTAGGCACAGGAATCCAAAGAGTTTGGCATAATGCGTGTAATGCTTATGTGGTAAAGCAGTGATCACTCGCAGGTGGGGCAGCAGGTGAGCACATCGGACATGGACGGGATTGTCTGCCCAGAACTTCCTTCCTCATTTCTCCTGGAAACTGCCCCTCCTCATCCACAAATTTCATTTTGGGAAATTTCATCATATTATGTCACCTCATCCTTTTGGAAACTGTTGATTGGTCTTAGGGTGAGGGTCTGAGCCAAGCTAGTCTAACCAGAATCCTTCCCAGGGGCTTCAGTAAAATCTAGAACCAACAAAAGCAGTTTCTCTTGGATGAGGAGAGGTGCATGATAAATGTCTGGGAAGCACTGGGTCCTGGGTCCCATCTCGCAGAGAAATGCTCTCTGCAGCCAGTGGGAATGAAGTGAACACACGGTAGCCAGCATGTGAGCCACAGCGGGTGGTAGGCACCTGGCCTCAGGTTGCAGCGTGGCCCAGCTACGTACCTCTCCCTCCTACACTGCAGCAGCTCTTCCGCATTTCCTTGGACTCTACCACCCAATAAGGCTCCCTTTTGTCTGCTTTGGGTCACTAGGAGCCAAAAGGGTACCGTCTAACATGCAGCTTAATTAAAATATTTGATGAATTGAGAGTTGAAACCTCTTTGTATCAACCCTGTTCACAAACTAAAGCTTACGAGTTTGGTTTCCTGCCTTAAAGCGAGAAAGACACTGAATGCAATGACTCTTTCTTTGGTGAGTTAATATTTCCTCAGGGTCGGTATTCATCACATCAGTTATTTAGAGCAGTGAGGATGAAGGTGTAAGGAACACATATGCTGGCCCCAGGAGACAGAAGAGATATTGCTTAAAAGAAATGTTTCAAAAGAGTTGTTTTCTTGAAATGAATTGATTCATTCAGCCAGCGTTCTAAGGGCCTTACTCAGTGCTGGACACTGTCCTTAGTGCTGGGGATGTTACTGAGCAGCAAAACAGACCGTGCAGAGCTTATACCTTAGTCTCTTTCTCTTACAGGAACTTTCTGGATAATTTAGAATGCCAGCTAGCAGGGTGATCATTAATTTGGAAGCATAGGCACCTTTGCCAGTGGACAACCACACCTGTGCTGCAGAAGGTGAATGACAGTCCGCCTCCACCCACTCTTCCCACCCAAGACAATATGGCAAAAATTAGTTCCTTATGGCCTATCGCTGAAGAACATACCATTGAGCCATTTCTTGCCTCTGCTAAACTGGGCTCCAGTTCATCAAAAATGTAATGGTAAGTACATACTTCCCACCTCCTAATTTCTCTGGTATATCCTGAAGCATACCTTTTTCAATGCCACTGATGCCACTATCACAGGCCAGGGAAAGTCTAGTTGGCAGATTCCAAATACAACCTGCACTACGTAGGGAATAAATGCATCAGCAGTACTCCCCACCCCCCTCCTTTGCAATGTATTTCCTTGGGTCCAATCTGGAAGTCATTCTGTTGTCAAAAAGCCAGGGGCTGATGAAACAGCCCTCCCACTGCTGAAGCACCAGGGCGCAATGCAGAGGGAGAAGAGTTGAAGACAGCAAGTCACAGGACCCAGCTCACACTGAAAACAGCTCTTCCTGGTGAAAAACAATCGCAGGGGCAGGCTGTTTTTTTCTAAACAATGGAGTTTATAACATTCATTTTACACCTGAGATATGATTGGTTGGAGCTTAAGACTTTGAATTCTCTTCAATTAGCAAAAAAAAAAAAAAAAAAAAAAAAGCCCTGATGGAAGAAAGCAATACCGTATCCTAGTGCGGACAGACATGCCCTGGGAAAAACCACAGAGGGAACAGGAAAAGAGCAGGAAGGTGACCAATGAGAAACCAGAAATCCACCCCAGCTACATGAGAGACACTTTTCTTTGATGCTGTTGACTAAAGGGTGAGTTTGTGCTTGTCACAAAAGTTCCGTTTATTTTAAAACAGAGTCTTAGAAAAGAAATTGGGTATTAATGTAGAACCACAGATGTAGTACTTGTAGCTCTTTTGCATAAAATCCTATATAATAAAAGCATAATATGCAAATCAACCGAACAGTGGAACGTCTGGTCGCTATGACATGCACTGACCACGAGGGGGCACAGACACTCAACACAGGAGCTGCCCCCTGGTGGTCAGTGTGCTCCCACAGGGGAAGCGCCACTCAGCCAGAGGCCCAGCTGGAGAGTGCAGTGGCAATGGCAGGAGCCTCTCCCACCTCTGCTGCAGGTGGGCAGTAAGGAACGAGGGGTCCCAGACTGCAAGAGGGTATAGGCCGGGCTGAGGGACCCCCTCCCCCCCAGTGCACAAATCTTGTGCACCGGGCCTCTAGTGTGTGTCATAACTGCAGAAGAAACTGTATAGATTTCATTCCATAGAGTGAGCTATTCTCTAAATGCAGATCCCTTTTCAAGTAAGTCTTGTTCAAAGGCAGTTAAACAACAAAGATATTTTTTCTCATTGTGTAAACCTGAAGAACTCAGAAAAGCACTATAAAACAAAAATCACATTTTATCCCACTGTTGAGAGATAACCACTGTTAAATATTTGATGTGCAGCTTTTCAGCCTTTGTTTTTTCTTAGTGATGCTACTGTAATACTGAATTCTATTCTTTTCTTCTCCCGTGTTGGAAGTCCATGGCATTAATATTTCAGATGATTCCAGCTTTGACAAAGCTGCTTCAGTTCCTTGTAACTAAATTTGTGCCATCCACAATCATTTCCTCAATGAATTGCTATGTCCAAAGATGTGCCTGTTTCAAAGGGTTTTTTTATTTTATTTATAAATATCTCCTATTTGTTCTCCAGTTTGTGTTGTGCCTACCAATCTATCCTCCCAACAGCAATGTTTGAAAGGGCTTTTTTCTCCCTCCAGTACTAGGAATCATCCATTTTTTACCAGTTACATAGGAGAAAAATGTTGCCTACTGAGTAAAGTTGAATTTCTTTGAATGCCAGTAAAGATTTCCCAATATATTCACAGACCTTCTATATTTCTTTGTGTGTGTGTGTGTTGTATTGCTTCTTTATATTTTTTCATATTTTTTGAGTATTTTAAAATTATATTGTATAGAATATTACACAAAATCTTTATTCACATTTTTTTTTTTTTGCAACATGCCCTATAGGCTGTTTTTTTTTTTTTATTGCTTAAAGTATTACAAAGGGTATTACATATGTATCCATTTTATCCCCCCGCCCTAGACAGTCCCCTAGCCTCCCCTATCACCCAGTGTCTTATGTCCATTGGTTATGCTTATATGCATGCATACAAGTCCTTTAGTTGATCTCTTACCCCCCTACCTCCTGCCCCCCAACCCTCCCCGGCCTTCCCGCTGCAGTTTGACAATCTGTTTGAGGCAGCTCTGCCTCTGTATCTATTATTGTTCAAAAGTTTATAATGGTCTCTATTGTCCATGAATGAGTGAGATCATGTGGTATTTTTCCTTCATTGACTGGCTTATTTCACTTAGCATAATGCTCTCCAGTTCCATCCATGCCGTTGCAAATGGTAAGAGTTCCTTCCTTTTTACAGCAGCATAGTATTCCATCATGTAGATGTACCACAGTTTTCTAATCCATTCATCTACTGATGGGCACTTAGGCTGTTTCCAGATCTTAGCTATGGTGAATTGTGCTGCTATGAACATAGGGGTGCATATATCCTTTCTGATTGGTGTTTCTGGTTTCTTGGGATATAGTCCTAGAAGTGGGATCACAGGGTCAAATGGGAGTTCCATTTTCAGTTTTTTAAGGAAACTCCATACTGTCTTCCATAGTGGCTGCACCAGTCTGCATTCCCACCAGCAGTGCACGAGTGTTCCTTTTTCTCCACATCCTCTCCAGCACTTGTCGTTTGTTGATTTGTTGATGATAGCCAGTCTGACAGGTGTGAGATGGTAGCTCATTGCTGTTTTGATTTGCATCTCTCGGATGATTAGTGACTTTGAGCATGTTTTCATATGTCTCTTGGCTTTCTGGATGTCCTCTTTTGAAAGGTGTCTATTTAGGTCCTTTGCCCATTTTTTGATTGGATTGTTTATCTTTCTTTTGTTAAGTTGTATGAGTTCCCTATAAATTTTGGAGATTAGGCCCTTATCAGATATGTCATTGGCAAATATGTTTTCCCACACAGTGGGTTTTCTCGTTGTTTTGTTGATGGTTTCTTTTGCTGTGCAGAAGCTTTTTATTTTGATGTAGTCCCATTTTTTCACATTTTAATTAATATATAAATTATGTTTATATAATATACTCATATTATGTAATTATATATTTATAACATTATATGGTTATATATTTATGTAATATAAATGTATTATTTATATATTTCAGAAACAGTTTATTTATATGTAATATATTTTATATGATCAAGATTATTGACTGTCCATTATGCATCTGTCTTTATGATATGTTTAGACAAATATTCACCTTTTTTCTTGCTATTTTATAGTTCTTTTTACTTTAATCATTAATGTTTTCTTTTAGTGTATGGTATAAATATTTGGGTGCAACTAATAAATGTTTTCAAATACTTGCTAGTTGTCCCATCTCTAGCTATCTAATGTAGTCTAAATTTCCCCATTGATCTAAAAGGCCCTTTTGTCACATAATTAAAAATATATAATATACACCCTAACTGGTTTGGCTCAGTGGATAGAGTGTTGACCTGCGGACTGAAGGGTCCCAGGTTCGATTCCAGTCAAGGGCATGTACCTTGGTTGCTGGCACATCCCTAGCAGGGGGTGTATAAGAAGTAGCTGATCAATGTTTCTCTCTCATCGATGTTTCTAACTCTCTATCCCTCTCGCTTCCTCTCTGTAAAAAAACAATAAATTATAAAGTATATATATATATATATATATATATGTATATATATATATATATATATATATATATAATATAATAATAGTAAACAGTGAGTGCTTATTGTGTACCAATTTCTGGGTATTTTATAAACATTATTTCATCACTTCAAGTATTAAGATTATTTCTACTTTTTATAAGTAGAAGTAAGTTATTCCTGTTTACACACAAAGAACATTTACACACAAGTTAAATGACTTGCCCAAGACCACACAGGCAATAGGAGGCAGAGTTGAAATTAGAATTCACTAAGTAGGACCACTGAAACCTACACCCCTCGCCACTGTGCTGCACTGCTTCACATGCATTCTGAATATTGCATGTGCTTCGGTTCTGATTCTGAGATTTTTATTCCATTAACTGTGCTGTCTGTTTTTTTATTACGCTAGAAACATAAATGCTTTTTAAATTATAAACTTATAATATATTTTAACAAATGAGAATATTTTCTTTTTCTTGGATCTTCTTGATGGTTTCTTTTACCACATAAACTTTAGTTTTTCTTTGTCATTTAATTTATTGGGGTGACATTGGTTAACAAGATTATACAGGTTTCCGGTGCACAATTCCGCAACACATCACCTGCTGACTATACGGTGTGTTCACCACCCCAAATCAAGTCTCCGTCCATCACCATTTATCCCCCTATACCCTCTTTCACCTCCCTTCACCCTTTTCCCACTGGTAATCACCACACTGTTGTCCATGTCCATGAGTTTTTTCTCTCTTTTTTTGTCTTGTTTGCTCAATCCCTCTACTACTTCAATCCCCCAAAATCCCCTACCCTACAGATACCAGCCTGGTCTCTATCTATGAGGCTGTCTTTATTTTGCTTGTTAGTTCATTAGATTTTACACATGACTGAAATCATATGATACTTGTTCTTTTCTGACTGGCTTATTACACTTAGTGTAATGCTCTCCAAGTCCAGCCATCATCTCACAAAGGGTAATATTTCTTTCTTTTTACAGCTGAGTAGTATTGCACTGTGTACATAAACCACAGCTTTTTAATTCACTCATTTACTGATGGACACTAGGGCTTAAGCTTTAGAATTATTTTTATAAGTTAGAAAAAAGCTCTCTTACGTTGAATATATTTAATTCTAAGTTAATTTTAGAGACATATTTTTATAAAATTAAACTTTTATCTAGGAGTAAACAATGAGATTCTCTATAATCAAGTCTATGAGAGCTTCTCAGTAGAAATTGCACTTACCTTCATATACACCCTGTATGCTACTTGTTTAGCTTATTCCTAATTATTTCATGTGTGTGTGACACAATTGTGAATGGAATTTCTTCCCATTATGTTTTCTAACTCAATATTTCCCAAGATGTCCTCTGAGGAGCAATAATCCTAAATGATCAGTAAAAGGCTCCATGGTTCAATAAGAAACTTTTTTCAAACCCTATGTATATGTGACTGATGAAACTCCTAGAGAAGGTCATGGTATGAAATGTTTCCCAAGAAGTTTAATTTTGGCATAGGAACTTAATTTTGAGGAACATTTTTAGGTTTCACCAGGTTATATTATACAGAACACCCTCTAGGAAACTTTCTCTAGAGTGTCATTATTATGATTTTTTACTATTTCTTTGAGATAGATATTGATAATAATATTAATAAAATAGCCTCACATTTCTATGTATATCTTTGTTGTCATGTGTCTAGATAACTATAAGGGTTTTTTTTAATTCTTTTGAACTATTGATGTAATGGATTAAACATAGAAATCTAAACATCAAACTAACCCCAAATCTCTATAGAAAAAAAAAGTACCTTATTCACCAATTTATTATGCGTTTAATATAGTGCTGGATTCAGTATATTAATATTTTACTTAGCTTCTGGCATCACTGCTTATAATTGAAGTTGGGAGTAAATTTTCTCCTATCTTCCCTCCTGTTTTTTTTTTCCCCCTTCTACCTTCCCTCTCTCTCTTCCTCCATCTCTACTTTCTTTTCTCTTTCTGTCATGTTTTAGAATCAGAGGCTAGCTTTGTAAAATGAATTGAACAGCCTTCCATATTTGTTTATGCTCCTGACATAAACAAAATTCTTTGAAATTTTGAAAGAATTTCCCCATAAGTCAAGAGCTACAAAGTTTTCTGTTGTTTTGTTGTTGTTTTTTAGAGAAAATTCTATGTTAAATTTTGAAAGGAGTTTCATGATGATATGACTGCTGAGGTTGTACACGTCTAAAGCCAATGTTTGGTAGCTTATATATTCCTTACAGAACATCTACTCCATCTAGATTTTCATATACGCCCGCACAGAGATACATTCCTTTTATTTTTAAAACACTTCTTGCTTAACCGTACCTTTACATATTTATTAGTTTTCTCTTTTTTTTCCTCTCAAGGGAACAACTATTTTTTCTCCTATTATTCTTTTCTAAATAATTAATTTTTTTCTTTAAAGAAAGAAAACTTATGTTCCCACTCTCCTTAGGTTTATTTTGTTGTTTCATCCCCATCATCTTATGTAAAGGCTTAATTCACGTATTTTCATTTTATTTTTTCAAATATATTTTTGTTGATTTCACTGAGGCAGGAAGAGAGATAGAAACATCGATGAGAGAGAATCATTGATTGGCTGCTTCCTGCATGCCCAACTGGGGATCAAGCCCACAACCCAGGTATGTGTCCTGATCAGGAATTGAACCTCGACCTCCTGGTTCATGGGTCAACATTCAACCACTGAGCCATGCCAGCCAGACTATTTTCATTTTAAATAAAAATAGGCATGAAAAATAATGAAAAGCCATAGTTTTTATTTAATTGTAATGTTGAACAAATTCTATAAGTTCTGATACTAACTATAACACACTGGTGAAAAATGCCAACTCTGCAGACAGGTTATTTTATCTCAAACCCAGCTCCCTTACTTATTCTCTGTGTGGCCTTGAGAAAGTTACTTGACCTCTCTGTGCCTCAGTTTAATTTAAAAGGAAGTTGAAAATACTTCAGGGTTTTTGAGAGAATCAAATGAGATAATACATATAAGCTAATTATAATCGACACATAGTAAGTTGAATGAATATTATGAGAGAGAGAGAGAGAGAGAGAGAGAGAAGCACCAATGACAGGAATCAAGCCTGCAACCCTCGCCATGTGCCTTGATTGGGAATCGAACTGTGACCTCCTGGTTCATAGGTCAATGCTCAACCACTAAGCCATGCCAGCCAGGCACTACCTTTTATTTTCTTAAAAATCCGTATTTTTAGTGGGAATCCTGTGCATCTGTTATTCAGTCTTTAATGACTTTTTATTAATTACTAGTTTCATTATACCACAGCTAGAGAATTTGGCCTATAAAGAATTGATGACAGTGTAGCTTTTATAGTAGATAATTGAGGAAGGTAATTGCATGTATTGGACATTATTAGGCTTTGTACTGATGTGGCATTTGTTTTCAGAACTCTAATATGGGAATGCAGGGCTCTGATACCTGTTGTTCTGTTATCCAATGCTGTAATTCCTCCACTAAGATGCTAAACTAAAATTTCTTATTATGTATCTTATCTTTCAAGTATACACACACACACACACACACACACACACACACACACACACAATATCCCCCAACTTCCTGGGTTTGCACACCTGCTTGGCTCTCTTCCAAAAAGTAGTTTACAGAAAACAGGAGAAAGACATTGTGGAATTACTTAAGTATTAAAGATATTCTTAGGTTCATTTTTGAGAGAAGAAATGGCTTTCCCACAAGGTTGTTTTTTGTTGTTGTTGTTGTTATTGTTGTTTTGTTTTGTTTTTGTTAATCCTCACCTGAGGATATTTTTCCATTGATTTTTTAGAGAGAGTGGAAGAGAGAGGGAAAGACAAAGAGAAACATCAATGTAAGAGAAACACATTGATTGGTTGCCTCCTGCACGCACCCTGACCAGGGCCTGGGCCAGAGAGGAGCCCGTAACCAAGGTACTTGCCCTTGACTGGAATCACACCTGGGACCCTTTGATCCGCAGGCCAACGTTCTAAGGCCCTCACAGAGTTTTTAAGAAACTTAAGAAAGAAGAGCTCCTGGTCTCTAAAGCTAATTCCAGGATGCATTTCTCATGAAAAAAAACCTAAAAACTGGTATGGGGGATAACTGAGTGAGATATGAGTCAATGCTTAGTATCCATATCCTTTAAGACATGGCTGACATCCTCTACTCTGAGGTGTGCTCAAAGGTCTTCCTGAGCTAAAATATCCTTTCTATTGTCTCCTTTCCTAAAGACACTCATTTTTAACTGCCTGGGGTCTCCCCTCAGGCAACGAATCCGAATGTCAGTGGGGAAGGGGCTCGGGCATTTTTTAGATGATCAGATGGTTCTAAGGCCGTGGCTGAGAACCGCTAGGTTACGACATTATCTCCTGAGTCATAGTTAAGGCAATGGCATATTTAAGACACTGCACACAATCCAAGGCATTAGCTTTGCATCATCTTGCAGTTTAGACAAGAACCAAGAGAACAGGCTATGGCACAGATACAGTCTGGAAGGTTCAGTGAATCTTGGAGTCTGGAAATTCAGTCAGAGGACAGAGCTGCACAGTGAGGGAAGATGTGAAAGCCAATGAGCAGCTGCCACTAAAGTGGGCACTTGGGGGACGGGGGAAGAACCTGGGGACAGCAGCAGGTGGAGGAAGTGGGTTGCAAGCAGAAATGGGGGAAAGGGAGCTGGTATCTTTGCAAGGCCAATGGACAGGGCACTGCGCTAAACCTTCTGTCGAGCTCACTCGATTCTCACAACCGCCCTCTAAAACAGGAGCTATTTTCCCACGTGGAAAATGAGGAAATTGAGACGGACATTAAGTAACTTTCCACCAACACAGTAGGTGAGGTGGGTTTGAATCCACACTCGTGCCTCTAGGCACAGATTATCCAGTGTGGTGCTAGGGATCCTACCTTCTACGGACCTCTGGGGCGCAGGAAAGTAGTTGTCACAAGTTCTCAGTGTGAGACGTATGCCCCCAAATGTTTGAGACCCGTTGTCCTAGACACCAGCCTCTCTCAAACTGTAAGAAGTCTATGCGTTTCCTGGGGAGCACATACAACTGCAGATTCTGACTCGGTGGGTCTAGGGTGGGGCCTGAGACTCTGCACGTGCAACAAGCTTCCAGATGATGCCAGGGCTGCTGCTCCCCAGACCACTGCTTGAGTAAGGAGCTCCCATACCAGGCTGCCCAGACCCTCATCCACTCTGAGCCCCAGTCAGGCTTCTGCGAGCAGCTTGGCTAGCCTGGACACTCAAAGTCATGTCTGCTCATGGCTGCTCCGCTGGCTTCCCACCAGGCGAGCGGGCTCAGCTTGCTCATCTGTCAGAAGGAGAAGCCAAAGCCACTGGCCCGCACCTGCTCTGAGCCCTCAGGAAGGCAACGCTGAATTTAGCCCCGCAGCAGCCGAGCTGTGGAGAGACAGGATTTACAGACAATTGCATGCAACCCCAGCCCGGCACAGGCCCCAGCACCCGGCCTGTAAACAATGCTGTTTATGCCAAGTGGCCGGGCCTGGGAAACTGCAAGGAAAACAGCTCACCACCAGCAGGTGGGGGTTGGTATCTTTTTATTATTTTTTATTTTTTAATCAGTACATCACTGGGGATCTATTACTGTGACTTTTAGATTTTTCCCGGTGTGTGGACTTCATGGGAGTATTTCAGAAATACTTGGAAATTTAATTCTGTTATCTTCTCTCCTTGATCATAGAAACAAAAGCACTGACCAGTAACTTGTTACTCCATGAGGGAAAGAAATGGTGTTTCTCCCTTATCTTAAAAAGAGGCTTGGCTCAGTCTAAAAAAATTAATCACCTGCCTTTTACACATTTAAGCTCCCTGGCATTGCACGGAAATTATCTGTTCCACACTTGAATCAGGCATAAGCAAGTCCATACGCCTGGTCCTTAATCTCTCTTCATTTTCTTCTAATTAGATGCAATCTTTTTCCAATACTCTAATTAATACTTGCACGTTAAATATTAGGCCTTGTAAGAGAAAAATCATCTGTAATATAGTCGTGTCAAGCCAAACAGGATTTTCAAGCCCTTGCCCTTAATCTTTCTTTCAATTTTCTGCTATTTAGAAACAATTTTTCCCCCCCAACACTCTAATGAATGCAAATGATATTCGTGATTAGTTAGTATTATGCTAATCTGAGCCTGGAATTTACCTAAATCTGCATGGTGTTGTCTGAGCACCAGATTGCTTTGGGTTTCTGAGGAAAATTACATTAGCCTGCCAGATGTACAAAACATGATAGAGTAGAAATCTGAGCAAATAATCAAGATTACATTAGTTTTGTTTCTTAATGAACAACTGTTGGCATCAGGGATTACAGACAAATTATGGTTTTCCTCTCTGAGCTCAAGCAGCTAGGCAGCTGTTGGGAAGGTCCCCTTTTCCTGACTACCCCTAAATAGATTGCGAGCCACTAGGGCAGGGGAAAAGCAGCTAAAATTTCACATAATTTAATTTGTTCCATTACAAAGTAATCATCACTCCGAGGCCCCACAGCTAACCTCCAAGTTCCCCCACCCTACCCACCCACCCACCTCTCTCTGGAATGCAGGAGCGACTCAAGTGAGTGTCTGGGGCAGAAACTCAATGTGTTTTTCTTTTCTCCAGGCTTGGAGGGCTGTGGGTTGCATGCCTCCAAGGCGGACCTGTGTTCTGTACCCCTTCGGGCCACTTGCCAAAAGGGTGCCTGCCTAATTCCTGCTACTTGGGTGACACAGATGGAATGCTGCTGATAAGGATTATGTAGGTAACACAGTACATCTGGCTGCAGTCTAACAGGCTGGGTAAACCAGAAACTTGCAGAACAGCAGCCATCTGAGCTTAGACCCTTGTCCTCTGTTATCTGATCTCCGTCTGTGAAGTTTTACTATAATGAAATCCTTGTCCTGCTGTGGATATGCGGAGTGTGGCATGGCGATGGTGGTGGTGGAGGCGTTGGTGGTGTGTAGGTTGGGATGTTCTAATGGCCCAGGGCCCTGTCCCTGGACATTTTTCCTTTACATCCATCAGCGAAATAGCAGGGCTTTAGTGTGGATTTTTCTGCTCAATTTAAGTGGCCTCACTTACAGCATGATGCCTGTTTCTATGCTCTCTCTGGCTGCTGGGTCTTTGGACAGGCTGATCTCCCTGCACAAATGAATCTTCTCTCCTCTTACTTGCATTTGGAGAAAACTAAATCACCTCCAAGATAAATTTGGTACCTTTTTTATATAATTTCACAACAGCCAATAACTCACCAACTAAGGACTTGTCATACTGCATTCTACACTAGATGTAATCCCCATGAGGAAGGAAATGAAGTTTGCCTTGTTCATACACAGCATTTTTTTTTGTAAACGCTCTATAAAAATGTGTTGACAGAATGAGTAGATTTATGCATCTGCAAATGCAGTGTTAATAGGAAGGAAAAGGTTGGGGTCTATATACATTGTAAAGATGGATGATCTAAATAAGGCATTAGCAACCATGTCCTCAACAAAGATATCTATGTTTCATATAAAGATTAAGGGCCTGTCTACCCGTGGCCTTACGTTTTGGGGTAAGATAAGTGATAAAGGACAGTGCTCTTGTTTATGGACACACAGCTCTTGACTTGCTCTAGCTGGCTGAGCAGAGCTGTCTTGAAAATGGAACTTCTCTCCCTGCCTCCTGTACCTACCTTTACGGTCACTGAGAGGCCCATTGCTGGTAAGAATCTTAGTGATCAACACCATCCATAATTCAGTCTATAGTCTAGATTCCTCAGTTCTCCTCATGTCTAGTACATAGTGGTGGGATCGGGGATGAACTGGTGGGATAGAAGGAACAGACTAGAATGAGAAAGGGGGAAAGGACAAAGGTGCCTGTTAGTCCACCTTCAACCCTAACCCTCAACCTCCATTATTCTGTCCTGCAGATTTTGGGCTTGATAGAGTGATGAGAAGAAATGAGAGAGAGAGAGAGAGAGAGAGAGAGAGAGAGAGAGAGAGAGAGAGAGAGAGAGAGAGAGAGATGGAGAGAAGGGGAAACCAGATCACAGACAAAGGAAAGCTGCAGGACTACTCCGCCTCTTCCTTGCCAATACTAGGAAAATGAAAGAGAAAGGAGATGGGCACAAGGGGTGAGTAAATGTTACCTACTGCCCCTCTTCCACCCTGGCTGCACTCTCCAGAGGCTTCAGGTCTTATTGCCAATTCTCAATTCCCCTTCCTGGACTAGAGCAGGGGAGCTAATGAAGTCCCTTGGAGCTAAAGAAATCCTTGTCCATACAGAGAAAGGGGCTGGTGGAAGGAGAGAAAGGGGCTGGTGGAAGGAGGAAGGACCCTTCCCCGGGAGTGGAAAGGTACCAGGCTCCTGTCCCTGGTTGCCTGGAGCCATCATCGCACCCGGTACACTGTGGGTGAAGTCATCTTGGATGGGTTATTTGAGGACCTACTGCACATGTTACAAAATTTGTAATGACTGACTATGTGACCTTTTGGAGCACAACTCATTTGTAAGTTGATTGTGTGTTTGGGATACATCTGTAAAAAGCAGGCCTGACTTCACTTAAATATATATATATATATATATATATATATATATATATATATATATATATATACATTATTCAATATATTACTGCAACATATTTATATAATTTATAAATTGTGAGTGCAAAGCATGAATGATGGACTAAGAAACTAGAACTTAAGGCAAGCTCAACTCATTCAGCAAGTCTTATAGGATGACCCCAAACAAGGGTATGGGAGGGAGAGGGGGAGAAGTGAGATAGAAAATGGAAGGTGAAGATCTCATCTGTACTCAAAATTTGCCACTGAGTTCAGGGGGGAAATGAAATAATTGACAAGAGTAGTACAGAGAAAAAATGGACAGGAGCTCAGAATCTAGGAGATGGCACTGTGTCCGAACAAAGGATAGGTGAAGTCTCTCTAGAACTGGGTTGGTTGAGATGGCCCTAAAGTCACAGGCGTGACTGCGAAGAATCATTTCCCTAACATGTAGCTTCTGTCTTTTTGGGGGAGGGAGGGAGGGAGGAGGAGTTGTTTAACTTCTTTTTCTTCACCTTATTTGCAGACTTACTTATTGTAAAGCATTTTATGGTAAAGCCTTATAATTACATTTCATTTGCAATTAATAGTTCATTAACTTGCTCTATACTGGGCAGAGTGCGTTTTATGTACATTAACTCATTTAATCCTCATAAAGCAGATCCTGCTACTATCCCCATATATAAAAGTTGAGGAAACTGAGGCACAGAGAAGTTAGGCTGTTTGTCTAAGTTATCCAGCTGGTAACTAGCATATGGATGATATGAACCCAGGGTGTCTGGCCTTCAAAGCCAAGACTGTTAACCATGATGCAATTCTGACTCTTAATATAATCTAAAGCACCCTCCAGAAGCTATTTTTATATCCTGTGCTCTCTTCTATTTCAATTTGTGCTGCCCTTTAGTTCTCTAGTTTATAAACATTATAAAATACAGATTAGTGAGAATGTTTTCATATTCTAAAAAAATTATAAATCTTAACTTTCCTCCATTCCACATGAGGATATACAATATGTAATTAGATGTAACTTTACATACTACCTAAATTTTCTTCTAAAAATTTCGGGGGGGGGGGGCTCTTTAGGAAAATACCTCTTCTACTCATCTTATTTGATTTGCACTAAAAAGACATTTCTTTATGTGTCCAGTGAGCAATTAAATACAAAAGGCTCTACATATTATTTTTCCCCATCAAATTTTTCAATGTCATTCCTTCACCTTAGTTACAAAATGAAGGTCTGTCTTAATAAATGCTGTTTATCTGACGTAGACATATGCACCCCTATGTTCATAGCAGCACAATTCACCATAGCTAAGATTTGGAAACAGCCTAAGTGCCCATCAGATGAGTGGATTAAAAAAACTATGGCACATCTACATAATGGAATACTGCGCTGCTATAAAAAAGAAGGAACTTTTACCATTTGCAACAGCATGGATGGATCTGGAGAGCATTATGCTAAGCAAAATAAACCAGTCGGAGAAAAATAAATATCACATGATCTCACTCATATGTGGGATATAATGATCAACATAAACTGATGAACAAAAATAGATCCAGAGACTAAGAAACATTGATCAGACCATCAAACTTCAGAGAGAAGGTGGGTGGGGTGGGGGGTCGGTAAGAGATCAACCAAAGGACTTGTATGCAGGTATATTAGCATAACCAATGGACAGGGACACTGGGGCAGTGGGGGCTGGTCCTGGGGGTGGGAATGGCGGTGTGGGGGGGTCAATTGGGGAAAAAGGAGACATATGTAATACTTTAAACAATAAAAGAAAAGAAAAAAGAATTCAACATATGTTATAAAGATGAACCCAGCCTAGTAACCATTACCTAATTTGCTCTCTTCCTGATCTTGGTCCAAAGGCTGATTGGATGGATTCTTTCATCCTTAGAGTAGCTCAGAGGAGAAATACCTCAATGCAAGTTATACAATGGGGCCACAGTCCCCCAAATAATCAGTCTCTTCCAATGAGTATGAAATTCCTTTCAAAGGAAGGGCTCAAGACTTCCTAAACACAAGAATCTGAAGGACTTTTATGCAGATATTGAATTCAACCTCAAAGAGAACTCTCTCATTCACTGAGTATTTTTCAAACCATGTATCACAACCCACTAGTGGGTCAATATATCCACTTAGTTAGACAACACCTTCATTTCAAATGAATAGAATATAAAACTATTAAAAGTGTATTGTAGGCGTTAGAAGTAAAGAGTGTTTTATGATTATGTGATTTTTTCTGCCATGTTTTTGTGTATGTGTGTGCTAGGTTATGATGAGAGGCCTCCAAAAGTTGGAAACCAAAGCATTTCCTTTGCTTCTGAGGTGGTTCAGAGTGGGCAGGAACAGAGGTTGAACAGTTTGCTTATGCTTCCAGACCAGTTTAGAGGGGTAGATTGAAGAAAAGTACCCAAGAACTTCCAGTCATAAGAAAGCAAGTTCTGGCAATCTAATGCCCGCTTGGGGACCACAGTTAACAACACTGTGTTACATTTGCTTAGAGAGTAGACCTGAAGTGTTACACACACACACACACACACACACACACACACACACACGGTAACTTTGTGAGGTGATGGAGTGTTAATCCCATGTGGTAGCATGGGTTGTAATGTGCTGCTCAGAAGTTCCCTGCTAGGTTGCTTAGTCGTGGTGCAATGGGAATACAAATAGCTTGGCGCTCATCCTTAGCGTAGCTCGAGAAATACCTCAATGCAAGTTAGAACACCGGCACTGCCCGGTGTTAGCTTTGTAAACGTGAACAAACCCCTGGAACCCTCAGAGCCTGTTTCTTCTGCTATAGAATGGGAGTTGGGTCTACTTTTCAGTACTGTTGCAAGAGTTAGATGAGATAATACATGCAAAGTCCCCAGCAGAGAACCTGGCACATAGGAGTGCTTATCAAATGGTTGTGTCTGAAAAAGTGCAGTCACTCACAGTTCACTACATACAGCTTGTTCAGTGAATGAAACCTTTCAAAATACAGCATAGGGGTGGGAACATAACCAAGGAAGTACATTTTTTTAAAAAAAATGTTGGGAATTGTTACACTAGCAAGCCCTAAATGCAGCCTATTCGCTGAGAGATTGGGAAGCTACTTGTCTACTCCTTGCCTGGGGTGGGGAGATGGCCTTGGCCGAAAACTTTTAAATGCGCAATAATTACTTGCTTTACCCGTTGACAGTCCCATGGCCAAGAGTTAAGAGGATATTCATCACTTTATCAGCAACATCTCCTTACACCCATGCCGTTGTTTGGAATACCCTAGTGGGGCTTAGGAAAAGCCAATCTACACAAGCAAATGTTTTCAAGGTGTCTGATAAGAAAAGCACGTGCGAGGGAGCTAAAGTGGAGAGAAACACCCCAAACCAACAAATGTGGCTGGGCCGCCTGGGCTGCCGGGTCTGAACTGGATGATTGGTTTGTTAATTAATCTATGATGGCGCAACAAAAATTACAAGCTACTGTTTGTCAGCCAGATCACTTGTGATGAAGTCAAAGGTTCACATCTGTGTGCGTGTCCCAAGGATCAATGCATCAGATGAGCTCTGCTGGCTTTTTTCCCGCTAAAAGCTAACATGTGTCATCAATATTCCAGCATTTGTGTGTGTAAACTAATTGATTGAACATTCATGCTACATTAACATGTGGTTTGTATTAGATGGGGTACCATTTATAAACATCTCTGAGGCCAGAAAAATGAATAGACTCACCTAAGATAATGAATATCTTATTGGAAAAATAAAATGGCAATTTAGTGTTATTCCTTCTACTTACGGATAAAAAAGCATTGCTGTCTCCTGACATAAGTCTTGGCCATTATTGTATTGCATAGCACATACAGTGAGTCCTCACTTAACATCCTCCACAGATTCTTAGAGACTGCAATGTAAGCGAAATGAGGAATAAGGACCCCAATGTTACCACAGGCTCATTGAGGTAAATAAGAGGAGTTAAGTTCCTATGGCAGATTTCATCAGCCATCTTCTGAATAAGATCCAACACAGTTCTAACATTCAACACTGAAGTCCATGTGAGCTATGCATACATTTAAGAAAGATGAATAAAAACAAGTAAGGTGATTTTCCCAACCCCAGTAGGCCAGTTCACGGTCACAGGTGGCCAAAGCCAGTCCGGGCAGCTCAGGGCACCGGGCGAGAACCCGCCCCGGACAGGACGCCCCTGCATCGCAGGGCACGTTCACGCTCACACTCCCTCGGGCTGGGACAATTAGGCACGCCAGGCCCCGCACACACATCTCTGGGAGGAAGCCAGGGCACCCGGAGGAAGCCATGCAGACACGGTGGGAACGTGCCAACTCCACACAGACAGGGGCCGGGCAGGAACCGATTTTTTTCCTCATCAACATTATAATGAAACAACAGTGAACAAAACGACATTATTCAAGGACCTGCTGTGTTCTACAAATCCACCCGCGAGCCCGTCCGAGGAGATTTTTAGAGAAGGTGAAAGAAGTTTGTGTGAGATTGTTCAGGGCTGTCAGTGACGGCGAGCTACCTGTGAGCCGAGAAAGGCAGTGTCTGTTGTCTTCTGCAGGGGATGCTAGTTTAGTCTCATATCCTCCCACCTGGATCTGCCCGATGTCCAAGTTTGAGAAACACAACTCTATTTCCCTTGGCATGACACCCACCAGGTGAGCTGTCCTCAGCAGCATTCAACCTTGACACTTGGTCGGAAGAGCCGGAGACACCTACAAGGCCGAGCGGAGACCACGGTCACAGCTCCCGCACTGCCCCTTCCCCAGGGCCTCTGCCTGGCAGGGAGAATCATCCCGGTCGCAGCATAGTGGTCCGCAGCCCTTTTGTCTCGTGACTCTCTACTCTCATTTCATAGTAAAATACCCGAAAAGAAGCATGGGCCGGGGGAGGTAAACAAAGCAGTGGCTACGGCACTAGTTCTGCCAGATGTGAAAATACATGAGCGACGGGGTAGTTGTACCGAGCTGAGAGGGCCTAATATTTGGCAGTGGGCTTGAGAAAACGCTCCCAAATTCACTTTACATCAGCAGCAGGCAAAGGGGACACAGGAGTAGGGCTGGGTGACCGTCCAGGCTCTAAGACTGGGCTGCAGGGTTTATGACGCCGAGCGCCCTTCGAGCAGGCGCTGGGCAGGGCAGCGATGCTCTAGGTTTTCATCCTGACGCCGACTTAGACTGGCTGAAATGGGGCCTCGTCCAAGGAGATGATTTTTTTAAAAACTTGATGTCCTTCTCAAAATCTTTTAGAAGCAGACACTTCCTAACAAGTGTTTTAATGCCTTCTTTCTCACTTTCCCAAAGACCCATGTTTCTCCACATTCTACTCAGCTCATTTTAGGTTTGGGGTATTTTGAGCATGTTCCCCTGAGTCCTCACCCAAACACTGAAGGTTGGAATGCCAGTCCACAGCCGAGGTCGTTTCCAACATTGCAATAAAGATAACAGACATGGGAAATAATTGAAATCTCAGAGTGGAAAAATAACCTCTTAAGTGAAACTTATTTCACCCCAAATAAGAAATTAGCCCTGGCCGGGTAGCTTAGTTGTTAGAGCATCGTCCTGATATGCCAAGGTTGCAGGGTCAATCCCCGGTCAGGGCACATACAAGAATCAACCAATGAATGGAAACATAAGTAGAATAACAAAACCATCTCTCTCTCTCTTTCCTTTCCTTCCTCTATCAATACACAAATTAAAAATAAAATAAGAAATTAAACCAAAAAAAACCTCACTCATTTTAAAGTCACCTTGCTCTGGTCATTTATCCCCCAAAATACATTAGCCTTTTGCAAATTCTCTAACTTGCCAGACCCCTGAAAGGTCTCGGGCACTGTGATGAAGGTAGACTTAAAGTCGGAGAGGACTGTTGCTATGAAGATGGTTTATTCGCCTGCTGCCTTACCCCTTGGTAATGACCATGAGCCTGCCTGCTTGCAGGGAAATACCAATTTGCTGCTTTTTCTGCTGGGCCTTCCCACTCTCAACCTCAGCTTTAAAATGTTGCTGTTCGCTTCACCGTAACTCCCACATGCTTCTAACTCATTTAGGGTTTAGCTTGAAGAAGGGCAGCGTGGCAATTCATAACTCTGGCCCCAGAGCAGGAGCCTGTCATTGATCAACTCGGGACTTGGGCACCCACTGAAATCACTGCCTCCTTTAGTAAAAAGGGTAGCGACCGTCTTGATGCAATCTAACCGTTATTCATCAAGGGCCTTTTTTTGTGCAGAATCCTGTCTAGAATTGGTGAATAAGACCTGGTCCCTATCCTCTTGAGGCTTATAATTTTAGTTACACACCTGAGCGACTAAATAACAAAAGACAAATCTTATATCCACACATACCAACTGTCATATAATAAAGTAGGCTCATTTGTACTGGGACATTTACACAGCCTATATTCTACATAAAAACACAACAAATATGCTAGGGTGGCTCAGTTCAAACAGTTGCTAATGATCTTGTTGCCTCTAACGATCCTGAAAATAAGAGGGAAAAAATCCTACTTAACAGCCTAATGTGCTGTCCATCATATTCTGTGATAAGCTAAATAGTCCCCATTTTAATACATGCTAAGTGTAAGTTAAAATAATAACTTCAGCAAAGAATTATTATGAGTCTTTTGAAGGACAAGTGAAAATGCAAACTTGTATCAGTAAAAAACCAAAGAGATGAACTGCGAGGTGGTACAGGTAGCATTTTGGAAATTTTCTTTCTTTCATGCCTTCCCATTAAATGTACAAAGGGTGGTGGTGGGTATTGCCGTCACTGCTGTAGCATGGGCTGTTGGTGAACTAGTAGTGCGTTGTCATCTGAAGGATCAAGTCCTCCGAGTTTAGCAGTAGAATTTGCAAAGGGCATCGTGTAACATTTGAGACAGCCAGCATGTTCTCTGTGCCTGGTGGAAATTTACCATTATCTCACGCTCCAAAACACTGGTGAAACTCGGGGACGCTCTCCTTCCCCCACCCATGTTTAGCACCACCAGATCCTAATATGTGTTCCTTCAATTCGTTTTGCATTTTACAGTTTCACATCGTTTATTATGGACCATCTCACTGCAGCCCCACCGGGGCCCCATGAGATAAACAGATAGCATCAAACCTGAAAATGGAAATGCTCTGCTTGCCAATCGCTTTCCAAAAAATTTCCCCCAGATGGCTTATGACTATAGCGAGTCTAATTGTCTGGAGGAAAAATGAATGGGATCACATTTCCAAAGAATCCAGCCACCTCCAATCCCAGAGCTGCACTGTTCTCAGATGCAGCTCGAGGCTGAGCAAAGCGGCCCATTGGACACCCAGGGAGAGCCAGGCCTCGGAAGGTCAGGCTGGAAGCCGGAGGGGAAGGCAGGTGCAGAGCAGGCGGCGGCAAGCACTGACCCTGGTCACACGTCATTCACAGCCCAGGTCACTGGATGACGTAGTCTGGCATTGGGTTCTAGGGGAGGAGCAGATGACCTTCGGAATTTGCAGATTTCGGTATTCTTGTGTCGCCTTCCCCTTCCAGGAGGGGAGCTCACTGATCAGGTTGCTTTACCTGAGTCCAGCGTCCCCACCTGCAAAGTGGGGCTGATCATACCCATTTCACTGGCATAAATTGCCTCCCGAAGTACCTGGCAAACACCTGGCAAACAGGAGGGCCACTTGATCATTGATTTCTTTTACTCTTAAAATCATCATATGTAATGTTTAAAATTCAGCTAGTGGCCCTAGCTGGTTTGGCTCAGTGGATAGAGTGTCGGCCTGCGGACTGAAGGGCCCCAGGTTCGATTCTGGTCAAGGGCACATGCCTGGGTTGGTGGCTAGATCCCCATTAGGGGGCGTGCAGGAGGCAGCTGAACGATGGTTCTCTCTCATCATTGATGTTTCTATCTCTCTCTCCCTTTCCCTTCCTCTCTGAAATCAATAAAAAATATATATTAAAAAATGAAATAAAATTCAGCTAATGTGTAATTTTAGCTATGAATTTCACTAACACAAGGAAATACTTCAGCAGGCTCTTCTTTTAAAAAAAATCTGCTACAATTTGAAATGGGAAAGACTGGATTTTTAGGACTCTCTTGATGTATGCAGTTCCCACAAAAAAGTATATCAGTTAATAAAGTCAACGTGGCTATGAAAGCCCCATAGAAACTGCTACAGTTACAGTCACATAACCCACCCTGTGTATTTTTTTGAGCACCTACTAAGCGCTCAGACCCCAGCCTGTGTAAATAGTCACCGCTTGTTTCAGCCCCTGGGGATGGGTCCTGGACGTGGTATTTACACTGCATTCACCAGGTGCCTCACCGGCTCCAGCTCATTCATTCTCACGACAGGTTCGAGAGACAAGTAATGAGTATGATTATCTGCACCTTACAGCTGGCTCCGGCAGCCGTGAGGGGGGCACATGCATTTGCCAGGGGTCACCCAATCTACATTTCCCAGGATTCAGCCCTGTGCTCATAAACATATCCATTATGTTCTAACCTCAGAAAATGAACAGAGTGGTGAGAAGTTAAAATATAATTGCTTTATGAATAAAGTCATTTTTAAGAGAGCTGCTGGGTTAAAATATGTGTTAAGAAAGTGAGAAATAAAAATTGTTATTAAAGCTGTCCATTACATGATATGCTAAAGCTGCCCCCATTATAAAGCATGCTAAGTCTAAGCTGAAATAATAATTATCATAACTCACATTTGTATCACTCACATTTTCAAGTCCTTTTTGGACTCCTGGCTCTTTGCTAGGCACATAAGATGCAATAACATTTAAAACGCTTAAAGTTAGTGAAATATATAGTACAGATGCATATATTCCTTTACAGAGCCTCTTCTGAAAAGAATTTTTGCACTGAAGGCGCATTCCCCTATTTTTACACATTGAAATGTAACTAAGGAATGGGATTCTCTTTCACTAGCCTGGTATACTTTCACTGGTATATTTTCCTATACCCAAGTTCATTTTCTCAACCCCTCAGAATATACATTACAAATCAGCGTATGAAAAATGTCACAAAAGAATCTCAGGGAATTTTAAAATACCTAAGCATAGTGACTGACATCATTCAGCTATGCTCCAGAAATATGCTGTAGTTTCAACGACGTGGTGAGCCTCGGATATCTCCCTTTGTTGACTAGTCTCTACACTGGGAAATCAACACCAGCTTTCCCATAGATGGAAGAGATAAGGCGCCTTGAGAACATGACCCTTTGCATCCAAAAAAGAACTGGAAAAGAGGATAGACAGGCACTTGTGTTTCCTTACTCTCTGATTACATTAACAACCATCTAATCACGACTAAGGCATAATTCAAAGGATATTTCCTTTTCCAACGTGTATGTGTTGCATTTCTTATACAAGCATGTACGTGAAACTAAGTCATGGAAAATGAAATAAAAATCATTCACAGACCAGAAAGTGTACTGTGAGAACATTAAAGTACTTAACCACATCTTCCATACAGTTTACTTTTATTTAAATATGCTAAGATGGTATTACAAATGAAAATGCGGCCCTAAAGAACATAGGTATGGAAGATGTGTAATTTTTAAAAGTGCAATCTGTCTGGGACAAAATTTGAACTGGCAGAAAAGTGTTAACATTATTTACAAATGTTGAAATCATTTTTTTTTTCACTCAGACACATCATCATCCGTACTGTTGTTGTTTTATTATCACTTCTGATATTTGATAAATTTTTAGTTTTATCCACGTCATTAATTGTATAGGAGATGGCTTAAGTAATTGGCAATGTTAACATTCATCTATGAAATTAAGAGTATTGAAAAGGTGCATTAACTACTTTAGACAATGAGTAACAAATCTACAGATATTGACTGACATTACAGAGAAACCAGAAACCACTCAGAAGCCTTTGTTAGCATGAGTATCCCTGCCTCTAACCCTGGGACCTGGGTTTGATTCCAGAATGGAGAGCGAACCTTGGTAGTCCCAGTACCTAGAACACTGCATGGCATATAGCAAGTTCTTGACAATTTGTTGAATGAAATGAATTTTATAGCTTCTAATTCTGGAAATAGATGCGATGTGTAGACATAATAGCTCAGGAGACTAGTTGATGTGGTTATTATCTGCATCAGTTTCAATTACACTTCTAAAGGAAATAAAATTTGAAATTAAATAAATACATAATTTTGATTTCCAGGTATATCTTTGCATGGCTGGCTGATTACCATAAAAGTCTAAACGTGTTCATTCATCTAGGTAAGAGTTTTCTCATATGGATCTTTAGCATAGTAATTAGACTATTTAGGAACTCTTTTGCTTATAGTAATGTAAAATATACTAACATATTTTAGTTCCAGCATTTGTAATAAAATATATTAATTTTAGGATTTTCAGTTAAAAATAGCTAATAGCAAACATAAGTTCCTCAACTTCTTGAAGACTTTAGAGAAATATTTGCTGTGAAAACAGTCTCTTCAATGTTGTCGAACCTATACTGGAATTTGTCAAATTATTTAATTAAAATTTGTATTAAATATTTGATTTTTTAAACCAGCAAAAAAAAGGGATGAATTTTTCACCTTATTAACATTGTCTTGACTCAAATGATAAAATCATGTAAAGGTACCTGTTCAATATTTTAAAACATAACAACTTCTCAAAAAGTAAATTGTTTTATTTCAAGAAAAATAAAAAGTACATTAACATTGAGTAAATTGGTGCTCAATCAAGAATCAACTTTGTGCCTTAGATAATATGAGATCTATTTCAATTTTTAGGCTTATATGCCCATTTGCTTTGATTGATATTTACAAGACTGTGAGAATTTCAAGTCTCAGAGACTGGCAACTTGTTTTTCAAATTAATGTTATGGCTTAACATTTAAATGATTACCCGTCATGATTAAGGTAAATTTACAAATGGTCTGGCCTGGTTCTGATGGGATCAAAGGATTAGACTTATGAAATTTAGAGAAAACTGTTTGGTGCATTACCCTGGTTACCCCGATGTACCAAATAGCTAACAAAGAAGTTGTAATGAGTCTCACAGGGAGCTTGAAAAAGCAGGACAAAATAGAATGGAGGGTCCCAAATTAATTTTATTTTCCAGTGGTTCAAAAGGAACCTATAGCATCATCAATAACCATTAATGCAATCTTGCTATTTATCGGAGACATCTTTAATACTTACAAGTGCTATTTTAAATAAGGTGAGAGAATATCAACAGAAATCTAAATATAGCAAACCAACTGTAACTTAAACGGCTCACATGATTTTCTCCTGAAAGAAGTTACATGCAAAAGAATCTAAAGAAGCAAAACATATGCATCATTTAAAAAAACTGCATGTATGTAGATGATATTTAACATACACACACATACACACAAAGAGTTTACTCTTCTTGTACTTGTTTATTTTTAGCTGTCTCAATAAAATGGTTTTCCTCCCTCTGTTTTACTAAAACATGCCTATCTAGGAAGGAAAACAGATGTAGAATTGGACAACTACGTCTTGTTTGGGTTTTTTCCCTGTCAAGTAGAATTTATGATCATTGTCACACAATAAGAGAATCTAAGTGAAACAGACAATAAGTCAGGAAGCAATTGAGGGATACTTTAACACTGCAGCTTCGGAATTCAGGATTTGGTTACTAAAATTTCATTTGATTAAGCCAAATAAGGATACGATATCCTTTCTTACACAAAAACCTCAGAGTAATTGTAAAAATAAAAGATGCACTGTCGCAGTGAGAGAAGAATAAACTGGTTTGTAAGACCCTTAAAACACCTTTTAAAAATATTCCTTAAATCCAACACAGGGGAATGCTGGTAGAACAGCGCCACACACTCTCCTCTCTTCCAATATCTTACTAGTGATGAGCAATAATGTAGTTTGATTAATTACGTTTCCTACAAAGCATCTGCTATTCCAAGTTTTCAATGACACATTAAATATCAATCCCTCGGACATTTCCCCAAACTCACAAAGTTTATTAAAATGGAATTGGCCTTCATAAGAAATATGTCCTTCATGTGACCTAATAAAGACTCAATGAAAAAATAACTTATGCAAAAATTTTGTACTGCACATTTTACCTCTGGACCTGTCCCTGTCCATATTCTATTACCTCTCAGGTAATAAAAGAATGTGACTTTAAAAAATAAATCATCAGTGTACGCAAATCTTTAACAACAGTATTCACACCACACTTCTTTTAGGAAGCTATGTCTCTCTGTGCACAAGGAGAATGATGAAATTTAACAGTGAAATATTCACAGTATCTCACTATACCCATAAGAATCCCAATTTTTAAGGGGGGGGGGGTGGGGGGGAGTAAAACCTATGCCTTTTCCAGCTAGTAAAAATACTGATTTTTAAAACTCACTTCTGTCAACAGCCTAAAATAATAGTCAAGATGAGCAGTAACAATTAAAACATCACTTCCAGGTTCTTGGTACAGCCGCATCGAGCAAATCTCTCATGTGCACATTTTGCAAGATCTTTCTCCAAATATCAGTCAGTCATTTTAAGAGTTCACCGCACCCATATCCACACGCAGTGCTCAAGTCCGATGGGAGAATCGACCAGCAACGCACATCTGCCACGCTAGAGTTTCTATCACTTATAAAAAGTTCTGCCATTGGAATGAAACGATGGCGAGAAAGAAAAAGAAAGGGAGGCAGGCAGGCTTCCGTCTCTCCGTGAGGAACTGGCCTTTCTCTCTGAGACAGAGGACTCAAAACAGCAACAAGTAGCAGCCGCAGCTCCCACCTCGCACACTAGTGAGAGCGCACCAGTACACAGTGCCTGACGCCTCTCTGCACCCCGGGCTCAGGAAGATCCCAGAAGCAACAGCAAACCTCCACCTTTTGGGAAACTCAGACACATCAGTAAGAAGCCCTCTTGCCCAGCCGGCAGTGCCAGAAGCCAGAAGCCAGGACTACTTGGAAGGCGCTCCCTTCTGTCGGGGCACCGGGGGTGGCTGACCACAGGGCTAGCCATACCCCTCCCCGCCTAGAATAAAGTGCCCATTGTCTCACACTGTACTAATTGTGAGGAAACAGCCCTTGCAGTAAGCATAATAATTACCAAAGCAAGCAAGCAAGCAAAAGGAGTCAAGACACAAATGAACAGGGCACAAGGAAAGAAAGAGAAAGAAAAAAAAGAAGACAGAAAGAAAATAAATGTGCAGATGCTTTAACCTAAGAATGAATTCAATATTCATACTGGAATGGTTGCCTGCAGATTTCCCCATTCATGTCACGACTATTGTGTACAACAGACCATTGTCCACACACCACAAATCAGTAGATTGAAATTTTTCATGTAGCACTTTTTGGATGTGAAAGGTTTTCTTTCCCCAAACTACAGCCTCGAATCCCAGCATCCTGATTAAAGGAAGTTATGACTTCTCTCCTCCCAATATTATTTTAAAAGTTGAATCACAGAATTCATCAATGTCCTGAATTTTTATGCTTTTTTTTTCCCTCTCCCCCAAATTTGCAGCTGAACAAATACGGGGATAAAACAAAACAAAACAAAACAAAAAAAAAACAGCAACAAACCCACACGCATTTGCCCGAGCAAAGAAAAATAATGAACTGAATATGCATATCCTCATTAACTAAATTTAATTACGCTGAGTGGCATAGTAATCAGTGGTTGCTCCAGTTACAGTATTCATTGAAAGGGAGGTGGATTCCAAATTAGGGCGAAGCGTGGGGGACAGTCGCATACTGATGAGGGAACCGCACACAACATGATACAATACACTATCAAAATCATTATTCAGAGGAGCCGAAGAAAGAAGTACATTACTCTGTTTTAAGACTAATGCAAGAACAATTAGCCAAGTCGGCTCCCCTCGCCCACTCGCCGCCCCACCTCCACACACCTCACACCAGCCAGCCTGGGGCCGTACTGTTCCATTTACATTTTCCTTTCTTTTTTAAAGTGAACAAAAACTCACACTACCTTAAAAAAAAAAGAGGAAGAAGAAGAAGAAGAAGAAGGCCTATGTCCCTAGCCACAATAGCAGAGAAATCCTATCTAGCACACTGGTGCACAGAGGCACCCCAGGCTCCCACAACTTGAGCTTGAACTTTCCGCAGTCAGCGAACTTTGTAACACGTGCATGGAACAATAAAGGAGGAGCTCAAAAGAAAGGAGGGAGGGGGGAAGTTTTGGGGGTGGGTGAGAAACAATGTTATCACGGCACACTTACCATCCACCAGGTCCTGGCTGACATGTCATAGCATAGCTGCCATTTTATTGAGCTGTCCGATGTTTTCCCAGCCATTACGCTGTCAGCAATCTTCATCAGATGCGGCTCAATGGAAGATAAGACACCTAATCAAGGAGACATCGGCGGTTGCTTTCTGGACTACATGTAGGCCAATCCTTATCACACTGCATCATGGGAAAAGCTCCTTTATTAGCAGGAGGAACTGCAACCTCACAGATAGAAAGACAAGGATCAGTTCTTTTGCCTTTTTTTTTTTTTTTTGGTCTAAAGGGATTGGTGAAAGTAGCTAGCGTTCTTTGTGTATCATGTGTACAAGAGTTAAGTATCTTGCAAGTGGGCGGCTAACTGCTTTGCTGGGCTATGCAGACTAAAGTTTATTTGCATTCTTCTCTGTTGTATATTGTTTGACATGGTCCATGGTCCTTGCTGAGCAGATGAAGGGAGGGGAGGGGGGCTGGAGGGAGTGAGGGCAGAGGGAGCTGTAATTGCTCAGAATTAATATCTCCCCCAACAAAGACATAACAGTTTCGTTGACACGGTCGGAACATGGTTCAGATATCACTGCACACACGGGCGTGTGGGGTGTGCGTGCGTGCGTGCGTGTGTGTGTGTGTGTGTGTGTGCGCGCACACTCATACACACTCACACACAGAGTGGAACACACAGGTAGCAGCTGCAGCTGGATTCAGCCGAGGTTGCCAAAGGCTACAAACTCCATTCTCATGCTGGACATATGGAAGCAGTTTAACTCTTTGAAATCACTGTCCAAGAAGAGCCCTGCAGTCTGCAAGGGCAAATCAGCCTGGGGACAGCTTCCCAGCCAGGAGGCGGGGCCTGGTGCCATGCCCTTCTGAGGATGGCCTAGGAATGCTATTTCCAGGAGAGCGGGCGGTCCGGGCTGCCCGTCATCCCGACTCTAGACTCAATTCCTCAGGGAGTCCTGCTCGGTCCTGTGGGAAGGGCGTTCCTTTTCTCCTCACACTGACCATTTCCCCTTCCTCCTGGACTTGGAACCGGCTCTTCCCACCGGCACACACAGAGGGCAGGAACTAACATTTGCTAGGAAAGCAACTTGCTCTCAGTAGTCTTCCTTCTTTTCTAAAGAGTAAAAATCTTCAGCAAGAAGCTTCAAGAGTCACGCCACTGTCTTCCGAAAGCCGGGCAGGACACGCAGACTGGTTCCTGGACTTTCTTCTGCTAAAATGCAAACAGGCGAGACCATCTCCAGGAGGGGTGGCCCTGACTCTCAGGGCCCTGCAGCACACCCCCAGACCAAGCCACCTCTCCTCTGGTGCTCTGTCTTTTTTTCCTGCAGTGCGCACGGCCCCTGGTCTCTGAATAACTTTTAGGGCCAGAATTTACATTTGCTGCAGACAATTGAAAAGGACAAAGGCCTATTTGCTTTGGTCAAGTGAAGGGGGGGAATTGCTGTTACCGGCGCTTCCTCTTCTCTGCGTGCCGTGTGCGCCAGGCTGCAAAGGCAACTTGTTTCGCCCGTAACTCCAACTTCAGAAGCAACTGCTGTGGAGAGCTGCGTCCTTCGGGTATTTCTGTATTCACTCGGGAGACGTCAGCCAGCCTCACTCAGGCAGGAGCTTATGCAGCCTGACTCAGTGCTGGCAGCAGAGTAACTGCCCTTCTCAGGAACGCGATCCTCTCCTGACCGGGTCCTGCTTCCCCTCCTCATGTGTGTTGTGTGTATTCTCTGGCGGGTGGGCGGGGGGGTGGGGGGGGAGGGACTGGGGCTGGACCAAATGCCCCACCCGGGCCTCTGCCTTTGAAGTACCCCTGAGCTCAGTGCCGCCTTTTCTCCCTCTCCCTCTCCCTCTCCCTCTCCCTCTCCCTCTCCCTCTCCCTCTCCCTCTCCCTCTCTTTCTCCACCCCATTCTTCAATCCTTGTTTTTTTTTCTCCTTTCAGCAATGACTGCCTAATATGCCCATTAGTGGTAATCACCGTCTCCTGTTTTCATTTTCCCAGATAACCGTGTGCTCCTGAAGGCCTACTATGTGCCAGGGATCCCACTGTAGACACGGGGCTACAGAGATCAAAATGAGACAGTTTCTGCCTCGTTCATCTCACAGCCGGCTTCACCCAGAGTCCTGACAGGAAGGAGGGAGTCCAGCTGCTGGGAGGGGCCAGCGCAAGGGATGGGCCAGACAGGTATTCCTCGGGCTGCTCAGGACCCCACTTCACCTGCACGTCCAGAGCACTCTCTTGGGACAGCTCTAGGGCGCACGTGGCTTACCCATTCCTGCCTCTTCCCTGCAGTCAGTCCCTGCCACGGCCCCCCTCTCTCGGGCGCTCTATGTGGAAAGACCCCTCTCCCCCATCTAACTTTCCCTGCTGCAAAGGGCTCTTTCCGGGCAAAGCCTGACTTTGGGGCGCTGCCCTGAGAACTCTATTCCACCCACCAACCCTTTGCCGCCTGCCTCAGAGCCCCGTAATAATCCTGGCGCGTCGCAGGGCTAATACACAGGTGCGTCTGCTGACACGTCCGTCACCGTTCACTGTGGGGACACCGCCTTTGAGTGGTTGACAACACAAGTGGGAAATGTTGACAGATGACAAGGGAAGCAAGGGGAAGAGGAAGCCATGGCAGAGAGGCTGCATTTATGAGCAAATATGTGAACGGGGGGGGGGGGGGGGGACAAAAAAACAGGGACAGAAGTGACAAACCTGTGCCCTTCACTGGCACGGCCAAGGAATGCTGGCGACCCGGTGACTGGGGACCCCTGGCAGAGCTAGAGAGGAAACACATTCAGAACTGGGGTGGTATTCACAAGGCACAGGCCCCGGGGCCGGCCACTCACCGTTTGGCGTCCTGGGGGGTGCCTTTCAGGAGAGTGAAACTTCTGAGCGTGCCAGTAGGCAGCCATGCTGCGTGCAGTTCCGGGCCACGGCGGCCTCAGCAAAGCCAGCTGCAGTCTTTTCGCTGGTGGAGGGTCTTGCATTCAATTTGTAAAACACACACACCTGTGAGGCGCAATCAAACGAGGTATGCTTGTGGCCTAGGCACGGCGGAGACGGGCAAACTGGGCTCACATGTGGAAGCCAGTGACTGGGTGCCTTAGCACCCACCTCACCTGACCCCGATGTTAAAAAAAACAAAACCAAAGCCAATTCAAAACTCTCAACGCACTAATGACAAGTGAGGACGCTTTGTGGGGAAATTAATAAAGTATTACTAATGCCCCTGGCTTAAATTTCTAAAAATACCCCAAATATCAGTTTTCCCCCAATTTTTTTCCATCTGCCTCTGCCCAGTGCCCTCTCCCTGACTCCCATCCCCTCACCCCTCCAGGGTTTCAGCCAGGCACCTCCAGTGCCTCCCCAATTTCCACACCTCACTCAGGACAAATGCTTGCAAAAAGCCAGATCCTTAGCCCAGAGCCACCATCACTGTTGCTTAGTTATGCCCTGCGAGTACTTGGATTTTTCTCTCACTGGCAAATAAAGCAGGGGTCCTCCCAGAGCTGAGGCAGAGGACACCAGCACTCGCAGAGAGGCCACTATGGGCCCCACACCACCTGAGACGGTTCACCAGTGTCCCCTCTTGGAGAGGAAGCAGGGGTGTGTCAAAGGCTCTGACTTGGAAGCCATGTGGCCAGGATTCACGTCGCAGTGCTTTTTCCTACAGTCTGTGCCCTGAGGCAGGTCGCTTAAGCTCTGTGCCTCAGTTTTACCTGGAAAACCGCACTGGTAGTAACGAAGCACCTTATCGTTGACAAGAGGTTGACAGCAGTTACTCTAAGTAAAGTGCTTAATCTGGAGTCTGGTTGGTAACAGCTCTGTATGTGGTTGTTACCATCACACACTATTTAGAGGCAAGGAAATAGAGGCCCACAATTTGATCCAAGTCATACACTAGTACTTAAGGGGGAATGAGAGCAGGGAAGGAAGAAACAACTCCCTCCCCTAAAAAGAGAGATTTAAAAAACATAAGAGAGAGAGATAAAGACAACCGGAGGAAAAAAGAGGAACAAAGAGACAGAGATACGGAAAGAAAAAAAAAAGAGAGAGGAAAGGGCAGAAACTAATAAAGCAAAACGGAGCCCTTCAGGTATCCCTGCGGCCGCTGGTGGGGCCCCCCAGCCCACTGTGCTGGCGCTGACCCTGCCAGGCTCTTGCTGGCTTCTTGTCCATCCTCTGTCCGTGCAGCCCCTAGGCTGCGGGGTTGGCCTCCCTCCCACGGGCTCAGTGGATGGGAGTGGTCACTAGCCAGGGCTCTTGACCCATGGAAGCCTCCACATTTAGATACTATTTGGAGAATCCGTTTATTAAACTATTACGACTTGGGTTATTTTTAGCTTTTTGGCCCTGATGTTCAATTCCCATCTAATCTAATGCTGGCTGAGTGTGAGGGCCCTGTGCTCACGAGTGTACTAAGAGGTTACAGTGCAGCGTGTAGACAACAGTTCCCCTTGGGGGGTCCGTCCTGGGCTCTGGTCTCCCACTTGCTTGCTGTATAATCTGGAACTAGTAACTTCAACTCTGGGAGCCTCCATTTCTTTAGCTGTTAAAGGAGATTGGCCATGGCATCCTTCCTGCGGCCGTTAGGAGGATTAGCTAAGACCATGTAAAGCCCCATCCGTTTCTGCTCCAACTCCATTTCCCAGGTTAGGGAACAAGACTTCCCAAAAGTCCCACAGATGCTCAGAGGAGGAGCTAAACTTCACCTTTTCTCTCTCACCTCTTCATCTAGTGCTGCTTTTCTCCTGCCACGGCAGTAAGAGTCAGTTCAGGGCTTTGTTTGCTTGTTTTTTTAATGTGCTGGAGACTCCACGGGGAATGAACTAGTTACAAAAGCTGAGAGAATAGAGTAGTAACTCAGTGAATAGACAGGAAAAACCGGTAAAGGCTCATTTCCTAAACCCTATGTTCGAGGCGGGCAGGGATGACAAGGGCTGTGCTTGCTCCCCATCCCTGTCCAGAGGCTGACCCACAAACACTCAGAACCTTGTCAAAGGAAAGACTGAACCCAGACAGTGGTGCGGGGGCGAGTGATTAAGGAGCGCAGAGGAGCAGGCCTTGGGTGTGCAGGCTGATGGGGAGGGAGTCAGCCACAGCTTCTGGGTTCCAAGCAGGGGGCTGCAGTAGATTCAAAATGGAAAAAAAAATGGGAGAAAGGCAAATCCAGCGAGTGGTAGGAAGTGCTCTTTTCCAATAGTCAGACACGTCATCCGGGCACTTACCCAGACCTGGCAGAGAAAGACTGGCTCGGGTCAGGAACGTTCGGTGAGCTTTCCACTGGGACCGGGGTCAGCGCGAGGGTAGCCGAGAAGGGAATGTGTGGCATGTAAGGCGGGATGGGGCAAAGGAGTATTAAATCCTCCTGGGAAGCAGCCCCAGCTCTCCCTCCTCTCTGAGGAGTCAGGGCGGGGCCTGTGGCATTTATGAGCTATGTCCCCTCACCCCCTGGTGTGTCACATACTGAGATCCCCTCCAGTCGGAGCCCTCCTGACTGAGCTTAGAGGAGACGGTCCAAAGTGTGGACCTAGAGGGGTTCCAGCCCCTGGGGCCCCACTCCAGTACCCGAGCCCATCAGAACAGTCAGCTACAATCTGCAATGCAGCACCTTCGACGTCTCCTCTCCATGATGCTGTCCGAAGGGGGTCTGTGATCTTGTGGCATCTCCTTTGGGAGGAAATCCAGCCTGAGCAGATCCCGGGCACAGGTGGTGCTCGCCCACTAGGGAGCACCGTGCTCCCCACCTGCTGCAGTGGCTTCCGGTCGCCCTCCCACTGCCGCCCCCCTCCCCCCCCCCCCGACCTGATTTAACTGATTTTGCCCATCCCTAATGGCTCCCAAAGGGACGCCCTGCGCCACATCCAACATGCTGGACAAAAGGCCATTTTGGAAACAAGCAACAGACTGCTTACCTTCCCAAACAAGGAGACTGCGCAGTTAAAAGAATGGAAACATTGGTCGTTAAGGTTGGAGACACACTAGTTCGACCCACCTGCCACTCATCCAGAAGCAGGAGTTTCTTGCAGGGAAGGAGAATTTCACTGCAACCAGTACCAGAGTCTGAGATCCCCTAAGAACACGGCCTTTTGTTTGTTTGTTTTAGGAGAAGTCTAGATTTAAAGCGTGTTCATTCTGAAATTATACTAACCTTTTTAAAGTAAATTTACAAAATTGCCATGTTTTCTGAACATAAATGTTTTAAATATTTTCTTTTATGTAGCTGTTTACAAGAATGTGTGGCACCTACGGCCTCGGGCATGGGAAGGTTTCCTGACGTAGATCCTGGGTAAAGCAGAATCCCATTTGCTGGAGAGCATGATCCCATCTACATATCCTATCTAATAAAAGAGAAACATGGTAATTAGCCATACCTCTGCTACCCTTCCCATTGGCTAATCAGGGTGATGTGCAAATTAACTGCCAGCCAATGGCGGCCAGCAGCCAGGCAGCTTGAAACTAACATGAGGCTTGCTTGCTTCAGTGACGGAGGACTCCAACGTTCCCCCCCTGCTGCTGCCGGCCTCTGAGCTTGCAGTTTGAAACATTGTTACAAATATAGAAGCTAAACAAAACCCCAGAAACCTGCTTTCAGCAGCCGGGATCTCAGAGCTGAAGTTGAAACAGTGTTTCGATTATAGAACCCAAACAAACCAGATACCTGCTTTCAGCAGCCGAGGCCTAAGAGCTGGAGCCAAACCTCAGAGCTAAAGCTGGCCCAGAATAAAAAAAAAAAAATAGAAAAGAAGGAGTGGTTGGGAGCTTCAGTCACCTGCCAGTATGAAAACAGCCCTCAGCCCCTCACCCAGACTGGCCAGGCACCCCAGTGGGGACCCCCACCCTGAAGGGTGTGTGACCAGCTTCAAACAGCCATCATCCCCTCATCCAGGCTGGCCAGGCACCCCAGTGGGGACCCCCACCCTGATCCAGCACACCCTTCAGGGCAAACCAGCCAGCCCCCACCCATGCACCAGGCCTCTATCCTATATAGTAAAAGGGTAATATGCCTCCCAGCACCGGGATCAGCGGAGCCGCGAGGCCTACCGGCACCAGGATCTGCATGACAGGGGGCAGCACCCAAACCCCCTGATCGCCCTGCGGCTCTTTGTGTGACAGGGGGCGGGGCCACAACCTCCCTATCTGCCCTGCTCTGTTCGTGACACGGGAAGGCACCCCAACCCCCTGATCAGCCCTGCTCTGTGCCTGATAGGGGGGAGCTCCCCAACCCCCTGATCGGCCCTGCTCTGTGTGTGACGGGGTAGAGCCATAACCTCCCCATTGGCCCTGCCCTGAGTGTGACAGTGGTGGCGCCCCAACCCCCTGATCAGCCCTGCTCTGTGGGTGATGGAGGTTGGTGCCCTAACCCCCCCCCTATCGGCCCTGCTCTGTGTGTGACAGGGGGGAGCTCCTCAACCCCCTGATCGGCCCTGCTCTGTGCGTGACAGGGTATGGAGCCCCAACCCTCCTGATGAGCCCGGCTCTGTGAGTGACAGGGGGGAGCTCCCCAACCCCCTGATCGACTCTGCTCTGTGCGTGACAGGGTACGGAGCCCCAACCCCCCTGATGGGCCCTGCTCTGTGAGTGACAGGAGCCAGCGCCCCAACCCCCTGATTGGCCCTGCTCTGTGCATGACGGGGTGGCACCACAACCTGCCCATTGACCCTGCCTTGAGTGTGAGGAGGGGGTGGTGCCCCAACCCCCCAATCAGCCCTACCCCGAGTGTGACTGAGGGTGGCATCGAAACCTCCCGATTCGCCCTGCTCTGTGCATGACAGGGGTGGCGCCCCAACTCCCCAATCAGCCCTGCTCTGAGCCTGACCAGGGGCTGCACCTAGGGATTGGGCCTGCCCTCTGCCACCCGGGAGCAGGCCTAAGCCAGCAGGTCGTTATCTCCCAAGGGGTCCCAGACTGCGAGAGGGCACAGGCCTGGCTGAGGGACCCCCCTTCCTCCCGAGTGCACAAATTTTTGTGCACCGGGCCTCTAGTCCTATCTAATAAAAGAGAAAAATGGTAATTAGCGTACGACGATACCCTTTTCATTGGCTAATCAGGGCTATATGCAAATTAACTGCCAACTAAGATTGGCAGTTAACTGCCAACAAGATGGCAGTTAATTTGCATATGTAGGCACAATGCAGGGAGGCGAAAGGGAAAGCAGGAAGAAGCCCCCTGCCACTGACAGTGATCGGAAACCCAGGGGGGAGCTAAGAGCTGGGGGGCAGGGCAAAGGTGGCCCCGGGGCCGCCTTTGCCCTGCCCCCCAGCCATGATTGGAGAATCAGGTGCCTTTTCCGCCCTGGCCAGTGATAGCAGGAAGTAGGGGTGGAGCCAGCGATGGGAGCTGGGCACGGTCGAAGCTGGCAGTCCCGGGAGCTAGGCGTCCCTTGCCTGGGCCTAAAGCGAAGCCCACGATCACGGGGCCACTGCAGCTGCGGGTCCCCGCTGCCCGGGCCGAATGCCTCAGCCAGAGGTGCTAGGCCTGGGCAGGGGCAGAGCCTGCAACCGCGGGGAGCTGGGGATCCCTGGCCCAGGCCTGACACCTCTGCCGGAGCCTCAGGCCTGGTCAAGGGGCCGATCCGGTGATCGGCAATCGGAGGGTGATGAGGGTCAACTCCTCTGGCCGATGCATCAGGCCTGGGCGGGGGGCTGAGCCGGGGATTGGGGGGATATGATGGTCCCCTTGCCCAGGCCTGAAGCCTGGGTCAGAGGCATCAGGCTTGGGCGGGGGGTGGAGCAAGCGATCAGAGGGAGATGGGGGTCCCCTGTCCAAGCCTGACACCTCTGGCGGAGGCGTCAGGCCTGGGCAAGGGGCCGATCCTGCGATTGGAGGATGATGGGGGTCAACGCTTGAGGGCTCCCAGTATGTGAGAGGGGGCAGGCTGGGCTGAGGGACACTCCCCCCCACCACACACACACACACACACACACACACACACACACACACAGTGCACGAATTTCGTGCACCTGGCCCCTAGTATATATATAAAAGCCAATATATATAAAAGCCAAGTGACTGGAACTCCAGAACGACTGGAACGATCAGAGCAATCGGTCATTATGACCTGCACTAAAGCAGCCAACCGGCCTGATTGGGGCCCTGATCGGCCCCCTCCAACCTCCCGAAGCCCCTCCCCTGGCCGGCCCCTGCCCTGATTGGCCCCTACCACCCCGATCGGGGGTGGGGCTGGCCGGCCAACCTCCCATGTCCCCTCCCCTCACTGGCCCAGCCCCAAAAGGCCCCCATCAGGGTGGGCTGGCCTGACCCCACCTGTTCACAAATTTGTGCACCGGGCCTCTAGTTTCTGATAAACATCTCCACCTCCATGTATTCACTCCTGCAGAGAATAAATATTAGGAGAATATTCACCTGTTAGTAAGGAGGAGCTTGCACTCTGTATGCTTTTGCACTCTTTGACATGTCATAATGCTCATGCATTACATTTATACATAAAAATAAAAAGGTGAAGGGTGCATAGGACTTCCCTGTACAATTTTTTGCAACTACTTATGAATGAACCTTCATTTCAGAATAAGAAATTGGGGGGGAAAGAAAGTAAATACATCTCCATCTAAATGTTTGAACTTCTGAAGACTAAAACCAGGGCCAGATACTCTTCAGAGGAGCCTGCTGCCATGAGCATGCCCAGTCCATGGGATCTTAACAGCTCTCTCTCTCTCTTCGTGCTTTCCACGGACAGAGAATAAGATAAAAAAGCCGCAGTGAAGGCAGAGTAACAATATATTGCCATGTTGCCCCTTCCTAACAAGGCAAATCTTGCCAAAAGATAGGCGGGTTTCACAACTCAGGCTCCTAAGAACACTTGGGGAGGCGGTGCAAGTTCAACATATGAGCAACACAGATAAACATGAAACCCTCAGATAAACATGAAACCCCCTGGCCCTGATGGAAGGCAACGATAGGCGGCCCTGAGTGGCCTCCAGTGTAACAGTTCCTGGAAGGAATAAAGCCAGTTGCAGCCTCTTAATCACTGTGTCAGGGTCTCCTTTCTGGGCTCAAAGGGCAGGGTTATCTCTCCGAGGCTGCCATTAAGAGACAAATCTCTCCCTGTGCCCCAAACATGGCCCCCTCCATTCCCCTTCTCTATTTTTTTTTTTTTTTTTTGCCACACACATTGTAAGACAAGTAAAAGGAGATACTAACAAACCAAGAAATGACAAAAGGGAAAAGAAGGTCCCCAAAGGCCGGCTGGGGCCTGGGGGGCAGGGAGTGGTGCACGTTTGGAACTGGAGAGCTTCTCTTGCCTTAGCCAGTCATCGTTTCTCAGGGAAATATTTATCACTTACCTGCCATGTGCCAGGCACAGTACTGGGTGCTGGTGGGCAAAAACACACAGGCTCCTTTCCCTAGAGCTACATATAGTCTGTGGGGGTAGGGAGGGTGGGGGAGGGATAACATTAACCACATATTCACACAAGTACAGACAAAATTGCATCTATGATGGGTGCTCTGAGGGAAAAGGACCGTAGTCTGAACCTGTGGGACTGAGAAGGCAAGAGTAGGGAAATTGGGCAAGATTTCACAGAAGTGGACAAAGGAGAAACCTGGGCACTATTCCTTGTGACATTAAAGGCAAGGATAATTCTCTCATTTTACAAACTTAGAAGTCAAGGCTCAGGATAAAGTAAGTCTTTTGCCCCAGAGTCAGTGTTTGAGCTTGGATCCAAAAGCAGGTCTGTCCAACTCCACACCAGCCATTGTTCCTGTGGGTCACACTGTTCTTATCTCAGAAGCTGGTGTCATGTCTCAGACTCTGGTTTTCCTTGGAACCAGCAGACAGGTGATCACGTTCTGGGACTGGGTGTGGTGGGATGAAAGCACCTTCCATTCCCCGCATTCTATGGAGAGTTCTTTCTTACAGGGAGGGAGGGAGGGAGGGAGGGAGGGAGGGAGGAAGGGAGAGGGAGAGAGAGAGAGAGAGAGAGAGAGAGAGAGAGAGAGAGAGAGAGAGAGACCATCACAAGGGAAAGAGAGCCTTGTAATAATATCTTGAGGATGTAGGTGTTGTTCATGACCTCAAATATCAGTTTACAGTATAGTTCAGTGGGTTTAAGGGGAAAATACTACCATTCCCTTTCTCAAAGGGAAACTCAAGTATGCTCCTGTCCCACTTAGCAGTACTGTTCGATAGCAGTAAAATGTCTAAAAGGGTAAAATGGGAATGAAGTGTAAAAATTACTTGCTCTCCCTGATCCCAGGTATCTTCTCATTTCTGAGAAGAAGGAAGACTACACTTCCAAGACTTCCTACAGTTAGGCAAGGCCACATGTCTCATCTGGCCAATGGAACATAAGCAGAAGTTGCCTGCATCACTTCAAACTAAAGGGAATGAATGGTTCATGGGCAGCCTTTCGACACCTTCTTTCCCTGACATGGTAACTGCTGGGGTCCAACCCCAGTGGGTCCAGGGGTCCCCAAAGGTGTGGACGGAGTCGGAGAAGAAGGAATGACACGGAGACAGCGTTAAGTTGATCAGCAGCCTAGCCAGGATCTCTAGCCAGGATCTCCAGCCAAGTTCTGGTCTGGATCTCCAGAGAAGTTCTGGTTCAGATCTCCAGCCAGGTTCTGTGGCCATGTTCCCTTGCTAGGTTCTCCAGCCAGGTTCAGTCACCAGGTTCTAGTCAGGTTCTCTTGTCAATTTCTGTAGTCAGGTTCAGTCCAGGATCTTTTGCCATGTTCTCTCGCTAGATTCTGTCTCTAGGTTCTGAGGCCAGTTTCTGTCCAGGATCTTTTGCCATGTTCTCTCTAGCAAAGTTCTTCTGTCTCTAGAGAACGTTCTTTGGTTCTTTGTAGGTTCTGTGTTCTGAGTTCTGTCTCTTGCTGTCTTGTTGCATCTGTATTTATACCAGTTGATTCCAATCCTATCAATCTCTATTCCAAAGGTTAGGGCGTTTCTTATCTCCATTCCAGGGAGTAAAGATTATGTAGCTTAAGCATGATTGTTCGTAGTTAAAATGATTAATTACCCGCCTGGCACTTAGTTGAGGGGTTTTATTCCCTCCCTAACTTCAGGGGAAAATCCCTACCTGGGGATTCAACCTTTCTTGGAGAGGTGACCTTGGTTAAAACACAGCACCAAGAAGGTGAGCAAACATATTAAGAACCGTATGCCATATATGCCAGGTCCCTTGAAACAGCAAGGATGGACCGGCTCCCGGCAGGTAACAAATACCATACCAGGTAATGGATCCTGAATGGCTGAGTGAATGCCCTCACCCAAGCCCACCCACATTAGATATACAGTAAGAAGTAAACTTTATTTTGTTAAGCCACTGTGATTTCAGAGTAAAATTGTTGCTGCAACATAAACTAGCTCCTTGCCATTCAAAGTGTCATCCCTGGACCGGCAGCATCAGAATCACCTGGAAGATATGAGAAGTGTCGACGCCGACTCTACCCAGACATACTGAATCAGAATGTGCATTTTAAGGAGAACACAGGTCGTTCATGCATTAGTTGCTAGGACTGCCATCACAAAATACAACAGAGTAAGTAGCTTAAATCACAGAAAGTTATTTCCCCCCAGCTCTGAAGTCTGGAAGCCCAACATCAAGATAGAGGCAACACTGATGTCTCCTGAGGCCTCGCTCCTTGGCTTGCATGTGGCTGCCTTCTTTTTGTGTCCTCGCGTGGCATGAATTCCTGACGTCCCTTGTTTATCCTAACAGTGGCTCTCAACCTTGGCTGCACATTAGAACCACCTGGGAATCTTTTAAAATCCTGATTTCTGGGCCCCATTCCTAATCTCCTCCTCTTATAAGGGCACTAGTCAGATTAAAGTGGAGCTTGCTCTAAGGGCCTCATTTTAACTTAATTACCTCCTTAAAGGTGCTATTTCCAAATACAGACACATTCTGAGGTGTTGGGGTTTAGGGCTTCAACATATGGCTCTTGAGGTGACACAATTCAGTCCATAACAATTCATACACAGAGTGAAGCTTAAGGAACACTGACCTAACCTAAGCCAAAATGCATAGCAAGTCCTCCTGAGACTATAAAATGACGACTGTGGTCTGCTGTGTACTTAACATTGAAATAATGAGGCTCCTCCTGACATTGAATCTCTTATCACCATTTGGACTCACCTTCTATCATTTTTTGGAAGAAGTAATGGTCAGGTTGCCATCATATTCTGCTTCCAAGGGTTGATAACAAACCAATGACACATCTTCTGAAATGCAGATCTCATTTGGGTAGTATGGTCTTCACATCACAACACCAAGTCAAAGGCTAAAGAATCCTTACTGGATGTTCCTAAAATAAGCCAAGAAGGCATGTTACCTTCTTTTTCAGAAATCCAAACTCTACCCTAGGGCAGGCAGTGACACAAGGTAGCCTGTTGCCTGGACAGCTAGAGTAGACAGACATCTTCACTCTGGTGCCAAAATCTACATATTGAAGACCACATTTAGATTTGGTGATCTAAATCTAAACTTTGAAGGTGATCCTACAAAGTTTAAAAACAAACTTTGCCATTGCTAACTTAAAGACTCTTGGGGATGTAAGCATGTGGACCAGTGAAGTCCCAGTGCATAGGCTGGCTTTACAACATGCCCAGCAGTGGCTAAGTGCAAGGATAGTTTTAAAGCTATGAACCCACTGCGTTCCAAGCCAGCTTCCTCTCTCTTCCCGTAGAGCTGACTTCATCCATTGCTATCCTTGTGGTCATCACCTTGTCCCCAGTCCGTCCCCTTTGGTCATACAGAATTTAGTCCTTTCTCAGAGAATTGACTTTCTGATAGTTTAACTTTGCTATTATACTAGTAATATCTCCCAGTTTTCTGTTTTTCAGGTTAACCACATCTATGTAGCCTTGGAAGAAAAATAAAAAACAGGAAGTCAAATACTTTTTAAAAACTTAAAATTATACTTCATAAAAATGTGAACAAAACAAGGGGTTCCTCCTAAAACCACCATTCTATGACTCTGAGCATCAATTCTGCATTTCCAATTGGCAGGGAATTTGACCTTATTGTAAAATTTCACAAATTGCAAGTCCAGAGAACTCAGAGAACTGGCACAAGGGGCAAGTCCATGGCCTAGAGCTGTGCTGTCCCATAGGGTAGCCACTAGCCACACAGCTGACTACAGCCAGGCAGTCCTTGGCTTCAACTCAAAGTATGGCCCTTGGAAAGGTTACCTAACCTCCTCTGTAAAATAGGAATAATAATAAAATTCACCTTATATTACCCGTTCGTGTGATGAACTCCTATGATAACGTACAGTGTTGAATGCAGGGAATACATATTCCTTATCAGGAGAAGAGAGATCAAGTAATAGGTAATGTAAAACATAAGGTTAGGGGCAGACCATTCAAGACTTATGCAGTTTTGTAACCAGAGCAGCAACAAAAGCAATGATCATTGATACCTGGGGAGATAACTTGGACTTCCCAGTAGGCACCTCAGCATGGCTAGAAGCTGGCATCCAAGATATTAAAAATGTACATAAATAACAGAGTAGCAATGGTGGAAAACAGAGCACAATGAGAAGAGATGAAACAATGCAATTACAAGGGGAGTTGCAGGCCAGTGAATGTGGGCCTAGGATGAGCACAAGGCTGCCATGAGTGGGAGGCCAAGCAAGCATGAGGTGGAAGTCCAGGGGTCAGTCCCTATTTTGAATATTTAAAATACAGCTGATAGGGCTCCTGCTGCCAGTGCAACAGCAAGCGAGGGTTTCTCTCACTCCCACTGAAGACAGGACTTCTACTCTCACTCCTCCAGGTGCCTTTGCTAAGGATACATTGTGTGTGAACCAACACAATCTTCTCACTATGCTAATATCATTTCCCTTTGCCCAACTGTACCTGAGCTACTCCATGTTTATAGAAGTATCCATTATACCGAGCAGACCACTGGGGCAAAGGACCCAGGCGTGGAATCAAAAGAACCTAAAGTCAAGTCCTGGCCTTGCCGCAAACCAGCTTTGTCAGGGACATATATCATTCAACCTCTCTGAACTGCAAGGCCCTCACCTGGAGAATGGTCCCAGCCCACACCTGCTAGTTGCATAGTTGCATGGAGTGTGAGGCCGCCAATAAGGAAGCTGTGGTGTGCTGCACGAGTCAAAATGTTCTGGGAGGATGGGATTTGAATGAGGTCCATTGGGCTTGCCCCTGACAGGGTTCATGGGTGTGTGCAGCTGTGGTTCAGCTCCCAGAGTTCCAACATGATTTAGGAGGCACTGGGTACCCTCTGCTTCCTTCTCCTGGCATCACCAAGAAACTCAACCCCCATCACCTCCCATTCTTGCTGCCTCCCACGGGACTCTGACCCTGGGACAGGTGCAAGCGTCTCTTATCAAAGAACTCCGCAGATGTTTGGGCCAACAGAGGCCCATTTTGTTTTTGATTTATGCATTTTACCATAATCTGACAAATAAAGCAACACTTGGAAAAAATCTCCTTCCCTCCCTGTCTTCATTGTCCTATCCCTCCCGCCCTCCTCACCCCCTTTCCAGGGCCAATCCATTCATCCATTCATTCAGCCGACCTGGGCCCCTGACTCTGGGCATAACTGTCCCCTCCCCCCACTGATTGTGAAGGCCAGCGTTTCAGAAGGGACCTGGTTCCTCTTCCTTGTCTCATCCCAATGCAAAGACATGGCGGAGGAGAAACATGGCTCAATACTAAAGTGCTTGGGAGACAAGAGCCAATTTTGCACTGGCTTCTAATGCCCACGGCTTGAGCGAGCCATTTCTCTGGGTCCACTGCCCTTTGGCATTCCATCCTTCTTCCTCCTCCATCTAATTTCCCCATGTCACTCATCTCGGACCAAATGCACAGAGAAAGAATAGCAGCCTCCTGCCCTACCAGGGAAATGCCATTCATTTCCCCAGGTACAAAGGCAACGTGGCCGTTTGTTTGTTGTGACACAGAAGGGCGCAGCCTGGACAAAGCCTGAAAAATGCCAGGAGGCTGGCTTCTCAGCTCCCTGGCGTCATTGTGTGGTGGGAGAAACCTGGCCAAGCGTCTGCAAACCCTGCGCTGCTCCTTCATCTTCTCATCTATAAAGCTGAGGTGGCGAATAAAAGTAATGATGGTAACTATCATTTAATGAGAACTTATAAAGTACCAGGGATTGTGCTAGGCTTTTTACACATATTTCCCCACTAGTATTATTTATCACATTTCCATTGAGAATGAAACAAAAGCTGAGTGCACATGAGCAAGCCTGCCCAAGGTCATGGAGCGAGTTTCTTTGCAGAAGTTCAATTTGCATCCAGGTCTGTCTGCTCCAACACCTGTGCTGAAACCCTCTGTGTCTACAATCATCATTTCTTCTCCGAGCAAAGACTTCTTTGGCCCTTTGCAACCAAACTGGACCAAATAATTGTAATGCATCCTTTCCTCTGGCGTTTTCATGTATCACACTGTAAAGCATGTACAGTTTGGGGGCCTGTGTCTCCAATGACACTTCAGCGGCATCTTCCTGAGGACAGAGCCTCACTCAGCAAGAGGCATCCAGAGAAACTAGCACAGTTCCTGGTACATGACAGGTGATAAAGATTTGATGAATAAGCAAATGGTTTCTGCACATCATATCTGAGAGCACTGGTTAGACTTAGCAAACTGGCACACCATCCTTTCTTTGAGTTTAAGTACTAACACCCACTATCCCCCTAGGGCGGTAACTCAGCCTCCAACCTTCACCCCCCGGGGAGGGGTGGGCAGCAGGTGGAGCTCAGCAGAGCTACGAGACCATTTCTATGTGATTAAAAAGAGAATGTTTAGTTCAAACCACATTATTTTAGTATCACTGCTATCCACTTCTTCAATATATTTGGACTTAAAGGCGATAAGTTATAAAGAAAAAACATCCAGAAAAAAAATGCATAAATAAGATAGGGATTTCCCAATAAAAGACAGAGAGTAAGACACAGACCTTAGAGAGCACATTCGAGAAAAATGTGCTTTCATCTGACTTGACATAGCTGGAGGAATTTGTTTCCATATTACTGCATGGCATTAAAGTACCCCAGATAGATAAATCTTTGGTTACGCCAAGAAAGCGGGTCAGTGGTAATTACAGATGAACACACACCCACAGTTAACAGTGGCAGCAGTTCAGCATCGGTGCAACCATTTATGCTGATAGTGTATGAAACTCTCCCCCCGCCCCCGCCCCTAGGCACAGCGAATGACTACCAGGGCAGGATTACCTTCCACTAAGCAGATTTCAGCGCTCCAAGCCTCAAATCATGTGTAACCATTAGGGAAAGCACGGGGCTGAACCAATTTAAAAAATAAAAACTATCCTCAAGCTCACAAAACCACAGAATTACACTGCAACACTTAGCACTTTATTTGGAAAAACCCAATACAAAGGCTCAAACACTGCCCCCAAAGGCATGGTAAACACCATGCCTTTACCTATGTAAACTCACTTTTTAAAAATGTATTCTCATGATATCTACATAGGGAAAGACGGATACAGAGAAGGAGCTCGGTAGAAAGGACGTGACAAATGCTATTGTTGTTTTCTCCATCTGAGCCCATTAACTGTTAAGTTTGCATTCATTCGCTTTAAAGCTTTGAATGGCATATTGTTGTTTTTCTTGTGGAAATACCCAACAGCGTTGCCACACTATTCCTTTCAGAGCATCTACTTGTGGAAGCTTCCGGTACATAAGCCACTGGTATAATCAGAGGACCAAGGTCATGGACAGACCTCTGCCCTACGACATATCATCGAGTCATCTTGGTACTCACTATTTCCACCAGTAAAGGGCTGTCTGCCTGCCCCAAGATGAGTTAGAATTTTAAAATCACTCTGAAGAAGATACTTACCTTCTTAGTCAAAACCATAATATAAACACTAACAGGCGTGTAGGGAGAGTTGACACTGAGCCTGAAAACAGTTTCCCCTCCACTATTTCGCCATCGCCCACCTCCCATATCTGTGCCGCACTCGTGCCCTCAGTAGCATTCGCTCCATCCCTGGTCTGCTCACATTACTTTCCTTACCGAGAAGACAAAAGTATGTCTGTGGCCAAGTGCTCTCAGGTTTCATCCACAAACACGGATCCAGCCGGGGAACCCGAGTCGAGATAGACAGGCGCTGGGACAGAAGCAAAGAGTAAAATTATAATGAATGTTTCATGGAGGCCAACAACCACAGGGAGGGAAGCAGGAGAGGAGAGACACGGAAAGGGAAGCCAAGAGCGGAGATGCTGAGGGTGGTTCACAGAGCAGAGGTGACAGGAGAAGAGGGAAGAGCATAGTACAGGGACCAGGGCTGTATACAGACAATGGCTTTTAAAAAATTAATTAAAGTATCACCTATAGAAATGAGACTGCATTCAGTATCTCTTCTACATAAAACAAACCCTTTTTGTTATTTATTTTTTAAACATATATTTTTATTGATTTCAGAGAGAAAGGGAGAGGGAGAGAGAGATAGAAACATCAATGATGAGAGAGAATCATTGATTGGCAGCCTCCTGCATGCCCCACACTGGGGATCGAGCCCACAACCTGGGCATGTGCCCTGACCAGGAATCCATGACCTCCTGGTTCCTAGGTTGACACTCAACCACTGAGCCACACCAGCTGGGCGTATTGTTTCTTTTTCTTTCTTTCTTTCTTTTTTCTTTTGAGCAATAAAAATGAGAGTTTATTTGCTGAAGGCATGTGAGAAAGAAGCTATGCTACAGGGCGAGAAGGTGCTGGCTATGAACAAGGGTTTCAGTGGAAGCTGCAGGCAGCCATCTTTGCTCCTGAGGCGGCAGCCTCGGGTGAAGCAGACAGTACAGAGCACTGAGGGGAGGTAGGAAGAAACTGGGTATTTGGTAAAATTGTTCATCTGCTGCCAATATCCCATATTGTTTCTTTTAATCCAGGTAGGCAAATGAGACAATAAAGATAAGCAAATACAGGGTGTCCCAAAATTCACGCAAGAAATAATTTTGATAGAAAACACAGGTTTATAATTAAAAATTGTAAATTTTTTATTTATTCATAAAGTATACAGTATAAGGTTATGTACAGAATAGCACATCGGGTAAATGGCCTTCAGGGATTTGCTGGCACATACGCAAAGCTGTGGTCTTCATTGGTCTTCATTGTCCCTGCTCCTGGGCCATAATTGGTACTTGGTAATGCTTATCAAAAATGGATTGAAATCAAAGGGCAACAGATATTAGAATGTGATTCAATAAACCAAGTAAAATTAGGCTTTTATTTTGTTGTTGTTGTTGTTGTTGTTGTTAATGCTCACGCAAAATTCAAATCTTGCGTGAATTTTGGGACACCCTTTAATTTAATATAAATATTTTTAAAAATCACCAGAAATAACCAATAGAGTATAATGTCAGACATACTCTTAGTTTAAGTTTTTATTTTTTACACAGAAGAGATATTTTATATACTGTCTTACTTTTTCACTTAACAGCACATCAAGAATAGCTCCCATGTTAGTAAACATATACCAAGATCGTTCTTAATGGTAGTCTCATTTTTCACTGCATAAATGAATGAATGAGATTTCACTTAACCAGTCTCCTGTTGGACGTATAAGTAGATTAGTCTTGGCAATTACAAATAATACCTTATCGATTAGTTTTCACTTGTAACAAAGTACCCCTAGACTTCATAGCTTAACATAAAAACCATCTATTTAAGCTCACGTTTGAGGAAACAAGATTTGGCACAGCTGAAATGACAGGGCCTCTCTCATCCTATAGGCCTGGGCCAGGCTTCTTCATACAGTGGCCTCAGGTTCTCAGACAGCAAGCCCCCAGGTTCAAGCCTCTGCTTCCAACACATTGATTAGTGTCTCCTGGGCCAATCCAAGTCACACATCCAGCCCAGATTTGAAGGGATGGAGAAACAGACCCACTGCATGTGGTGGGAGAACCTGCAATGTCACATTACAGGAGATGGACGTGTAAGGATGGAGGGATTTGGGGCCATTTTGCGATCCTCTACAGACACCATACTAAATATCCTTTGAATGTTTTCTGTGCACACTTACCTGATTATTGATATGGGATACATTGCTAAGAGATGAATTAATTGTTCAGTAACAGGAAGGAACATTTTAAACTGTAGATTCATGACTGCAGTATATGCTCTAATCAACTAAACTTGTAGCAATAAGAATTCACTGCCTGGTATAATGTATATTACACATCTAATACTAATTAAATGACTGGCTGAATGAACAAAAAAATTGAATGACTAAATCAACCAAAGATGAATAAATCAACAGCCCAACAATACTGATAGTACCATTCTTCAAATATTAAATTCAAATATCTGATAGGTGAGGAGGCGGCCTGAGACATTGTGTGTCTTGATTTTGATAAACGGTAGATGAAGTTAGGGATTATATCCTGTGGATAAGGGCACTGCACAGTGTGGGCAATCGTGCTAATATGTGCATTTCTACCCGACTGAACAAATATACCCAAACTGTGGTTTAATACTTCAGGGTACGTGTCATAGGGCTCTGTCCTTGGTTTTGTCTGGCTTAATATTTTCAAGAACAATTTGAAATGGTATTACTCCAAAGTTTTGATAGACTTCAGTGCTTGACATAAATTATTTTTATTGTAATATTACTTAAACATAGGCACAAACAAGATTAAATGTTGCTCATGGCTTTTCTATAACCACGAAGCTAAAAATAAAATGCACAACCCGTGGAAGTCAAATGAACGCACTGATGTGACAAGTGACGTTCTCAGACACAAAATGACTGGATCACCTCGCAGTCCTGATGGCCACTGGCAGGTGCGTGTGAGCTCCACGCGGCAACAGCGGAGGGCCTGGCGAGGTCCCTGCAGGCATCCTTCCACAGCCTGACAGTGCCACTGGCCTTTGCTCAGCACATACCTGTCATTGCTTAGTTGTCTTTCCTTATGAGCCTGGACCACTTTGTCACAAGCACCATCCTAAACACTAACGCAATTACATGCACCAAAATGTGACATTGGTCTGAAGATAATTAGAATTTTCTCCTTTTTATAGGGTCACTGAAAGGAAAACAGGAATGTTAAGATTCCTGGAGAGAACTCGTGTAAGTGATGAGATTGGAGTCCCCAGGCCCTGGGCAGCTGCTGGACGCTGCAGACACAGTGAGGAACTAGACAGCCAGCTCCTGCCAGAAGCTGGAACTGAAGAATTGCTGCTCCAAGGCAGAGGACACCAGCCTGGCAGCGAAAAACACGTGAAAATAGGACCTGGAGTGGAGCATAAAGGATCTTTACATACTTTCCCATTTAGAAATTCCCCAATCAACTGCATGAGAATTGCTAAAGAACTGCAGGTGATACTGTCATCTATAAGGCCTTTTAACTGAAAGCAGTCATTCTCTCAATACCTGTTAGCCCCACTTCCCAGTGGTTCACGTGAACCTTCCAGACTTTTCCATGTGATTTGGAAAACTATGGAAAATTTCATTCTGTGAGCACAGTCCCGTAGTTAGTCTCTGGCCTCCTCCATACAGTGTTTTCTAAAAGGTGTCCTCCTGATGTGGGAGAACCCTCCTCGGTCATAGAGACAGGACTGGGCAAAATCCTTCAGTTCTATAGAAGCATTGCCTTGTTCTAAAAAGTACTAAAAAGGACTAAAAAGACTACATGCAAAACACCTGGCACACAGTAGGCACTTAATAAGTAGTGATTGCTATCATCATAATTTAAAATAGTGGTTGTTCTAAACCGTTAGTGGTTTTTCCAGGTGTAGGATACTGTGTCTTGCTTATGATGTGAGGGCCGTTTTTTTCCTGACAATCCTGAAAAAAAAAAAAAGTCCTTTAATGTGGCTGCCCATGGGGATTATATCTTTTCATAATCTTTGGAACACCACTTCTCAGCCACCCTCCCATTTAATATAATATCCCCCTTGTCCTCAGAGAGGAGATGTTGGAGGGGCGGTGGAGGTATGGTCATTCGAATTGAGACAGGGTGTTAGTGTTGGGACCATATTTCTTTTCCAACTCTAAAATCTAATTTCCTCGAAACTGTGTTTAACAGTTCTACGTTTACAGCTCAAGTTCCTGGCGTCCCGTCCGCTCACATACACCACATCACTTAGGTAATGCTTGGAAAATCCTTTGAAGGAAATGGGCCCAGGAGTGCTAAGTAGAATTACATGATACAAGTTGACAGCGGGGAGCCACGTGAATAGATAAAATCTCTTGTTGGCACTACATTTCATTTTCTCTGGTCGATTTTATGGAGCCTTCATGTGTCACACTGGAAATAAAACAGGAAGCAACATTTTTATGAGTAATATGTATGTTGAATATTGAAAAAATAACAAAGTAATGGAATGGGGCATATTTTCACTCAGGTGGGTATAATAAAAATAGTCAGTTAGAAATTAAGGGTCAGTCACTTTCCATTATGCAATATTTTTAATAAATAACAAGAAAAATGAAGATAGGAGAAGGTAGCCATGGGAAGGGGAAATAGTTTTGGAAAACTTTCTCTTTGGGGGAAAGTGGTTCTGGAGAATTTGGAAGGTTCTTGATCCACAGAGAAAATCTACTTAAGAAAATCCACCCATTTATTCACCTGTTCATTACTTAAATAAACATTTCCTAAATACCTTTAGAGGGCCAGGCGCTGGTGTAGCGAGCACGGGACATACTATACAGGAGGCAAGATAAACAGTGTCCTTGCAGAACATGGAGAAGGGGGTCCCATGGGAAGGTCATGGAAAGCATCCCTGCCTGGAGGCATGGAACAGACCGACGAATCTTAGACAATAGAGTGGGGAGGGGCCAAAGAGGGGAGGGATGGGTAGAAATGGGCAAAGAGGGGAAATCTGGGGGACATCTGCAACAGTGTCAACAATTAAAATTTTAAATTAAAAAAAATTCTGACATATGCAACAGTATTGTTGACCCTTTGAGAACAATATGCTACATGAAAGAAGCAATCACACAAATACAAATACTGTGCGATTCTACTTATCTGAGCCACCTAGGGCAGTCAAATGCATGGGAGCAAAACATGGAATGGTGGTAAGCAGGAACTGGGAAGAGAGGGCTGGAGGGCTGTTATTTAATGGGTATAGAGTTTGAGTTTTGCAAGATGAAAAGAGCTCTGGAGATTGCAAACCATGTGAATATACTTCATCCTATTGAATTACTAGAGGCCTGGTGCATGAAATTCATGCACTCGGGGGTCCCTCAGCCCGGCCTGTGCTCTCTCACAGTCCGGGAGCCCTCAGGGGATATCTGACGATGGCTTAGGCCCGCTCCCCATGGACATCCTTAGCACTGCCGCAGAGGTGGGAGAGGCTCCTGCCACCGCCACTGCACTCGCCAGCCGTGAGCCCAGCTCAGGGCTTCTGGCTGAGCAGTGCTCCCCCTGTGGGAGCGTACTGACCATCAGGGGGCAGCTCCTGCATTGAGCATCTGCCCCTGGTGGTCAGTGCATGTCATAGTGACCATTCGGTTGATTTGCATATTAGCCTTTTATTATATAGAATACACTTAGGAATGGGAAAGATGGTAGATTTTATGTTATATCCTAGAGGCCCTGTGCATGAAATTCATGCACTGGGGGGGGGGGAGTGCCCCTCAGCCCAGCCTGCACCCTCTCGCAGTCCAGGAGCCCTTGGAGGATGTCCGACTAACAGCTTAGGCTGTCGGTCAGACATCCTTAGTGCTGCCACAGAGGCAGGAGAGGCTCCCGCCACCACCACTGCACTCGCCAGCTGTGAGCCCAGCTTCTGGCTGAGCGGCACTCCCCCTGAGGGAGCGCACTGACCGTCAGGGGGCAGCTCCTGAGTTAAGCATCTGTCCCCTGGTGGTCAGTGCGTGTCATAGTGACAGGTCATTCTGCTGTTTGGTCAATTTGCATATTTGCCTTTTATTATATAGGATATTTTATCATAATGCTTTAGAAAAAAAAATTAAAATACAAATAAACAGATCAATGGCCAAATGTGTACTTCAGGCCTTCGTTTGCCAACCCCTGGTGTAGAGATTCAGAAGGTAACGATTACTCAAGAGTAGAAATGAAAAGTTTGCCTGAGTGCGGTGAGTGTTATGAACAGGTCCTGCTCTGGGCTCGCTGCATCCCCAGTGCTTGGTCAGAGACGCTCAACACCTATTCACTGAACTGAGCTGTAGTTTCTCTGTGGTAAACTCCTGGCTACGGAGGGCTGAGTCTGAAGTGAATCAAATGGGGAGGGAGTGGAGGAAAGGAGTCCAAACACCAGCCCTCCGGTGGAAACTGGCCTCACTAACTCCCAGGCTCTCCCCAAAGGCTGACATTGCAGTCGCCTGCTTAGAAGGATCCTATGGCCAGGCCTTTGTAACAAGCCTCTGAAAGGCCGTCTCGCCTGAATCCTCCACAGAGCTGCTCTGTTTCCAGCGTTCTTTATAAGGAGCACCCAAGAAAAACCTTTTGATAGGATTTCCAACTGTCCTGCTGGGCTGCAAATGGAAGGTTTCCTGGTTTAAAATAAGCGGCCAAAGTTACTGGTGACCTGCAGGCCCCCATTATAACATCCTCTCAGGAGCAGGTTACCTGAGGCGGGGAGGGTGGGGCGCGGGGCTGGCTCCATTTCCCACGCACAGACACTGGCAGCCAGCAGCCTTGGGGTGGCATTGACATCCCTCCGCTTATGTCCAGGCTTCCCGATTCTCTTTGAACTACTAGCTGCCCAGTAGTTTTGTCAAACCCACTTCCTTAAAAGCCACCGCCCCCTGCAGTTTGGGCAAGATTTTACTAAGAACAAGAGGATGACATAGAGGCACCCGATCATCGGGGGCATCCTGTAAAGGCATTTCTGGAGCCTTCAGAACCGATGCCCAGTTCCTAGCCTTCCTCTGGGGAAAGCCAAATCCCAGGCAGGGAGCTGGGAAACCCTCAAATCTGTTGCCAAAGTCAAAACCCGCTCATATTTTACAAGGTTAAATGTTGAAAGTGAAGGTTTGATTGTTGGCTCTGTACAAATGGGAAAGGAAGAAAAGGGACCACAAATGTGGTTTTTCAGGGTAAAGACTTTTATCGAAAGCAGGTACATGGTACGACTCCAAGCCGGGAACACAGCAAGCCTTGTGGAGCTCCCTCCGCAGGCCGATCTAATGCTGTTCTGGAAGTAAAAGGAGCCGGGAAGTGGCTCAGTGCGCCCTGGAGAAGAAAGAGCAATTCATGAGGGCTGCAAATGGGGCTGCTCCGAGGTGCGCCTGCCGGCCTGGCCTGGCCGCGGTCATGTTTCACCCTCAGGAGAGGGGCCGGCTGGGAGCTGGACGCTGGGGGAGGCTAAGGTCTCCCTGAGGCCAACCAACCACTGACAGCAGAGATGAGGCAGCCTCCCTGCAAGCACAACCAGAGCCGGGGTCCCGGAGGCCCTGCCCAGGACTAGCTGGTGCCCAGGGAGGTGCAGGTGAGGAGCCTGGCCACACTGCCTCGCAGCCTGTCCCCCGAGCAAGTCCACTGCAGTGCCCGCTCCGCCCAGGCAGCCGCTAGCCAAGGCCGGCGACCGGGGATTGAAGGCGGCTGGTCTGAAAGAGGTGTGCTGAGATTTAGCAGATACACTGTAACTTGCAGAAAGGTGTGTACAAAAAAGGGACTATAAAATGTCTCAATTTTTAAATTAATTTTCAATTTTGTAATTGTTATGATGGGATAAAATTTTGAATATACCGAGTTAAATGAAACATATGAATTTATCTACTTCTTTTTACTTTTAAAAATGGGAGTGCTAGAAAATTTTAGGTTACCTGCGTGGCTCGCACTGTATTTCCTTTGGATGGAGCTACAGTCAGAAAGGCTCTGACATTGGATAGAGGGAAGGCTGAGGAGGAGGAGGGCATTCTAGTGAAGAATGCATTTATGGTCCTAAAGCCTGTGGCCCCGGGCTGAGGTAGCTCATTCCCATGGCACCTTCCCTGCCACTGAACCGCCTGTGTCGGGCTCACACTGCGGTCCCGACACGCGGCCCGGCATGAGGAGGGCCCTGCGTCTGGCTGAGGAACGGTCTCAACTTAGCTCCTTATGTGTGGTCCCTGCAAGTCAGCGAGGTGGCTGCTTCTGGGATTGAGTGGCTATCGGCTGGGACAAGAGGGCAGACTGGGCCACAGGCCTCTTATCCTCCAGATGGCCAGCTGAGCTTGTTCTCCTGGCACCGGGCAGGCTCCAAACCGGCACGGGGGAGATGCAAGGCCCCGCGTGGCTCAGTCAGAACTGCACAGCATCTCCGCTGCCAACACCAGCACACGCAGCCCAGAGCCCAGGGCTGAGGAGCAGACCCCCTCTGCTGGAGGAGGCTGCAGTCACACTGCAAGGCCTGTGCATCGCGGGAGGGAAGTAAGGGGCCATTTTTACAACCGATCTATCCCCACGGGGGCCTTGCCTACCTCCCTTCGCTCTCCTGCCCATTTACCGCTTACTCCAGCCACACTGCAGCCCCCCTTTCCCAAACACGACACAAGATCCTTTCTGAAATCTACTGTCTGTACTTACTATTTCCTCGACCTAAAATGCGGTTTTCGTTCCCCCACAAATTACCCCTTAGAGCAGTGGTTCTCAACCTTCCTAACGCCACGACCCTTTAATACAGTTCCTCATGTTGTGGTGACCCCTCGGTTTCATTGTTACAAATTGAACATAATTAAAGCATAGTGATTAATCACAAAAATAATATGTAATTATATATGTGTTTTCTGATGGTCTTAGGCGACCCCTGTGAAAGGGTCCTTCGACCCCCAAGGGGTCACGACCCACAGGTTGAGAACCGCTGCCTTAGAGTGTAACTCCATGTTAAAAGAGGCGGATTGAAGGTGCATTCTCCTCCGCTTCCTCATGAAAACCCAGTGACAGATACAAAGAGGATTCTTTATAAAGATGCAAAAGCCTCCAGGGGCAAAGAGAAGGAAGAGGACAGATGACAAAGTATTCCAACAAAACATTGGGATATGGAAAGCAGGCACAGTGACCAACTTAGCAGACCAGGAAAGGATTGTGCCGGAAGGTGCTGGGGAGCCAAGCAACCAAGTGCATCTCATCCCAGAACCCAGAGGCCTCGGGAACGAGGGGCTGGATGCTGGGAGGCGGGGTGGGAGGAGCTGAACACAGGATTTGTTGGGTGGACAGAAAGCCACCGGTCCTTGGATTTTCTCACGCTCTCGGCCCAGCCAGGTGAATACCTCCCTCCCTCAGGAGCTGGCGGTTTAACCCTGAAGAGGCTGCTGAGTGAGGATCTCTGGAGTTTTGGAAAGATCAGGCATTGCTCATGGTGGGGCGCCATTCTGAGAACAGGGAGCAAAGGGATGTCTAGAAGGCGAGAAACGCCCAGCCGCAGGCCCGACTCGGCTCTGAGAAAGCTGGCAACCAGACTTATACATCCAAAGCAGTAACAGTAGGGCTCCTCTGTGGAAAACTGACCAACTCAAAAGACTTAAACACATTGACCTTTGTGAGTTGCCCATAAAATGTCAAGATACCTGCCTGATTCCCCCAGAGGGAAGCCTCCAGCCACAGGCCAACCCCTTCCGCATACATTGTTCCAGGCAGCTTGAAACAAGAACCATGTGCCACGGTGGGGAAGACCTTTGAGCAAAGCCTCCACTATGACAGGCGGCAACAGAACCAGCCTCCAGCCAAAGAGATGGCGGCCGGGTGACCCACTTCGCAACAAATACGTCAGGGCCGTAAATACATTCTTCACTAGAGTTTTCTCCTCCTCCTTGGCCATAAGACAGGAGTCAATACACAATACTTACCTTTGAAAAAATAAGCATAAGCCTCATAAGCATATTATTTAGAAATAGATGGGTGGTAGCCCTGCCAGCATGGCTGAGTGTTTGAGCATCAACCTATGAACCAGGAGGTCATGGTTCGATTTCGGGTGCGAGCACATGCCTGGGTTGGGGGCTCGATCCCCAGTAGGGGGCATGCAGGAGGCAGCCGATCAATGCTTCTCTCTCATCATTGATGTTTCTATCTCTCTCTCCCTCCCCCTTCTTCTCTGAAATCAATTAAAAAGAAAAAAAAGACCTACTGAATCGAACTCTCCACTGGAAATTCTTCAAGGGTGGAGCAGAATGGTACTAATGCGTGGCATGCTGATTCTGGGAAAGAACGAGTCTGGGCTACAAGACATCAATGAAGGTGGCTCTTTAGAGCCTCATTTCCTTTCATGGGCCTCACCAGGGACTGGCAGTGCAATTGCCACATGCCATGTCCTCCCAGGTGCAACTGTCGGGGCTCTGCAGCGTGTGAAAGACTGCAGTTACTGAGCACAGGCAGAAAGGCCAGGCTGGGCGCTCTTATTGTGCCCCCGTAAAGCCCCCATGAGTGCCTGTGGCAGACAGAAGGCAATGCCAGGTCCCTGTGACATGCCCAGAATTCAGATGCTGTAAGATGTGCCGCTAGGGAGGGCTGCCGCCATGTGACCCTCCGTCTCCTTGACTGTCCTTTCAGCTTGATGGTGAGTGCTTTTTTGTTGGTAGGGTTTTTGCTTTTGTTTTTAGGGGTTGGGGAGCGGGATGGGAAAGGGTACTCATTTCTACAAAGAGGCAAAGTTGAGGGTAACTGCCAACAGCTTCCCCTTTTTCTTCTTTTTGTTAACTCCATCTGTCTGGACCGATGCACAAGGAAAAAAGACTGACAGAACGGCCCTCCAAAGTTGCACTCTGTTTTAAAGCTGATAAAGGGTGTGTTTCCCACAGCTTAGGAGCAAAATATATTACAAAGTGCCCGAGCAATTAGACACATGGTATTTACAAACATCTGCCGTCCGGTACTGTTGCCTGTGTTCAAACAAAGCCTCACAGTGTCTTTGGCAAACCAGCGCGAGAAAAGCTGGGTGCCATTCGCCAAATGAACTCTTCCAGATTACAATTCTGTGGCCTGAGGGAATTAATTCAAAGCCACATGGGGAAATTAATTCCAAAGAGGTAGTTATTCCCTCTGAGAACCAAAGAAACTGGGACCCAGAGTAAAGTTGGCAGTAAGTCAATGAGTGTTTTATTAACCTCTACTAGGCCATATTTATTATTTATGTCTGAATCACAGAATCCTAAAATTAAAAAGACCCCCAAGGGGAAAACAGGACTTCTGCTTGAGAATGGCTTCTCACAGCCCTGGTGCTTCCCCTGCAATGTCTCCAATTGATACCCATGAACATTCACCCAAAGATGGCAACTCTAAATAGCATCACTAAGACTGAGCCAGCTGTACAATCTGGGGAAAGAAGAGCACTGTCAGTTAAAAATACAGACTTTAGGTCTGAATTTTGGCCCCACCATTTAATAACCTTCATATTCTCACCTGTAAAATAGGGGTGATGGGACAATTTCACAGACATAGAAAGAAGTAACTTCATAAGATGAAGAAAGTTAGTCAATAAAAATAAATGTAAAAATGACAGAAATGATGGAAATTAATAGACACATGGCTTAAAACATCCTATCTAATAAAAGACAAAAAGGGTAATTGACCATACCTTCGCTACACTTCCCATTGGCTAATCAGCGAGATATGCAAATTAACTGCCAACAAAGATGGCGGCCAGCAGCCACGCAGCTGAAGTGAACATGAGGCTTGCTTGCTCCAGTGATGGAGAAACCCAAGGTTCCCTGCCCACCGCGGCCCAGCTCTGAGCTCCGGAAGCAACAATGTTTCAATTATAGAAGCTAAACAAACCCTAGATACCTGCTTTCAGCCAGCCGCGGCCACAGAGCCACTGGTGGACTGTGGGCGGGAAGGTTGTTCTGTGTTGGGTTCTGGGCTCTAGCTGTGTTCTCTCTTAGGGGGGCACCTGGACATGCAGGCACATGGGTGATCTTTTTTTCTCTCGCAACTCCAGCACCAGCCCAGGAGGCAGAGCGGACTCTTGCTTTAACACTCACTGTCCATTCCCAGGAGCCTGATGCAGGGGCAGACCTGGAGGGGTGTCACCTCAGTGGTCCTGCCACCTCCAGCAGCAACTCCAGCTGCAGCTCTAGAGCTGGGGCCGGCCTGTGCAGCAGCACCTGACCTAACAGAGGACCCACCATCCCTGGCTGAAGAAAGCTCTCCAGAACCTGCCCTGAGGAGCAGCAGCCTGTGGAAAATGCATCAAGGCCTCAGAGCCGGCTGGAAAATATTCCTCACAACCTAAGGCCAAAGAGAGGTGTCACATCCCTGTGGTGTAGAAAATGCTGGAAAGTCGGTGCTTCTAAAGGGCACACCTACACTGGCAGGGCTCCCCCTAGGACAGTGGTCGGCAAACTCATTAGTCAACAGAGCCAAATATCGACAGTATAACGACTGAAATTTCTTTTGAGAGCCAAATTTTTTAAACTTAAACTATATAGGTAGGTACATTGTTATTAACTTAATTAGGGTACTCCTAAGGCTTAGGAAGAGCCACACTCAAGGGGCCAAAGAGCCGCATGTGGCACGCGAGCCGCAGTTTGCCAACCACGGCCCTAGGAGGTTCCCCCACAGATACTCTTGCACAATTGTTCAGGTGTATTTTCCAGACAACCCACCAGAGCACTGATGAAATAGCTGGGAATTGGAAAAACACTAATGTCCATGGAGAGGGGATGGGATCCACCAATCCTGGTCCACATGGACAAGAGAAGCTGAACAGCTGCTAAAGTGGGTGCAGGGGTCTCTACGTGCCTGGAGATAAAGACCTCATGGGTCCTCTCACGTGAGACATGTGGACCCCGTCTGCATCCAAGATCCTACCTGTTAGACCCCTTATATGATGTCAACAGGCAGAATCGCATATGGAGAATGAGTCTGCCTGTGACAGAGACAAACAGAATGAGAGAGGCAGAGCCTGAGAGATACCCACTGAGCCACCTCTAGGGTGGGACTTGCAAATCTCTTCTCCTTGAGGTGATGTCTACATTCCTTATAATGCATTGATGAATTTCATAGTTCTAAAAATATTAAAGTCATACGTTCAATGTATACACTTGTTGCTCATCTATGGAGTAACGTACATTAGTTTTTAATTTTTAAAGAACTTGTGACAAGAAAAACAAAGGTTTATTATAGTACAATAATGATTTCTAAAGCAAGTCAGAATCAAGTAAAGAACAAAGTCCTTCCAGGATGGAGAACCCTGACAGGGCTGCTCACTGTTCAATCCTTTCTGTGTGTGCGCACGTGTGTTGGCATATGCACTTGTGTGCACCCGTGTTTCTGTGTCCATGCGTGGGTGCCTGTGCATGTTTGCATGAGTATGTGTGTGTGTGCACTTGTGGATGTTGGGCAGGAAGGCTTCCCAGGCATGTGCCCTCCCAGAACTTTATTTCCCTGGAAGTGGACACTGCCAGTCAGTCCTTTTCCTCCTGTCACCCCACATCGGAATTTCCAAAGCCCCTGCTGTGGAACATGAGCCATTTCGTTTTTCACTCCCATCATCTTGCTGAAGCGAATATCTATGTCCATAAATCTTTATTTAGAATTTGGGACGGGTCTCTAGAAGTGGAGATTCTCAGTCTAATGTGAGCACAATTTTAAGGTGCCGGGAGTTTTCTACATCCGAGGTCACCTTGTCCACTGTGAGCCATGACCCAGGGCTGAGATCTCAGGGAGCGAGGGAGGTGGAGGAGCTGGGAGTGAAGGAGATGAAGGGGCCTGGAGTGACACATCCAGCTGGAAGGTCCCACCCATCCTGCCTGTGCCCTGCCCCATATCCGGGTCCCCCATCCCTACCCCTAACCCACATTAGCTCCACCCTGCTCCGTAACTCACCTGAGCTGAGCAGCACATCCAATGGGACATCTTGGCAGGCACCAGACACTACTGGGCTGAATTCCTCCTTGTGAGGTCAATCCCCACAAAGCAGCTTGTATACTGTGGTAGGGTTGATCCTCATATTCACCCACCCTTGGAAGGGCCAACAGTAATCAAGACTCAATGACAACAAAAGGGCTCACAAGGGACATTCCTGGAGCACCGAGCTCAGGTGTTCAGAGAGACTGCACCACTGAGCCCCATAGGACACCCACTGCATAAGGCCACCCCGCCAAAATGGGGGGACTCCCAAGCTCATTTTGCAACGTCAGCATTATCCTAATTCCAAAACCAGATAGACACTACAAAGAAAGAAAATTATAGGCCAATATCTTTGATAAACATAAATGGTAAAAACCTCAACAAAATATTAGCAAACTGGATCCAACAATATATTTAAAAGATTGTACACCATGATCAAATGATATTTATTATGGCGCTATAGTCAATAAATGTGATACACCACATAAAACAATGAAGGATTAAAAAAATCCACATGATCATATCAATAGATGCAGAAAAAAGTATATGATAAAATCCAGCACCCATTTATGATAAACACTCTAAGTAGGAATACAGTAATCATACTCCAACAAAATAAAAGTCCACATATGACTAACCCACACAAAAATTATACTCAACAGGCAAATACTAAAAGCATTTCCCTTAAGATCAGGAGTAAGACAGGGATGTCTGCTCTCACCACTGTTATCCAATATAGAACTAGAAATCCTAGACACAGCAATGAAACAAGAAGAAATAAAAGGCATCACAACTGAAAAGAAGTAAAACTGTCATTACTTTCAGATGACATCATGGTGTATATAGAGAGCCGTAAAGATTCCACCAAATAACTACTAGGATGGATAAAAGGATTCAGTAAAATAGCAGGATACAAAATAAATATCCAGAAATTGGTTGTATTTTTATACACCCATAATGACCTATTGGAAGGGAAACTAAGAAAACAATCCCATTTACAACTGCATTAAAAAAGATAAAATACCTAGGAATAAATTTATCCAAGGATGTAAAAAGACAAATGCCCCAAATTTAAGACTAGAAAACCTGAATAGAGCTGTAACAACAAATTAAATAATTGAGAACCTTACAAAGGAAAGCCCAGGTCCAGTTAGTTTCACTGGTGAAGTCTATTAAATTTTAAAGAAATAATACCAATCCTTAACAAATATTTCAGGAATTGAAATCAATAAGAATTAAGGATAATTCATACCATAGACTATCTCTCAACAAAAGGAAACAAATTGATACTCACAACATGAATGAATCTCAAAATACATGCTGAGCAGAAAAGCCTGTTGGGAAAAGAGGACATACTGTATAATTCCATGTAAGTGAAGTTCTAGAAAAGACAAACCTAATCTATAGTGAGATAAAGCTGATCAGTTGACTTTTAAGTGGAAGACTTAAAATCTAATATAATAAAAGGGTAATATGCAAATTGACCCTAACAGCAGAAAGACTGGGAATGGCTGGTCACTATGACACACACTGACCACCAGGGAGCAGACGCTCAATGCAGGAGCTGCCCCCTGGTGGTCAGTGCACTCCCACAGGGGGAGCTCTGCTCAGCCACAAGCCAGGCTGACAGCTGCCAGTACAGCGGTGGTGGTGGGAGCCTCTCCTGCCTCCTCAGCAGCGCTAAGGATGTCTGACTGCAGCTAGGCCTGCTCCCCGCTGCCAAGTGGACATCCCCTGAGGGCTCCCGGGATGCCAGAGGGATGTCTGACTGCCAGCTTAGGCCCAATCCCCCGGGGAGCGGGCCTAAGCCAGCAGGTGGACATCCCCCGAGGGGTCCCAGACAGCAAGAGGGCACAGGCTGGGCTGAGGGACCCCCCTGAGTGCACAAATTTTTGTGCATCGGGCCTCTAGTAATAATATAAAATTCTAAAACCTATGCATATAAGTGGGAATAGGGAACAGCAATATGAAACATTTATTTCAAATAAATGAAGGTTATAAAAAAAAATACCAGGTTACAATTAGAAAAACATAGGTAAATGCTTCTGAAATTGTTACCGATAATTATTAGAATTAAACACATATTATGCCCAGCTGGTGTTGCTCAGTGGTTAAGCATTGACCCATGAACCAGGAGGTCATGGGTCCATTTCTGGGCAAAGCACATGCCTGGGTTGTGGCTTGATCCCCAGTAGGGGGCATGCAGGAGGCAGCCAATCAATTGATGTTTCTATCTCTTTATCCCTCTCCCTTCCTCTCTCTAAAATCAATAAAAATAATTTTTTAAAAAATTAAATACATATTACATAACTTCAAGAACATAGTGACATTATAAATCAGATGTGAGACAAAGTAAACTATGTAAAAAATGTGTTGGTTGATATTTTGTGCATCTAAATGTGTTGGTGATATTTGTACATCTAAAAAATTAAAGTTAGTCTCCCAGTATACCGTTATTACAAAAATAAAATTGTACAGAAACATACAAAACCATTGAAAGTGACTAAGTCTATAAAGATAAATTTCAAATGGACTCAGCAACAAGTACAAAAGAGTAAAATGATTGAATTTTTTTTGAAAAGAAAAATACATAATCTTGATTTAGGAAAGGCCTTTTTAAACAAGATAAAACCCAGAAGTCTTAGTTCAAGGTCATTGAATTCTTCCATAAAACATAATGGTTGTGATGAATTTTATTTTCCATAGATGTCCTCAACAACATCTCCCTTGCAACATGCTTTTCTTGTGAAATTTGTCTTTGACACTCTTCTCAAGATGTGGAGTCTCCATCCTCTTTCACGGAATCTGGGCTGGCTTGTGACCAAGCAGGCGGTGGTTTCTGAGACCAGTCATGGAAGGTGATACAAGTTCTGCCCGGTTCTCTTGGACCACTCTCTCTTGGAACACAGGCACACATACGGAAAGGCTCATGAAGGTGTTCCTGATGACAGCCCCAACTGAGGTCCCAGCTGACAGCCAGCATCAGACATGTGAGTAAATGAGGCTTTGGCTGGTGAGTCTCCAGTAATACTCTCCCCCCTTCACAGTCTTCATGTATTTCTAGCTGAGAAAAACTACTGTGCCCTTTCTGAATCCCTGACACATAAAATCTGTGACCATTAAAGAAAAAGGTTGGTTGTTTTATATCACTAAGTTTGGGGTTATTTGTTACACAGCAAATAACATACGATGATTACCAGAACAATCACCATAAAGAAAAATAAGAAACAGCTAAAATTTAGAAATATATCCAGAAAATATAAAGTTAGTAACATTGAACAAAGAGAAGTAAATGGCCCAAAAAACATAAACAAGGAATCTGGAGGGGAAAAATGAACAGCTGCTCATCTCTATTAGACTGGCACAAATTTAAAAAATTAATAGGATCAAGTGAGACTGTGTAAATTAAAGAATTCTGGAAGACAGTTTGGTATTTTTCATCAAAATTTAAAATGTCCGCATCCTTTGACTTATCAATTTCACTTCTAGGAATACAGCTACAAAATACTAGCAATTGGCTACAAAGATTTTTGTACAAGAGTGTTTACTACAGCATTGTTATCAATAGGGAAAAAAGTATTTGATGTTTATTATAGAGGCATGATTAAATAAATTAGAAGATACTGATGATACAATCTACAGAAAAGGTAAAAATAATGGGGTAGGCTATTATGTCTTGATAGGAATGATCACCACAATATATTATTTTAAAAAATGCAAATCACAGAAGTTAGTTTCCCTAGAAAACCAAACAACCATGCATGTCACATTCAGAAGAGGAATAATAGATACCAAGTTACTGCCAGTAGCTACCTTTGTGAAGGACAGTGGGAATGGGGATTTTTCACATTTTATTGTAGATGGTAAGTGCTCTAGAGGAAAGAAAGCAGGGAGTGCTAGAAGGAGGTTTATATAAATTTTAAACATTGATCAAACTATTTTTCATGTTTACATACATAAAAATATAAATACATGTATGTGATGATACAGTCCAAACTTAGAATTGTGTTAACCCCAGGGAGGGAAAAGGAGAAAATTCTACAAGGGTATGAATATCATGATCATTCAAATTATTGAAATTATTTCCAAAACCAAAGAAATGCACATGTATTATTTTCCATATTGTGAGTACTTTTCCATGTTGAGAATACCTGAAATGCTTTCAAACACTCAAGAACGTCAAGTTATAACAAGTGTAGACTACCCAAAAAAACTCTGAAATCAGTTACTTCTAGTTGCAATTTAAATGTGAACCTGTTCAATAGAATGAGGGTTATTTGGCTTACAGCTACACAGCTTACCGTACAATTTATACAATAAATTTCATTAACTTGATGTGATCACTTATTCATCAAGGATTACTCATCCATTGTTCAATATGAAACTATAAAACCTCCACACCATATTAGATCCTTAATCATTAAGTTTTTGTCAAAAATCATCACAAGTTAGAGCTAGGGAACACTTTTAGTTATAATAATAAATTTCAGCATTAAGGATACATAACTAGACCACAGGTGAACTACTACTGGTGACACATGTGTATATGTACAGTAGCATCTGAACATTTGGGTATGTGTACTCAAAGTTTCCCATTTCCTGAACTATTCTGGCCTTTTTATGTGTAAAACATATTGCTATTTGGGTGTTTGGTCTTTAAGCAGAGGTGCTCTTTTGTTTGGAGAAGAGGGCTAATTTGAAAACCATGAGCAACCAGAAGACATACAAAGAATGTGCTGTGACGGATACAAATATTTTTTAAGCAAGCTTAGATGTATTTTTTTCAAACTAACACACATCCTCTATCCTTCCTCGGTCCTGTTTGCTCAGCTGGATATCCACAGGGTCCAATTTTCCCTCCAATTGCCCTTGCACGCTAATATAATTGCTGCTCCTATGGGTAATTGGTCAGCCTCGAGCAGCGTTTGCATGCATTTGTTCTTCTACAGGATCTGGCGGCTTCTCAAATGATTTTGCAGTATTATATTATCCTGTATTTTTAGTTTTTGTCTGTTTCTAACAATGCTAAATAGATATTAATCTTTAAGGATGCTATATATTTTAAGTGCTTCAAAAGCAGGAATATACAAATGATGTCTTCAGTAATTCCCTTGGTGAATCAGTAAGTATGATTAGCTTTATTAAATCTTGATTTTTGAGTATATTTTTAATATTTTGCTTGTCAACATGGGCAGTACACAAAGCGTTTCACCTGCATTCCAAAGTACACTTGTTTATTCTTGAGGAAAAGTACCGGTGCGTCTGTGATGTGTGAGCTGAAGTAGCCATTTTTTTCATGGAACCCCATTTAGTTGAAAGAATAACTGACCAACTATGGTTTTTCACATGTGGGTGTATGGCAAATATTTTCTAAAAAATGAGTGAATGTAACACTTGAAGGAAAACCATTGACAGAATGTGGTTACCAATAATAAAATTCAAACCTTCAAGTGACAATCAGAATTGTGAAAAATGTAACGTGTCATTACAAGCTTAACAGCTTTCCAGTACCTACTTTTCTGACAAGATCAGTGGCACTATTAATTTTTTAAATTTAACTTAACCTAATTTAATTTGTTATAGGATGAAATGTGGCAACACTTGGAAGATCTGCATTACTCCAATATGTCCCAAATGAGCAATGAATGATGTCACAAAATCATGTATGGGTTAGGAGAACTTTCCAAAGTAAACAAAAAAAGAGACCAATAGATTTTAATATAACAGAATAGGAAAAAGTTTCTTCGTAATGTTTCTGGTCCAAAATTGTAACTAAACTTTAAGAAAGCATCACATGTTGAGTTCTTGTTTGTATCACAGAAGAAGTGCACAGTCACTTGAACAAACTATGAAAATATTCCTCTTTTTTCTAACTACAGATGATCCCAATTTATAATTTTGCGATGGTGTGAAAATAGTGTACATTCAGTAGAAACCAGCCAGGCTACACTATGATGTTCAGAAGTTTATGTGTCTTAGATGCACTTTCATTCACAATATTTGCAACATACGATGGGTTTATTGGAATGTAACCCCGTTGTTAGGTCAAGAAACATCTGTACAGTCTTTACATGAGACTGGATTTCTCTGGAGAGTTCAACCACAATACCAATGCAACGGACTGAATGCAGAAGCAGTAGGCAAATCCAACTTTCTTTTATAAAGGCAGATATTAGAGATCTGCAAACAATGTAAAATCATGGGTCCCTAAATAAAAATACATTGTTAACATGCAATGGGCTTGTTATTATGATCAAATAAATTAACAAGCATTTAAAATACTTCTCAGTTTTAATTTCTAGTACAGTCAATACTGATCAAGACAACCTACGTAAGGAAAAACTCTTTGGAGCCCACAATAATGTCTATGAGTGTAAAGGAGTCCTGAGACCAAAAAGATTGAGAATCATAATTTATCATTATTAAGAGAGCACAATTATTGTAAATGCTGCTTAGAATCAGAGCAAAGGAAAATGGAAAAGGAACAAGATTAAAGTTGTATAATGCTTGAAAGTTTGTCAAAAATGCAACAACTTGCTTTTATTTACCAATGCAACAAAGTTTACAGTTTTATATGCAACTCTACCAAGTCATTTAATGTACTAATCCAGAATATTTATCAACTTTACTTTTCTGGCAATAAAAATTCAAGAAATCTTTTTAAAAAGTGAAGCCTCTATCAGCCTCAGTTTTTATTCCTTTACTGTTTCTAAGATAATACTGATTTGACCTTTCAGATAATATTTTTGACAATTTATACTAATATACACTCCTCTGTGACAACTCCCATGTACAAGTAAAGCAACTTTAAATTCAGACAGAAATTTGTCAATAAAAAGCTATCCAGAAACTCTTAGAAAATAACTCCATTAGACCAAAGGCAAAGTAATTCAATATTCCTAGATCTAAAATAATACCTAGACATACACTAAAACTCTATGCTTTTTATTTTATGTAAATAACTCCTCAAAGAAAAAATATTTCCATACAAAAGTGTCTGGCTCAATACATGTTCAATTGTGTGACTAAATCTATCCATCTGGGTCGTCTCTAAGACGAATATGCCTAATTTGGAATATTGCATTTGTCAATTTCAACCATAGTACATATACCTAGTTCTTCTTGAACACATAGTGAATTTTTGATTACAGCAGAACAATATCCTAAGGCTACTTATTTTGAAGTCATCCAAATTGTATAAAACTAAAAAAATTATCTATTATACTGATGGTGCTATCGTCTAGAATTTGGTTTGATTTTAATAAATAAAGAAGTGGGGGAAAGACAGTCCTATGTTTTTAAAAAATATTTATTTAAAAATAAGATTTCTAAAAATACATTACATAATACCTTTAAGAGAAGTAAAAATTCCACAATTTAAATTAAAAACAATCTTCAAAGAAAAATAGAACTATTACAAGAATAAAACTAAATCACTAACATAAATTAAACAACAACATTATTCTTAAGGTAGGTACATAGTTTGCTTTTCATTTTAAGAACCAGTGTAGACTCTTCATTTAAACAAGTATATCTCAGACACATGGCTTACACTTGTCCTTTTTTCCCTCCCTCTTCTCAATCCAGTCTCTTACTTCTCAACCATTTTCCATATTTACCATTAGCATCACCTTCAGCACTGGAAATGGTAGTGAAGACTTTAAGTAATCTTAGGGGAGCAGACAAGGTAACAAAGACGATGTGGCATTAGCACTCAGATGTAAACATATGCACCGAACGAAATAACTGCCTGAATCACTTAAAAATGAGATCTTTATACAGTTAGAGAGCGACAAGTATCACAGGATCTCACTCATATGTGGAATCTAAAGAACAAAAATAAACCGATGAACAAAATAGATCCAGAGACATAGAAGCATGAAACAGACTGTGGAATCTCAGAGGGAAGCCAGGGGTGGGTGGGAAGAGATTAGCCAAAGAACTTGTATGATATATGCATAACCCATGGACCCTGACAATAGAGTGGTGAAGGCCTGGGCAGGGGGTGGGGATGGGCTAAAAGGGGTCATGGGGGAAAAAGGGGGGCATCTGCAATGCTGTCAACAATAAAAATAAATACAAAAACAAAAATGGGATCTTTATATGGCACTTGGAACATACCATTATTAAAATAAATGTCCTTTATTTTAGGGATATATAGACACAATTTGAGGTTGATACACAATTCTGGAAGTCTCAAAATATCACAGATTCTGCCTAATCATTAAACTTGTTATATTTTTTTTAAAGGCTAATTCCAGGGGCATAAAGCTCCTACAAGCACAATCACCTGTGCTCAGTCCGCCCAAAGCCTACCCTGTTCTCCCGTAGACCCGCAACTCAAGTCTTAGCATCTCTGCTTTAATGTACCGATGCTACAGTAGAAATGTCTTTTTAATATTCATCTCTGGAAGACAGAGGATAGTGGTGAACTCTCTACTACCCAATCACTTGAATAAATAACTGCATTCAGCCACATTAATTTAAATAACGCATTAACAAGCTGAATAACTCAGTACTAATATTGTGGCAACAAAATCTAAGAAATATATTGTTGACAGAGAGACATATTGTTGCTTCTTCCCATTTTGCTTTCAAATTTTGCTTTTACCGCTAATGACATGTATATCTGTATTCTTACATATCATTCAAATGATCCTAAGTCATGTTTCATGTAAGTTTCAGACCTGATTCTTTTTCCCATTCAGAATTCACTGCAAATCCATATATTGTATCTACATTCAATGAGAGAATATTTGTTGAGTGAAAATGATGCAAAACATTCTCAAATGTGACTGTCTACTTTTCCAATATATATATACTGTTATCTTCTTGCCAGAATTTTTAACAAATTCAGACACAGTTTTAAGGTCCCCAATGAATATTTTGAAAGTTTTAGGAAACATAGAAAACCAGAATAGTATACATAGCAATATTACATTTGGACAATTATATGTACTTTTCTAAGGTGTTTTTATTTCTTCCATTTTTTTTATAAAATGAATTACTGAGAAGAATTAAGTTTTTAAAATACTCTTACTCTTAATTTTTTATGTAAAGTGAATAACAGCATAGAGACCTTTTTTGTAAAGTTCAATTTTCTATTACAGTTTTGCTTAAATCAAGTATATTTGCATTTCCTCTTTGGAAGTGTTTATATAATCAGGGTGTCCCCAAAAATGTATACACACTTAACAGCTGACAGCTCAATTGATTTTTCTTTCTTTTCAGATTTAGCCAATTAGAATTAATCATTATTCAAAGTGTGTATACATTTTTGGGACACCCTGGCATATGTATATTTTTAAAGTGTTCTTTAATTCTAACCTTGTTTGCAAAATAGACAAATGACAGTATCACTCTTTAATGGCATTAAGGATTACACAGAGCAAGAAGCAGAGTTCTTCATTTGTGATCAGAAAGGGCCCTTACCTTTGCACTTTATCATTTTGCTTCAGCATTCATTAAAAGGGCCCGATAAGCTAGATAGTTCACTTATAGAAATAAAGGTAGACTTCTTATTTCTCATTTTTTTCCTGCAGAAATAAAGCAAAACTAAAATAGCTTGTGAAAAGTGCTTTATCTTTTGCAACTTCAACCTATTAAACTTTTACAGTAGTCAACCTGTATTAAAATACAAAATAAAAAACCATACTAATCTGCCTAACTAAAAAAAAGTTCAAATGAGAGACCTTTAAAACCAATTAAATTGAGGCAGCAGTGTGTAAAAACTAAGATCTGTTAATCAAAATTGTACTTAGTAACATTAAACTTTACTTTATAAACACAAGGATGTGAGAAGGAAACTCTCAGTCAACCAAAAAGAAAATTAACTCTTTGGTACAGGAAGTAAAAACGTCACTCAATGCTAAATGAGTAGCACCAGGATGTTTGAGTTGTTGAGGTTGTAAAACACTAACTTCAGGCACCAGCAGGTGAAAATGTCACCCAATGAACACTGGCAAGAACACAGAACTTGCAACATGAAGACAACCTTTCCCTGTAGTTAACAGTCTGTGCAAGTAAACCCTGTATTTCCTCAAACAAGCAAGCAAAGCCACAAATAGAAACATACCTTTTTTGTTGCCATTTTGCCCCCATCACTGTTAATATATAAAATATGAATACTAAAAAGATCAGAGTGTTGAACCACTGTGGCAAGCACTACATTACATGTTCCAGGCATTCACAATACTAATAGGTATGGAGACCTTCAAGGTATCAAGAACGCCAAATCGCCCAAATTTTAAAGTGAAAAATCATCCCTTATTATATAAATTCTTGATTTTTACTTTAGTGACAAAATTTACTATAATACTTAGTATCCTTTCTTTGCAGTAGGAGACTTGTGAAAAAGGTCCCAGTTTTTTTTCAATGAAACTTCCGGGCAATCTATTCATGTCTTCTCAGCATTAAATAGCTGCACCTCTCACATTATTCTTAACACTTTATTGTTTAAAATAACTTCTCAAAGGCATCTGACCAGCTGAAGAGAATCAGCAATATAAACTCCTTCAATAAGATAACTCAAACTAAATGCTCACATGCATTAACTCTTACAATACAATGGTTAACAGTGAGAGAGAAGGCTGACATGACTGTAGCAGGGGGAGTTTCTGATGCCACAGAACCCCATCCAGTCTACTCTGTTGCTGGGATGCTATTTTCCATGCTCCACCTGGCTTTCTCACCATCTTAATAAGTACCCCTATTTTCTTTCTCCAATTTTGGCTACTCACTACTCATTTGTACTCTGTGTCCTCTATGGTGGACTAGAGGAAAAGGACATACTAGTAAAAAAATATGGTAGTGGGAAAACACTGGCGATACCAAATGACTTAATAATTTTAAACACCATTGTTACTTCTGTTTCAAATTAGCACATTACAACATCTAAAGAACAGATGAAAATATGGTAAATTTTGTTGTTAAAAACTGCACAATGATAAGGAAATGAGATGTCTGAGGAAACAGTCACTCTCTTGAAGTTAAACCATCATCATCCTAAAAGCAGCAGAGAATGTTAAATACTACATAGAATAATAACATCGGTTCAACATACTTTAAGAAAGTTGGTTCTATTACTTTCTCACATTCTACTGCAGAATATTCTAAAATTCAGTTGAGAATGGCTACATTCAGAGTATAATGAAATTTGTAATTTATATATAAATTCAGAGGATGATTCTTAGAATAGAGGGCAACAAATATGAACATGAAATAACACATTAATTCATTTGTTAATTATAGGTTAGTAATATTAGTAAGTAGCTCCCTCCCTCCCCTCTCTCTCCTGCCCTCTTTGTCCTCTCCTCTTCCCCCTTTTTGATAAGAGAAAATGCATTATCTTTTTTAGAAATAGTTATATCTAAGCAGGGAAAATCTGGTATTAATCTAAAGGGGGAAAACACTTTAAACAGTGTAATTTCAGGCACTAGCGACAAGCAGTGGGGGAAAGAGATAGCTGGTTTAGAAAACCTCTGAAATGGTAGTACGTTAGCTGTCATCTGCTTCATCTGTTTAGAACTGGCCTACCTAGATTCTAAGCATTCCTAGTGCTAAACTCCCATTAAGAGCATGAGAAGAAAAAAACACCACGCCTCTTTGTAAAGGGGGAAGAACTTGATAAACCTTATTTACACATGTGGTTCCAGGATCCTAGAAGTGATGAAACGGCACTTTTACTAACAACAGTAATCATTTACTGCACTCCTAGTATATACGAAACATTTTACATACACTATTTAATTTATACAATCCAACAGTGAATGTTATTTTTATTTTGTTAATGAAGACATTAAAATTTAGAAAGATTATATGCAACATCTTAGCAATGTGTACTATTTTTCATGCAACCCTTGAACCTGCTCAGATTGGGGTCTTAAAGAGAAGGTATTATCCTGCATGCTGACACTCCTCAGTAGAAATTTGGATATAAGAAATGGAAGGGGTACAAAAAATACAATATTCTCTTGTAGAAGGGAATAGCTAACATCTCTTTTGATGTTAAATTTGGTAACTTGTTTAATATCATCTGAGATATTCATGTTAATAGGCCTACTGTCCATTGTTCTTTTTAAAATCTTCAAGTTGTAAAAAAGGGCTCCTATAACATGGTGTCTGCTCAGCTCAAACACACCACCAGCCTTGACCAGCCCTGTGTCAACAGCTGTTGGCCATGCATGAGGCAGCCAAACAAGGCTACGAAGACCTACGCCTGGCTGGTATTGCTCTGTGGTTGAGCATCAACCTATGAACCAGGAGGTCACGGTTGGATTCCCAGTTGGGGCACATACCCATGTTGCAAGCTCCATCCCCAGTAGGGGGTGTGCAGGAGGCAGCTGATCAATGATTTTCTCTCATCACTGATGTCTCTCTTGCTCTTCCTCTCCTTTCCCCTCTGAAATAAATATATATATATATATGTAATATATGTACATATTTATATTTTAAAAAGATCTCATAGCTCTGCTGGCAATGTTGCCTGAGACAGTTTGGAGTCACACCATTAGGTGCTACTGCTGGGTATGGTCTCTGTGATGTGCTGAACACCTAATCCTCAAAGACGGTCATGTGTCTGCTTTGGCGAATGATGGGACATTACTGCTGTTTGAGGCAGCAGGAGGGGGCAATCCTGACTGCATTTCTCTCCTGCCGGGATATGGAGGAAGCAAACATGTACCTAACAGAAAAGGGCATCTTCCTTTACACCGAGCTGCCTGTGAGGGACATTATCTTGCACCGAAATATCTTATCCCAATAACATCCAAGCATGCAATCTGGAAATGTGGGCTAACGCCAATTCACTCAACAGCAGATGGGCAAAAGCAGAGTGCCTAGAACTGCTCATTGGGAGTGGTTTTGTCATCAATAACCTGCTTGCTGACCACATTTCCAAGAGCTATGACAACGAGAGGAGTACTGCACTGGATTTTGCTGTTCCTAATACTGATCTCCATTGCACAGAAGTCCTGAATACAGTGCCTGCCATTCAGCATGCCCTAAACGATGAGGTGATGCTGAGGCTGTTGCTGAATGGTGGCTGTTGAGTGGAGCTGCGCTTTGAGTGCATGTGTGGGGACATATTTGGGAATCGTTTATGTGGTCAGAGATAGAAGAAGGAGTACTGCCGGGATGGACATCTTGTGTAATATAGGATAACCTGTCCGTTATTAGATGACATGAATTATATGCTTCTGTGTGCTAAGCTGCAGTCTGCACTGGAAGTACAGAGAGAATGGCTAAAAATCCAGCCAATACTAGGTAAAAACATGTTTTGTCTAAAGTTTTTTAATGAAAAATGTCTATAGGGGAAATTTTTTAATGCCATCTTTGATACCTTTTCAGTGCTACTTTATTTTCAGAATTATGTTTTTGAAAATCATCCTTAATATTTCCTCTGGTTTAAGATACTATCTTCTTGGTTTTCTTGATACTTTCCAACTCTTTAATTATATAAGGGGCAAAATTATAACTACATTAACATCCTAATTAGAACGCCTTTTTATGACATCTATAATATCATAAGTATATAAACTGTCATCTCCTTATGGGCAGGGATGTTTTGTATATTTTTATATTCTCAAGGCTTAGAATAATTTCTAGAAGTGGTAAAAACAATAAATACTGAGTAAATAAAAAAAACTAACCAGTAGAACATACTAAATGTACATGATTATTAACTACATTTGCCAATACTTATATTTTTTAAAGCAACAGAATTGGGTAAAAAAATCCAATCCCTGTATCTATTAGTAAATTATTTAATGATTGTTAAGTATAAACTTCACCAAATAAATTCTAGGTAGATCTATGTATATTAGAAGTCATGTAAAAAACTTATTGAATGAAGCAGCTAAAGTACAGTAAACTTGAGCTAGGTGATCTACTTCTCCATGAAGCATACAGGAAGCCATTGGAGACTAGAGAAAAACAGAGAGAGAGACTAGCAGCTGTGTTAATATTCATGCCATTGTAAACCAGGGCTGGACACATTGAGATTTTATAGCAATTCATGTGAGAACACTCAAACTGCCCCATGACCTAACACATAAAAGGCTGTGTGGCCATAATCTAAATTACTTCACACTTCCTGGCTAGAAGTGTTGTCCTAACTTAAGTCTTCATAGTTAGCTTTCAGAATTAATAAGCCCTTTTGGTTGAAACATATCTTCAACTAATTGCTTGTACAGAAGTGTCTTGAAAAAGCCTGATGAAGTATAGTTATAATTAGCTACCATACTTAGAGAAAAATACCTCTAAACATTAGCAAACATTTACTGATGTTCATTCTCACAGAAGTTTTAACTTCATCATTTTACTGAATGTTATGTAGCTGATGTTCTCTACCACTATTACTATTAAAAGTATACTTTGTTTTCTTCTGTTAAAGAGATTAATACATAAACTAGAAATTTAAATATAGCTATCTCATGTTAACCACAAATATTTTTAATACAACTCTTAAGCAAAACAGTATTTTTTTTATAATGGAACAATTAACTTAGTATTTTTAAACTGTAAGTCTTGGTTACAAAGTACCAAAAGCACTTTAACTGAATGCCTACTGTTTGGGGAATACGAACTCAGTCAATTTCTGCTTACAATCTTCAGCCCATAAACATTTTTTGTTTAAGGAAAAGAACAACAACAAATATAATTGTTCAAGAGGTGTAATATATAATATCTACATAAAACTCATCTCCAGAAGTCCAATTAAGGACTTTGCTTAGTAAAATATCCTTTAAAATACATATTGCTTCAAATGTAATGTTTATAAGGAACTATTTCATCCAATAACTCTGAGTAGGAACGCTTAAAAAGAATTAAAAAAATTACTAATCTCATTATTTTAGTGTAACAGAATCATCAAAAAAAAAATCATTCCAAAACTGAGATTAAAAACACTAAATGTATTTTTTAGATACTCAGTAAAACACACTAGATACTTGCTTACCACTGTAACAATAGATTTCTGTGTTTCCTAATAAATTGGTAATTTTAAAGTAATGACTTTTCTAATTCTAAAGACTTAATTTGCCAAAATAAGGTTTAAAATAAAAATTCATGAAATGTTTACATTTGTTTATCCTAATCTGATATAAACTTGTAAATGACAGCAAATATATATATATGAACATACAGAAATGAAGCAAACTAGTCATCATTTTGTATGAACTATATCATCATAAACAGGAACACATTAATTTTCATAAAATATAACAGCCTTGCACATACACTCCCCTAAGCTTGTACCTCTGACAGGTTTAGAATTTGGCCATAAAATTTACTTGTGGGCCAGTAAGTCTCTAGAGCCAGTATAATTACACCAATTAGCCAAAAGAGGGCGCAGAGAGAGCACTAGAGTTCAGACACTCCCTAGGAAACTACCCGCTGGTTTTTCTCAAGTTGTCTAACAAGGACTAAACCCACAGTTAGGCGTGCTAATTTGAGAATACTGAAGATTAAACCACATGTATATATAGATATACATTAATATAGAATCTTATATAAATATATTGATACGTAGCATTTCTATCATTCAAACAAAATAAATATCTGCCTTGCCTAGTGTGTTAGTTTGTATTCCAGTACCAGGGGAATCAGGTAGAGGGATCGATCAGCGAGGGTATAAAGAGGAAAGAGAATGTGCCCTAGAAATGGTAAATCTAAGAAAAACAAAACCCCCTTAGAGTGGGAAAGGGACCACCTCTGGTTCTCATTACTGAGGAAGCAGTTGGCTCTGAATACCTCCCAGGTACCTTTCAAGGTAACTAGTACTTTCAAGGTAACTAGTACTATATGAAGTGTAACTGTGCCTTTAAGGGATATAACGCTCTTTAAGGGATCTTCACTTCACACTTCACTGTTTTCTCAAGGTCCAGTTATAGGCAGAGCAATCAATTGATATCTATCTGTATCATCTATATATTACTTCCTTAAAACAGTTCCCCCATCAGGCCAAATTTGATCAATATGTTAGCTTGCACAAACCCCAACCCATTTCCATGACATGAACATACTAATTTTGTGGTTCATTAAGCTCTACAAATAAATTTCTCATATTAAATTTACTATGCATTTTATCAGCACCAATACATATTTTCATCTGCCACTTCTATACTTTTAAATAATAAAGCATTATATCAGAACATGTAAGACATGGCACTTATATTTCTGAGAACAGCTAATTCTATTATTTTAGAAGATAGTTTCTGAAAGAACTAACCACAATACAGTTAACTGGCTGATATGGCAACTTTCTGTTTCATGATTTCTCAGGTATGATTCCCTACCATCAAAGCTAAGTAAAAGGAAACTACTGATATGTTCCAAGAACAGTAGACCCCTTCAATCTTCTCTAAGATTCAAAAGAAAGACTGTGAGTACATAAATTTTCAAAAAAGATATATGGATTTTGCAGTATTCTAATGGAGAAAACGTTAAAGCTGAATTTTTTTTCTAAGTATGCTAAAGTTCTTTTTATACAAATGTTCTATGCTTTCTAAGAGACCATCACTGTTAGCAATTTAAATTTGTGTAAGGCTAATGATAAATGTAGATCATTATATTTTCTTATTTTAAGGCTATTTCCTAACATTAGCTACAAAAAAAGGTCTCTCAATCCAAATTATAGTTGGCCCATTAAAATTTAAATTCAATTTGGCTGATTGATTGTAGGTACACAAAAGTTATTTACTTTTACTAGCAATTTCCTGTAGTTTTGTTTCAGGAATAGTTGGCCAATATTTATTATATATAAATCTTCACTGTATAATTTTAGATCTACTAGTAGGTAAATAAAAGCAAAAAGTATATATATTTTTCAAAAGCACAATATTCCTTTTTATACTGTACATTATATATTTTCTAGTTATATTAGCATTTTAAAAACACACATTCTGGTATAACTGCACTAGAAAAGATATCTGTGGAATTATTGCAAATTCTCTATCCATTTGCTCACCAAAATCTTAGGGTAAAATAGGAATACATGCCCACTTAGTCAAAGTTTTCTTCTCAGAACAAATATATTAACAACAATCAATACTTACAACAGTACAGGGAAAAGAAACAGAAAAATTAACATGGAAAAACATTTAATCTTTCCTTTAACATAAGGTAGATAGTTGGTGCTTTATTTTAGTGGTATTTTGTTTTTGGTGAAGAGAAACCATTAGAAAGCTACTAAGAAAACACTGCCCTTTTTTTGTTGTTCAATCCTATGCTGCATTTAAAAAAAATCTTGCAGCATATATAAAAGTATTAACATATTTTAAACTGTACTTGAAAAAGAAATTTCACATATAAGGTGTAAAACCTTTTGTAAAAGCTGAAGAATTAAATTCAGATTTGATTAGTACTGCTCAAGAGTGAAAATTTTAAATAAACATCTGAAAATTCCCATAAATTAAAATCTGTAATATTGTCAGTGCTAAAAGAAATTATGTACAATTATTTCATCCCAATCACTGCCTTTTGAGTTTAATAACAAAAGCACTTTAAGAAATCCCCGTGGAAAGCTAATTTGAAAGTAAACATGCTTTGAAACTTAAATATAGATCTTGTGTTACTCCCACAACAGGATCAAGATCACTATTAAAATGAAGCCTGGGGCACATTATGATGCCTAAGATTGGTGGGTGGATTTTAATTGACTTGAAGACTGTCATCGTTCTATTATCAGAAAACCTGTAACGCATTTCCAGCATGGAGGACCCATCTGTGCCCACCATCCATCTGTTTAGACGTGATTGGCAAAGTGGTAGGGAACTCGCAGTGGTTGCCTCTGCCTGAAAGGAATAAACCACAGGATCTTCCAACGAGTGCCAAAAACTTCTGAGAAGGTCTGCTGCCATGGCTTTCGGGGCCTCGATCTACAGAAGACAGCATTATTAGTGAAAGACAGCACTCCCATGGTGCACTTCAGTCAGCTAAAACAATACAGGTTGGCTGGGGATCCATTACAGGACTCTGATGAATTGTGTTCCAGCATCACAAATACAGCTTTTCTTTCATTATGGCATGCAGCTGAGTTTTAACTCTGGAGAGCAGATATTGTATCTGTGTTGTCAATCAACCTACGGCAACTTTTGAAGCAGAGGAGAATCTCAGGATTAACAGAATGTGTGTCAACAACACAGTAGCAAATCTCTTTTGATGTACTTTCAGGACAAATAATTTAACTTACTTTAGTGAGACAAGTAACAAGAATGATAGTACTTATTTTGTATGAAAACTAGCATAGCTATAAGACCCCAGATGTCAGACTGGGTTATGCCTGCCTAGCTCAGGCCTTAGACAAGGCTCCAAAAAAAAACCATCATTCTATTATCTTTCCACTACATGCATACATTGTTTTAAATGTGGCCAGTTGTTTCCATTTTTAATAAGAACTCTATAGACTTCACTTTTATACTTACATTTCTTCACAACAGTTTGACATCTTTTCAATAGATGTTGTATCCTATTAAAAATTAAGAAAAATACTCAGAACAAAGTTCTTAAGGCTTTATTCTATATTAATTTTTAATGTTTTAAAATCATATCCAGAGAATATTCTGAAGATTTAAACAGTTTATATGTGAGTAATACGATTTCTAAATTATCTACAGACATTGCTGAAATTCCTTGGGGAAAAAAACAGAATAAAAATTACATTGTACTCCCACTCCACAAATATTACTCAATTACAAAACCTCACAAAAACTGTAGGAGTCTCGCTTCATTATGTAATATTTTTATTATACTTCCTTCCTTCACAATTCTTTTAAAAGTCCAGTATCTACTTTTAATTCAACTGCCAGTGAATATGCATTAAAAAATAAATACCAAAAAGGACAAATAAAGGCCCTAATGCACAGAGAGCCAAAGAGTGCTGCTGGGCTTGGACTTCTGAGAAGACACAGACTCAACAAGGCCCCTGCACCTGCCACACCACAACACCCAGTGCTCTGAAGGTGAAGTGAGCTCATCAGAGTCCTTTGGTGAAAAAACAATTTCCTTATTCAACAGAAAAATCAGCCTCTTCATAATAATACAATTTCTTACATATTTTATATAAGGCTCTAACGAATATATAAGAAAAACGAGTCAACAAACAAAAGGTAGTTTCTATATATGCTGGTTCAACTCATGTTAACAGAAGATCTATCATTAGATTGAGAAACTGATTATCTAAATAATAATCAAAATAAAGTACATAATCTTAGTTTAGATATTTACATTTTAAATATGCTTTAAGGTAGTATAAAAGAAAATAACTTCTTTTAAATATACCAGAAAGTTACAGAAGTTATTCTCCTCTTCTCCTCTACTAGCTTACTCACATACGGTAGGTGGACTGTACTGCTATTAAGCAGTACTATTCAGGCAAATAGTTATGGTTTCAACTGCAATCCCAAGAAGTTTTTTGGTTGTAAAACTTTCCTCCAATTAAACTAATAAAAAGCACCTTCAATTTAAAAGACTCTTTATAGAAGTTACAGAAATAGCTATAATATTAATTTCTTACACATGAACAGTAGAATGACTACAGTTAGCCCAAATGCAGAAAAAATGATCTTTTTAAAGATGTCTAAGTAACCAATAACAGAATTTTATTTCCAGATCACCTAGGAATTTGGGACAAGACTGAAGATTAGCTACATACTAGTACTCTCTATTAATTGGTTTTCCTATTATGCTTTGAAATTCACGATATCCAATGACAATTCTACCTATAATGAACCTTTCATGGTTCTGTTGCATAATTTCCTCAAAATAATGTTTTACTTTGTGAAAACACAGTCTGCAAATACATGATAGCATTGATTAGGGACTTTAAGGAAAACTGAGCCTCTGGTTTCATATCTGCATAGAAAATGACAATAATTTTAATGGTGTCTTAGAACTGAGGGTGACAGGTTGTTCTAAAACAATTAAGATAGTTGTGCATAAATACAAAAAGATAAGACAGAAGTCAAGTGCTATTAGTTAAGGTATATATAAATGGACTAAAATTGCAGTTGTGGATAATACTTAAAAAATGGAAACTATTTCAAGATAAAAAGCAATTACAAGGTCAGCCTAATATTACAGGAAATTTTTACTGTGTAGAAATTTACAACCCAATTACAACCTTGAGGAACTTATTTGTGGCTATAAAAGCATCAACTTTGCCTGGCCTACGTGGCTCAGAGATTGAGTGTCGACCTATGAACCAGGAGGTCACGGTTGGATTCCCAGTCAGGGCACATGCCCAGGTTGCGAGCTCAATCCCCAATGGGGGGGCGTGGAGGAGGCAGCCAATCTGATTCTCTTTCATCACTGATGTTTCTATCTCTCCCTCTCTCTTCCTCCAAAAATATATTAAGGAAAAAAAAAGAATCAACGTTAAAGACTTTGGATTTAGACTTCATATGGGAAAAGCTTTTCTTTTCAAGTGCTTCTGACACCTTTCTAGAATCTGGTTCAAGAAAATAGTAGACTATTGCCTATTAAGTCATCATAAACAGATGGTTATTCTATCAGAGGATGGGACATTTATCGTGACTTTATGAACATAATTTGTGAGGGTAGACATAAAGGCTATTTTTTCCTCTCGAAATAGCAAATGCTTACCTCTCTGAAACTCAGCTATCCTGACTCATGTTATAAGAAAAAAGTACAATTTGTATGTGAACTAAACATGTCACAAAATTTTTGCACTGACATTTGCACACATACTCAGAGCAGCACAATTTATTATGCTATCATAGTTATAAGCACAACAGAAACAGCAAACTAGAAAAAGGAAGAAGTTACTATTCGCTGGAACATGGAAAACTGTAAGCTATTTTCAAGTGCCAAATTAGATCTGAAATACTTTTTTCTGCTTATAATGCACAGAAATATGGAATATTATAGGGAAACACACACAAAGAATAATTAAAATAGGTTTTGGTGCACATAACTAATTCCATTCAATATAAAAGATTCAATGCCTTTGGTGGCCATCAGAAAATGACAAATAAGATAACTGCTATCTTTAAGGAGGAGTATAAATATAAATTATTAGTTATATGTAAAATTCAGCTATCCAGAAAAATTGATTCTTCAAGGAATAATATGAAATAAGTTTTTATTTTATGCTCTCTACAATCAGAATATCTTATTTCCAGAGAAATATTTATGTTTTGATTATGGTCTAATGATCAAATAGCTAAGACTTTCTTTAGCCTGCATAACTAAGAGCTATATGAGAATGCTTTCCTATTTTTAGAAACTGAAAGTTTATTTTCTAAAAAAAAAAAAAAAGAATAAACTAGGAATAGCAAGACTTACAGAAATGTAGGCCTTACTTAAATCAATCAATACTTTATAATTTTCCAGATGGCTGACCTTACCCTAAGAAATTATCTTTCAGACTCAGCCTAAGAAAATATGATTATTAAAAAAAAGGTGTCCTAACTAATAAGATTATATCTAAAGTGTGGGCGGGGGGGGCGGGGGGGGGGGGTCCTAGCAGAAAATAAGAGGGAGGTATTCATTGCCTACTAGAAAAGTTGGAGGGAGAGGGGCAAAGAGGAAGAATTTATCACCAGAAGTTTCCTGGTTGACAGACCTGAGAATTTAGTCCTCTTGAAATAGATACTTTGATGATACCATCCATCCAACTAACTTACCCTGCTTTGAGTTCATTCTCACCAACACTTTGCCATATATGTTGTCACAGGGAAGAAGAATGTAGAGTCCTCTGACACACCTGACAATCTCCTTTGTATCTATAACTATCACTTTTAAGTCTGGAAGCAAGAATCACTGCTTCTCGGCCTCATTACTCTGGAAACATTTTTGATTAGTAATAATTGCACCTTGGATAAACCTCATTAGCTATGCTACTGCCACTGTGCAAAGCTTACGAACATGTTCAAAATGGAGTTTCTAGACCTGCCAAACTGAAGACTTGAAATAAGTAAGAACATTCTATCTGAAAGCCTCCCTGAAGACAATTCAATCCTACCTCAGTCATCGCCTGCACTCTTTGCTGTTATCATGCTTCTAACGCTGTTATACATACCTGATTCTGTGGATTTAAATTGAACTAATGAACTATTCAAAAAAGTTTTTCAGAACTAGAGATTGTATACCTGTTTTATTTATTACTAACTTCTACTAATTCTAAGGTAAACCTATGCTTGGCGTTCTAGCACCTCTGATCCACATACGGATAGCAAAAAGCTCATTTAACTTTGCATCTTCCATAGCATCTACTAGTATGTATTGTTCCAAGTGAGTACTGAATATATGTTTGCAGCACTAAACAAACTGAACATGGACAGAAATAGCATGATTCCTTAATTTTAATTTATATCAGCAGTGCAAAGAGAAAGCATTTCCTGATACTATTAGCTCTTTCCCCTCCTCTGAAGCCAGAACTCATGCTATTCCTCATTTGAAATAAATGGCTCTTTAAGCATCCATCTCCAACAGAGGGCCAGCTATATAGTTTATTAGAAATCTGAAATTCACATAAGGATTTAACCTATCATGGAACTAAAGTGAGAGGACAGGAGATCTTACATGTATATAGTCACTGAAAATCTCTTTCCAAAATAATTCCCATACTTCTTTTTGGGTTATATAAAGCCTTAGGGAAGTTACTACAAGTCTGTATCTCAATTTTTGAGTAATAATACTTACCTCATAGGTCTTTTACAGTGACTAAAGGAGTTAATATACATTAGAGCCCTTAATAACTCCTCAATAAATGGTGGTCGTCATTCTTATCTCATATTGCCTACTAAACACTTTCTGAAAAGGCTTGAAATACAATATCTCAATTATATCAGGATGCAACTTTTAAAAATTGTTTAAATAAAAGCGTGGTTTTTATCATAAAAGTTAAAATGACCAGGACTGTGGGTGACTATGCTAATAAAATCCAACGTCCACAACCTAGTTGAAAACCAAGTACTAAGTACATAAGCCAAGATTCATTTACTCATTAATCCATCTATCAAAAATTTACTAAGTAACTATTATGACACAGTCCTTAGCATCAGGAGCTTACAGGCTAGTGAAATCAGTCAAGTTTACAAGAAATAATTATACAGAAACACAGAGGATTCCAGAGAGGATGATTACACACACTAATATATTGTATAAATAAGCCTTACACTAAGCACTGGAAACAGCTGAAAAATTGTTTGTGATCAACACAAAAGGTTTACTACTCTTACATTTTTAATACAAAATTCTACTTTCAGTAGGATTTTTGGTTATCAATAGGAGATGAGCAAATGTGCTCCTTTGGCTGGGACATGGAGAGTAACTAACCTAATGATGGAATATGACAGAGAGAAGACCTACAAGTTACTATAAATGAGTCACTGTTTTCGCCAATCCTATAATGTTTTAAAGTCAGATTAAAATCCGATGTGTGGAAAATTGCAAGTAAAAGGAAAACTCGTAAGTGTTTAGCCTCCTAACCAAATAAAAACACATCTATTTAATCACTCAAGCAATTAGTAATGCTTTAAGAAAATTAAAATGCACTATTCCCCTACACTATTACACAAATAGATTTAAATTGTTTTCCATATTTGCAATGCTGGTTTGGAGTTAAGTAAACCAAACATAATTTGTACAGAGATTGTACTGAATGCTGCTAATTCACCACACTGACTCAGTGGGATACTTGGCAAAATTTAACTATAAGGATTAATAATCTCAGAACTACATTTCTGGGTATATATTAAAAGGCAGGTAAATCCACTAACTGTCTGCTAAAGAGAATGTTATTTAATAGATAATCTATTTAAACTAATTTAACATGGTGAACATAAGATACTTTTCATTGCATAATATAACCAAGTTAAAATTAAGTTACCCCTGTATTGTAATTCTTTCCGTATTTATTTAGGTAACCATGAGCCAGTACTGGGGTGGGGTAGGGGAAAGACATTTTCCCCTTTTAACTGGAAAAGCTTTGCTTTAAGCTACCTTTAGCAATTCAAGCAGAGTCCAACAATAGTACCTGTGAGACAAAAGCAAAAACTCAATTTTTTCTTTGAGAATTTAAAGCCTTTTACAAAACTGCAAGTAAATACATCTTCCTCACCCTACCCCAAACCTTACCACAACTGAGAAAAACACTAAGCCCCAGAGACCCCACCAAAAGCTTAATCTATTACATAAACTCCACGGTGCCCAGAAAACAAAAATGCCTGTATACAACATTCAGAGAAACTGTCAGAGCACTGTCACACGTACAATGGCTCACTGTCAGAAGCTCGCCAGAAGCGCTGGGCCAGCTGTTACTGCACTTCGTGATTAACTCTCTCCAAGCCCAGTGACTGGAAACAGGACTGACACCATCACCCAGCACCATTAGTATTGGGGGTTGTCAGACGGACACTATTCTTGGCTGTGTGTGAACTATTGCTCAATAAGAAATTCTGACATCAATTACACTAATAACTACCATCACTACCCATTTCACTCAGAAACAGAAAAAAAAGACTAAACAGTCTAAGTAAGGAAAAATTAGAATAATCTGTGTTCCCTAAATAAAGAACGCTTTAAAGTTGATTGCTTTGAAAACACTTTAACTTCAACATTAATTTTAGTAAAAATATACAAGCACATATATTTAAATCCTGTTTAAAATTAAATCTAAAAATAATCAAAGATGATCCTTTAAAATTGGGCTTAAGATCAGTCTAGTCCACAGAAACATCTGGTTGTGTTGACTTTTAACCTTGGAAATTGATTAGAAATCCACTATTTTTAAATTTAAGTAATTTCTAATTATTTTATCTTATTCACTAAAATTTGTTTAAAATGCCAGTAAACGAATAACAAACAAACAAGAAAACCCGTTAATTTAATTATAAGCAAATCTTGGTTAAAAGCATTTTAAAATTAATAGGGTGTTAATTTTCACATATGAACTACAGACTGGAAATTGAGTCCATTAAATCTGAAGTCCATTAAATCGAGGTCTGCAAAATCGAGGGATTACTGTAATTGTGAATTACTTTATGATTGAATTACTACACTATAAGCACTTTATAATGAATCACCAACGTTTGTTGGTATATTTTTTATTATAGTCAAAACCTCATTATGGTTATGACTTTCATTTCCTTTATGACTAATGATGTAGAGCATCTTTATATGTATTTATTGTCCATTTGTATATATTCTTTGAAGAAATTCCCATGTAGATCCTTATCCCATGTTTTAATTAGAATGTCTTTTTATGATTGAGTTATAAGAGTTCTTTATATACTCTATATACAAGTCTCTTATCAGATACATGATTTGCAAATATTCCCCCCATTCTGTGAGCTGTTTTCTCACACACACCCCCATTTTCTTAATAGTGTCCTTTGAATCACAAAAGTTTTGAGTAAGTCCAATTTATCAATTTTTTTCTTTGGTCATTTGCACTTTTGGTGTCATATTTAAGATAGTACTGCCTAACCCAAGACTTGCTCCTATGTTTTCTTCTGTGAGTTTCATAATTTTTATAATTTCAGATCTTACATTTAGGTATATGGTCCATTTTGAGTTCATATACTAGTATGTCCATGGCGTGAGGTAAGGGTCTTAATTTTACTCCTTTGCATGTGGATAGCTAGTTGTCCCAGCAGCATTTCTTTGAAAAGACTTTACCTTCCCCCATTAAACAGTCTTGGCACCCTTATTGCAAATAATTGGCCATAAGGATACGTGTATACTTTGGATCCTCGATTCCATTTCATTTATCAATATGTCTATCCTTATGCCGGTACCATACTTTCTTGAATACTATTGCTTTACAGTAAATTCTGATGTGTTTTTTTCTTACTATACATTTCTTTCATTGAATACATTCTGATAATCACTTAAGTTTTCATATATAATACATACATTATATATAGTATAATGAAGATCTTTTTTAAATTACATGTTTATTTACATATAATTAAATAGTATCTACAGGATGTGTAGAGAAAGGATGTGCATTTTAAATTTTCAGACACTGATAATTTGTCCTTCAAAAAGGATATACCAATTTACACCCCAACCAATATATGAGAAAGTGTTTACCCTACCTCTTCTGTAATGCCATGTATTGTCAAACTTTTAAGTTCTTATCAATATTTCTCACACTTTTTGATCTTTTCTGTTGTGCTAAATCCCATTTAGCTAATATGTACATGCAAAAATAAGATTTAATTACTAATAAAATGTTTCTATCATTAACTCCATTTCCACAAAGTAGTGTTCTTTGTAATATAGAAAACAATAATTGCACACTGACCCTGATCAACAGGAGAGAGATTACTTATGGAGTCTATAGCTATATAAAAATAGTTTATGCTAAATTTTAAAGGCAGGATGAAAAACTGTATGCATACTCTGTACACTGATTATAACTACTTTAAAATTACACAGGCTTCTGAAAGTGGGGATAAATGACTCTGGGTAATTTTCTCCTCTAATTTCTAAACTCTCTGTAACATTTTAGAATTAAGTTCATACTTAGGGAATATGTTCATAAATACAATATTTTACATTAAAAATATACTTACTGTGATGATGCCAATTAGTTGAGTATAAAAGAGTCCAGTTATTCCAACTAACATAGTAATGCCCATAAAGGCAGCTAGTCTCATTATGGCCAATTCATGTCTAACAATAAAGAGGTCCTATAACAAGAAAAAGAAAGTCTTAAAAACAATTCAAAAGTTACTTATGTAGTTGCAATAATAATCAAGAATTGAGCCGTAACATTTCCCCCTTATTATCTATGTATTTATTTACTTATCCTCACTCGAGGCTATGTTTTTATTGATTTTATAGAGACAGGCAGGTAGAGAGAAAAACCTTAATGTGAGAGAAATATGGATCAGTTGCCTCCCATATGCAACCTGACTGGGATCGAACCAACAACCCAGTTGTGCCCCAACAGGGAATTGAACCCACAATATTCTGGTTTATAGATGATGCTTCAACCAACTAAGCCATCTGGCCAGGGCTCGCCTTATTATCTTAAAAGAAATACTCCTCCCTTTGGAGATGATTTCATTTAATCAATATATATTTTTAAATTTCAAAGCAGCAAGGTTAAAAATAGGATTTTACTATCCTATTGTGCCAAAAAGCCTCAACCCAAAGGTTGCTAATCAGCCATGCTTGTTTATTATTTATAGCAAAAACCTCCAAAATACAAAACAGATGGTATAGAATCACTGGTTCCACGAAAGTAAATTTTACTATTGCACTGCAAAAACCCTTAAGATCAAGTGACCAAGTAACTGAGATTATGTAACTTAGTCAAAATGAGGGGGAAGCAAATTATAGGATCATATGGATAGTTCTCTTCAGCCTCACTTCATTCATTCAACCATCTACTCACCTAACCAGCATTGCAAACACTCTGCTATATAGAAAAAATAAAACTATAGTCCGTGCCCTCAAGAAATATGCAGTTTATTCAGAGAGACAGCCCAACTTTGCAAAACACAATATGATCTATAATAATAAAAGCATAATGTGCTAGTTAGACTGGACGTCCTTCCAGAGGACCTTCCGGACAAAGCCGGGGCTGCGAGGGAAGCCCGGGTCCCGGGTACCTGCCGGCGGCCGGAAGCCAGAGGGAAGCCTGGGTCCTGGGTGCCTGCGGGAAGCCGGTGCTGGCAGCCGGGGGAAGGAAGCCCTACTCTTGCACGAATTTTGTACATCGGGCCTCTAGTATACTATAAGAGGGATGCATGCACAGAGGACTACAGAACGTAGAGAAATGCCTAGACGGGAAGGGAAATGGAAATGCTGTGAAAGAAAGTTGGTTTTCTGGTTCAGGGCATCAACGTAAGGGTCTTAAAAGTTACAAAAAACAAACAAACAACTGGTAGGAAAACGAGGAGTAGCATTTCACGTGCCCTCACTGTTACCAACCAAATATGCCAGAGGAGCGAGAGAGAATGAAAGAACAAGACTTCTCCCAGAAACCTGTTATTGCTAAACTTTGATATAAAATGGCTACTGTGGATAAAAGCAAGAAATGAATGGGAAGGATCCCCCAAACATAACCAACCACACACTGTATATTGGTTCAGGTTATGGTTTAAAGGTATTCTGGTAGCAATACTGAAAGCCAGGAGGCCATTGAACATAACGCACTTGCTTGAAACCAAAGAACTAATGTTTTCCTGTGTATCACAGTGATCACCCACCACACTCCAGCAGAACTCTGATTCCACCCCAAATTACCCAGTTCATTAGCCTGGAAAAACTCAAAATACACCAAGATACTTAACGTGGTATGTAGCATTATGTGAGGCAGTCATTTTAAAGGCTCAGTAAAAAGAGCCTACGCAGAATCCTTACAAACATGTAAAGAGAACAAGATGGGGTAACAAATGATTTCTTTAAAATTAGATCTAACAATTTCTGCTATTTGGAAACACAAATATGTTCCAACATGATTAAGCAATAATTTGAGCATAGCAAGCATTTTGTCTTTGCTTATGCATGATTTTACCTGTAGAAACCCTAGATCAGTGATGGTGAACCTATGACACGCGTGTCAGAGGTGACACGTGAACTCATTTTTTTGGTTGATTTTTCTTTGTTAAATGGCCATCTACAAGCCAAGGAGAAAGGCCTCCAGAGAAACCAAACCTGCTGACACCTTGATCTTGATCTTCCAGCCTCCAGAACTGTGAGAAAATGAATTTCTGTGGTTTAAGCCTCCCAGTCTCTGGTATTTTGTTCTGACAGCCCTAGCAAACTAACATAATAACTATTTGTTTTCACTTCTTCTCATTTGTTAAGAAATGTGCTTCTATTCAGATAAATGCATAAAACATAAGTTCAGGTTAGAGAAAAGTGATGCTACCGTTTCAAGAATGAGAACATGTGAAACCACATATAGGCTTGCCTCTGTGCATTCCTTCCCCGTCACTCTCCCTCATCCCTACCCTAAAGGGAAAGGTTACTGATTCATTCTTCATACATTTTGGATACTACAATGTTACAGTTGCATATTGCAAATATCTTTTCCTATTCTGAGTCTACCTTTTTACTGTCTTTATGACATCTTTTAATAACCTCAAGTTTCTCACTTTAATACAGTCCAATTTATCAATCTTTTCCTCTAGTGCTTTTTATTTCCTGTTTAAGAAATCTTTCCCAACCTGCAGGTAATGAAGACATTGTCCTAGGTTAACTTCTACAGCCTTTGAAAACTTTATAGTTTTACCTTCCACATTTAGGCCAATAACCTACCTAAGGTGATGTTTACACTTTTGAGCAGTGAAACATAGGGGTCTCAATTTATCTTTACTATGTGGAAACCCAGTTGTTCAGGTCAGATTATTTAAAAAGCTGCCCTTCCCTCAGAGATCACAGGTCAAGCATCCATACATGCATGAGTCTGATGTGGGCTCTTTCTTCTGTTCTCTTGGTTGGTTTGTTTATCCCTATACAAATGACACATATCTTAGTTACTATGGCTTTGTAATAACACTACATACCTAGCAAACCAAGTCATCCCATCTTGTTCTTTTTCAAGAATGTCTTGGTTATTCTGAATAAATTATATTTCCATGAATTTTTTAAATTAGATTTTTAAGTTCTAACACACAATCAGACGTGCACACAAAAACAACAATATCTCCATGAAGCTTCACAATTTCCCCCTAGAGATCTTGTACTTTTTCTGTCAGGAATATTTCAGGAACTTCCTGTTTCTTGATTCTATTATAAATGGCCTTGCTATTAATTTCATTTTCTAAAGAAGTGCCTGTTAGCACACAGAAATAGAATTTTTTAAAGTACTGATTTGTAGTCACACTTCTTAAACATTCTAAAAAATCCAAGAAGACCTAAGGATAAATCATTTACATAATCATATCATCTAAGAGTAATGAGAGTTTTACTTCTTTCAGAAGTTACACTTTCTTTATTTCTCTTGCCTCACTCCACTGGCTAGAATTCTTAGCACTATGTTTATTAACAATGGTGATAGGGGGCTTAGTGGGATCAATGTCTTCATTTATTATAAGGTTTCGGTGCTCCATTTGTCACTAAAAGTACAGACATATTGAAACACAGAATTGGCAATTGTTTGAAAAGGGTATTCTTAAACTGTTTTCCCCCTACAAAGATAAAATAGGTATATATCTGACCTTATTCCTTCCAAGCCAAAAAAATAAATAAATAAAGGGGGGGAGGGGAGTGAAATGTTACCAAAGGACAATCTCACTAGCATTTCGGAATACATTAACAAAAAGCCAAATTAACGTCATACTAGCATTAAATATAACTTTCATTTCGTATTCACCTTAAATCCACACTATTCTTGGCTATTCTTGCCTACTCTTATCAAAAATCCAAAATGTTAAATACATATTTCAGCAATCATAGCCATTCTAAAGTGATCACGATGAATAAATGACCTTAGGTACCAAAAAAGAAAAGAAAAAACCCAAAGGATATTGAGTAAAGCCTAAAATATTTTTATAAATAGCAATAATAACAGAAGTATTCAGTATACATTAAGATTGATTATATAAAATATTAAAATAAACTATAAAGGGATTTATCAATATGCAAGCTATCTGCAACCAGGTCTAGCTATTTCTATTCTTTATTAGCCAAAAAACTAGGAAAATAATTCTGTGACATGGTTAGATATCTGACATCAAATCCCTAGCAACACTATTAGATATGAGCTCATTGGAATAACAATAACGTATCTTCCTAGCTGAAAAGCTGGCTGGTCTGCTAAATAAACATTATTTATTTTCCTCTTTTGAATATTGGCAGCATGTCCTTTATTGAAATTCTCTCCCTTCCTTCCTCCTTCTGTCACTCTCCCCATAACATTAAATGATGTTGGTATATTAGTTTTTGGACCTTACATAAAAGTAGGTATAAGATAATCAATTAGAAATTATCTGAATCTATTTCATCTAAAAAAAAATTGAAAAGACGTAACTTTAGAACTAAAGTGGTATGCCATAAATGGTTAGTTGCATAATCTCTACATTAACAGCCACAATTAATTCTTTTTAAAAATCTCATTTTCTCATGTGCAAAGATAGTATTGCCTACAATATGTGATTGCCAGCAGGTACATATTTTGACAATATTTTTAACCTACTAAAATGCCTTTATAAGGTGTTTATCTTGTAAAGTTTACCTTTGTATTATATAAAGTAGTAAAGATTGGTCACCTCAATAAAAAATGAAAGCAGCCAAGTATAAATGTGGCAATCGGGAGCTTTCTCTGAAGCGCAGATTTTGTGCTGCTTGGGCATTTTCTCACTGTTTTTAAAAGAGCACTGCTACAATAATACAGGTAAAGAAGTTGCCCAGGGGAAAATGCAAAAAGTGGAATAGCAACTTGGTACAATTGAGAGAACAGTAACTTAGAGAAAAAAAGAAATGGGCCTAAATAACACCTCTGCCTAGTGAAAATTCTCTGATTAAACAAATTATTGGACCTCTTTGAATCTCAATCACATACATGTTCAATAGGAACCTACTACTTATCCTCAGGAATATTTTAAGTAAGTCGGCATTTTTCACTCATCAAAGGCTTACAAATCCAGAATAATATAAGGTAAAAATTCTGAAATGTATGACTAGTGAAATAGTTACAGAACAACACATTAATTAATGAATTTTAGAAAGTATATTCTTTAAGTATAGTGATACCTTCCTTCACATTTAATTAAAAAGCTATAAATTTCTGCCCTAGCCAGTGTGGCTCAGTGGTGGAGCACTGGCCCTGTGCACCGAAGGGTCAAGAGTTCAATTCCCAGTAAGGGCACGTACCTGGGTTGTGGGTTTGTTCCCCAGCCCGATTGGGGTGCATAAAGGAGGCAACTAATTGATGTGTCTCTCTCACATCAATATTTTTCTCTCTTGCCTGCTCCCTCCCTTCCAATCTCTCTAAAAATAATAATAATAATAAAAATCAATGGAAAAATATCTTCAGCTGAGGATTAATAACAACAAAAATCTCTTGGTTGATGAGTCTGTCATTTAAAAAAAAATAAACAAAAGAAAAACTTTAGCCTTAGCCAATTTGGCTCAGCGGATAGAGTGTCACCCTGCGGACCAAAGGGTCAGAGGTTTGATTCCGGTTAAGAGCACATACATGGGTTGCAGGCTCCTCCCTGGCCTGGGCCCTGGTTGGGGCTCATGTAAGAGGCAACCAATTGATAGTTTCTCTCACATCAATATTTCTCTGTCTTTTCCTCTCTCTTCCACTCTCTTCAAAAATCAAAGGAAAAATATCCTCGGATGAGGACTAAAAAACAAACAAAAAAAACTTTAAATTTCTAAATTGGTTTCGGTAAACAATTAGCATGCAATAAAGTGGAATACACTATTATAATTTAAAAATATATCAAGAGACCAGGCACTTGCTTATAAACACTTAAGACAACTATGTGAAAAATAAACAAATATGGACCTTGATCAAGGAAAATTCATTTCTTTAATATCCATCTCTTTTATTTATTGAAAATGCCAAATCACTCTCCAAATGACAGGTTTCTGAAATCTTCAAAATGATTTTCCTACCAATAACTAAGCAAGACATTAGTTTCAGGAGAGGTTGTATAAGTGAAATTTAACATTATATTGGCATTACACATGCAAACGATAGTCAAACTAATTTAACACATTATCTGAAAAACTTTTCCAATTATCTCAAAGCTTATACTCTATTGATTTTAAAGTCTGGATTCTAACAAAAATATTTAATTTATTCCATTTATTTAGAAAGACACCTATACCTGAGCTTCTGAAATTTTTGTACATATGAAGTTTTGTCTTATTATTGAGAATTTTGAGGTATTTTTAAGATACTATTTATAAAGAAAATCGTAATACTAATTCTCCTTAGGTTCGTAGGCCTCTTTTAGTAGAAGACAGAATGTATATAATATTTACAGCTTAAAAATAAATCCTTATTTTGGGCATTGATTCATGATGAATAAATTCCTTATCTCAATACCTGCTACTACCTCTTTCCATCATTAAAGGATATATTAAAGTATCTCCTCAAAATTCCACATGGCAAAAACATATATATCCTTAAAAATCCATGATAGGTAGATATTTTAAAAGTACATATTAAGAAGAAATCTAAAAAAGCATTAAGTTACTCTAAAAACAGTGGGGCAGTTGCAAAGCAATTAAAACAATTCAGCATAGAAAGAACTCGCCTGAAAAGAAAATGCTGAGACAGACCTAGAAGAAAATCAAGGGTCCCACACCCTCCTTTCCCAGAGCCTGTGAACAGCCTGCTTTCTTTCAACTTTCTCTTTCCCATGAGCCTAACCAGAATGTACCAGTTTTCTACTGAATACAGGTTAAGTGTCATTACAACAAAGGTTAAAGGGCAACTCATTTTTTTCTTTTGTTTAATGAATAAACATGTTCACCTTAAAACAAAAGTAAAATTTGAGTTAACACTTTCTTTTCCCATCTAGACAATAAGCACTCTGGTTTAGAATTTAGAGATGGGCTACAAAAGATACTATGCTGCCATCTACCTACCTGAAAGGGTATAAAGAAAAATGTAGACCAAAGCTTTCCCTTCCCCTGGCTGACAGAAAAATACAGGGTCAAAGTCTATGGCACGCTCTAACTGTACTATTACTGCCACAAGAAAGATGCACACTAATCATTAATACAATCTCCAAAGATAGCTAGGGACATTGGGGATCTTTATGCCATATCCCAAATAATGAAAAGAGTAACAGGAGAATGAATAAGATTTCTAACACTACACCAATTTTACAAACAAAGCAAAGGGCTGAATAGAGTATTTTGGTCGTTTCATAGAAAAATGACAGAGACACAGGCAATGACTCAGAAAAAAGTGTATGGGGCAGGATTGTTTGAAGACTATTCCAATATAAAAATGTAGTTTTTATTTTTGTTTGTTAATCCTCACCCGAGGATATTTTTCCATTTATTTTTAGAGAGAGTGGAAGAGAGAGTGGAAGAGAGAGGGAAAGACAGAAAGAAACATCAGTGTGAGAGAAACACATCAATTGGCTGCCTCCTGCACAAGCCTTGACCAGGGCCTAGGCAGGGGAGGAGCCTGCAACCAAGGTACATGCCCTTGACTGGAATTGAACCCAGGACTCTTTGGTCCACAGGCCGACTCTCTAACCACTGAGCCAAACTGGATAGAGCTTAAAATTTATTATTTTTTTTTAAAATATATTTTATTGACTTTTTACAGAGAGGAAGGGAGAGAGATAGAGAGTTAGAAACATCGATGAGAGAGAAACATCGATCAGCTGCCTCCTGCACCATCTCTTACTGGGGATATGCCCGCAACCCAGGTACATGCCCTTGACTGGAATCGAACCTGGGACCTTTCAGTCCGCAGGCCGACGCTCTATCCACTGAGCCAAACCTGTTTCGGCTAAAATTTATTTTTAAAAATGTTAATGGTGATGTTTGTACTGAAATTACTGATAATTTTTTTGCTACCTTTATATAAATACAATAAATGCCATCCTCAAAAGAATTGCTACTATAAACACAATGTTCTATTATTTAGTCTTAGAAATATATGCTACAGTATTATAGAACAGATCTGATCTTAAAACCAGTTACTCCAAGTATTGTCTCAAGCCTTTTATTGTTCCTTTATCCAGCAACAACTTCCTTCATGTCTCCATTTGGCTAATCTCTGCCTATACTATAAAGTCCATCACAAGCCTCATTCCCTACAGCACAACAGTTCTCAGCCCTGATGGCCAGAGAATACTGCTCCGCACCACTCCCCAGGGTACTATTTACAGACTCTGAGTGTTGCCTCCTGGAGTTGTAAAGTTAGGCAGCACTGATTAGAATCTCTTGGGAAGAAACGTTTAAACAAAACATTAGTGCCAATGACACCTATGAGGGAAGAGATTGTATGAGACTAACCCTCCCAATAAGAACAGTACTAAAAGCCAGATAAAATCTATTGAAAAATAAACTGCTTGACTGAAGACACTGGAAAATAGCCAAACTAACTAGGCCTTAAAGGGCCAAGATCCCTGAGAGAGTAAAAATGCATTAAGGTGATTCAGACATTCTGCACTGCTTTATTACCTTAAAGTACTTGGCAATTCATAAGCGGTACTTATGAAAGATTGAGTAAAAATGGAGGCTCAGAGCTCTCTCCACTATCACAGAGCTGGGAAAATAAGAAGGCACAACCTACATTAACCACCTATGTTTTTTAGCTGACAGTCCTGAAGGACTACGTTATAGGAGAAAAGGCAAACTGAAACGAGTCTTTCACGAAAACAAAACCCAATAAGCATAATTCCTTACAAAATCTCAATAAATGCAATAAATGTCATCATCAAAAGAACTGCGGTATTCAGACCAATGTTGTTATTGAGCTTTAGAAGTGTTTGCTATACATACACTGTTGACTGAATCAAGGTGAACTTTCTCCTATTGTTTGTCAAAAAAAAAAGGTGTAAACTAGAAAAAGAAGAACCAAGCCAAAAATTAGAAAGAAAAGAGCAGAAGTAAATAAAATAGACTTAAAAAATGAGAAATAAAGGAAACTAAAAGCTGGGTTTTTGAAAAGATAAACAAAATAGACAAACATTTAGCTACACTCACTCAAAAAGAAACAGAGAACTCAAATAAATAAAATAAAAAATGAAAAGGAGACATTACAAATGATACCATAAAGGATTATAAAAGACTACCATGAAAATTACATACAAATAAGTTGGACAGAAGAAATGAATAAATTCCTAGAAACATGAAAGCCATCAAGACCAAATCATAAAGAAACAGCAAATTTAAACAGACCAATTACTAAGGAGACTGAATCAATTACCAAAAACCTCCCAAAAAAGAAAAGTATAGGACCAGATGGCTTTATTGGTCAATTCTACCAAACATTTAAAAAAGAATTAACATCTATCCTCATTAAACTTTTCAAAAAAATTAAAGAGGAAATACTTCCATAATCATGTTATAAGGCCAGTATTTACCTAATACCAAACCTACATAAGAGAAGAAAATAGAGCCAACATTCCTGATGAACAGAGAGGCAAAAATCTAAAATATATCAGCAAGTCACATTCAACAACACATTAAAAGAATCATATAACATGATCAAGTGGGATTTAATTCCAAAGACGCAAAGATGCTTTAACATCTGCAAACCAAGCAATGTGATTTACTATATTCACAAAATGGAAGACAAAAATCATATAATCACCTCAACAGATGCAAAAATAGCACTTAATGAAATTCAACATCCATTTATGACAAAACTCTCAAAAAACTGGGTATACCAGGAACATACTTCAACGTAATAAAGGTTAGATAGGACAAGCTCACAGAAGCCTCATACTTAATGGTTGAAAGGCCAAAAGCTTTTTTTTCTAAAATCAGGAAAAGACAAGGGTGCCCATTTCACCACTTTTATTCAACATAGTATTGGAAGTCAAAGCAATTAGGCAAGAAAAAAAAATAAAAGGCCTCCATATTAGAAAGGAAAAAATAAAATTATTTCTATTTATAGATGACATATTGTATAGAAAAAAAACAAAGATTCTACCAAAAAATTTTTAGCACTAGTAAACAAATTCAGGAAAGTTACAGAAGACAGAATAAATACACAAATATCAGTTGCATTTCTATGCACTAGTAACTATGAGAAAGAAATATTAAGACAACAATCCTGTTTTCAAATAAATCAAAAGGAATAAAATACTTATGAATAACTTTACCTAGAAGGTGATAGATCAGTACAGTGAAACCTATAAGATATTGATGAAAAAAAAATGAAGATACTAATAAATGAAAAGCTATTCCATGGATTATATTAAATACTAGGGGCCCAATGCATGAATTCGCGCACCCTGAAAGGAACTGTGGGCCGTGAGGCTGCAGTAGGCACAGGGGCTGCAGGGGAACAGGGAGAGGTTGTTAAAAGGGTAGTACAGTAAGGTCTGAGGATCTAATGTAAAACATGGTGACCATAGTTAATAACACTGTATTGTAAAATTAAAATTTGCTAAGAGAGTAGAACTCAAGTAGTCTCACCAAATTAATTAATTGGATGTCTTAACTGGATGAAGGAAACCTTTTCACAGTGTATATGTATATCAAATCACCATTATGTACAATTAAAATATTTATATTTGTAGGTCAATTATACCTCAATAAAGTTGAAATAAATAATTAACTAAATCATAAAAGCAGTCAAAGAAAAGATACATTATTTCAATGAAGTAACAATAAGACTAACAACAAATTTTACAATAGAAAGAACGGAAACTATGAAACAACGGGATAACACCTTTAATAACAAAAAGTAACTCCACGCGCTATAATTCTACTTCAAGCAAATAAGCCCTTCAGAAATAAAATAGAAATAAAACATTTTCAGGTGAACCAAACTAGGAAAATGTGGTCCAGCAGGTTTGCACAAATAGGCAGAAAACATACTTCCAGAAAGAAGTTAGATATTTATGAAGAACTAGGAGAAGCATTGATATTTGGATAACTCTAATGAAAATTGACTTCATATAACATATGCATTATAGCACATAATATGTAAACAACAATAATATCTTGTGTCTTTTTTTTTAATATATTTTATTGATTTTTTACAGAGAGGAAGGGAGAGAGATAGAGAGTCAGAAACATCGATGAGAGAGAAACATCGATCAGCCGCCTCCTGCACATCCCCCACTGGGGATGTGCCCGCAACCCAGGTACATGCCCTTGACCGGAATCGAACCCGGGACCCTTCAGTCCGCAGGCCGACGCTCTATCCACTGAGCCAAACCGGTTTCGGCTATCTTGTGTCTTTTAGTTCTACATTTATATTATACCACAAATTAATAACAGAAAAAATACTTTACTACAGATAAAGAGGCATAATTTATAATGATACCAGAGTCAATCCATCCAATCCAGATATTCTAATATAGCTTCAAATTATCAACATCTAAATCAATAAAATGACTAGAATTTATTTCAAAGAATATTAAGTGCCTTTTGAACATTTGGTTTGCTTCAGATCGTTGGGAATTTGGGGATATATAAATTATAAAATATGGTCTCCAGGCTTAATTATATAACTAGAGGCCCGGTACACAAAAATTTGTGCACTCGGGGGGAAGGGGGGTCCCTCAGCCTGGCCTGTGCCCTCTCGCAGTCTGGGACCCCTCGGGAGATAACAACCTGCTGGCTTAGGCCTGCTCCCAGGTGGCAGAGGGCAGGCCCAATCCCTAGGTGCAGCCCCTCGTCGGGCTCAGAGAAGGGCTGATTGGGGAGTTGGGGCGCCGCCCCTGTCATGCACAGAGCAGGGCCAATCAGGGGGTTGGGGAGCTCCCCCATGTCACGCACAGAGCAGGGCCCATCAGGGGTTTGGGGAGCTCCCCCGTCACTCAAAGAGTAGGGCCGATAGGGGAGTTGGGGCACCGCCCCCTGTCACACACAGAGCAAGGCAGATCAGGGAGTTGGGGCACCACACCCTGTCACACTCAGGGCAGGGCCGATGGGGAGGTTATGGCTCTACCCCATCACACACAGAGCAGGGCCCGTGGGGGGGGGGGGGGGTGAGGGCGGGTTGGGACGCTGCACCCTGTCACACACAGAGCAGGGCTAATCAGGGGGTTGGGGCACCGCAGCCTGTCACACACAGAGCCGCAGGGCAATCAGGGGGTTGGGGAGCTCCCCCCTATCAGGCACAGAGCAGGGCTGATCAGGGGGTTGTGGCGCCTTCCCCTGTCACGAACAGAGAAGGGCGGATAGGGAGGTTGTGGCCCCGCCCCCTGTCAAACACAGAGCAGCAGGGTGATCAGGGAGTTTGGGCGCTGCCCCCTGTCATGCTGATCCCGGTGCCGGGAGGCCTCGCGGCTCCGCTGATCCCGGTGCTGGGAGGCATATTACCCTTTTACTATATAGGATAGAAGCCTGGTGCATGGGTGGGGACTGGCTGGTTTGCCCTGAAGGGTGTCCTGGATCAGGGTGGGGGTCCCCACTGGGGTGCCTGGCCAGCCTGGGTGAGGGGCTAAGGGCTGTTTTCCGGCTGGCGGGTGACTGAAGCTCCCAACCGCTCCTTTTTTTTTTTTTTTTTTTATGCTGGACCAGCTTTAGCTCTGAGGCTGCAGCTCTTAGGCCTCCGCTGCTGAAAGCAGGTTTCTGACCTTTGTTTACCTTCTGTATTTGAAACAATGTTGCGATCCTGCTGGCTGAAGCCCGGCGACTAAAGCAGGTTTCTGGGGTTTTGTTTAGCTTCTATATTTGTAACATAGTTGCTTAGAGTTGCAGCTCAGAGGCCGGCAGCGGCAGGCAGGGAACGTTGGAGTCCTTACGTCACTGAAGCAAGCAAGCCTCATGTTAGTTTCAAGCTGTTTGGCTGCTGGCCGCCATCTTGGCTGGCAGTTAATTTGCATATTGCCCTGATTAGCCAATGGGAAGGGTAGTGGTCGTAGGCTAATTACCATGTTTCTCTTTTATTAGATAGGATTCTGGTCCTAGAATTTAGCTTTGCTCTAGTAAACTGAAGTAGTTTAGAAACAACAACAATAAACACACTATTTTTATGAATTTAACTTAGTCCAACAAAATTATCTTTTCTTATATTGGGCAACATACGGTAAAGTTCTCCATATATCTAATTTGATAATATATGAATCACTTCATGATTCAGAGAATATATCATAAACAAGGTTAAAACATACTAAATTCTTCAATATGACTTTGGAAATGTCATAACATAACCTCTTTGGGTTTCAATTTCATTATGTCTAACATGAAGGTAATTATGAAAGCACCCTACTTAATACAATAAGGATCCTTGGTCTAGAGAACAATTCCTGCTCAACACTACTAGAATATCTCTGTCAATTTTTAATTAGAACTATTTATAATTTATTGCTTATTATTTAAGATGCTTATTAACAACCAACATGAGCTAATTATTTGATTTCTATTTGATAAACCTATTGGTTAACGTTCTTATGATTTCTTAAAATTAAAAATCACCTGTATTGCTTCTATAATTGATGGCTTTAAGGAAAATCTGATTTGAATTTTCAAAACCCAACTTATACTCATTTTATCGTTTCCTCCTAGATTTTTAATCTCTTAATAAACTTTTACTATGCTGCTAGTCTTCTATCAACATCCATTAAAAATGTAAATTGGAAACAGGAGAAACCAAGATGGTGGCATAGGTTAACACCGGAATTTGCTGCCTCGAACAACCACTTCAAAAATACACCTAAAAGGCGGAACGGACATCATCCAGAACCACAGGAAGGCTGGCTGAGTGGAAGTTCTACAACTAGGAGGAAAGAGAATAGCATACCGAGACTCAGAGGAGGCGCAGTGCTGAAGTAAGATACTAAGGTGCGGAGGTGCATGCGGAGCGGGCTGGCAGCAGAGGGCGCAATTGTCTGTTTCAATCGGGAGGGAGTCTCAAACTCTGAGCTCCAGATCCGGGTGAGTCTCTAGGGACCCAGACTCAAACGGGACTGTCTGGCTTCGGTCGGAACTCGAAGGCAGCTTTCTCTCTGAGCTTTGCAGCGGTTGCTGGGACTCTGAGAGGCAGAGCCCTTGGGGATGGGACTGAGAGCAGCCATACTGCTCACTCCCCCCCGCCCCCCCGCCCTGTAGATCCCCCGGGGCCCAGCCCGCCCAAGCCCTGCACAGAGGCATTTGCAGGATAGCCTTAGGCAAAGGCTAGATTAGCACTGCCCTAGAGATCCAGCACAGAAGTTCTCCCACTGCAGACACAGCTGATTCTCATAGCCAGTTGGCCTGGAGGTCAAATCACCCCCAGTATTACCGACAACAATCAAGGCTTAACTACAACAAGACGGCGCACAAAGACCACAAGGGGGTGCACCAAGAAAGCATAAAAAATGCGGAGACAAAGAAACATGACAGAAGTGGAGGATATAGAGCTAAAACCGCACTTTTAAGGTCTTTCAATAATTTTCTAGAAACTGCCGATAAACTTAATGAGATCTACAAGAAATCTAATGAGACCTTCGATGTTGTGATAAAGAACCAACTAAAAATTAAGCATACACTGACTGAAATAAAGAATATTATACAGACATCCAACAGCAGACCAGAGGAGCGCAAGAATCAAGTCAAAGATTTGAAAAGTGAAGAAGCAAAAAACACCCAACCGGAAAAGAAAAATGAAAAAAGAATCCGAAAATACGAAGATAGTGTAAGGAGCCTCTGGGACAGCTTCAAGCGTACCAACATCAGAATATAGGGGTGCCAGAAGATGAGAGAGTGCAAGATATTGAAAACCTATTTGAAGAAATAATGACAGAAAACTTCCCCTACCTAGTGAAAGAAATAGACTTACAGGTCCAGGAAGCGCAGAGAACCCCAAACAAAAGGAATCCAAAGAGGACCACACCAAGACACATCATAATTAAAATGCCAAGAGCAAAAGACAAAGAGAGACTCTTAAAAGCAGCAAGAGAAAGAAACTCAGTTACCTACAAGGGAATACCCATACGACTGTCAGCGGATTTCTCAACAGAAACTTTGCAGGCCAGAAGGGAGTGGCAAGAAATATTCAAAGTGATGAATGCCAAGAACCTACAACCAAGATTACTTTATCCAGCAAAGCTATCATTCAGAATTGAAGGTCAGATAAAGAGCTTCACAGATAAGGAAAAGCTAAAGGAGTTCATCACCACCAAACCAGTATTATATGAAATGCTGAAAGGTATCCTTTAAGAAGAGAAAGAAGAAGAAAAAGGTAAAGATACAAATTATGAACAACAAATATGCATCTATCAACAAGTGAATCTAAGAATCAAGTGAATAAATGATCTGATGCACAGAATGAACCGGTGATTATAATAGAATCAGGGACATAGAAAGGGAATGGACTGACTATTCTTGGGGGGGAAAGGGGTGTGGGAGATGCGGGAAGAGACTGGACAAAAATCGTGCACCTATGGATGAGGACAGTGGGTGGGGAGTGAGGGCGGAGGGTGGGGTGGGAACTGGGAGGAGGGGAGTTATGGGGGGGAAAAGAGGAACAAATGTAATAATCTGAACAATAAAGATTTAATTTAAAAAATATATATAAATTGGTAGTAATAATTTTTCCAGCGTTTCTACCTTTCATTTGGAGAGAAAATTGTATTTTGTAATTTCAAATGTCTAATCCTTCAATTGAGTATTACCACTCTATTCTTATTTGGTATTGGAATTTCTTTAGTCTTTGGTAAATTTTCCAGTAATGTTTTTAAACAGCCTAAAAATAAGCCAAAGATAAATTGTCCCTTCCTTCTGAAAGCTTTCACCAAAATCAAATGTAACATAAATTAAATGTATATTATATACAAGGTACTTTTACATGTGTTATCTTATTTAATCTCATAATAATTTACATTTTTCAGAAAAAACTTGCAATTTCAGGAAGATTAAACGATGTGTCAAAGGTTATACATATAATAAGAAATGCCAGGCATTGATCCTAGGTATATCTGTTTACGAAGCCAAGATCATTCCACTACGAGAGGTTGGCAAACTCAGCTTAAAGATCCAAATAGTTGCCCTGGCCAGTGTGGGCTCAGTTGGTTGGAGCATTGTGCAGTATATCAAAAGGTCATGGGTTGATTCCAGATCAGGGCACATACCAGGTTGTGGGTTTAATCCTGGTCATGGTGCATACAGGAAGCAATTGATCAATGTTTCTCACTCTCTCCATCCCTACCTATCGTCCTCTGTCTTTCTCTCCCTTCTCCCTCCCTTTCTCTCTAAAATCAATAAAATGAACATTTAAAAAAAAAAATAGGTACAGGGTCTAATTTAACCCAAGGCCCATAGTTTGCCAATTCTCCAAGATAATACAATGCATTCCCTCCTAGAGAATTTCTATTAGCTTTTCATTAACAGCAATAAATTTTCTCTCTCACTATTAAAAAATTTATGACCTTAATCTTACTGGGCAATTTTATTTTAATGCTTTCCTTATTAGGCTCAATTATTTGAAACAGGTTACTCTTGGGAAACTATGTACAACCTTTTACAAAGTCTAAATACAGTACCAATCATATCAGAAATTATTCTACAAATAAGATGAAATATTCCTAAAACTATATATAGTACTGGCATACACAAAATACTTACTGTGAAAATATCAATATTTAAAGTTCCCATACTGAACTTTTTTCAGTTACTTGTATATAATTGCAGTGGCTCAATTATCTATATTTAATAAGCATAATCACAGCCCAGAAACAGTAACAAATGTCCTTTTAATTACATAAAATAATATGTACAAGAGATATAAATATATAGAACTTAAAGACCTTCTCTCCCTTATTCCAAAATTTAATTATGTGTACCACCACTGAACTTGTTATTTTTAATATAAAAGATTTAAATAATATAAATGAGAAAAATTTCCTATCAAGATTTTTCTATCTTCCTCACATGCACATTTGCACACCTGTGCATTCTCTATCTCTCTCTCTCTCTCTCTCTCTCACACACACACACACACACACACACACACACACACACACATACACACACACACAATTATTTTAAAAACACAATCAAAGTCTAAGTGACATACAATATGAGACTCAAAAACCAGCTCTATAAGAAAGCACACAAGGTAAGATTCAGAAAACATAAAATCAGGTTCAAATCCCAGCTCTCCAACTAAAACCAGTTGAATAATCACTTCTTAGCTTTGTGCCTTTAACAACTACTAATTAAAAGTCTGTGAGTCTACTTCCTCATCTATGAAAGTGGGCAAAAATTGTACTCACCTCAAGTGGTGGTTATGAGTATTAGAGTAAGAACTAAAATGACAAGCCATAGCATAGTGTTGATATATATGGTCAAGGGCTTAAAACTCCTAGTTGCAGCTATTACCAATACCACCACCTCTGACACTATTTTGGGCAAGGATTATTAATATCTGTTGTATTTCCTCTACAAAGCAAGATAAGTGCTGTCTTTCCTCAAATGATATATATAACAACTTTTTGAAGCATCCTACAAATTCTTATAATTATTACATTATATATTGTTCAAAGTTAGGGGGAAAAGTTTTTTCCTCAATAATTTAAAGTTCCTTTGAAAAACTTTAAAATATTAAAGTCTAGTTTTAATTCCTGAAAAGAAACAAGTGTTTCTCATTATTGTAGATATTTTAAACCAAAACATATACTGTATATCAAAAGATCTATTACATTGCTTTTTAAAGAAAGTCATTCAACACTAATAATCATAAATGGATCTGGTTAAAAGGTAATGTCCGATTAGGGTCTACTTTCTCAATCCCAATATATCTTAAAATCCATTAATTTTTAATGGATTAATTAATTTTGGGTTTATTTTTATTGCTTTTGTTTTCAATCTTCTGAACATAAAGAAAACATGTTAATAACTGTATGCTATAGCTGCTCTAACATTAGTGAATATAAACATTTCTTACCAAGTTACGCTTTTTTAATGGAAGAAAGTAATAATAGTGGCAGAAAGAAAACATCAGTGCATAGCAAGTAAGAAGTTCAGTGTAGAAACACAATTGCAGAAAAAGCCAATGATTATCTTCACCAACACAATTGTTAATCCTGAAGAGAAAAAAATAAAAAGAAATTAAACTTTAATAAGATGTTAATTTCAGAATTGGTAAAAATAAACACAAAAGAACTTCCTATATGGGTAACTTCACGGAGACAGACTAACATCACTCAAACCTAAAAGCAAACAGTACATCGGAAAAGACATAGTATCTGTAAAGCACTTTGTACTTTACAAAGGAAGTCCATATATATGATCCTTCTTTAACTCAGAACCACCCCGTGAGGCAGGAAGAGCAGATGCGAGAACAGGAACAAAGGAGTTCAACTTGCCAGAGCTGTACAGTTAGAGCTTAAGACACTTGCCAAAGCAAGTGCAGTTAGTGATGAAGAAAACAAGAACCTTCTCCTATACAGTGCTCTTCTATGAAGCATTCTAGCTTCGAGAGCAATTTGAATGATGTGAAGTAAAATAACTTAACCCTGCCACTCTGACATAACTGCAAAGCATTCACTATTCTTCTTACTTTTAAAAGCTACCCTTGGCTGCTAAAAATAGACATATATCCAAAACTACTTACAGATTCTTAGAGCTACTGTTCCAGCAACACAATAGTGAACCATAACTAGGAAAGACGATTAATGTCATAATCCCCAAAATTTCAAAGCTAATGCAAGCTAAATGTTTTATTGTTTCAAAAGTTACTGTACCCAAATTTTCAAAATATTTTACAATGCCAGGAGAAAACCCTAGTTCAGAACTATAAGTTACCCTGTACAAATGTTTTTTTTGTTTTTGTTTTTGTTTTTTTTTTTAAATATATATTTTATTGATTTTTTTACAGAGAAGAAGAGAGAGGGAGAGAGAGAGAGAGAGAGTTAGAAACATCGATGAGAGAGAAACATCGATCAGCTGCCTCCTGCACACTCCCCACTGGGGATATGCCCGCAACCAAGGTACATGCCCTTGACTGGAATCGAACCTGAGACCCTTCAGTCCGCAGGCCGATGCTCTATCCACTGAGCCAAACCGGCCAGGGCCAAATGTTTTTATTTCAGTATATTATACTGGCACTGTTTTGTGGTGTGCTTTTTTAGAAGAATGTTTTTTAGTTTTTGTTGTTGTTGTTGTTTTGGTATATATTTTTATTGATTTTGGAGAGAGGAAGGGAGAAGGAGAGAAAGATAGAACAATCAATGATGAGAATCATTGATCGGCTGCCTCCTGCACACCCACTACTGGGATTGAGCCTGCAACCCAGGCATGTGCCCTTGACAGGAATCGAACCCGGGACCCTTCAGTCCTCAGGCCAAAGCTCTATCCACTGAGTCAAACCAGCCAGGGCACTGGCACTGTCTTTAAAAAACTATATAATAGGTTCAATTCCTAACTAAAATTGTTGTTTTAAAAGTGTGCTGTTCAAGTATTTTTTAAAATCAGATATAGAACTGAACAGAAAACCTTGCAGAGGCATTCCTTAGACTTAAGAGCTCATTCTTTGTTAATAAGAAAATGTCTTGTGTTTTGTTACAAGCACGGCTATCAAAAAGTGTTTATATATGCACTCTTCAACAGAGACTGCTTGAAAGATGACGTTTCCTTGTCCTATCCTTCCCGTCCCCCTAAATCTGAGAACAACTGCTATGATACTGGCATTTTTTTTAACCAGAGAGCTTTAAGAAGCACTAAGGTTCTTAGTTTATAGGTATAAGAGTTCTCTTGGTAATAATTATACTACATAGAAAAAGTGATCAGATCCAGATCAGAGAAAATCTTATGGTGACTTGAGAATTGACCTCCAAATCTAAAGCTTTAGGCAGTTAGAACAATGCCGTTTCTGAAAATAACAAAAATTCTCTCTTCTTCCAATTTATACTGTATAGGTTCCCTCACTCTGAGTATCTCAACAACATTCTATTAGGAAATTAAATCATGAAAATCCCTAAATCTATTCAGGCCCCTGGTCTACCCTCCTTTCCTATCTTCCAACTCTTTCTTCTTCCACTCTTCTTCCCAATATTCTGAGAAGTTGACTAAATTGGGAGCAAGAGGCCTAGAAACAGAGAACTCACCACAATCTTTTGAGTTTAGGCTAAACAGCACTTTATTTTGTCACTGAGTTAATCTTTATTCTTTAAAAATAAATAAAAAATATCACTAATCTCTATAGTACCAAAATATTTCCTTATTCACTGTTTATGTTTTTAAGTTTAAACTATATTGCATTCTTTTAAAAGGAAGTATCAATATCCAACTGTATATGAACATTTATTATATTTTTAGTTAATCAGAAACGTTGCTCTAAAAAGTGTATAAAATTGAGTTTTTCAGTGTGATTAACACTTACCAGTTTACCTAGCTTTTATTAATCTATTATTATAATTATAAAGAGATCACTGAATTATAGAAAACACTTGAGGATTAACCTGTATAAATTCTAGGCACATTTTTAAAGACCAACTATGTGTTACAAACTATACTATCTTATTGATGAAATATATATAGTAACAAAGTGCTTTTATCTAAAAATGCTTTTTATCTACTTAAATAATCAGTTTATAGTAAAACCCAAATTTCCACTAAAACCTTGCTAATAACTTGTGCTATCAAAATAAGTTATCAACAAATAAGGGAAACTCTAAATTGATTAGCATTACTAGACAAAGCTAAACACTTCCCTCGAGTCAACTTTAGATATAAGCAGTTATAAATTTAACAAGCCTGCTATACAGTTAACTTTGTACATATGCATGCATGTATGTACAAACATAAACATAGATGTAGAAATATGTTTATAGAGTGCTACACTACACCAGTTTAAATATTTATACTGCTATCCCACACTAGAAAAACATTTAAATACAATACCTTGTTCACAGATTTTTGTGACAGCTTTGAAATGAGATACAATGCAGAATTCTCACAGCATTTGTTTTAAAAATTCTATTTTTCAAGTAAACATTTTCTTTAAATATTACAAGAGAGCCCCCTATTGACCAAAAATGTTGGCTGTTTAGCAGAATTAGCTGATTTCCACTTACACACATCCAGCGTGTATGTAATGTTAATACCTAAAACACATAATACTGAAAAAGGCTTAAAGGGAGAGGAATGAGGTTAGGGTACCTGAAATGTATTATTCTTTAAACAAATGGAAAGGGAAATATAAACAATGGGATGTATACGGTTTATTACAGTTAAAAACAATAAGAGCTACTATTTAAGTACTTTCTAAGTCTCAGACACTGTACAAAATGTTTTACATACATGCCTCATTTAATATAACCACATTAGTCCTTTGTATATTTGGCTGCATGTTAATTCTTAGCTTTCTACTAGAATATTTTCTTGTTAGAAAAGATAGGATCTCTGTGGGAAAAAATGATTTTGGGAGTTCATAGAACCATATCAAAAATGAATGCTTATTAAAAGGTGTTTTTAAACTACATCACCTTCATGTAACTTTTGTTTAAACCTGCTAAGTCCTACAATTTAGTTTTACTAGTTTTTTCTAAAAGTGAATTATTTATTTCTTACCATGGACAGTGATGATCCATTCTCCTAACACAGTGACCGCAGCGGCTGCAGTGGTGGGAACGCTTTGGTCTCATCAAATTACACTTGTTACATAATTCCCAGAACTCCCTTTCTAGAGAAAAAAATTAAAATCCATTTAATGAAGGTAAATGAGTAATGTTGAAATTTAGCAACAATTGTTTAGAGATTTTATAGAAAGTATTCAATATATAGGTCTAAGAAATTTTTCCTCTAGTCTCCAGTATTTCACATAAATGTTGTTACTCTGTTTTATGATGTCTGATTTTGTATGTTTCTAATTTTAAATACTATAAAAAATAAGACACTATTATTAGTCAAACTAAGGAATGGAAAACAACGTATTTGGGTTTGGGACATATTGCTACAAGTAAAATTCAATGATAAAACTCTAAAATATAACCAAATTATTAAAACAGAATTTTATTTAAACAAATTTCTAGAAATTTTGTTATCTAAAGGCTCTAATAAAGGAATAATGGTGAGTTCTGCTTTCAAGGATTAATAAATCAAAATCAATCCTATAATATCATTAGAGAAACAGAGATTGCATTCCCAACCCTCAAACCATTTTATTTTCTCATATTAACGAGTACACTGGGGAAAGTTTATGGGGGGGATTTGGAAAAGATTTTCAGATGGGTTTAGGAGGTTACTAGAATAGTTTCAACCTACATTATCTGTAACTCATGTCTTAGTCTGCTCCCTTTCCTTCTTCAGGGTATGCATGTGCAAATGGGACCTGATGGCCAATATATTCTGATGTCTGATAACTACCTACAATACTTTGGACCAGCCATCTCCAAATGTAAAATCAAAGCCGATGGGAGAGAAAATCCAACTGCTACTTTATGGTAACTATAAATAAATTAAAAACTCACAAATATATTTTTAAGAAGAAAAATCAAAACCTAAAATTAATCAGAGAGAAAAAGACAAACTCCACAAATGACTGAGATTTTAATATAAGTAAACAGCATCACTTTTTTTTTTATTTGTAAGAGAATATTTATTTGGTAAATCATAGAGGTAGAAAGCTAATTCCTAGGAGAAATGGACTTAGGAAACAAGTTACCTGGAAGGGCCCTTGGAGCTTGGAAGTGAGGAAGCTAATGGTAATGGGCCTGGGACAGTGGGGGGAAGAGGGAAGAGAAAGGGAAAGGCAAGGGCGTGCTCTAGAGGAAGAGCACACTGTGAAGATTTTAGGGGAGGTCCCATGGGAAGATCGCAATAGAATATTCAGCAGTTTTCCAGGTGAGCATAACACCGTTTAACATGGATCCTTATTAATGCTGTAAATACATGAATGAATATAAAACAAGGTTTTATTTTGTTTTGTTTATCCCTCGGAAAGGAAGGAAGCACCTTCTGTTCTACTCTTAAAAGACTCAAATTGTTAAGGGGCCCTCTCTCAATTACTGCATTTCAAATCACAACGTAATGTTTTGGGGAAAAATATAATTTAAAACTACTAAAATCAATACAAGGTTTAGGTCTTAATAGTGGTTTCCTGACAGAAATGGTTGCCAATGTAGGAAATAAATGTTAGTAAGTCTCCTACAGATCACCTTTAAAAAGCAATATAAGCCCTGGCCAGGTGGCTCAGTTGGTTGGAGCATTGTCCAATACAACAAAAGGTTGCGGGTTCTATTCCCAGTCAGGGCACATGCGTTGGTTTCAGGTTCCATCCCCAGTTGGGACACCTATGGGAGGCAACTGACTGATGTTTCTCTCTCATATCGATAGTTCTCGCTCTCTCTTTCTCCCTTCTGCTCTTTCTAAAAAGCAATAAAAAAGGCATATCCTGATGTGAGGATTAAAAATAAAAATTTAAAATAGAAAAAGCAATATAAGCCTTGGCTGGCATCTCCAGAGGTTAGAGCACCAGCCACACACCAAAGGGTCATGGGTTCGATTTCTGGTTAAGGGCACATACCTGGATTGCAGGTTTGATCCCTGGCCCCAGTTGGGTGCATGAAGGAGGCAACCAACCGACGTATTTCTCTCACATCAATGTTTCTCTCTCTCTCTTCCCCGCCCCTTCTACTCTATCTAAATATCAATAGAAAAAATATCCTCAAGTGAGGATTAACAAAAATAACAATAATAAAATAAAACAATATAAGAGGGAGGAAAAAGGCAAAACTATGAGTGAATACATGACCCTCAGCATTAACAGCATGGGTTAAATTTCAAGGGACAATATTAGACAAATTTAAAACATGATATATTTTTTAAAACTTAGAAGGAAGATTTTGTTCTCTAACCATATGTCAAAAAGTAGCTCTAGTGATGACAAAAAACAGTAAAGTCAAAATTACTAGTTAAGAAACAGCTTGATGATGAAATGTTCTAAGACTGATTGTGGTGACAGTTGCATAACTCTGTGAATATACTAAAAGCCATTAAAGTGTATAATTTAAATGGATAAATTATATTGCATATGAATTATACTCAATAAAGCTATTTTAAAAAGTTTAAGAGATTGAATAAAATCATTTCACGAAATTTGAAAGTGACAAAAGTAATATTTCTGTATTTCAGACATGTGTGAATAATTTGAATAATATAAATAGCATTTAATTATTTCACTGGACTATTTTATCTGCATGCTAAAAAGCTTGTAAAATCAAATTCTGGGGCCCAGACAGCCTGGCTCAGTGGTTGAGCATTGACCTTTGAACCAGGAGGTCACAATTTTTTTTTCATCCACATTTAAAGTCATAGTAAAAACTGGTGAAACAAGGATCTGTGCCTCAAATCTTTCTGTAATATTCTGCCATGTGACCTAAAAAGCATAATCTATGCTTCTGGTCATGCAGGCTACCAACCTCATACAATTACCCTGAGGATTATATGACATGAGATAGATATCAAGAGGCTTTGAAAACATTAAAATATGATAAATGGACATATCTTTTTTATTGGACAGAAATCTTCTGAACTTAGTGAAGAAAAATAGGCCAAATGTCAATAGGACCAGATATAATGCAGATATCCAAATAGTCAGCAAGATGGTGTCCTCCGTTGCTACAGTCTATAAGCTAAAGGTAACAATGTGGTTTCATGATTCAATTAGGCCCATAGATATTAATCTGCTTGGTATTCATTTTAAAACAATTTTTAAAATTTTTTTTTAAATGTAATTCTTTATTGATTTCAGAGAGGAAGGGAGAAGAAGTGAGATAGAAACATCAATGATGAGAGAGAATCATTGATCGGCTGCCTCCTGCATACCCCCTACTGGGGATCGAGCCCGCAACCCAGGCATGTGCCCTTGGCCGGAATCAAACCTAGGACCCATTGGTCCGCAGGCTGACGCTCTATCCACTGAGTCAAGCCGGCTAGGGCGATTTTTAAAAATTTTTAACTAGTTGCCAATTTTTTTTAATCATGAAATTTTTCATAAAAATTTTATTATTAAGTAAAAACACTGATTTCTCAAATAATTATATACCACTCAAAAAATATTTACCCAGTATTTACTAAGTGACAGAGACTGTTCCAGGCACTGAGGATACAGCACTGAACAAATGAAGAAAACGAAACAACAAATCTTCACCCTCAGCGAGGTCATACAGATCGAGGGTGGGAGGAGAGAGAAACCAATACACAAACTAAAAGAGAGAGCCAAGGAGAGGGGTATGAGGAGTCAACTGGGATTTGCAATTTTAAATAGAGAACTCTAGAAAGGAAACATCTGAGAAAAAACTTGAAAGCTGTAATAGATGTCATGTATAACTAATGCATACTAAAGGCAATAAATACATTGATAAAAAGAGTAATTCTGGAAAAGTAAAACTGATAAATCTGAAGAGTACCATACCTCCATGTGGGATCTTAGGGTTTTCAGGGAGTCTTCCTGGATCAGTTATTGAGGCCCTTACTAAGGCAACCAGACAAAATATGGCAATGCCATAGAATACTAGAAGGTAAGGGAAAAGAAAAGGAAAAGGGTAGGAGAAGGGCAAAGGGAAAGGGAAGGGAAAGAAAGAAAATTAGTCACTTACTCTTAGACACATTTTTTTTTATTCTTACTGTTATTTATTACTTTTACTCTCTTATCAAAAATCCTTTTGTGATATAGCTATTTTTAGAAGCTTCTTGAAACTTGAGCATATCCATGGTGCTAGTCCTCAAACCTCATAATGAGCCTATATGGGATTTTTACATTAAAGAGAATGGATTAGAGCTCAGTAGGCTCCCAAAGCAACATAAAGCCAACTCCTAGACACATTTTTAACAACAAGCATATTTAAAGTATAACTGCATATTTTAATTAATAGCATCCAGATAAATAATTTTCAAAAGATGGAAAAACTGAACGATTAATTCACTTGATTCATCAAATAATACTGCCAAGAGGACTATCTTAAGTATACCACTTTTAAATGTTACTTTGCATAATAACTAATAAACTTGTTGTAAATCATATTCTTTATTAATAGAAATTCCCAATAAGCAATGGCATAAATGAATGGGTTCCCTATTAAGTACATGTACTATATATGGAAAAATTAAAGCAGCATTTTCAAGCCTATCCTACAATTAAACTTTTTCATTAATTCTTAACTGGCTATCTTCAAATTACTTTGAATTAGTGATGTTCAAATGTTGCAGAGCAGCATCGAACAGACTGTCAAACTACAGCGGGAAGGCTGGGGAGGGTTGGGGGGCGGGGGAAGGGGTAAGAGATCAACCAAAGGACTTGTATGCATGCATATAAGCATAACCAATGGACATACGACACTGGGGGGTAGGGAAGGCCAAGGCCGGGGGGAATGTCAAGGGAGGGGGGAGGGGGGGAGGAGACATATGTAATACTCTTTGTAATACTTTAAGCAATAAAACAAAATTTTTTTAAAAAATTGTTCCTTTTAATAGATTTAAGATATTTCATTTGAAATTAAAGAATCTAGAAACTTTTTTAAAATAAAAAACTAGATAAAGTAACAGTAAGAGAAAAAAGATTCAGTCATCATAATTCAACCTTTTAAATGAATAAAAGAATAGGCATTTTTTGAGGGTGGGGAGGATGAGAGGGCACTGCACCTGTAATAGGAAATTTAGTTCAAGTGTTAACTCCAGGGCTAATGGCATGGCACTGGTCAATTTTATCATTTATATATCAGAAACCATATTTCTCACAGCTCTTGTGAGGTCAAAATGACATATTGTATATGAAAACTGTAAATGCCATGTACATGTAAAATATGTCATTTCAAATTTAATCATAAGCAAGCCATCACCAATGAACTATAGCAGAAAGTAATTATGTAGAAGTTCAAAGTGTCATAATGAACATTTGCATCACAAAAATCTTACTTCTCATTAATGTATACCATCTTCATACTTAAACTCTTTATACATTTGCAGTAAGTACATAACAGAACTATTAAAAATACACAAATTGACACAATTGTATCTTTTTTTAAAATAAAATGATCTTTATAGATTTTGTAGAGTTAGATATCTAACCCATTTATCTAACCCTGCAAAACAGTATATAAAGGACACTATTTTTTAAAATTTCCATAATTCAGTAAATAACTTAGTATTAATAGTACTAATATTAAAAGGAAGATTAATATAGTAGCACTATATTCCAAAAACATCCACAATGAAGAAAATCTTTAATTATATAAAGAAATAAAGACCTAGAAACTTACTTATTATTAATATGCCTGGAATATGTCCTTCTTCATAGTGAGGAAAGAGGACAATTTTGGGAATTATAACAATATTGTATAACCAGACAAAGACAATCAAACCCATGCAGCACCAACCATGTGGGTCAACAACAAAGTGAATCCGGAGACCCATTTTGCAGTCCTACAACTGCCTGCCAACCCACAGGAAAGACAATCCTACGGAGAGAGAAAGAAGAAAAAAGTTACTTACTAGGATATAGAAAAAAGTGTTTGACTAAAACAAAATTACCTTACTGGCAACTATAACATAATACTTGTTGACTTTTCTTTGTATATTTTTGACAAAATAAAATACTTTAGAAAAGAAAAAAGTTTCAGGATATTCAAATTTCACCATGAGCTTCAAATAATTTGATTTTTTTAATGAATTGCTATCATAGAATATAAATTGGCACTACCTTCTGAAGTTAAACACAAGTCTGTCCTTAACCCAGAAAATCCATGTGTAAACCCCGCAAAAATGAGTAAACATATCCACCAAAAGAAAGATAGATATAATATATAATTTTTTAGTAGTTTTAATCGTAAGACTAACTGATGGCCATCCAAGTCAAAATAGCAGTAATTTTGTGGTGGCAAGTGTGTTTAACTGGAGAGGAACATAAGGGAACCTTAGAGGGGTTAGAAATGTTCTATCTCTTGACCTGGGTAGGTTTCATGGGTATATACATATGTAAAAATTCACAGAGCTGTACACTTAAGATTTGTGCAATTTAGTTTCATTTTAAACCATAGAATAATGCTTATAAATCATTTTGAAAAATTGCAATAAAAACTGAAAAGCAATTAAAAATTACCAAAATAATTAAATTTGTTGAATGAAGACCAATTAATCTTATTACTATCAAGGCTTTTTTCAGTTGAGTGTTAATAAAATAATGAGCCTCTTAAAGTTAAGATACTTCTATACCTATGTTAAAAAAGAAAATGGCCCTAACTGGTTTGGCTCAGTGGATAGAGTATTGATCGGCCTGCAGACTGAAAGGTCCCAGGTTCAATTCTGGTCAAGGGCACATACCTTGGTTGCGGACACATCCCCAATAGGAGGTGTGCAGGAGGCAACTGATCGATATTTCTCTCTCATCGAATTTTCTAACTCTCTCTCTCCCTTTCTCTCTGTAAAAAAATCAATAAAATATATATTTTTTAAAAAGAAAATGACTTTTAAAATCCATTCTTTAGATGTAACTTATAAGCTTAAACAATACATTATAATATAAAATACAATGACATAATACATTAATACACTATGATGTTTCGCAAACCAGAATCAACTGAGATTTTTAAAAATACTATTCCCAGACCCCAATCCAGATCTATTGAATCATAATTCTTTACAAAGTAAAGCTCAAAAATCAACAAAATGTTAAAAATTTTCCCCAATTGTACATGACACAGCTGAGTGGTATCTATGAACCACTAATTCAGGAGCTTCACTAAGACTTTACTGTTACAGCAACGAGTTAAACTCAGTTCAACAAATATTCAGTGAGCCTCCACTATACAGCAGTTACCCGTGTAGACACAGTAATGAATAAGACATGGCCTTTGCTTAAAGCAATTAACAGTCTAATGGGGAAGAGAGTCATAAAATGGTTTTAATATAATATGGTAAGTTCCAGAGATGTGGACAAATTGTTACTAGAGGCACAAAAGACGAGGACTAATTAAATCAGGGCAAGACTTCCTATAGGGGGTGAAACCTGAGTTCAGTACTAAAGATGAGTAAGTTATTCAAGTAAAGAAAAGTGACAATACTGTAAACAGAAGGAAGAGCAAGAGGTATACAAGGGTAAAAGTTGTAGGAGTTATTACAAATTGCCATCGTAAATCACAAATCTTTCAGTGGAGAGAGAGTCAGTGGTGAGAAGGGGCTATATCAAGAAGGACACAGAGATGCCATGTTAAAATATTAAGACTTCATTCCTGGAAGGTGTGGCTCAGTGGGTTGAGCAGTGTCTCGTGCACCAAAAGGTCATCGGTTTGATTCCTGATCAGGGCACAAGGCCGGGTTTCGGGGATCCCCAGTAGAGGATGTGCAAGAAGCAGCTGATCTATGTTTCTCTCTCGTATAGCTATCTCTGTCTGTCTGTCTCTCTCTCTCTCCCACCCTCCCCTTCCTCTCTCTCTAAAGTCAATAAAAACACATTTACAAAAAAAAAAAAAGAATATTAAAACATCATTCTTAGGCATTGGAAAGCTATTGAAGCAGGGATTTAACCTAATGAGATTTATACTTTAAAATAAATTATTGACGCTCCGGTGAGGAAGATGAAAGATCAGTTGGAGAATAAATCAATTGAAGAAATAGTTAGAATGAAACCAGTAATTTACTAATTGACTGGATATTAGGGATCACAGGGGGAAAAGTCAAGGATGACTCCCAGATTTCAGTTTATATCCCAGACTACTTAATTCCTAGAATAATTTATCATCAGTTGCAACTTTTAGAGGCCTTGACAATGTTCTTTAAAGCTACCAGAACAAAGAAAAAAAAAGATTAAGGATTACTTAATTTTAAAAGAACACCCCTATGCTATCATTCCTATGGGAACTCAAATGCACCACCACTCAACTGATGAAATCAGATACGGTCTAAATTAGTCCTTATATATGAAATCTAAAACATGAATAGCGCCTAGGTCTTTAAAAAAGTAAAAGTTGAACTTCAATACCTTTTAATTAGAAAATTAAAATACCTATCAGTATCATTTAAGCGAGAAAAGTCAGAGAGGATAAAACATGCTATTTAACTTACTAGGTATCATTTTAAAAACTAAAGATGCTCAAATAAAAATGATAAGCTATCTACCAAAGCTAAAAAGAGAAACACTAAAAAAATGTTTACATTTACAGTCTTGCCAACCATCGTGTGCTAAAAGAAACGACAGAAGGCTCTGTCTCTCAACATGTTCAATATTATTAACTTCATGTAACTTCTCTAAATGTTTCAGTTCCATTCAGGATTAAACAACAAATTATGAATTACAATAATTGTACAGAACAGAGTAATTTAATAACTTATTTCCAGATTTATTAATATTAGAAACAGAAGAGCAAACAAGTCAGCAAAACGAGTGGCAAAATTATATAATACTCATTCATTTTTTAACTTTATTTTTATTCTCCTCTACCAGAGAACAAATTTTTTCAGTAGAAAAGAGAGATTCCTCACAACAGAAAATATTAGGTAGTGAAAAGTATAGCTACAACATATCTATTTTTCTGGATGTAAACGTATAGGTAACAAACTCTAAAAGAACAAGCATGCTCAAGGAAAAGTGAGCAAAAGATAAAAAATAAAACAGTAAACAAATAATATGTTGAATATTTTTTAAATACCTGATTCGTGAAAATTAGTGCCACATAACCCATACAACTGGACTGTAGAGAAGAAAACAGTAGTCTCCCAAGAGCTCCAAATCAGATTACAACCGGAAACACTTAACTGGTAGAGTTGCAGGATCGCTCCACTCAGTTAATGACAACTAGGCGTGGCTTATGACTGAACAGAAACTATTACACATCCTGAGCAACAACCAAACTGAACGCAATGCTGCTACTCCGGTGCCATTTGTAAAATACTTTCATTAGCCAAAGATCCCAACATATTAATTTGTATATTAAATGATGAGCTTATAACTAAACTTTGATGTAACTAGTGGACATACTGGTACTTCAACATTTTTAAAGATTGCTATCTGGTAACTAAATATACTTGAGTGCTGTGTCTACATAATTAATGATGTAAATTACTACAGCACAAACTTTTTTTAGAGAAACTATAATTCAACTCTAATAAACTGGACTGCATAAATATTTACAATGTTCAAACTATTCTGATAGGAAACCACCTTTCCTTTATAACCTTTTCAGATTTTAGAAAATGATAAAAATTTGCCAGTATAATTTACAAGAGATATAGTCAAACATATCTGTCTAAACTTACAGGTTTAGCCAACTCTCCACCTCAGCCAGTGGTCTTATTATTGTTCCATGAATATGGAGAATGTATTCCATCTCCCATTTCTCCTATCTGAAATGTTCTTACCGTTTTGCTTATTCTAAATTCACCTCATACTTCAAGGTCAATTTGAAACTCACTCTCCATATAAAAATTTTCCTGGTACCTCAGTTCACAGTGACTTCTCTTTCTCTTCTATTCCAAATAAAAAGCAAAACTAGTAGAAGAAAATAGCAAGTGGTTTTATAATCTTGGAATGAGGTAGGCCTTCACAAACGAGACCCATAAGCCAAGTTTGACCACATAAAGGAAAAAGTTCTGAAGCCAAAGACACACCAAAAATGAAGTTAAAAGACAGAACATCCCTGGAAAATAATAACATGACTAATAAGAAGCATGAAAAATAAATACTTAGCGAGGCAATTCACAGAAGAAAAAATGCAATGGCTAATCACCAGTGATTAGGAAAATGTGAAATAACTAGGCACATTTTTCATCTTTGGTATTGACAAATTTTAGAAAGACAGATGGCATCCAATGTTGACAGGACAGAGAGAAAAGGACACACTGGTAGCATGTAAACTGATACAATCATTTGGAAGGCAGTCTGGCAGTAAAGGTCAAACTCTTTAACCCAGCAGTTTTATTTCCAGTAATACCTAAAAAATACTCATTAGAGTGTACCGGTCTGATCTACACAGCCCTTTTTTAATCACAATAGTACGGCACAACCTAAATGTCCACGTAGAGGGAGAGGAATGAGTAAATAAATTATAACATCCATAGTGTAAACTATTTCCAAGTCACTACAAATTTAAAAGGGGAAAAACGAGGTAGCTCTAGACCTCCATATGGCTGCTCACATATAATGCTGAGCTACACGGGCAAAGTCTATGGGGGCGGGGGTGTCTTAGTGGTTTCCTGGAGAGAGAGGAGAAAAAAGATAGACTAGGAAAGGGCATAAGGGAACTTCTGTGGCACTGATACAGATCTCTATCTTGATATAACTTTGCGATACACAGGTCATGACCTGTCAAAACGCAGTAAGTACACACTCAGGAGTGTTGCATTTCATGGTATGTACATTTACCTTTTAAAAACCCTGTAAAACAGCACTGAACTCTACTTAATAATATGTATGCTGAAGTACTGGGGAGAGGGAAGAAAGGGAGGAAGTGTACTGATAGCTGCAATTTACTTTGAACAGGATCCAAAAAAATGAAAGTAGATTGCTAGATGGACAGAGGGATGGGTGAGAATGTGATGAAATTCAGTAAAATGTTAGTTGTGAATGTAGGTGATGGGTATTCAGATGTTACACTATAATTCTTTCAACTCTCCTGTTAAAGTTTTTTATAATTAAATGTTGAAGGAGAAAGCAAGTTATAGAAAATTGTGTACATGATTCTGTTAGAAGCAAAGTATGAGTAAATTCTGTATATGGATCAGAAAAAAGTGTGAAAGAGAGCACACCTCCAAACCGTTAACAGTGGTTATCACTGGGCTGAGGAAGGACTGAGCAATGAGAAGGAAGGCTTTCACATTTTATGTATGTATTTTGTGTTCTCCTAAGTTTTATTAGTAAACATATGTACCTCTGAATTCTTTTCCACCAACTGAAAAATAAAGATAGCCTACGGGCTTGCAGACACAACAGCCTTACAAACAAAATGTTTAAATTAAGCCTCTCTTTATCACTATGTATTGCCCTTATCTTAAATGCTTTTAAAATTAATATTTAAAAAAATGCAATGAAGAAGCATCATCTGTAAAGCCATATAAGATTTATAATCCTGAAAGATGCTTCTGAAACTTGTATTACTTACAGATTATTGTTCTCTATGGAAAAGCCTCGACATTTTCTTATCCTCTAAGAAAATGTTTAGCTAAAATTTAATGTGAATAATTTTAAATAAATATAAGGAAACTACTATTTTTTTGCAAATGAGCAATTATTAAAATGTATCTAAATATAAGAATTAAGGATACAATGCCACATAATTCAGAAACATATTCCCATGAAAAATTAAATGCAGACTTACCACTTGCAAATTCACTGTGATGTGTTGTAATTTTTCTGGTACTTGCATTTAGAGGTTTTATCTTGATTCATTCTTTCTTTATTACATGCCAACAAATGGATCTCTCTTCAATAATAGTTCTCCATAATAATCTATTAATGATTTAACACATAATTATCTCTCACAAAGATAAAAATTGTAAGCAGCTAAATAACCTGAGAAAATGTCAATTACAAAATTTTAAATTAAGAAATAAGATGATTCAAGTCCACCTGATCCTGTGCTTTCAGATCCCACACCATCCCCCCAAAATGTACCTTTGATTACCATTGTACATGAAAGTTCTTTCTTTTGAAACCACTTAGTTCCCATAAAATCAAATCAGCATTATGTGTACAGCATTTGGGCTTCATCAAGCTTCCTGACCACAAATCACAAAATGATAATCGATTCTGAGATCACTGATGAGACAAAATGCAATGTAATGTCTACATTAATGTGAGGCTAGAACTATCTAATCACAATTGATAAGCATAAAATTAAGAGTTTAAAATAGAAGCAAGTTTTAGTTTAAAATGTTGTAAGGAAAAACATTTTCCTCCTGTAATAAAACCATTAAGAGAAGCACTCATAAAAGTCAGTTTCTACAATTCAAGCTTAAATACTAATATTGTAAAGAGTTCTAGATAACACATACTGATTCAAGATTTCATTAATTTAATCTACATCTACTGCTATATCCTGTGCTTTGGCACTGGATATAAATATAAGAGAGAGGCCCTATCCTCAGTGGAGAAAGACAGTGAACAGACAAGACCAATACCAGGTAAGATAAGGTAAGACAGAGGGGCAGGGGGAAAGAGCATCTCATATAGGAAGGATGTTGTTTCATGGCACTTTCTTCACTTAAGTGAACATTTATACGTGTACCAGGTTGTAATACAAAATGTATTTCTCATGGTAAATTGCCATCAGGAAAAGGTTTCTGGAGAGAGTGAAATCTGTGAATTAGCTAAATGAAGAATGGAGTCTCGTCTGAACTAGGGAACAAGTAAGCAAAGGTATAAAGGCAGGCAGAGAAAATCCAATTAAGCTGAAATGACAAGAGTCATTGCATATGGAAGAATGGGATAAAACATATCTATCCTTTTGACCACAATCAACTCCAAAAAATATATTTCATAATGTTACTAGTGCTCACAAATATATGAGATATATAAGTATATATTTGAAATACATATGAAATTATATATCTGAAAAAGTTTAATGACATGATTACCTTACTCTATGTGATGCACTATGATATTATTTCATGACTTACAAGCAGAGAATGATCCAGAAGTGAAAAACACTGCTAAACAATGCCAATGAGTTTGGACTGCACCCTGAACACACTGGAAATCACTGAAGGATTTTTAGAAGAATGCCAGGATGAACTTGCGTTTTGGAAAGAAGAGCAACACTTTGAAGTATGGACTTAAGTGGGTGGATAAGGCTCCAAGACTGACTAAATGAAATAAGATAGGCTTACTGGTTACCCACATAAGAAATGAGGGCACCTGGTAAACACCCCAAAAGTCGTAACTCGTAAGAGAAGTGGGGAGGGGAGGGAAGAGGAAGAAAAAGTTAACACGGCAGGCATGTTGGAAAAGGGCAATGAAGAACTTAATGAGGAAAACTTACAGGAGTTAGTGAACAACTGGAAGCAAAGAGCACATGCCAGGATGGTTCCCCAGTTTTGGGCTGAGGGATTAAGTGAATGGTGGTACCATCCTCTGAGACAGGAAATTAAGGACAAGTTGGGAATTTGTGAAGCATACTGCTTATCATAGCAGTGAGAAACTATTACGTACTGAGAATATAAAAAATACATCAAAATCATCATCATTACATTTCCATTCCCCGTAGATACTTTTTAAAAAGAACTATTTTCTCCCAGGGCCAATTTTTCTATGGTCCATGATTGCTAGATTGTCAAAGGTAATGTATTTCTACTCTAACTTTCTTGGCTGTCCCTTTGTTTCTTAGAGACAAAATATGGAAGGAGAACGTAAAGGAGCTGCTGCTCTAATGGAAGATGGATGAGTTCATCTTCTAGAAACAAATCTCGAGCAGAATTAAACGTGGTACATCAAGACGTCCTGAAACGTGGCCAACGTCAACAAAGGTGCGAAGACTATGACTCCATGGTGGCTTCCCCATGTTTCAGCACAGCAGTTTCTGTCAGTAACATTAGGAAATAGCACAGTCAACCATCCATGAGTCAAACCCCAGTCATTCACTGGCTTAAAGTCAAGAAAAAATCCTACCTTATACTTGTAGTTGTTAGAGCTACACTGCAGCTAATGTATCCAAAATGAGATGAACATTTCATCTAGTTCAACAACATCACCACCACTGTGGGATCAAACCTCCTCTACATGGTATAAAAGCAATGTTAGTCTTAAAAATTCAAGAAGTTTGGGGATAATAAAGAATATTCCAAACTCTCATAACTATACAATGTAATTAAATTTGTAACATTGCTAGGTCTAAAAGAATACAATCAACAAGTTATAGGGCATACCAGAAAGAAAAAAAATTTACCCACAGGGACAAAAGAAAAAAAATAGATATATATAATATAAACCTATAATTGCAGCTTAAAATAAAATTTAAAAACAAAGATACAACTATATAACTTTAAGCATAAATTTATACAGCTATTTAACTTCTGATTTTATCTACTCTGAAAATTGGTCAAGTTAAATAATTCTACTTAAAGGATCAAGTATAGCTATCCTTAATAATTAGCCAATGAGGTATTCATTTTTTAAAAAACCCACAGTGGTATTCAATTTATTTCAACGGAACAGGAAATTAATTTTGTATAAATATTAAAGAGAGCCACATTCCAATTATGACGCAGCCTTTTATTAGCTCTCCAAGCTTCAGTTTCTTTTCAGAATTCAGTTAACCATCTGTAAAATGGTGATAAAAATATTAACTCACGGGGTAATTGTCGTGATTCAATGAGAAACTGCAAATGATAAGCACCTCCAAAAATGAGGAAGGGAAACTTAAAGATGAGTTCTACTTCTAGTCTTACAAACTCCAGAATGAAAAATGATTCTGGTTCCCCATCATTAAAGTGGTGGTACCACTTAACCATATGGCAGCTACCTACTTTCTCTAACACTGAAGTCTGAGAACTACTGGTCAGGATGAAAAACCTCAGATGGTACAGCCTTTCAGCTGGTATCATACCATAAGCATGTAGGGAGGTTGCATTCCAACATGTTGGCATGAGGTCTCTTCAAGCAGAAAACCAAAAACAGAGATGCCATCTAAAACAGAGAGACTGAACTGAAGCCTGTAAACTAAATCTCTTTCAGTAAAAGCAGAAGGACAGGTGAGTTACAGAATGAAGCCTAGCAGAAAATCAGGACCCCATTTTTGAAGATAATGAAGAATGCATAATTAACGAATTCTAACTCAATTGCTGAGTTCTCCAGGAAGACTTTGTGAAAATGTGAGCAGTGCTACTTCATGTCTACGAAGATGGGCTTTAAAAACTAGGGCTAACTCAATTTACCAATGATTCTTAACCAAAAAATTACTACTGTGACGATAAGAAAGACTGGTGTTTTTCCACTCTTGTGTTTCACCTATATTTTTTACTGATTCAAAAGCAGTTCAAACATTTTCAACTTAAGAGTTATTAATGTACTGATTACTCTACTAAATGATAAAATGCCATTTATATTTAGTGCATTTGAAAAGTTGAATCTGAGGCCTAATAGTTTACTAAATAAAAAGTCTTCATTCTTTAGTATAAAAGTAAAACTGAGCTTAGGGAACAACTTTCTGGTAATAAAAATAGCTTTTCCTCAGCCTTGCCCGTTATGCCTGATTAATACTGACACCATCACCATGTGGCCTTCTAAGCTGAAAGAGACGTTATTGACTCACACTCAATTACAATGCCGGAATAAAAGCTCCATGGAGACATTACTGGACTTTTCAATTCACTTCTTCACTAATACATGGCATTATTTTATCTATACTCTTTTGAAAGTTCTGAATCAGTCCCCATCGATTAAAGAAATCAGGAAGTGGGCAAATAAGTAACACTTTTATGATTCACTGATTACTGCTTGTTTTAGAACCTACCCGTTAGGCTAATGGTTCTGTGCATGCATTTTAAAATGCTCAAATTTCTTTCATTAAATTAAACAATCCTGAGGTAGGCAATGTAACACAGTTATCACCATTTTATTCAAAATATGCTCTATTTCATTTACTCCAACTACAGCTTCTAAAGTATGTTAAGCTTAACAGAAATCAACAACCATTTGAAGGGACCTCATATAATCCTGTTGCTTTACATCCAAAATTAGGAATTCTGAAAGAGCACTACACCAAACACTATTCCAAAAGTATGGAATTACACATTTTTACTTATATTTGGTATAATTTTATTAATATTTCTTCTATGAAATGTTTTAAATGTACCTTTAACATGTCAAAGGGTCTCAAATTACTTACAAACATACATATGCCAAGTAAGGATGAAGAAGCGAATAAGCCTTACAGAATTTAGCCTGACTTCTTGGTTGTAGAGAAAACAACATGGGTCAGTGACCTATCCATGACAGCTTTGGGACTAAAATCTAGTTTCCCTTCCACAAACCAAATCTCATGTGGTTCGCTCTTTCTGATTGATTCCTCACATCATCTCATCTTCAAATATCTTTTTGCCTTTAAGACATAACTAAGGCAAAATAAGGCAACTCTCTGGGTTTTATCTTTAAAATAAATAAAATCTGTAAAGTTGGAAGAATTTAACAAGATATTACATCAAACGCATTTTATTCCTGGGATGACACATACTACATGATTATTATGATTATTATTATTATTAATACTATTATTACCATCACAAGGAAGGTAGTGAATTTTTTTAGGCACACAGATTAGCATACGAAGCTGAGGACCCATTTGACACGTTTTTCATTTACCCTTAATGAGCCTGGGTCCTCTTTACTTCAGACTAACTTTGCACTATGATTTATGACCCGCCCACAGTGACCTTGATTCCCCCCCCACACACACACCCCCTTCCTGGACTTTTATGGGCGACTATATTGCAATATTTTCAAGTAATAACCGGTCAGGTTCTCTCAGCCCTAGAGATACAGACATCGCCCCTGACTCACAGGGGGTCATAAACCGTGACCCAAATATAGCCTGAGAAAGACCACAACTTTAAATGGACTCTCCGGTTGAAACCCAGACCTATTAAAGTGAATGGTAACAAGTGCAAGCTGCCGCCATCCATAAGCCATTTCCTCCCAACCTCTCCAGGATCCCGGGGAGGGAGGCGGTCAATGAAGGAGTGAACTCCTCCTGCTCCCGCCGATCCCCGCAGCCCGGCACCCGCGACCTGGAAATGAATGGAAGGCTATGGCAGCCCACACCTGAGACCGGCGATCCCGGGGACACAGGGCGAAACAAGTAGTTCATCTGCGAGAAACTCGGGGCAGAGACTCGATAAATTAAATTATAACAATAGTAATAATAAATACCTACCCAACCCCCTGGACTAGAGCAGCAACCCTCACCAGCTACTGGCAGGGGCAGCGGGCGGGCGGGCGCAGCTCGGGCTGAAGATGCTCCAAGGAGGCCGGGCCGGGCGAGCGGGGCGCCAGGACCCCCGGCTCCGCGGCGCGGGCGCAGGTGCGGGGAGCCGGGCGCGGCGGGAGCGCGCAGGTGAGGGCGGCGGCGCCGGGAGCAGGCGGGGGGTCGGGGAAGGCGGGGCGCCTCGGCCCCGCGCCCGCACACACTCACCGGCGCTGGCTGCTCTCCTCTCGCCGCCGGTGCGCGCGGGCGCCGCCGCTCCTCCAGCTCCTCCTCCCCCTCCTTCGGCGCCGCCGCCGCCCAGGCCGGGCCGCGCTCCTTTTCCGCTTCCGGGAGCCAGAGCGCCGGACCGGCGGGGTAAGCCTCCGCCCGCCGCCCGCCACGCCGCCGATGGAGCGGCGGCGGCCGGCGCCGTCCCCCTTCGCCCCAGGGGCCGCGATGGGAGCCGCCGAGGCTCGAAAGACCGCCAATCGCGCGCGCGCGGACCCAGGCCGCGAGCCGGCCGGACCTCCCATCACCTGGACACACCTGGGCGCTCTGCCCTCCCCCGATGCCACCTTCCCCGCTCTGCCCAGGCCGCCTTCCGCTTGGTCCCCACACCCAGGGGGACGGGAGAGAGCCTTCCGTTAAGGATGGCATGTACCCTTTTTCTTTAGGGGAGATGCTCAACCGGCCCTCTCCCTTGAAGGCGCTCGGGACGTCCTGCAACCTCTTGCTTCAGGGTGCATGCAGTCGCAGCATCAGCATCCTGCGGGAACTTCTTAGCTCTGCAGCCTCAGGCCTGCCGAGTCGGCTTCTGCATTTTAACACCATCTCCTGGCCATTACTCCGCGTGCACCTTGAAGACAGAAAAGCACTGGACTCCAGTTAAAGGTCTTGCCCACCGCGGACCCTCGGTGGCACCAGAGCCAATGTTGCCCCAGCCATCCAAGATTTTCCCTATTGCTGTCAGCGGCCTAAATTGAGACCCAAACAAATTTTACTTCAGATTTCAAGATACATCCAAAAGTTGCCGGCTTTCCCATCCTGCAACCTAGGAAAAATAAATTGACTCCATAGCAAATAATCCACCTCCCAATCTAAATTGGTATCTTATCAAACACCAGGGATACACTGAAACCTGCCCTCTCCTCCCTCAGCTCAACTGAACAGTACTTTGGGAAGGTTAAATATTTGCAATAATCCGGAGCTAAATATTTTTTGTCGCATGTCAGCGGAGATAACGTATGAATGGGAGAAATATTACCTGGTGTATAAAACCTGAACTCCTTACAAGGGTGGGATGTCCTCAAAAGCCCTTCACTAATGGGTCTCTACCTACCTCTCCAGTTCTAGCTCTTACTACTGACTTGGTTCATTTACCCATCGAGAATGCTCTCCATCTTACATTCTGATTATCTTAATTCTATCCAAACTTGGGAGTTAGCTCAAATCCTGCCAGCCCAGAGTTCTCTCTCACCGCTACACTTATATCATACACACTGTAGCTTATTTTGGGCCCTTCTGTTACCTTGTATTGCTTTGCGTTTTTAAATGTGTTATGGTCTAGTTTCTGAATGGATTACAAACACCTTGGCACCTTAAAGACCTAGTCAGTGGTAATCAAAGTGTGGTCCCCACATCAGCAACGTAAACATCACCTGCGAACTTGTGAGAAGTTTCATATTCTCCAGCTCCATCCCACATCTACTGCATTAGAAACTTGGGGGTAAGCCCAGCTATCGGAGTTTTAATAAGGCTTCCAAGTGATTCTAATGTCCACTCAAGTTTTAGAATTACTAACCTTAAGTGGTCGGCAAACTCATTAGTCAACAGAGCCAAATATCAACAGTACAACGATTGAAATTTCTTTTGAGAGCCAAATTTTTTAAACTTATACTATATAGGTAGGTACATTGTTATTAACTTAATTAGGGTACTCCTAAGGCTTAGGAAGAGCCACACTCAAGGGGCCAAAGAGCCACATGTGGTTCGCCAGCTGCAATTTGCCAACCACGGACCTAGAATATTGTTTCTACCCCCAAAGGAACTCAGTGGCAGGGTTTGATTTTGCTACAGGCAAGTTTTATTGCCTTTCAGATTAAGACATAACCTGCTCAGTTCATGCATAATTAGTTGGAAAGCTGTGGCAATTGCTTTTGGAAGAATTATCTCTATTTTCATAACGCTATTTACGTAGTAGGATGTTTGTTTGAAAATAAAGAAATACTACAGATAACTAGTCACTTTAGGGGAAAAGGAAATATATGGAGTTTTATCTCCTATAGTCAAGTAACTGAGTAGCACAATGTTGCTCCCTTAGCCAACCCTTGTGACAGACAATAATTTGTGGCCAATGATCTCAACAGGTGCCAAAATGAGAATTAGTGGGCAGGCATGTGAATGCACAGGACAGTTGGAAGTATATGTATTTTTCATGTCTTTTTTTCATGAGTTAATTTGTCTCTTTTCAGCCAAATCAATACTAGAGAGAATTTTCTTCAAAAGGCATGGAAAGAGAGAAGTAGCAAGAAAAACATCCTGAAAATCATGACCTTTATTAGCATGGGGAGTTAAGAAGTGTAATCAAGGCTCTGTCCCTATCAATTCCTTATACTGAAGGTCAAGTCCTCTAGTTCTATCATTTATGATAAACATGACTATATTGTATTGCCACTCATAGATGTAGACGCCTGGTCATAATGAGAGAAGAAGGGAGATATAGCATCATGTAATCTTTGGGGGAGTTCTATTTACTGTGAGATGGAGAGAAGACATATGTCATGCACTATTTTTTCCCTCCAGAATTCTAGTCTACTTCGTGGCACCTGTGACTGAGGGAAACATGATTATTAATCAAACTAATATTCATCTGGGAATTGAAACAATAGACAAGGACAAGTAGCATTGCTGCCACTGCCAACTTAGCTTCTCGACAAAGGGCATTTATGTGGATAAACTCAGCCAACGACTGTTCTCTGTGCCGTGGCTGAGGAGGACTGGATTTCACCACAATTTCCAAACGTGAGTGTAAGTACAGTCCAGAGTTTAATCAGTGCTGGCCAACAGCCCTTGGCAGCTTTGGGCGGATGGCGTTCTCCACCTGCCCATCTGGGTCCCATGCCCTACGCACCCACATTTGATGCACATTCATGATTTCTTGGTTGCTTACAGTCATCCCCTCCATCTGTTTGAGTGGCAGGGTGCCCATCCCTCCACAGTCTCATATTATGATAGGGGTCCTTAGCCCCTTTTGGGTTACACATCTCTTTTAGCATCTGATGAAGGCTGTGGAATCTTTTCTTAATAAAACGAACACATGCACACACACACAGTTATAGAAATTTGTACATATATGTGAAGCTCCACAAAATGTTCCATCTTCCCACATATGCAGAGACCACAAAGAAGTCGTGAACATTAGGTTAAGAACTTGCCCTAGGATGTGGAGAGCAGGTAAAATAAACTTCTTTTTTTCCCCTAAATGTCAAGAATAACTCCTCTAAAAACCCACTGTGCACATAGGAGACAGGACAAAAGCAGTGCTACACAGAGTGACAAGCAAAATGCTATGGGGTGCTAAAGAAGCAGCTAGTGGGATTAGCAGGTGATTCAAGAGTGGCTTCATGGAGGAAAGTTCTTGCATCAGGTAAGTGACAATAGCATTTTAAAAGGACAAAGGATCCCTCTACAATGAGGGATAGTGTAAGCAAAAGCATGGAGGTATGAAAGCTCAATGGTCCATCGAGTGTGCCTCAAATGCAGATTACATGGAGAGATAGAGAAGGGCATGGAAAGGTAGAACAGAATCCAATCAGGTGAGCTTCAAATACAATGCTCTTTTCAATGAGGAGCCATTACGCTTTTGGAGCAGGGTAATCTAATGTAGAAAGACAGTGAGGGCAGTAGCAACCCTAAAAAGCTGAGACCAAGTCACGTGGCTTCACCAACAGGTTCCAATTCAGGGCATTAATAACCTTTCCAAACGCCTTCCACGCTGTCTGATGATGCTACTGCCCTTGCTGTATCCAGGTGAATGACCAGGTGAGTTTAGAGTCCAGGACCCTAAAGAGTTAAAATCTGTTTGGAACAGAAAGAATGGCAATGGCTTGAACTGAAAAGAGAAGAAAAAAAAAAAAGCCTTGCCACTGATCTTGGGCTGGGAGAATACACACAGATAAAGCCAGCTGCAAAGTTCATAGAAAACACCCTTTCGCCAAGGTAATGCAGCAGTTCTATGTTACCCCCTCTTCGGTGATTACTGACCAATGATGCCACAGGCTGCTTGCTATTTTCATTCATTACTAGGGATTCCCAATTTCTCAGCCACCTTCACCTCATGACAGCACCCAGTTCCTAGTTAATTCTTTCTGTTTCGAATCCCAACTCAGAAAAAAAACTAATCCAAAACCGATCTCTCCTTCACGTAGATTGCCTTCAAAATCCTTCAGTGGGAGCCCGAATCACAAAAGATGACTCGCTCCTAATGCCTTGCTAATGGCACTCCTCCGGAAGTGCCCTCCCGCCTTGAAGGCAATAAGTTTTATTTTATCAGGCCACAGGCTTGCTCCTGGTAGTCTTTGGCTGATTACGTTTTGACTACCCATTTGATAATGAGAGCCGCCCAGAGTCAGGATTCAAAGTCAAGGTTCTTCAGGAAAGAGGTCTCTCTTTCTGTGTCAATGACACAATAAAGTGGCTGCCATGCTCAGCAATGAGACCCAGCTGTCTTCACTCTTCTAGAATGGGAGGAAGTGATGCTAGGGGCAGGTCACCCTGATTCCTCCTCCTTTGGAGAAATGTGTATGGTGTTCTAAGGCAGAAGGGAAAAGTGCTCTTAAAAGCTATTTTTGTAGCAACTTTACAGCATAAATATCTTTCAGACAAAAAAACTATATAATCAAAGACAGGTAACTTGAAAAACAAAACTTGACCCTTTGAGGGAAAATAACACTATAATTTCTTTATGTTCTATTCAAAACTCAGTGGCCTATTAAAGCTCAAAAATAATACATGTATATATTTATCACAATGATTTCTCACCAGTTAAATGCCATGACAGCCAAATGGTAGGACTAAATGCAAAGTAACACTTTTCTATGAAACAGAAATTTCCAGGTACGATGTCAAAATAACTTGTAAAAGCAGTCCCCTCGCAGATCAATACAAGTATCAGAACTCAAATGTGTATTTCTGAATGGCTAATAATGCATTTGTGAAAGGTACATACGATTTTTAACAATAAAAATATTTCTTATGCCAGCACCGGTTTGGCTCAGTGGATAGAGCGTCGGCCTGCGGACTGAGGGGTCCCAGGTTCGATTCCGGTCGGGGGCATGTGCCTTGGTTGTGGGCACATCCCCAGTAGGGGGCGTGCAGGAGGCAGCTGATCAATGTTTCTCTCTCATTGATGTTTCTAACTCTCTATCCCTGTCCCTTCCTCTCTGTAAAAACTCAATAAAATATATTTAAAAAAATATATATTTCTTATTTTTAAAATAAATACTTGTCTGGCCTTTAAAAACTATTTTTGTGAGTAGTCTTTTTAGAACACAATGAATTTAAGTGGAATTAACAGAGATTCAAATAAGTAAAATGGGTCCAGAAGAATAAGGAAAAGTCCTGCGCTGGTTCAATGTAAAGAACACCTGAAAAATAGGGCAATTTTGCTGATGAGTAAGATTTTCATTGAGAGCTTTCCTTATAATGAAGATAGCAAAAGAAATGTGGGTTTGTTGCCAAGACGAGAGAAAATAGAGAAAAGGTAGACATGCTGAAATTAGGAACTTAAAGTAGGGGGCAAAGAACTAGCAGACTCAAGAGTCCAAACAGGAAGGTTATCTTTGGTAGAAAAAGAAAGTTAATCCTCAAAGTCAGAAGCACAATAAGAACCAGAGGGTGACCAAGGGGGAGGTTTTGAGTGGAGAGGAGGGAAGCTGAGATTTAAAATTCAATGGTTTCCATCCCCATGTGGACAAAAGAACAGGAGGTACCCAGCTTTCAACAAGAGAAAGGACAGAGGGGAGTGAGTGTTCAGCACCAGGAAGGAGATAAAGAGGCTGAGGGCTCACAGGGCTCCTGTGAGGAATAAAATAATCGGAGTCCTTCAAGGAAAACCCAGGTTTCAACGGTAATAAAAACAATATTTCCTGCTACAGCATATGCCTCTAAAACACTTTGGAGGATTAACTTTCGTTGCTTTCCGAATATACTAACTCAAGGAACCTGCTTTGGGTTCATGGTATCTCCATCAAACATGAAAAATTTAGGCCACCTGATATTTCAGCTTTTGACACCCTGCAGTGCCACAGCAGGAAGCCTTAGCCTTAGCTGGTAAAAATGTGGTGGGCACGGAATAAAGAGAGATATCTGAGAACATTTCACAGCTGGTGCAGGCTGAGTGTCATGATGGAGAACAGCACGGGGCAAGCAAGCACATAACTGAGGACTTCAAGGGAAGCGATGGGGGAAGATTGGCCAACTACATAAAATACATTGACCGCATCTAGGGTTTAATAAATACCTGTGCTGCTTTGGATAGCAGCCAAATCATAGATATGCATTACATACACACACACACACACACACACACACACACACACACACACTCCCCATTTCTGCTGATATCTTTGTCCTTTGCTCTCTCAGTCAAGGGGTAACTTTCACTGGAACTGCATTACAAACACAGAAAGAAAGTCACTCCCAATTTCGTATCTGTTCTGGCAAGCAATCTTATTCACTCCCTTTCTCTAGTTAACTCTTGCTGTGTGGAAAGGACGTGGAGATATGACCTTATGGAACTATGCAGGCAATGAAATGGGGATTACCTTAGGTTCAGAAACCCCCACACCCAGGAATCATCCCCAGGCCTAGGTTTGTGAAACCTGCATTCTCAGAGACTCTTTTCTGAAGCAATCTGACCACGGTTGCACTGCCAGGCACCAAGTGCCACAGGAACCACCCAATGTCGTCATGAAGTCTTTTATGGGCACACTGTAAATATTAAAAGAGCATGTTAAAATGGCACATGTGCGGCAGTAGCTGATGCTGTTTTATGGAGACAATATTAGAGAATGCACCGAAGTGTCGCACTACAACTCCCACCACCCCCATTTCCTACAGCTCCCCTGAAGCAGGGCTCTGAGCCACACTAACTCTTTAATCACTGCCCTGAATCATTCAACTGATCATTTCCACTGAAGCACATCATATCCCTTAAACCAAGTATGTGGTTAACTCTGCAGAAAGTTGACTCAGCAGCCAACTTCCTATTGTAAAAATGAGGACAGGAGGATTTTCTTTGAAGTCTCACCCTCCCTATAGTTAAAACCAGAGTGTGGGAGTGCATTCCAGGAGCTGCCTGACCTGCCTGGCTTCTCTTAGACTCTGTGTCAAGTGGAATGGACATTCTGTAAGAGTTGTCTGCCCTGGTTTGTCTGCCCAGAGTTCATTCAAGACTTATTTGGGTTGTCCCATGAGTTCTGCTTGCTCCCCAGTGATCTCCGTCATTAGTCCACCATCATGTCTGAAACTTCCACCCTCAAACTTGAAAGAGAGAACTAGATTCAGAAGGTGTCTGTGAAAATGCAAATGGCTAGATGATATTTTGGAAAGAGTGTTAATTTTCTTAACGGTAATAATGATATCATTATCCTAATTATGTAGGAGAATATCTTCATTCTTAGCAGATGTATGCTGGTGTATCAAGAGAGAAGTGCCATGATATCTGTATTTACTTTCAAATGGTTCAACATTCTAAGAACACACAGTGAATACACATACACACATTCATAAAAACAGAAATAAAAAAATATGGCAAAATGTCAACAATTGTTGAATTAAGGTCGCAGCTAAGGAGATATTCTTGATACAATTTTTTTCAACATTTTTGTATGTTTTAAAATCTTCATAATGAAAAAAAATAGAAGAATGCAGATCCCTGAGCACACCAATAAATCAGTGGCCCTGGGTGTGGAACCAAGAAAGCATTGCTATAAGAACCCTAAGTAAGCTTAGGCCCACTAATATTTGAGAGTTAGTGAATTACAGTTCTAAATACTAATGGAGGAATAAGTGCAATAGGTACGTGATTTTTATTTTTAAAAAGAGCAACTTATTTGGGGGAGAAAAATAAACTCAATTAAACACCTCTATTTCCTCTGGGGACGGGGGGGGGGACCTGCAATTTCATTAACTGGGCAAGAGTAGTATTACTTACAAATCACACAGAAATAAAATTTGAAGAACAGAAGAGAGTTTTGGAACAACAGGAAGATCAAGAAGGCCTGGGAGAACAGCACGATGTTTTCATTATGGAGAAAATCTGAGCAAATGTTGTTCAGAATACTTCCAGGACGCCCACCTCCTCATTATCTGGCCCCAGTGGCAAAATCGCCTGCGAAGCTTTAAAAATATATTGACTGTTGCCTACTACCCCCTATCCCTTCCTCTACCCATTGAAACAGAATTTCTATATTTTAAAGGCTCATAGGTAATTCTAGGTTAAGAAGCAATCGCCTGTAGAATGACACTCTCCAGCCAGGTAAATTATGTCTCCTCAAGGGCAGGAACCTGTCATAGCCAACTTGGTATCCCAATGGGTCAGCACTTTGCCTGACATTCAGTAAGTTCTAAATATATGTTAATTGGGTACATTTAATATATCGATGGGCCAGATAGGTAAATGGGCAGGAATTAGCAGCTCTGGGCAATTGTAGATCATTGAATATCCTGAAATGACGGTGAGAGAGGGGAAGGGAGCTCCAGGGACAGATCATAGGCAGAAAGAGGAAAAGTAGACGCCAAAGGAAATTCCACCTTCTTTGCTATTACGGAGCTCTGCCTGGACTCATAATCTCCTTTACATGCAAGCGGGAGGGTGGGGGCATAGTCTCTTTCTAGGATAGCTGCACCTTTGGGAGCGCCTTCAATGACAGGTTCACACCGAGTTCTCACGGTCCGGAAAAGATATTTCTTTTTCTGATGTTCAAAGGCACTGCAAAATCCCATGAAAGGAACATGTTTTTAGTGTCTTCGGTGAGCTGATGTCAGATGTGAAATCTGTCTATCCATTCATGTTTTCACCTATTTCTTGCCCGAGGTTTAGGCAGGGACACAGATTTCCTTCTAGTAATAGAATTATGACTGACAAAGTGCTGACTGGAAATTCTTGTTCTTTGGATATTGGACAGAAATAGGTGTGTTTCCCTTAGCTGGTAGACAAGAGGAAGTTGTGATAATTTCTTTGAGAAATATTAACCCAAGTCCCCACCCACAGGTAGGTCAATGGTGTTTTTTTTGTTTTGTTTCGTTTTTTGTTTTGTTTTTTTGAAAAGGGGAGGAACAAAACACAATAAGAGGGAAGCCAGCAATGAAATGAAAATGTGAGCTGCCTCCGGGAAATGTGGGTGGATAAGTAGGACCTGGCTTTGGAAAAACTAGTATTACAGGAAAGCCCATTCCTTCCTGCAGGGTGTTATTACTCACCCATTCACCACTGCGGGCTCCTGGATGTGAGCATTGGATGAAAGAAGGTGAAGCGGACCCTCTGGTGAGTATTTAAAATCCATCCTTCGTTCCTAAAATAGAAATCTGACTTTCCTGAGTTCCAGTCAGAAGCGGGGTGTGCATATAATTTCCTAGGTTTCTTCCAGCTCCTCTGGCATCCCTGCTTTCTCTCCATTCTGATTTATCAGACCACTGCTAGGGGTTTTGGCTCATGAAAATCTTGGAGAAGCTCATGGAATTCTGGACCTTCTCCCCTGGAGTATGCCCATGTACACAACGTTTGTGCACATCCCAGGGGTTCATGAGCCCCTCTGAAGCAACTGTTATGAACTGATACCATCCTAATCTTCTCAAACATTCTTCAGAAACTCCCCATTGCCTACCAAATACATTTTAAAACCTGTTGGCTGCCATTCAAAACTCCCCACACTATGTACACTACCTTTCTTTCCAAGAGCTGCTCCCAAAATTCACTGATTTAGCTTACATGTGTTGCGTATTTATCCCTTACAAAATACAAAATTATACATTTTATACATGTGTAAATGCAAATACATAAATATTAAAATATAAATACATATTTATATTCTAATGTATATAAAAATATGCATATATGCAAATACATAAATATTATAATATATCATATATTTAGTGTATTTAATAATATCAAAATATTAAACCGAAAACATTACATTAGAAGCAAAAGGATAATTAAAACGTTTAATGTACAGGATGCCGTTAAGGAGTATACAACCTAGAAAGAAAAAATAAAATAGGTAAATAAATAATGATAACAGACGTTGAAATGTGGCAAAGGCTGTGGCAGAAAAAGGCTTTCCTATTTAATAGCTGTGTCCTCTTTATTCCTTGCTGGCAAAGATTTTGTTCCATTATTTAATTTTCCTCGATGTAGCTGACTTTATTCAGCTCTTTAAAAGGGACACTGCTGTGGACATTGCTGTGTGCATGGTGACACGTGATGTCTGGAACCACAGCAGCCACCCTGTGACTGAGGGGAGTTGTAGCTGGTGGGAACATGCTGAGAATGGCAGAGCAGAAAGATGGAAGGAACCCAAGTCACTGATGGAATGGTGGAATTTCCAACTTGACCAACAAGTGAGCTGGCTGCCTTCCTGACTTCTTGTTAGTGAAATAAGAAATCCATTTATAACCTTATATATTCTGAGTTGTGTTTTCTGGTACTTGAGTTGAAAGCATCCTCACTGGCATAAGTGCCTTAAGACAGCCTTGGATTATGGGCTGTGGGAACCAGAGAAGGAACAAACTAGTGGATGAATCAGGTGTTTAACCCTGATTTTATATTATGTGCGTGTGTGTGTATGTGTGTGTGTACATACATGCGTGTATATGTATTATATATGTATATACGTTTATATATAAATACTAGAGGCCCGGTGCACGAATTCATGCATGGGTGGGGTCCAGCTGGCTCACCTTGATTGGGGCCGATTGGGGCCGGGTCGGCGGGGTGGGCATGGGAGGTTGGCTGGTGGCCTTGCCCCCGATCGGGGTGGGGAGGCCAATTGGGGCTGAGGCCAGCTGAGGGGAGGGAGGGGGGACCGAGCAGGGGCAGGGCCAACTGGGGGGAGAGGCTGCAGGAGGTTGGGGGTGGGAGGGGGCGATCGGGGCCCCCATCAGGCTGATTGGCCATTGCAGTGAACATCATAGCAACCTGTCGCTCAGGTCGTTCTGGTCATTCCGCAGTTCCAGTCTCTTGGCTTTTATATATATAGATATTTATTTTTATATATATTTTTTTATTTTTGCTATCTTGAGGCACTGCAGCATAGTAAGAAAGAGATAGGACCTTGAAGTCATTCAACTTCTGCTACTATGCAGCAGTAGTATTTAGGTAGGTGATTTCATTTATATGATCTTCATCTTCTTCTATAAAATAATATGGTAATCCCTACCTCATAGGATTTCATGAGGGTTAAATGAAATGATGTATATAAAGTTCTTGGCACAGTACCTAAAACATGTATACCTTCAACATATGATATCTGTTGATATTGTTTCTTTTATGCAGACAAAAATATTTCTTGAGTACCTATAATGCGCTGATTACATCGCATTGATTACAGTGGTAAAAGAAACTCCATATAATTCCTGCTTTTATGGAGGTTACAATTTGACTAATAATGATGCATCTAAAGGTATAATTATAAACTGAGATGAGTGCTGTGAAGTGAAGGTATGTAGCATCATGAAATCGTAGAATAAGTGAATCTGACCTTGTCTGGGGATTAAGGAGGCTTCACTGGGCAAGTGGCGCTTGAGTTGGTGTTGGGGTGTGGTAGGGGGAAACATCACTCTAGCTTTATAGACACAAATGCATTGTTACTTGTTCTTGTACTGTAAACTTCTTAAAATCAGAAATTATACTCAGATAATCATATATTTATTTATTTATATTCTTTGTATCCGGCACAGCAACCAGGCTCAACACAATTATAAATATTTTGGAACTAAATAAATGAGGCTCACTGACTCTCACTCCCCTTGTCAAAAAAAATGGGTAAATAATGTCTATTTCTATGAGATGAGGAATATAAAGCACTTGAACTTGGAGTAAAGACTTGGTAATTAGTAGTTGTTACTATTATTACTATCGTTATTGATTTATAATTTCCATATATTACCTCTGCTACTATAATATAAGTCCCTTTACCTTTGATTATCCCAGAGTTCTCAGCACAGTGTATTGTATAGAATAAATAATCTAAACATTTAGATGATACAGGACATTCTTAATTAGGAATTAAGTGGATAGATTAAAGAGACTATGAATGTAAAAAAAAATAAATCATCAAAGCTAATTTAATCACTCTCTATAGGAAATACTTAATGCCAAGTTTCTAGAATAGAGATAAAAATATATCTAAAAAAACTAAAAACTTATAAATACAAGCCTGAATCCTGTGTGAAAAAATAATTATAGAACAATTCATATAGAATATCATGTATGTAATTAAAAACTCATTGCACTTATAGCTATCAGATATTTGGCCTTTTCAGTTGATTGATCACTGAATTGATTGATTTTCAAATTACTTATCTCCTTCCACTCAGAGCAGGTTCCTTGCTATATTCATAGCTGCATCTTGCACATAGCTGGTGAACAAATAAATACGTGCTGAAGGAATAACATATATACAAAAATCATACTGTAGTATTTATGGAGGTATTCACCTTTGCAGAAATATAAAAGGATATTAGAATTGTAAACAGGAATATTTGGGTTGGGGGTGTTGAAGGGTCAGGGTTTGGGGGATGGGACTCAGCATGGTGGTTAGAGGGGACTTTACTTATATGTGAAATCATTTATTTCTTTTAAAAATAGATAAGAAACACAAGATAAAAAAAAATTAAATATTTTCGTAGTGAAAATTTAAGTGTTATGTTATTCTTTGCATTTTTCTGTCTTTTAAATTTGTCAAAACAAGTCCTGGAGGGTAGCTCAGTTGGTTAGAGCATCATCCTGATATGCCAAGGTTGTGGGTCCCATCCCTGGTCAGGACACATACAAGAATCAGCCAATGAATGCATAAATAAGTGGAACAACATCTCGATGTTTCCCTCTTTCTCTTAAAAAAACAAACAAACAAAAAAAAAACCCCAAAAAACCACACACAATTAAATAAATAAATACCTTGTATTTTTTTTTAAATTCTCAAAACAAAAATCGGTTTAAATGTCTGGATGGAGAAGAATGAATTAATTTCTTGTAGTTAAACAGGATGTAAAGCTCTCTAATGTGCTATGAGTTACACTTGGTCATCACAATAATTTAGAAGAAATCATTATCAGCCTTATTTTAATCAGGAGAAAAATGAAACAAAAATTGATGAGTGGGCTTGCCATGAGCACCTCTCAAGTCAGGACAAGGTTTGTCCAAACACTAGACCTAAGCATGATTTCCTTTTCAAGAGGTAATATTAATGTCCTTTAATCATGAGAGCTAGGAAAGAGGTAAAAAGAAATTAGCTTTGAGACTTATAGTCATGAGACCTAGAAAAGTTAAATATAAATTGATGGACAATGAATGAGCAAATATTTTAATACAAGTAGAAAATATACTCCAAGTTGCTTAAAAATTTTAAGGTTTATTTTCCTCACCTATCAAATAGATAGATTTCATGAGGAATGTATAATTTGTATGTTTATGACCCAGCACGGTATCTGGCACTTAATTAGATGTTCGATTTTTGTGTGTTTCCTCTTGTTTTCCTATGTTCCCATATATTATGTAGAACCATTGGAAATTGCCCTTTTTTATAAGTGAAATGATTGAATTTGGGCAACTTTATGAGTTTCATGCTGTTACTCTATGAATGTAAGCTCTGATACCACTATCAGCTATCTCTCTTGGATTCACATGTGAGGGAAAGGCAGACTAGAGTTTAAATAAAGCTGATGACTGTTTGGGGCTTGGGCTAGAGAGTCGATTTGCAAGGATAGATAAAAGGGATTTGCAAATGTGTGAGGAGGAGAAGGATAGTCCAATTGGCAGAGATAGGTTTACACAATCAGGGTTAGGCAACTGCAAACCAGACAGCTGCTCAATAGCTTTTGGCACCAAAATATATTGACCAGCTGGGATATCATTAACGCTTAACAGTTCTATTCGTATGACCATATCTTGGTCAATTGGGTTGTCTTTGGCTACCAAAGGGTATAATATATTCCGATGTAAATGCCACATGTGTATCTGTGTAGCATAATATAATATTTTATTATATTGATGTGTTGTAGAATATACACTAAATATAAATGAATTCACTTCTTCAGAACTCCAGAACAGTGTGAGCAAAGAGGAATAGAATTAAAATATGCATTGATTTCTTTTAAAAAAAAAAAAAGAAAGAAAATAATCATTATTCTGGGAAACACTTTTTTTATGTGCATACTGAAAACAAAGGGATCCAAATAATTAAAATAATGTCTAAGGTAAATTGTTAAAGAATGATTATAGAAGAGGAAAGATGGCTAGAGAAAGCCAGTTTTGCATACTACATACATATAAAGTTAACAAATGCAGAAGAACAAACATAACTGCAGAAGACAGTGGTTGAAGGACCTTCACAGAAAGCTGTTTGAAGTGTCAGAAAAAGCTATTGTCATCAGCCTTGAAAGCCATTTCCAAATTGTTTCTAGCTATATAATCTCCAGATAGTGCCTTCAAATTAGGAACAGACAAAACAAATAAGGACATAATATAAGGCAGTCGAATGTCATGACATTTCCCAGAATGCTTCATACACTAAAATTTAATACACTAAAATATTCTGAATATTTTCAGAACTTGCAATTGTGGCATTTGGAGAATAAGATTTGTAATACAAAGTTTTATACAGTAGCAAAAAACAGTCATCCAAACACTGAACCCTTACTCTTTAATCCAAAATGCATGTGGATAAAGGATTTCACCTATAGATTTGTTTCCATTCTAAATCATTTGCCATTTATTTAATTCGACGTCTACTGGAATTTCTTGGTTACATTCATTAGCATCTCTGGATTGAGCTTTAATTCTGGATTTACCTATTTTTCCTTCCCCATAAAATAAGTACTTGTTTGGCTACCCATGAATGTTCCTCATCTCCGTGGAAAGCACTAAAAATAACATCAATGTTCCTCTTCAAAACCAGAGAACTTCATATGGGGAGTCTCAAAAATAAGCAGGCAACCAAACAAGTTACTCCTTACATCTGTGGAACAACTTAATCATCCGAAAGAAGTCAAATAAACTACTGCCTGAAATGAAAAGGCGGCTATAAATATGAGGAATCCTCCTGTGAATGTTAGGTATATATACATTTGCTGGTGCTTTCACAAGCTATTAAAGAAGCCTAGTTTTATGATCTAGTTTATTTCTTTTCCTCCTTTAGAGGGAGGGATTTTACCAAAACTTGGAGACAGTGGATCATTATTGAAATATTAGTAGTGAAAAGGACTTTAGAATCATCTAGTTCAAGTCCCTTATTTATAGATGAACAGCTCCAGGTGGAGAAAGCTTCCACAACTTAACATTGCATGGCTAGTAAGCAGCAGTCAAAACTAGATACCATTTGCGTACTGATAACCAGATGAATACCATTTCCTCCAAACTGTTCTATCTTACTACTTTTTAAACCACCTTTCAGTTGAAAGATTATGTACCCACTGAATATTTCCAGACTGAATCATCAGCAACTTTGCTATTGTGGTTTTGCTGTTCTAGGTAATAGTGGGATAGCTTTTTAAGTTGAAACCCCTGGGATAAAGGGCTCCTGGGCATGGAATTCTGCCTGGGAGCCTGCCTGTAGGAGGTGTCCATGCTCGCGGTGCTCCTCCTTCACCTTGCATTGGCACTCCTCCACCAGCATCACCACCTTGACCACGGAGGCGAGGCCTGAGCAGTTCAGCGACAAGTGCATTGTGGTGAACCTGGCGGGCGAGCAGTGGAAGCAGAAGGTGTGGGGGTGCTGTGCCGCTCCAGGAAAACGAGCAGACCTGCATTTCCCAAAACAAAGGTTGTTCTGTACAACCACTTCCTCACAGTCTTCATGGGTGACCGTCTAAAAGGCAAACACATCTCTATTAAATCATCTTGTGTCATTTCATTAACACACAGGATGCAGGTGCTATAGACTGCAGGTCTGAGGATAAGCTAGACTAAAATTTTAAAATCTTTCTAATTTTGGATGTTTGCCAAAATCCAAGTAATCGTATCTATAAGGGCAAAAAGCCACCTCAACTAAATATTTATTCTACTGAGTAATATAATAAATTAGCCTGTAAGAAATCCCTAAGTTGACATGAAAATATGTTACTCTATTTTTTAAAAGCCAAACTTTAAGAAATTCTGTCTAATTGGATGTTACCAGTAAAAAATATTCTAGCAGTTGGCTTCTTAAGTAAGGAATGTGCCTTGCCTTTCTATTCCTCACTGAGCATTGTGCATAATAGATTCTCAATACATGTTGTTCAATTGCTCATAGACTAGAACAGAATATCATGAGTCTAATTCTATGCCATTCTGCAGCGCCTATAGTACATTCAAGTCCTTGAAGTTGCAACACATATGCTCGCAAATCATCATGCCATGACATCACCTTTGCCTCTCCCGTAACCCCAGACCCCTAGCTTTATGTGGCCTTCAAAATATGCAAGAGTGAAACACCTTAATTTGAATTTAATCAGCAATAGAATTTAAAATAAGAGTTTCAAAGGAAATTTGATTACACAATTCTTAGGAGCAGTTTTCTAATTGCACATGACCAACAAAGCAGTCAGTATTATTTGAGGTTTTACTTGCTATTGCTACATACCCTTACCTTTTTAGGCAGAATACTTAACTGCCCTGCACACCCAATTACCTTATAGTACTGCCTGCTTAATTAGGCAGCATTATTGGGCTGTAAAACTTTACCCTGCATTGCTTTTGGTTCAGTATCTTTATAAACATAAAGAACCTGATGCAATTTCTCAATTTAAATTTAACATTTGGAGTATGGAGGTTGTCAGGACTGACTGGAGGAAGTAGAGAGTAGAATGCCCCTTTGTCTTAATAGTGTGGATCAATCAATCATGATAACTATAAATCAACCAACACAACATCAATGAGGAGATGGGTGTTACTAAGGGGAGAAAATGTGATTTCACATTGAGATTATTTTTTAAAAGGTTACGAGAAAATAAGTGAAGTTAAACCATTTTTGCTATGGTAATACTAGAAATGATATGGTAACTTATGCCTGACAACCTCAACATATCTTGTAGACCTATGAAGTAGTGACATGTGAAATACAGGGATTAAGACCATCAAATGGGCATGAGTGTGTTTGGGGACAAGACCAATGTATTCCACCTTATGCACAGATGGAGCTGACCTGATCACCCACAAACTAATAGAATGTAGAGATATAACTAGAGAGAGCTCTGGTGATAGCTCTAAATCCCCAGTTTCCTAACTGAGGGTTCAGTCTTATCTCTCTGGGAAGACCATCCCCCTTATAAAAAATAAAGAAATAAAGCCACATAAAACAACACTGTATGCCATCAATATGAATGATTCCTAATATTGGCAGGACAATCGAACCATTCCTGCAGCGTCTGCAGAATACCAAGAAACAATGGAAAGTTTCAAAGGAAATTTAGGAAATATGACCGTACTTTGCCAAATCCTAGGATGTATGGCCAAGGACCAAGTCTGGAAGTTAGGTAAGACTAGCTCCTCTTCCCCTCCTCCCCATCTGCCCCAACTGTCCACCTGCGCCCTGCACACCCTGATCCCCTCTCCCCCCAGAACAGATACCTGGCTGAAAGGCAGGGTCCTACAGGTCTCCTGGTGCACTTCGTGGCTCTTGATGGGGAGGATGACCCCCTGAGAAGCCGGACTCATTCTGAACATGAAGCGGTGCCAGAATCTCCTGGCTTCTTCCTGAAGAGGAGACTTCTTTATCTGCATCCCAGCCTTGGACTGAGGAAGGGCCTGGGTCCCAGGTGGGCCTTGCTCACTGATGGGGTCCTGGGTTGGGTGCAGTTCTCTCTCAGGCTTCTTCCAGAACCTGCCAAACCTGAATAGCATCTTCTCTTTCTGCCACTGGCCTCCCCCCGAAATGCTGGCACCTACCAGGTGTGGCACGGCTACGAACAGATCTGGCTTCTCCTCAGCCTCCCCGTGGTTGCGCAGGGGAAGCTCTCTGGGACTCCCCTCTAGTAGGAGCACAGGGGGAACAGAACTCTGACTCTGGCCGCCATCCTGGGGCCACGCAGCCTTCCCCAGTGGCGGGAGCACCAGCAGCTGAAGTAAGAGGAGATGCATGATGTCGGGGCCCAAGCTTCTTTCAGACTCACAGATGGCGAGGCCCAAAGGAGAGGCTCCCTCCCCGGGACTGTGAACAAGGAGATCAGGTCCCATATATAGATACCTGCCTTGTAGGATGGGAAGGCAGGTGGTCAGTAGCCAGGCAGTGTAAACACATTTGTTTGCTTGAATTATGTAGTGCTAATGGTGTCCTGCCTTCACTTGGGTTTTGTGTATTTAAGCAGGCCCCAGGGAAAGCCCAGGACCCAGGGGGTCATTAGGCGACACTTTATCGTCTGAGATTGGAAGAGCAGTATTAGTGATAACAACACATTCTTCGCCTGGACTTCCCACCACGGTTATCAGTAGGACCGGACTCAGCTAACATTTGCAGTGCATCTGCTTTGTGCTGGGATAAAGTAGGCCGAAGTGTGTTTACGGGAAGGGAAAGGAAGAAGTGGAAAGATGTTAACTTTGTTGAGCAGAGGCCTCTCCCTCTTACTCAGATGTGGTTGCGATGGTTGATTTTGTGTGGTGACAGAGTACAGGGAAACTCACAATTTCCAAGTTATTCCCCCCACTTTAGGAATCAAACCCTGGGTGCTAAACTCACAGCTGGTCAGATAAACGCTGTCAGTTGTTCACAAATTTCTCAACAAGATACTAAGTAGTAGACTGATGCCCATTAGTCTTCACTGGGGATGGGGAAGCGTCTCCCTATTGATTTATTTTTTCTTTTTCTAAACAAAGAGCCAGACTGGCAAACGTGGATTCTAAGAACCAGGTTTGATAGCTTCGGGCATGAAGCTGGCTGGTCAATTCTTGACGTTATAGAATCCACATCATCTTCCTTATTCTACAGTAACTGATGACCAGGATAAATAAAAAAGATTTGCTAGGTGACTATCATTCAAAAACGTGAGAAACCTGTCCACAAAACTGAAACCCCAGAATTGAGTCCAATCGACCTTCCACACCATTTGGACAGTATTTCCATTGTGAATCGATCCAAAACTTGTTAGATTTCTACCCTTTTAGTTTAATCACCATATTCCTTACTTTCAGTAACACATGCAATCCTGGATCATGCTCCCTACCACATTTTTTACTACTGATTATCTTCTTTTTTAAGAAAACTTAATCAGCACATGCCCGGGTTGCAGGCTCGATCCCCAGTAGAGGGCATACAGGAGGCAGCTGAATGATGTTTCTCTCTATTCCTCTTCCTTCCTCTCTCTAAAAATCAATAAAAACATATTTAAAATAAAACAATAAAAAGACTTAATCCCATTGGATTCTTTTTCAGACACATGTTCTTTTTAATAGTCATGCCCGATTCTGTGAGATTAAAGCCAAGCTATTTTTAAATGGATCATCATTTTTCCAGAATTCTATCAGATGAGATATACAGGATAGGGCAAAAGTAGGTTTACAGTTGTTCATATAGAAAAATATATAATACATATTAGTACAAAAATATTTGAGTACTCACAACTGAAAATCTATTTTTGCCCCACCCTGTATTTTACTTGTACCAAATACCACAAGGCCTGTGCGAGTGGTACAATTGATCCATACTAAATGAGCATTAGCATTGGCCATTTCTTTTCAGGGATTTTTCTAATTTGATTCTGAATTCCCCTCAGTAGCCAATGCAATAGACTTCCCGGAGCTGGCCACTCTTCCCTGATTATAAGCAAGCATGGAAGCCAACTAAGATAGGTTTCTTGATTCTTTCTAAACTTTACTTTAGTGCCTGAAGTGTCATTGCCATCAATCACAGCATCTAACATTTCCCCAAAATGAAGGCTGTCCCAGAGATTCCACTTGAGGCCTCAGGTGACATGGCTCTGAACAGAGGACACAAATAAAGGGATTCTGTTGAATTAAAATGTGTAGAGGACTCAGTTTGTTAGATAGTAGAAGATGATGGCAAATGATAAACACTTGGTTCTTGCCCTCAAGCAAGTTGTAGAGTCTTGCCACACATTTTCTAACTTTATTATATTAGCTGGAAGAATGTCAGTTATTGCCCTAACTCCGTGGTCGGCAAACTGCAGCTGACGAGCCACATGCGGCTCTTTGGCCCCTTGAGTGTGGCTCTTCCTAAGCCTTAGGAGTACCCTAATTAAGTTAATAACAATGTACATACCTATATAGTTTAAGTTTAAAAAATTTGGCTCTCAAAAGAAATTTCAATCGCTGTACTGTTGATATTTGGCTCTGTTGACTAATGAGTTTGCCGACCACTGCCCTAACTGGTTTGGCTCAGTGGATAGAGTGTTGGTCTGCGGAATGAAGGGTCCTAGGTTCGATTCCAGTCAAGGGCACATGCCCAGGTTGCAGGCTCCATCCCCAGTATGGGGTGTGAGGAGACAGCCAATCAATGATTCTCTCTCATCATTGATGTTTCTATCTCTCTCTCTCTCTATCTCTCTCTCTCCCTCTCCCTTCCTCTCTGAAATCAATAAAAAATATGTTTAAAAAAAGAATGTCAGTTATTCACTTTTAATTTTCTTTTGTCCTAAACTCCCCTTCTTCTGATCTTAATTTTGGTGTTTACAAATGCCGTTTTAAAAGGACTCACGGAGAATTCCCTTTTGCTGATCTGTCATTCCTGTTGGGGAAATGTGCAAATATCCCAATGGGTTAATCTAGCCAAGGAAAGCCGCTGTGATGAGAACCATGGTGCATAAGTCTGTCCTCAACCCCTGTCTCTCACAGGTAAGGGCAGATGGCATTCACCTTTCGCCACCTTTCATTAATTCGAACGCTTAGAATGTGATACATTGCCGCTTACTCTTAAGAGCAGAAACATGTTGCAGCTTTCAGCAAAAACATGCTGCTTCTGTGGGGCCTCAGTGACGCAGGCATCTGGCCGCCTCCCAGTTTGGATGAAGCCAAATGGAGGTAGGTCTGGAGGGGGCCTCCAGAGCCAGCAGGAAGCTGCTGTGTGGAGAGAGCACCACAAATTGTTGGTGTGCTTCGTACCAAATGCCACAGAAAGGCAGGCCTGCACTCCCACGTGCCCAAGCCTGTTCCGTTCGCTTCTTGGGAGAACTGCCTGCTTGCGTGAGAGTCAGTGGGGCCAATCTCATAGTCCATTCATTCATTCCAATTAACAGGTCACACTCAGCATGATCTGAACTCTCTGATTTCAACATGACCTGGTTTTCCCAAGTGCTGAAATATCTTCAGGACCTGGTTGAGCTCCCAGCGTGCCCCTGAGGGGACAGTAACAAGCCACATTTTCTGTCCCTCTTGCAGACTCTCAGAAAGGAGCTAAAAGGTGGTCTAGCGCTCTCTGAGGAAAATCAGAGAGGCCATGGAAACCCCAGGCCTAAATCAACAAAAGGTGAGAGGCAGTGTTAGGGAAGAAGGTGGGCATTGGAGTTAAACTGAGAGACAGAAAAGGGAACTTGGGTTGGTGGATTTGCGAAAGAAGCCTGTTAGGGTGCATGCCATTGCCTCATAACTACCTCTCTTTTCAAAATATAGAACAGCATATAGTGTTGAGACTTAAGATTGTTTAAAAAGAGCCCAAAAGAAGGCAGATTCTTTTCCTTTACAAACGACAAAAAAAGAGGGCAGATTAGAGTACGCGGTTTCTTCTTGAAACTTTGGTCATGATTTAGCTTACTAAATTATTAAAAACATAGACCACTCCCCCATGCACTGCCCTCCCTGCCACTTGCTATGGGAAGGCCACATCAGAAAGAGCTCATTCCCAAACTTCTCCACTCATGGGAATCATCGATGGATTCATTCATTCACACAGCAGGTATCTGAGTGCCACCTCTGTGGTATTTGACTTCGTGTCCCTAAACCAGTGATGGCGAACCTTTTGAGCTCGGTGTGTCAGCATTTTGAAAAAACCTAATTTAACTCTGGTGCTGTGTCACATATAGAAATTTTTTGATATTTGCAACCATAGTAAAACAAAGACTTATATTTTTGATATTTATTTTAAATATTTAAATGCCATTTAACAAAGAAAAATCAACCAAAAAAATGAGTTCGCGTGTCACCTCTGACACACGTGTCATAGGTTCGCTATCGCTGCCCTAGACATTGCCCGGGACAATAACACCTGCTCTGCCTTCCTCATCTGGCTCCTTGCCTTTCTTTTCACCCCTAGTCCAACTACCACTCTGCACAACTTCAGTGACCACATGGATGGGTCTGATCGATGACTTACCATTGGTATTACATGATGCACATCCAATACCCTGGCCAAAATATGATGACCCCTACTCCAACTGGTCTCCCCATCCCTGTTACATTTGGACCCCGGTTATTACCGGGAATTACTCCACCTCTAAACTGTGACTTCCACATCCCAGTCTCAGTACAATAGTACTACTGCATTTGTAGTTAAATCATTATTGGTGTGAACGTTTGTCTAACATTTGTCTCTACTTTGGATGTAAAGTCCATGACGGTAGGAGCTATGTCTTTCTTAGTCACCATTTCAGGCCCTAGAACAGTTCCTTCCATGTAGTAGATGCCTCAAAACATTGGTTTAAACATAATGAATGAATGAAATCTATAAGTTCTCTGCTTCGCTTCCTTCTCTATCCAGGTTGTATTCATGGCCATTACTTCAAACTTTTGCAATATTCCTAACTCTCTTGCCCCCTTTTCCTTCTCTTGAACGTGTCCAGTGAAATTCCAGCCCTGGAAGCACCCAGCTGTCCGCCTTCCTGGGGCCACACCTGGGCTGTAGAATGCTGGCAGAGATGATAACAAAATGGCAAAAATTGATTCTACATAAATTAACTATCTTCACTCTTCACTGAACCTTCAATTCTGCCCAGCAATCATTCTCATTGCTCTAGTCAACTCTCTCATTTTCCATATAGATAATTTTAAAGCTTCTCTATTATTGCAAACCATTGACTGCTCTGCCTCTTTACTAATTTTAAGCAAATGAGCTTGCCCCTTCTTGCTCAGAGAAAGACAGGAGCCATCAGATGGGACAGTTTCCTCCCATTTGACCACCAACCATCCCAATTGATTTCTCCTTTCCACTCTGCTCCTGGAATTCCATACAGCCTACTTTATTGAATAGTCTCCCCCCTTATTGTCAAACCTCATTCATTCCACTGGCTGCCCCCCATCAGCATTAATATAATGTTGGCTTGTTTTGAATATTTTAAAAATGCCTCTTGATTTCATAAAAAGTTTCAGGTTTTGCACTTTAGTGTTGTCTTTTACCTTCTGAGGCAAATTTTGGAAAGAGTTATCCAAATCCCAACTCCACTTTCTCTCACCCACTGACATATCAATCCACTGAGGTGTTGCTTTTCACTCCAGGAAACCTTTACATCTTTCTTCCCAGGATCACCCACACCTTCTTGTAGCTGTTGGAACTCTCTGAAACACTTAACTCATTTATCATGAATTTGGTCCTAAATAAAATAGAAAAAGAAAAAAGGCCAGAACGGGCAAAAGAACAATGAGAATCCTGAAGTCTTAACCTACAAAAGCAGACCTGCTATCCAGTCAGCTCCCTGGGTAATAGCGGATTTCACTCATAACACCAGGATTTATTTGGGTCACCAGTAAAGTTATTATTTACTCTACCATTTAGCAATCTCCCAGACTTGGCTTAATTGGGGTGCACGTGTGTCCTCCTAACCAGGAAAGCAGGCTCCTTAGAGGCAAGGTCTCGTTTGTTGGACAGGCACTGTCAGCCACGTTGAGAACAGGGGTTCTGCTGAGCACATCTGCCTGTTTATTTCCCATTCCTGGCCCCTCACTCTACACTTAGGAGATGAGGGAATGTTTGCTTTAACATGCCCGATCCAATAAAAATGTGGGCAGAAACTTCTGACCCAGGTCTTCCGTGTGCTTTCCTTTCGAAAAGGGATCTCTTTGTCCTGGAGAACATACCCTTCTAGGCCCTATTTTTAAATAGAATTTCCATAGGACCTGGGAAGACTCAGAATACGCCTCTATTTCCCCACCTGGCCACAGGGTCAGAGTAGGTCTTTGAACTTTGTCTTACCAGCCACTGTTCCCAGGCAAGTCTCTGCTGAAGGAGAATTACACTCCTAGCAAAGGCCACTCAGACCAGAGGACTCAGTGTGTGTCAGTTAACTTGACGCAGGTTGTGAATTGTTTTCCTCCAGTCGGGAGATGGGGGCGGTGTGTCACCGACAGAGAGGAGTGTAGGGGCATCTGTCTGAAAACCGTTCCCCGCACTGGCCACCTTGCCAGTTTCTGCTTATACAATTCAGGCAGCTTGGGGGAACCACACTGTCCCTATAAGCTCATAACACATGAACAAATGATTAAAAACACATGGAAAACAGTTCCTCCGCTGAGCTAAAATTCAGATGGGAACGGAAAATCAACTTGCAAAGCTTTCAACTGACTCGGGGCCAAATGTAGGACAGAATGCGAGGAAAAGTTGCCAAAAGAGAGAGATGTTGGGGAGAAAAGCGAGTCGTGGATCGGAAACCTAAAACAATGACACCTTGTATTGACAACCCTTCGGAGGCTCTCCAAGAGCAGGCACCAAACTCAACTCTGGAAGTAGTAAGACCATTTCACGAAACGTTTTGGACAGATTTACATTTTCTACCCTCTATAAATAAAGGTTGGCTTGACTATCTTGGCAACACCTAGGCAGAAACATAATGTTAAGTATCTGTAACATAAATATTAAAATATTACACATTTTTCCCTCCGAGGTGTGGGGATTAAGTAACAAGGTGGCATGAGACAAAGTGTGAAAAATCATGACAATAAAATGCAAAAGCAAAGCAGAACTTTCCAGGAAGGCTTGCCTTCCGCTGTGTACTGACCCTGAGCCCACGAGTTTTATAAAGCTGAGCTGGCCTTAGTCACATTTGCAAAAGTTCAACTCTTGATTCAAATCTGAGACTCTGAGTAGCCTATTCTTTGTGGCCAGGCACTAAAATGGTCCAAAGATTGAAATGGGTAGGAAATCTGTAGGCAAGGCGGTGATTTCCTGGGAGCCAGTGTCTGCTGGTCTTTTATGTTCTTTAGCTTCTAGCCTGAATCCTTCCCTCCCATATGCCCTGAATCACCATTCCCTTCACTTAGCATCATTTTCTTCTTCTTTGGGGCCTGATGGATGCTCAACATCTGCAACAAGAGTGTTCCTCACATACTGAATGCAAAGGGACATTTTGAAAATGAGGCTCCATGGAAAAACCATTCTTAGAAAACATCCCCTAAGTCCTTAGCAACAAACAATCCTTTAGGCAAGCAACCAATCCTTTTTGTCATGTGAAAAAAATGATGCCTAACTTGACTCTCTTTATAATCAGATCATAGATATGCACTTTGTCATACCTGTCACAGTTTGTGGACGTATCATAGATCACGTCTGAAAGTAAGGTATATTGGAGTTCTAAAAAGAGCTTCCTCGGTCACCCAGATTTCTTCCCAAACTGGAAACACTGTTCAACACAAATGTGCTAACACGTGGGACGTTCTCCCCTGTAATATGGAACTTAAAATCCCAATTCTCCATCCCCCAGCTCCTCCTTCCCTGCTTACGGGTGAGGACATGCACTGTTTGAAGTTTCACCTTCCTCCAAGTAGTTGGCATCTCTCTCTCTCTCTCTTTCTCTCTCTCCAACTTTTAAAAAGATATTTTTTGGAGTGACTACTATGTCCCAGGCATATTCTTTATAGTTTCACATTTAACTTTTACTTCTAGGGAGTTATAGGTACCCCCATTTTATAGATCAGAAACCTAAGTTTAGGCAGTAGAATTGAGATATAAATCTGCCTCTTGTTCTTCCCTGTCAGTCTGTCTATTGCAACATAGCTATTAAAATGGTGAATGTATTATTTTGTATTCTGCTATTTTAAATTAACATTATGTGATAGAATTATTATTTCAATGGTGATAATATAATATTCCATTAAGCATTCTTCTTTAATTGGACATTTAAATCATACAATTTTGCTCCAATTTTTAGTGCCCTGAAATAAAGATATCTTCATGCAAGTAGCTTTCATTTTCTTTTTAAAATTTTCTACCACTTTGTAGAAATGATTTTTTTCTTTCTTTATTGAAGTATAGAATTGACATAAAATAACATGTGGTTAAACTGTACAATTTAGTAGGTTTAGACATATATATGCATGTATGTATATCTGTGAAACTGTTACTATAGTCAAGATAGTGAACAGATCTATCGCTCCCAAGTTCCCTTGTGTCCCCTTGCAATCTCTTCCTCCGCCAGTTCCTGTCCTCCTCTCCCATTCACAGGTTAACACCTGATTTCCTTTCTGTCAGTTTTCACTTTCTAGAATTTTCTATAAATGGAGTACATACACACTATGCATTCTTTTTTGTCAGGCTTCTTTCACTCAGCATGGTTATTTAGAGAATCTTCCAGGTGTTGTAGCAATATCTCATTTGCTTTTATTCCTGAACTAGGGGCCCGGTGCATGAAATTCGTGCACTGGGTGTGTGTGGGGGGGGGGAGTGTCCCTCAGCCCAGCCTGCCCCCTCTCACATACTGGGAGCCCTCAGGCGTTGACCCCCATCACCCTCCAATCGCAGGATCGGCCCCTTGCCTAGGCCTGACGCCTCTGGCTGAGGCGTCCGGCCCAGGCAGCGGGGACCTGCAGCTGCAGCGGCCCCACGATCGTGGGCTTCACTTTAGGCCCAGGCAAGGGACCCCTAGCTCCCGGGACTGCCAGCTTCGACCATGCCCAGCTCCCATCGCTGGCTCCACCCCTACTTCCTGCTATCACTGGCCAGGGCGGAAAAGGCACCTGATTCTCCGATCATGGCTGGGGGGCAGGGCAAAGGTGGCCCCCCAGCTCTTAGCTCCCCCCTGGGTTTCTGATCACTGTCAGTGGCAGGGGGCTTCTTCCTGCTTTCCCTTTCGCCTCCCTGCATTGAGCCTACATATGCAAATTAACCGCCATCTTGTTGGCAGTTAACTGCCAATCTTAGTTGGCAGTTAATTTGCATATAGCCCTGATTAGCCAATGAAAAGGGTATCGTCGTACGCCAATTACCATTTTTCTCTTTTATTAGTGTTGATAGTATTTCTTTGAAAGGATATCATTTTTTAATCCATTCACATGATAATATGGGCATTTGGTTGATAATGGTTTTGATTGTTACAAAGCTGCTATGAACATTCATGCATACGTCTTTGAATGAAAATATGCATTCTTTCCTTTTGGGTAAATACCTAGGAGTGGAATGGCTGGTATATGTTTACCATTTTTAAAGAAACCACTAAATTATTTTTCAAAGTGGTTGGGCTATTTTATATTTCCACCAGGAGTGTATGAGACTTCAGTTCTTTAAAGCCTTACCAATACTTGATATGACCACTCTTTGTAAGTTTAGCCATTTTATTAGATGTGAAATACTATCTCATTTTAGCTTCAATTTAAAATTTCCTAATGAAAATATGTTGACATATTTTCATATATTTATTTGCCATTTATATTTCTTCTTTGGTGAATTATCTGTTCAGATCTTCTGCCATATTATATATATAGTCTGGATACAAGTCATTTATCATTATATGCATAGAAAATATTTCCTCCCATTCTATGGCTAGTCATTCTCTTAACAGTGTCTCGGTGAAGATGTACTACCTTTTGTATATATTGTTGGATTTGAATTGATAAAATTCTGCTTAGAATTTTTCATCCATATACATAAGGGGGATCAATCTGTGGGTTTTTTTTTTGTTGTTATAATATTTTTGTATGGTTTTGTTTCAGAGTAATAACTGGCCTTATAGAACAATTTAGAAAGTAGTCTTTTCTCTGCCATTTTCTAGATGAATTTTGTAGAATTGGTTCTATTTCTTCCTTAAATATTTGTAGAATTCAGTAGTAAAGTTATCTGAGCCTGGAATTTTCACTGTGAGGAAGTTTTAAACAGTAAATTTAATTTTTGTAATAATTATAGGTTACATGGTTTTAAATTTTGGATTGAGTGTTGATAGTTTGTTTTTCAAGGAATTTGTCCATTTTATTTAACTTGTATATTGGTACAAGCTGTTTATGATAGTCCCTTATTGTTCGTTTAGTAGTGTAAAATCTCTAATGATGTCACCCGATATAACGTCATTCCTGATATAACTTCTCATTTTCATTCCTCACTCATTTTTTCCTAATTGGTCTGGTTGGAGATTTAACAGTTTTATTGATATTCTCAAAGACCTAGCTTTGGTTTCATTCATTTTCTTTATTGTTGCACTGTTTCCTATTTTATTTATTTCCACTGTAATAATTTGTTATTTCTTTATTTCTGTTTTCTTCTTTTTCTAGTTTCTTAAAGTTGAAACTAGAGGTTAAGACCTTTCTTCTTTTCTATTTAGGCACTTAGTGCTATACAATTCCCCTAAGTAAGGCTTTAGGGGCATGCCACAAACTTGGATATGTTTTGTTTTCATTTTTATTCAGTTCACCATACTTTTTAATTTCCCCTTTGATTTCTACTTTAACCATGAGTTAAAGAAATCTATAATTTAGCTTCCAAATATTTGAGGATTTTCCAAAGGTATTTCTGTTGATTTATAATTCAATTCCATTGTGGTCGGAGAACATATTTTGTGTGATTTGAATAATTTTAAATTTATTGAGATTCATTTTATGTCCCAGAAAACAGTCTGCCCTGGTAAATGTCCTGTATGCACTTGAATAGAAGGCACCTTCTGCTCTTGTTGGGTGGAGTGTTCTATAAATGTCAATTAAGTTAATCTGATCAACAATGCCCACACTTCTGTGTCCTTACTGATTTGCTGCCTTCTTGCTCTCTTCATTATTAAGAGAGGGGTATTAACATTTCTGACTATAATTATGGATTTGTCTATTTCTTTTTGCAGTTGTATCAGTTTTTGCTTCATTTATTTCTAAACTTTGTTACTAGATGCATACATGTTTATGATTATTGTGTCCTCTTGATGCATTGGTCCCTTTAAATGATCAAATAACCTTCTTTATCCTTGGTGATAATCTTGGCTTTAAAATATACTCTGATATTAATATAGTCACTCTGGCTTTATTTTGACTAGTTTTAAGGACAGTATATCTTTTTTTTTTCATTTTTCTTCTGGAGGGTAAATTAGGATTGATTGCCTTTTGGAAGCAAAAATACAGAGAAGGATAGAGCAAAAGGTAAACTCATACCTCATTGCTTGGAAAAAGCACTGCAGGTTACCATAAGGCCTTTAATTAAAGTGTTGGTTTATTTAGTTTCTCTTTCTGTCTTAAGAGAAACTAAACTTTATTGCCTACTAGAATATAATACCTATAAAAATGTTCAAAAGTAAATAGTTATGTGTGTAAGTTATGAGGACAGTATATTCATTTCCTGCATGATCCTGTTCTAAAGACCTGTAAAATTAATTTAAGGAAAATCCTGGCATTCAGGCCATCACAGACATCCAGACACACTCTGAATCACTAACAGTCCTCCCCTTGGTTAATGGAGAGAAAGCGAAGGAAAATCACTAACACAGCACTGTAAATTAAAAAATATGTTAAATAAGCATTCTCTCCTGCTTAACCAACTATACAAAAAAAGATAAACAGAAACCTGGGTGAGACATGGGACAAGGACTGGAAAAAGTATCTTGGATGAGTCAAATACATCAAGCCATTTATAGCTTTCTGAAATAAATATTTTTATGGCGATTGTAAATAGCACTTTTATTGAAATGCACTTCCTATAACATAAAATTCACCATTTTAAAGTGCACACTTTAATGGTTTGCAGTTTATTCACTATGTTGTCCAACCATCACCACTATCTAATTCCAGAATATTTCCACCCCTTAGAAAAAGAAACCCCTTACCTATTAGCAATTAGTCCCAATGTCCCCTTCTCCTCATCCCCTGTTAACTACTTGTCTACTTTCTATCTTTACAGATTCGCCTATTCTGGCCACATGCAATACATGGCTTTTTGTGTCCACCTTCTTTCACTTACAGTATATTCAAATGTATGGTGAACCTTATCATATCATACTCATTATTCAATATATGTTAGTTGACAACAGTAAAACCACTTGCTCAGAGTGGTAATAGATATGTGGAATAATTAGAAGACCCATGTTCTAGTGGTTTCTTCCCACTTTAATGTTCAAGGACTTTAGTCTCCTCTGGTGTACAATATGGATATCAGGTGAGATGATATCCAAGTTCTCTCTCTTTTTTTTTAAAATTCCTGTTACTCCAGAAACCTCAAAGACACAGAGAGACATACTCCTGTCTTTTTTGGGGGGAAAATAATAGTTGCAAAAACAATTAGCTAGATTTAAAAACTTTAGTTTCTAACTCAATCTGGAGACAGAAAATGTCGGATAGCTGCTGTCAATAACACTTTGAGCTGATTATAAACTCACTGCGTTAACACCAGTGTCATAATCAGGAGAGAAATGCAACAAAAGACAGGCTGAGCACTTTTTGTCAGTGTGTGTTTTCCTCCATTTCTGAAAAGAGATGATATAATCAGTGAGTTCCTCTGTGACATCCTCCCTGATAAAAAGCTACACACACACACACACACACACACCAATTAGAAATGTGCATGTTTGTGCTCTTCCGGGTTGGAACTCATGATTCAGTATTTGTTGAATGAACAGTGGATGAGTGGCTGGGTGGCTGGGTGAATGGATGGAAGCCATATAACTAAAGGCTGATGTAAAAGTAAGAATAAAAAAGACGCCCTAGCCAGTTTGTCTCAGTGTATAGAGCGTCAGCCTCTGAACTAAAGGGTCCTGGGTTTGATTTCAGTCGAGGGCATGTACCCCGGTTGAAGGCTCAATCCCCAGTCCTGGTTGGGGTGTATGTGGATGGCAACTAATCGATGTGTCTCTCTCACATCAATGTTCCTCTCTCTGTCTCTCCCTCTCCCTTCCACTTTCTCTAAAAAAAAAAAAAAATCAATGGAAAAACATCCTCTGGTGAGGATTAACAACAACAAAAAAGACATGTTGAGTTTTCTTCTCCATCCCTTCTTATAATGGATAGAATAAATATAAAATGTTGAAAACAAAAGGAATAGTGGTTCAGAAATGTTTATTTTATTGATTTTGATACAATAATAGATACAGTACATTTAATAAGCTGCTTTTTTGCAAAAATTCTTTAGCACCAGTTTATGGTTTAAATTATACAGAACTGAACTGTTAATTAAAATAGGTGCATGTTACTTGGGGCTGTATTGAAAATTAACAAAAGCAGAAATGTAAATAAATGTCACCTGGTTCATTTGTATCACTCCTTGCAAGGAGATAAAATAATGATCATACGTTTTACAAGTGTATGTTGAGCAAATATATGCTGTGTACATGTCTATTTTTGTTAAAAACCAAATATCACAATTTTCTGAAAAGCTACTGACTGCTGTGTTGGGTTGATGCCCTTGGATAAAGCGGGTCTTTTCCTGAGTTAGTCAGCAAGTGTGGGGAGAAGGGCGGGGTGGCTTCAGGTCTTTCTTCCTGGTGCTTTTCCTCTTAGCTACCATCAGTCCCCTCCTCTTCTTAGTCAACCCTCCTCTCCTCTTTTCCCTTTGCTCTTCCCATTCCCATTCCACCATTACTCCACTTCCTTCCTTCCTGCTCCACCCAGAACCCGAATGGCCACAGTGACCAACCAAGGTGGAGAGAACCATGACAATCATTTAATTCTTCCCCGGACCCTGAGTCAAGCCCAATCTCGAGAAAGAAGTGAAGATCACGATGAATATTGCCTAGCACCCACACTTGCCTGAATTTTTATATGTCTCTTCTTTCAATTACTTGGATTTTACAACTTGACTAATGCTTTCATGATCAGGAATATTTTTAAAACATTCTTGTGGTATTTCTAGTTGCTATAAAAATTCAAAACAGTCTCTCTTTGTGCTAACATTGCAATTACATTTAAGTAGCACTGTCACTGCAGTTATATTCATTGTATAATAAAATCTACCATGCCAAACAGGTTCTACGTGGTTGCCATGGTTCTGAATTTTCAGTTTTAAATAGTTAATAGAGTTCCAGTAGGAAGGTGTGGCCCTTGAATTCCTCATTCCTTGAATTTTTTCTTTCTCTCCTAGGATATCTAAATCTTATCTCAGCCTCTCTTTGTAAATTTCTATTAACCAAAAATCTTGATAAATGAGCAGAAATAAAACAAGCTTGTGCTGGTTTATATCCAGAAATTTGACTGAATTTCTTCAGTCTTTTTTAGTTTTGCCCAAAGAATTATTATCATAAACCCTGAACTGAAGCATTGGTCTTCTGGGTAACCTCATATTGACTCTGAAGTTACTCTGGTGCTCATGTAGCAAGTTACATTTGGCACAACCATATTTTTTAGTGATTATGAAAAGAGGAAAACGTTGAGTAAATGTTTTAGAAATAAATTTCTAATTTCCTGTAATTAAACCTTGATTTCAGAAGGGAGTTCTTATAAGTCTGAGACATGCTTCACCGCTACAGCAATGTTTCACTCGGATGATGTTATACATTAACACGGTACCTTTACATCAGAGAATCGCGTCCACGTGGCATTTCTACAGATATTACAGGTTGAAGGGCTCAAATTTGCATCAAACTCCTTTCTGAGAGTATAGGCTTTCAAGGGCTTTGTTTTCAGTATTATTTTGTTGTTGTTTTTCATCAGCATAGTTCACTGGGACTCTTCTGAGGAAGCAGTATTTTTCTGCCATATATTAAGCATCATTTATATATACTCTTTATTCCAAAATGTCCTGGACAAATCCTAGTCAGTGTTACAAACATAAATGAATAGAGAGGCTCATGTTCCTTCAGATTTCTCATGACTCCGTAAGGCTGGGGAAATGCAATCATCAGCCTTGGAACGGCACAAGGCCGACATCTTATTCCAAAAGGAGGTCTGGCTCCTGAGTACTGATGGGCAGGCCCCCCCGAAGCACCGGTGGCCTCCGAATTCTTACCCGAACTAGAGCTTTGCAGATGAGCTTCCATCGGCAAATTTCTTCCATCTAAAGCTTTCCCTGTCACCACAGAGAATTCTCCTTCTGAGCCACAGCCTCTCAGCTCAGGTTTCACATTTGAAAGGGCTCCAGACGGACAAAGCAGCCCTTGACCGTCCAAGCCCGATTGGATGAACCAGGGCTAGCTTCACGCAGGCGGAGCGGCAGAGGCACCGGCAGCATGGACTTCAGAACAGACTCATTTGAAGTGCTGGCACCCAAAATCCAAAGACCATGAAATTAGGGCTGACTGAGATGCCGAATGGGGTTGGAGTAGTGGTCTCCTAGAATGAGCACATCTTGTTCCAAATAATACATCAGGCATTTATTTTGAAAAGTACTGAGATGTAAGAACTGTATCTCTTCCTGTAAGAAATATTCATTTATCCGTCTTCCTGAAGGTATTCATTTATGTCCCCCCCCCATTTTTTTTTACTAAATAAAATGAATCATACACTATGACAAAAAAAATGTACCAAGTTAGTCATGACACCTTGTTTTCTATTGAGCAATATGCATAAATCTTGTAAATAAATAGGTGAGAAATCCCATTGGGTACATGGAAGGCCAGTTACATTCAGAGTTTCCTGGAGCACACGTAATTGTGAGCTTTGCCCTTCCTACAGTCCTTGGTTTGCCATTTTCCTTGTCTTTGAACCAAAACACAGTTCTTGCCAGGCTTTGAACGTCGAGGGGGACCCCTGCTCCAGTTGGTGAAGGTGACAGGCTCACCGCCAATCCACTCCCAGTGGCCAGCATGTGCTTTGTTATTCAAACCTAATGTGAACCAAAACAATGTGCCAAACGATTTTATTACATTTATACTTGGATATCATATCAGTCTATTGTTCTAATCTCAATAGCCACATGCAAACATGGGCCTATGTTCTAAAACATGGGATTGGATCTGGGGATCCTACATGGCACAACTAAGCACTTAAGGCTTAGGGGTTTGGCAGATCGGAGTTTTAATCCTCGCTCCAGCACGGCCGGTGTGGCTCAGTGGTGGAGCATTCACCTATGAACCAGGAGGTCACAGTTCAATTCCCCATCAGGGCACATGCCTGGGTTGTGGGCTCAATCCCCAGTGTGGGGCATGCAGGAGGCAGCCGCTCAATGATTCTCTCTCATCACTGATGTTTCTATCTCTCTCTCCCTCTCCCTTCCTATCTGAAATCAATAAAAATATATAAACCTAGCTTCAGCATGTATGCATTGAACATCTTCGGGAAGGTTACTCAACCCCTCTAAGTTTTAGTTTTCCCATTTACAAATTGGAATAAAAATAGTATATTGCCCTGTCCATATGGCTCAGTTGGTTGAACATTGTCCTGTGCATCAAAAGGTTTCTGGTTCAATTCCCAGTCAGGGAATATGCCCAGATTGTGGGTTCAATTCCTGGTAGGCAATGGGGGGGGGAGGGCACTGATTGATGATGTCTCTCTCTCTCTCTCTCTCTCTCTCTCTCTCTCTCTCTCTCACACACACACACACACACACACACACTAAAAATCAATAAAAACGTATTTTTTAAAAATAGTATAGCTAAGGCTGTTTTGCAGGTGAAATAAGATCATGCATGTTAAGCACAAGACATATATGTGTTTACTAAATGGCAATTATTATTTATCTTATCCTATAGGCAGGATTTCTATCACAGGGACACAGATACACTCTTGTCTATTGTTCTTGTTCCTCATTATTTAAACATCTAGGTTTTCCTATGTGAAAGTAGCTTACTTAGTATTATTTTTAGTCTAAAGCTTAAGACTTTTTCCATCTGTGACAATTTCAACAAAAAGCAGCTTTTCTCAACTTGTCTCTTTATTCCCACTGGCAATTTTTGGAAATTACACTTTAATGTTGCAAAGCTCTTGGAATTTCTCTTAAAGAAGTGCCCTCCCCCCTCATTTTCTTTTATAAGAGAAATAAAAAAGAAGAAAATGAGAAAAGGATCCCCTTCAATAGCATGATCTGAATCCCAAAACTACACGTGACCGTGAAAACAATCTTAGGTACATAGCATACAATCTTCTCTCAACCGATTCTCAGTCAATATTTTGGGGTAGAATAAAATGAAGTACTTGTAGTTAGGAATAACCTATCTTGTTCTAGATTGTTTTCTTGAATTATTGACCAGGTCACACTATGCCTAGAACTTTGTGGGGACAGAGCCTTGAGATTAGCTGTGGATGTAAAGAAAACTCATCCTTCAGCTTTAACTTAATACTCTCAGATAATTTCAGAATTTAGAGACTCCCTGAGGGGTAAAGAGATCTTGAGAAGCCAAGAATGGTTTATTAGTGTCTTCCTGAAACACACCACCTTTCAAGAGAGATGGTGAGAGCACTGACTTAGAGGGGCCCTGAGAATTCTAGTTCTTAAGGGGCTTGAAAGGATTTGTATTATTGTTTAAAATGTAGGAAATATTAAAAATTCAGAAAACAAGGATAACATTAAAATCACCTATAATTCTCAACTGCAGGTTAAACATTTCTAATTTACTGGCATGTTTCTTTTAATATATGTACATATTACATGTATATAAATATATATAGTTCATGTATATAAATTTCTTTTTTATTTTAAATTATTTCATGCTTCATATGTTTGTACACTCTGCCTTTTTACTAAGTACCTTGCCACAAATACTTTATGTATAATGTTCATCCAATATATATTTATTGAGTATTAATAAGCATGAGACATTTTGTCATGTCATTAATATTTAATGCTTCCACAAAGCACTAAATATTAAATATTCCTTCACATGACTATACTATAATTTATTTAATCACCCTCTATTTATAGCTCTTTCTATTTTTTTTTTACTTTTAGAAATACCACCTGTTGAATTCACTTATCTATAAATAGACCCACATCCCTTATTTTTTCTTTGAGATGTGTCTGAAAATGAAAGTTTTGTGTAATTAAGATGAGTTTTTACTAAACTGATAAACAAAAATAGATCAAGAGACAGAGAAGCATCAAACAGATTGTCAAACTTCAAAGGGAAGGCGGGGGGAGGGGGAAAGAGATCAACCAAAGGACTTGTGTGCATGCATATGAGCATAACCAATGGACACAGACACTAGTGGGGTGAGGGCATGTGCTGAGGGGTGGGGGTGGCCGGGGAGAGGTCAATGGGGGGAAAATGAGACATATGTACTACTATATGTAATACCTTGAACAATAAAGAATTTTTTAAAAAGATGAGTTTTTAAAGATTATAAATCACAACCATTTGGCCCATAGAAGAGAGACATTCTCCTCGCGTTCTTGTCTCCCTGCTCAGTGCCGCGCAAATACTTGCCTATCCAGAAGGGCTTTCTTCCACTGAATTCCCAGAGCCATCGCATATGCTGCCTGGACAGGACAGTCACAAGGCTGCCCAGGTGACTACAAGCAAATGAATGAAAATGAGAGTGTCAGTGACAAGGAGTTCAGCATTTCTGTTGATATGATCTGCATAGCAGAAATCAAACCCAGATTAAACAGAAAAATATACATATGCAAAAAAAAAAACTTTCCAAGTTTTTAATACTACACCTTTTTTAAAATTTAATGAGCGTCTCCAGGGTGCACTAAGTGACTAGCAAGGAAGTGACATTTTATTATAATATCTGGGCTTTAAAGCACAAATTCAATAGGTCTTTCTATATCTTTTTAGAAAGTCAGCCTACTTATAAAGATTAATTACTCAATGCCAAAACTTACTCCTTTCATAGGAAATTTATCTGGCATACTAGTAAATTTGGCAATTATCCAGTTAATGTGATCAGTAAGGTAACCCAGACAATTCAAATAAAATGATTTCGAGGCCTACATTTTGAACTTTGTTTGTTTAGTTAAATATCCCAATAATTGTGGTCGTTTTATCATACCCAGTGAAATGAGCAGGTCTCACTGTCAAACCTTTTGATGTTGTGTAGAAGTTAAAGCACCTGTTCTTAAATATAAATATATCTATCTATCTATCTATCTATCTATCTATCTATCTATCTATATACCTTCCTACAAAATATTATTCTTTTTTTTATAAGTTTAAGGTGTATGGCATAATGACTTGAATTACATATATTATGAAATGATTACCACAATATGCTAACATCATCATTTCCTCTAGATGCCAGGAGAGAAAAGTTATTTTCCTTGAGATAAGAATTCTTAATAACTTTTGATTATACCATACAGTGGTGTTAACTACAGTCATCATGTTGTGCATTACATTTCCAAGTACTTTTTATCTTATAAATGGAAGTTTGTACATTTTGACTATCTTTATCCAATTCCCCCACCCCACATCCCCCACCTCTGGTAGCCACAAATCTGTTCACTTTTTCTATGATTTTTTTGTTGTTGTTTAGAGTCTACTTATAAGTGAGATCATACAATACTTGTCTTTCTCTGTTTCACTTAATGCCCTCAAGATTCATGCACGTGAAACCAATAGCAAGATGTCCTTTTTTATGGCTGAACACTATTTCATTATATATATATATGTGTGTGTGTGTATACTATTTCATTATATATATATCACGAATTCTTTATTCATTCATGTGGTCATGAACACTTAGATTGTTTTCATGTCTTGGCTATTACAAACATTGCTGCTATGAGAATGAGGGTGCAGATATCTCTTCAATATAGTGTTTTCATCTCCTTCAGATATATTCCCAGAAGTCGAATTGCTTAATCATATGGTAGCTCTATTTTTAATTTTTTGAGGAACCTCCATACTGTTTTCCACAGTGGCTGCACTAATTTACAATTCTACCAAAAGTGCACAAAGGTTTCCTTTCCCCATATCCTTGCCAGAACTTATCTTTTTGATGATAGACATTCTAACTGGCACAATTCTTTGTGAATTATTTTTGCAGCTAGCTGAATTATTCCTATAAGCAATATTTGAATGTATCTAATTCCCCAGCAGTGCTCATTAAGAGCTCTTTTAAGATGCTTCAAGTAAAAAGCTAATAGGTAATTATTTTCTTCTTTTTTTTAGAACAGAAAGTTTCCAACAAGAAACGAAGTAACCATGATCTTCTTGCCTGGTTAATATCAACTGATATATTAAAAAGTAAAAAACAAGTGTGGCAATAGAAAATAGTTGAATTGAATTTTATTCAATTTGCCTATATCTTTCCAAACTTCAGGTCCATTTGTTTGTTTTTCCAGATCACATATAGTGAACATAATTAAGCCATTTCTTAATGCTTTCCCCCCACCAATACCAGTCCTTTACTGTTCTATAATGCAGTGGTACTTCTAGGCCTTCTGAGATACGTAAGGCTCTTTACTCCTTTTCTGAATGGCCTAAGGCATCTGGATTTGGGTTTTGTGACTTGTCTCTGATTTCATTATTTACTGTCAGCTCCTGTCTGACAGTTCAGCTGATATGAAAGCACACCTTTTCCCAGACCCCTCACATCCAATGTGGTAATTCTAATGTGATGAGAGTTAGGACACAGAACATTAAATGTGTGTTAAATATAGGCTGAAGGAAGGCTTGAGGGACTTCCTCAGGCTACATGGTGTATTGGACAGAGTATGGGAGGCCTGGCTTCCACTTTCTCCTCTGACTCTAACTCCCTTATACATGTAACTTCAGCCTCATCTTCACCATCAGGAAGCAACAAGTTGTATTTAGCACCTCCTCCTGCTTTAAGATTCTTGAAATTATCTTTAAAAGAGCCTATAAAATCCATTTTAGCTGGTCAAGTGCAAGTTTCATTCCCTTTTTGACTCTGAGAAGCAAAAAGTCTTAAAAGATCAAGATGAGAAAATAACTGAGAAGCAAAAAGTCCTAAAAGATCAAGATGAGAAAATAGCTGTGTTTAGGATAGATAAAATGTGAGACCATAGTTATTCATAAAAAAAATAGTTAGGCATTTGAATGTTGATTATTTTATAGAAATATCATTCCTTTGATGCTTACATACAGAAAGTATGATAGATATGAGATAGATAACTACGTATACAGAGAGAAACAAAAATAAAATACAGAGATCTACATGCAAATAAATCTTTTGACGGCTTTGAAATTTTGATTCATTCAAAGTGGAGTATTTAAAACAGAAACCTTAATTTTTCTAGAAACACATATCTACTTTTTTGATATTTTTTTGATTAAGCATAGACATATTTCAGAGTAACTCTTTAAGACTATGTCAGCAGGGGCTCCAGACACTCCTGTGGAAAAACAAGATGGGTTGAAAGATAATGATCTATAATAATAGAATTATCAAATGTACAATGACTACCTAAGGAAATGAGCAGATGAGATTACAATATGTAAATTCAAGAAATACCCAATCTAGCAGTCTGGCTCCTCTGGGTTAGAAAAATAATAAAACACCACTGGGGAGGAAAGGAGATTGGAGATAAAGATTGACTTGAGCTAGTGATCTGATTAGGGACAAGGGATAAAGTCAAATTGGCTGTTCTTCTTGAAACATGGGTGCTGTAAAGGACCTCCAAGTAGCAAGGCAGCCCGGGGAAACATAGCCCGAAATTGAATAATGGTCCCAGAGACCAACTCAAAGACATACTAGGTGCTTATTAATTCTAATTATAGAATTTAAAACCATCTCATAAACATATTTTATAAGAAAGAAAACATGAGGTTATAAAATGTTGAAATTATAATTTTAGATTGCAGAAAGGGTTGATAATTCCCAGAGGAATGCCATTTTCCAAGCCATATGGGTTGGAGAAAAAAAATGAAGAAAATGAACCTGAAAAGGAATGGGGGAAGGAAAGCAGGGAGGCCCACAGTGAGTGAAAATATGTTGAATGGTAAGGGAGAAATTGGGGTTCAGAGAAAAATTGTACTGAGGAGGTGCCCTTGCTTCCCAAAAATGTTCCTCTTAGAATGACTAATCCAAAGGGATTTGGAGATCTTTCATTTTTCTCTTAGTTTGCTTTTTATCTGCAGCTAGACACTTTCTGAAATGCCTGTAACTAGTATTAACTATTCTTGGGGTAATCATTCTTGTCCTTCTGAAAATGCATATTAAAGTACCATACCAATAAAATCAGATCAAACATTCATACCCATTCTTTCAATTAAAATTTTCAAATCAGAAGTTTTTTATAATATTTTAAAAACTGTAAACCATATATACCTTCTTTGCCTCTCTTATACATCCTGGAAAACTATGAGAAATGGTATTTGATAGATGTTGTAATTTCTGGACCAATACGGTGAATAGATAATGTGTAATTAAAAAAAATTTTTTACATAACTGATAGATATATAGTCACTTTATAAAAATAGAAACTCTACTTGCCCCTAAAAGCTTTTTCTTGTTCTGAAAGCTTCTGAATTTTTACATCTAAAAATAAGGAACAGTCCTACAGCTGAAAACAATTCTGAGACCAGAGTTTATTAAAATAACCTCAAACCATGAACAAATTAGTTCTGACACTGCTTATTTTGTGTTTGATTTGCTAGATGTATCACTAATCTCCTTGAATTAACAGGAGAGATAGGAATTTTACATCATTATAATAGATTTTATAATAGTTTATTGCAGAACAAAATATCTACCTATTTATATTGTTTTTAAACACCATTACTATTTTTATCTATGCAATCAACACGTATTGCTTGTGAACCCCATGGTTACATTTAGGTTCAGAGAACTTTTTAATTCAATCTATAGTAAGACATCAACTCAGTGAAAGATGAATTCTGTCATTTAAATTCAGTGACTTTTACATTCTTAAAGGAGCTTTCTGGGAAGAGTTATGTGGGAGGAAATTATCAGGATTGTATGACAACTTTACTGATGGAAAATGCAGGGTGTAAGGAGTTGCCACATGAAGAGTTATGGTGTCTATATCTCTGAAGCTCATAAATGAATGAGGAATAATTTATTTATTGGGTTGTGGGGTCAATACTGGGGGATAATATTTAAAAGTGTGATCTGGCCGAAACCGGTTTGGCTCAGTGGATAGAGTGTCAGCCTGCGGACTGAAAGGTCCCGGGTTCAATTCCGGTCAGGGGGATGTACCTGGGTTGCGGGCACTTCCCCAGTGGGGGATGTGCAGGAGGCAGCTGATCGATGTTTCTCTCTCATTGATGTTTCTAACTCTCTATCCCCCTCCCTTCCTCTCTGTAAAAAATCAATAAAATATATTTTTTTAAAAAAAGTGTGATCTGGTCTACAGTAAGGGTCCAAATAAATAATTACTGAAAGAATGAACCTATAAACTCAGAACTTGATTGTATCTTCCTTAGGTTTGCTCCAAGAGGTTGTTTTGATTCTAACCCAAAGAAAACTTAGTATTCATAATTTAATTTAAAAAAAAACCCTAATATGTCTTTGCTGTGATACAAAATGATTAACATATAATTTTGAAAACCTGATTTAGATCAGCCCATTACAAAGTTAAAGTTAAAATCAGTGTCCTTATCAATACACCTGAGATGCGATATCCCCTATAATTATGAAACTATTTTTGAGAGTATAATAACAAATTTATAAAAAAAATCCTCTCTCTCTTTCTCTCTCTCTCTCTCTCTCTCTCTCTCTCTCTCTCTCTCTCTCTCTCTCATTTATTTGCTTGTATAACCACAAGCAAGTTATTTTTCTCCTCTGAGTCTCTTTGTTTTATCAGTAACATGTAAACAATAATACCTGCTTTCCTCACTGAAGTGATGGGAGGGTCAAATAAGCTCATATATGTGAAAGAATTCAATAAAATGTAATCTAAAAGTAAGGTGTTATTGGCAAAGAAGCATGTAGAACAAGGTCAGTGTAAAAGGGTCGTGATGCAAAGGTACTTCAAACCAAGTTGTAGCTGAAATCGTAGAGCAAATGCAGGAGGAAGTAGAAAGGCTTTTACATTAATTTGGGCTTTTATTTTATTACTGGGTTAAATGAACTGTGTAATAGTAATAGGTATATGAAGAACCCCTTTATAACTAGTCTTACTCATCATTAAAATCAAGCTATAATTAGAGGGATCAATAAAATAAAATAAACAGAAGTATTGGAGGACAAATGTAGGGTTGTCAACATGAAACTATCAGCAATATTACTATAAGTTGCCATAGAAATAATTTTTGACACCAAAAAGCTAGAGGATCATAACCTCAGAATAAAGACTAGTCCTTCAAAGAAGAGACCGTTGGTGACCTTTCGTCAACATTGATGAATGCATGGAAAGATAACACTCAATAGATGTCTTTATTTTTTTCATAACATTAAGAATCAAGTAAGGCCTCATTAAGATCACCAGAGTTCCAGCTCAGCCAATGTGGCTCAGTGGTTGAGCACTGACCTAGCAAGAGGCCACAGTTCGATTGCTGATCAGGGCACTGTCATTTGAAAACCACTGGAAGATGAACAATAAGCCTATTTGCAAACTTGAGGTTTGGGGGTTCTGTTGCTTTGCGCATCATATTTTACCAATAAATCCCAGCAGAAAATGCTCTTCTGCATTTGCCCTCATTTTTGTCAGTAGAGAAACTATTCTCTTTCCCCTCTATAGCATTGTAATCTCATCCTTGCTCATTCAGAAAGCTTTGATTACACATCAAAGCTCTGTCCTTAAGGAGTAAACAAGACTTATTCCACTATTTCTAAGACAAACATTAAATTAAAGCAGGACATCCAGACCCTGGACCACCAGAAAGACAAACAAACGAGTCCTATAGAAATGCAGCCTGAAACATCACTGTAGGCAAACATGACAAAACTGAAGCTGTCCCTCTTCGGACACTTCGTAAGAGGACAGGGTTCTTTGGAAAAGATAGGAATGCTGGAGGAAAGAGAAGGCAGCAGGAAAAGAGACAGACCGAATATGAGATGGGTTGACTCCATAAAAGAAGCCATAGGCATGAGTCTACAGGAGCTGAGCAGGGCTGCTGAGGGCAGGGTTTGTAGACATCACTCATTCTTATAGACGCCAGAGCCATAGCCAAGTCAACGACACATAGCAACAAGGACATTTGGTTATTTTGGTGGAAAATGTCTTAATTGTTCTTTAACATATAATATTATGGGAATTTATGTACTTAAAGAATATTCATAGAATTTTTTAAAAATTTAACTTATTGTATACCGCCAACATCAACAAAGACATGAAAGCCACTGACTAAACTCTATTTTGCCTTTGCTTATACTTAGGACATGAAATACATCAGTGAAATCAGGGATGGTTGATTTGACCAGTTTTTAAATATACTGTTAAAATATCCTATTAACTTTTTAAAAAAAAAAATCTAAGTATAATGTCCACACAATAAAATACATACATTTTAAAGTATTTAATTTGATAATTTTTGACAGTGGTATATATCCATGTAACAACCACCCAGACCAAAACATAGAACATTTAGAGCCTCATCTATTTTCCTGTCACCCCACAATTCCTGCCAGAGATAGCTGGGTTGTTGTTTTTTATTTCTAACACCAACTAATAGATTAGTTGTTTTTCTCTTGTTTAAATGTAAGCACACAATATGTATTCTTTTCTGTTGGGTTGCTTCCTCTCTACATAATGTTTTTGAGATTTATCCACACCATTGGAGGTTTCAGAAGTTCATTCCATTTTATTGTTTATAAAATAACTACAGGCTCAGTGCATGAAATTCGTGCACGGGTGGGGTCCCTAGGCCTGGCTGGCGATCAGGACCAATCAGATTTCCAGTCTCCCCACATCCTCCTTCCCTCACCACCCGCCCCCAGTTCCCTGTCCCAGCCTGGGGCCCAGCCCAATCGGGTTATTGGGGCCTGCTGGTCGGGGTGAGGAACAGCGGGAGGGACCCAGGAGGTTGGCTGCCAGCTCCAAGGAGGGAGCCGGCCCTCAGCCCCCCTGGGAAAGGGGTCGCATCTGCTGCCATCCACCCCTGGTTCCCTGTCCCAGCCTGGGGGCTTGCTGGCCAGGGGGATGGACCGGGAGTTTGGCTGGCAGGCCCCATTGGCAATCAGGGCCTGTGGGCTGGGGGCAGCTCCTGCATTGAGCATCTGCCCTCTGGAGGTCAGTGTTCATCATAGCGACCGGTCATTGCAGTTGTTCCAACGTAACGGTTGCTTAGGCTTTTATATATAAATTTATCAAAAAGAAACTACAGTATTGCCTTTTGAAAGAGAAAATATAAAGAACTCCTATAAATCAATAACAAAAAAGACAAATGACCCAAACTGTTATTATGAACGAGACTGATATGAAATTGTTGTGAACTTTTTTATTCCTTTTAGGTAAATCTCAAGGAGTAGAATTGCTAGGTCAGAGAGTAGATGCATGTAACTTGTAAAAAACCTGCCACACAGTTCTACAAAGTGGTTCTGCTATTTTATACATCCTCCAACAATCATTAGAATTCCATTTGGTCTATAACACGTGGTATTGTCTGTCTTTGTGATTTTAACTGTTCTAGTGGGTGTGAAAAAGTGGTATTTTATTGTGATTTTAATGTGCATTTCCCCATGTCTAATGGTGGTGAGCACTTTTCCATGTACCTAATGATCAATTGTATACCTTCTTTTGTGAAGTCTCCAAGTCAGTAGTTACTTTTTTTTTTTTTTTTTTTTTTAGCAGGATGTCTTTTTGTAATTTATTTGTAGGAGTTGTTTGTATTTTCAAGATTCAAGATCTTCATCATATATATGAGTTGAGATTGGTTTTTCCCAAAGGTGGTTTTCCCTTTCTTTTTTTTTTTTTTTTTTTACTAGAGTGTTTAGAGAGCATAACTTTTTAAATTTGATAACGTGCAAGATCTGACTGATATCCACCAGGGACTTCTCTAGTCTCAATTTCCAGCCATAGGGCATATCAGTCTAATTGCATTGTTTTGGATACTATCCAGGTAGGCTAAAAAGGAGGGTCAGCGATATTTATGATTTTTAAAGTCTTCCTGGATGAGGCAAATTTTGATGTCATTATTTGACCACAAATCATCCTTCATTGAGTGCTCCATTACCCAGTGACCCTTTGTCCGACTTGTCTGGTTTCATAATCATCAGTGTCTCTTACAGAGTCCTAGGTCTGAAGCTATCAGACCTTTCATTGCTACATAGTTTCAAATCAATACGCAGGAATTCTTATTTAATTAAAAAATGATAGAGCCGCAATGCTGCTGACTCAGAAGAGCTCCTTCTGACTTTCTCCAAGAGATTGAGACAGAGAGGCGAGACAATAGATATGTGGCAATGGTACTGTTTTACCATGAAAAAGCTACAGTCCCAAATCCATCCTGAAGTACAGAACTCTCTCTGGGCTCCTAAAACAAAGCCAGGTAGGTATGAGACAACACTTGAGTGATGAAGCAACCCTGTGATTCCATGAAAAAATAAAAAGACAGCAGGAACAAAAACATCAGTCAAATGTACAAGGTTTCTTACTGTTCCCAGCAAGCTCGGGCAGCTGTGTTCCATGAGCCTCTCGGTGCTGTGATCAGGGAGTGGCAGTATCCTGAGTGAGGGTGCCACCCGGCTGGACAGGACTCGTCTCCCACCTCCTGGAAAACAGTGTCTGTGTTCACATCACAATGGTCTTTCAATCTAGAGAGTCTATTCTCAGCCTTAAGCATCCTAGGAGTCCCTTGAATAGATGAGTTTTGTCACCAGAAAGAAGGTCAGCCCTAATCCCAATTCTCCACCTTCAGAAATGCAATGGCTTCCTACAGAAAACATGACTAAAGTTAACAATGTTTCACTTAGCAATATCAAATGTTTATACCTTTGATATTCTGATAGTTAAATAAGTGCTTCTTTGTTTAATGTGTTGTTATTGATTTCAGAGAGCAAGGGAGAGGGAGAGAGATAGAAACATCAATGATGAGAGAGAATCATTGATTGGCTCCCTCCTGCACACTGCCCACTGGGGATTGAGCCCGCAACCCAGGCATATGCCATGATCAGGAATCAAACCGTGACCTCTTGGTTCATAGGTTGACTCTCAACCACTAACCCATGCCAGCCAGGCAACAAGTGCTTCTTTAAATTGTAGTGATATAACTAATGCATTTTCCTTTTCTCAAATTCTAAAATTGTATTGATATAACTAATGTGTTTTGTGATTTAAATACCCCTTTTTAAATTGCATCAATATAACTAATATATTTTGTGATTTTTAAAATGCTACTTAGGCTAATTTTCCCCTCTTCTCCTTCAAAGTTTAATGAGAGCAGGCAGACATAGCATGAGTTGACAAATCATTCCCTTTGTTACTTATCACAGGGCACACTGCTCAGCCTGTGTCCCACCTTGGTTTGGGGGCTCCAAGCTTTCCAGACGATCCCATCGCACTTATACAGCTTTTGGAGGCTTTCTTCAAAATGGAAGAGTCCGTTCAACTCCAGCGTGCAGTTCTTTGGGAATGAGGGCAAATGGCTCTGTGGGAAAGAAAGGCCACTGAGATTCGACTTAATGTATGCTGATCGCATACTCACCCCCTTTAGGTCCTCATTTGTTGAGTAGCATTTGTGTTGAGTAAACTATCCCTGAACTTGAAGGCTATATTTTATGGCCCAGGAAACAGCTCGTTGTAAGTTGAAAAGGGAGTAAAAGGATTCTCATACCTGTCTGGGGAAGTGTGAGTGGGTTGTGGATTCCACCTTATCTGCTTGCGGTCCTTCTGCCGCTTTAATTGTCTTTTGTGGCCGACTAATGATGGGCACCTTGGTCTTCCTTCTGTGAACTGGGGAACTGTCATCCTCCAGGTGCAGAGAAACTATTCCATGATACTGAGAAAATTAATACACAACAGTTCAGAAAAAAAATAAACACATGGTAGCAAACAAAAATATTTGTTGTAAAAATGAGCCATTCAAAAAAAAAGTTTTAATTAAAAAAAGATAAAAAACAGAGAATTTCAAAGAATTGAGTAACAGTACACAAATTTAAAAAAATAAAACAGCTATAATAATTTTATCTTCCTCAAAGATCTTTTGTGAAAATAATGTGTGATAAAGCAAGTGCTATGTAAGTATTTGACATGTTTATTTCTGTTATTGTAAAAGATTATTAAAAACAGAGAAACAAACTTAAAAAAAAATGCATAAAAGCTAAAAGGTGTTTTTTTTTCCTGACCATCCAAGCTTCCAGAACAAATGTCAAACCAGGTGTTTAAGAGAAATTAATATAAGGTGTGAAAAATAGATTACTATTTTGCATTCATAAACACAAGAAATTTAGCGATTCTCAGACTATGCTTACATTATAGATAATGTCTGTTCCATTTCTGTAAACAGAGGATGGACGGACCTAAGACCAACAGAGAACAAAATATAAACAACATTGGCTGGAATAATAGTTAGCAACAGGTTAAAACCTTTCCAGTCAGATCTTATTAATGTCTGAAAAATTTTAAAACATCTTTCTCAAGATTTTCCGTGTTCCAATCATTGGAATTTTAAAAATCACCGAACCTAATCGCAGCTTATCAATGTTGATTCATATATTCATAGCCCCAGTTAGGGAGGAAAGCCATCCTTATTTTGTTGGTATATCTATAGTGCACGCCATCTAAGGAAACACGCACACACACACACTCTCTCTCAAATACACATACACGCACACACACTAATGAACGTGTGCCTGGTAAAACGGCTGTGCGAATAAGGTCCAAGCCATGGTTTCCACCCACACTCCAGCAGATTGCTTAATCTCATGCTGCACCAGGGTCACTGGTCACTTCTTGATTACAAAAGAAACCAAAGCAGAAATTATATGGATGAGCCCGTATGTCTATCAGCTCAATTAGCATAATTAATGAAGTGGGACAGCATTGTGCCATTTGTATACAAAAGGCCCTGCATGATCGTGCAAGGAACCATGGTCTCCACTCACTAGAAGAACCAAAACAGTTTCTTCCGTGCTTAGACATAGTCATGAATATCTTTTGATTTTTTAATATGTACCCCACACGTCAAATCCCAGGAGGTCCCCACCCTTACTGTTTTGCCATTCCCTCGGCTTCTAAGCCTCATTCCATAAACATCTGTAGCATCAAAGCCCCGTGGGGTGTCTCCCCTGGTGACTGCTGGCCGCTTGGAAGATGGAAGAGGTCTTCGTTCCCGATGAAAGGAACCAGAAATGGTGGGGAAGGAAGACCCTGGGGACGGCGGGTGCCAAGAGCCCTTTTTCCACGCGTGGTGCTTGTTCGGGTTGAAGGAATATGAAGGATGGCACCGTCCTGGAGGCAGGCAAGACGGCAGGTCAGTTCATTCATTTACACAAACAGGTAAGTGATCACATCGACACAGCCCCTGCAGCAGCTTGTCATGACACCCAGACGGATGGTTTTCCCACCAGATGTTGCCTTTTTGCCATTTGCCAGAAAATCCTTTACTCCTCATCAGTTTCCATCCAGGAAAGCCATGCCCTTCTGCCCATCTACCGGGAGACTGTAAAGACGTGAAATTGATTTCACAAACCACAAATGAAAATCATTGTTGTGGTTTTAGAATCCTACTTGTACACTAAGGGCCTCACCGCTGTTCCTGTTATAGCTCTCCTCAATACATCAGGTTTAGCCACTGATCAAGCCTCACTCCATGAAGTGATCACCCTTTTCCCAATCTCCTAGAGAAAGAAATCGGAATTGTGTGATGATAGCAGTGAAATCAAGTCGCAGTTACAAAAATTAACATTCTTCTGCTACAGAGCAAAGGTCTAATAAGTCTTAATGGGGTTACTTCTATTGGAAACATCGCCAAGTAGTATGAAAATAATCTAAACCCAGAACTCGCATCTGGATATGTTAGACTTCATGTGAAAAGTGTGTGCTTCATGTATTTACAGACTTAATGTGCTCAGAAAATTCTACTGAAAAAGACATGCACCTGGTGAGGTAAGGTGGTGGGGAGAGATGTGGAAATATGAGTATTATAAGAGAAAGATGATAATATCTATTTTTATTATAGGATGACAAAAGAAGAGGAAATAATAGATTTAAAGTAAGGAAAACATATGAACCATAGTGCATAACAGGTCTGAAAACATAGGACTACGAGCTAGCATGGTAACTGGACAGTTGTCAAAGGCAAAACAGACAAATAAGAAGGTATTTGGCAGGGGGAAAAATCAAAGCACCAGAAACTTTGGTGGATCTTTGTTTTATTTAGTTCACAGGTTGTTTTTTAGCATCTACTACCCAGGACCCATTTGGCTCTGCAACCCAAGGTTATTCATTCATGTTCTCCAGCTGCTCCTGAATCCCCAAGCCAGCTGCACCTTTCATGTCTATTTTTCTCCCATTCCTTCCTCTTTTAGGCCTTTCCTGGTCACACTCCAGTGGGGGCTCTGATTTTCGGCTGTAAGAACTCTCTTTAACAGAGGAAGATAATTACAGCCCTCCAAACCCGGAGGGAAAATAATTGTCCATAGATTCTCACCAACATTGTTTCCCCCTCGGTGAGGACAACAAACGGGTAGGGAAAAAAAACACAAGGAACTACGGCACTGACTTGTTGCTTTTCTGAAACCACAGTTCTTAGCGGGAGGAACACCGCATGAAGCAGAGAGCAGAATAAAGGGCCCCCACCACCACCGAGGTTCGGCTTTCTTGACAAGAAATTAAGCATTTTGATGTGAGGGCGTTATCAGGCACGCTGGCTGTTGAAAGCAAGCAGCCACAGCGCGAGGACCGCTTCTGATTTCAAGATGAGGATCAAAAAGAATACCTCCTTTTGAGTCCAAAATTTTCACTGCAGCTTTTGTCTTTGTGCCAAGAACAGCATTCACGGGGGAGTTCAGAATGACTTCAAAGGCCTCATCATCTTCCTCTAATCCGTCATAGGTAATTGCTATATTCCACATCTTAGTTGACATTCCTACAAGAAGTAAACATTTTAATTACTCTTTAATTGCTATTTCAATCACCTAGGTGTCAGAGAAATATATTAATTAACATGTCTCCAGCTCCGCGGCAGTGGCCTGAGTGAGCCATTGTACGGCTCCCAACTCCCTGAAGTCCTGCTGTTCTCCCAAATCATATTAAAAGACCACATTTGTTCCCGGACAATGATGATTTCATTTAAATGCAAACACTGTAACAAAAAAAGTAAGCTGCATTTTGCAAGGGATGCACAAAAAAATGGTTAGTAGATGAGAGCCAAGATTTCACTCCACCCCTCCCCCCAACCTGCCCCTTCTCTACTTAAGAATAAACAAGTACTGCAATCTTAAAAGCTCACCAGCTTCAAAACTCTTAAGAGGTCGGTACAGACAGTTACAAGTGATTATTGGATGGTACTTGGTGCTATCAATGGAACCCTTGAAAAATGATTGATTTCTCAAGACAGCTGCCTCCATCGGCCACCCCACTTCCTGGGATCTTTCTGGCCTGCAAATGCTTTTTGTGATGATGTCAGACTCAGTAGCTTGATATCCTCCTAGAGAGAGTGTATGGGCTGGGAGTTCTAGAAATAGACCGCGCCAATTTGTTTTTTTTTTTTTCATTCTGTCTGCCTCTGCTGATGGAGTGACAATCAAGCTTGGTTTAGAGTAACTTTATGAACTTAATATAAACAGTTTTGATGTTTCAAACACATCCCAGGCCGTCCGGGACACATAGCAACCCAGAAACACAAACCATGAGAGCTAGAAAAAACCGCCGAGACTGGTAAATCTTGACCAGTTTCTTTGATGTGAATCACAGGACAGACTCTTGAGTTTATTTAGAAGAAAAGTGGTGGCAGCAAGAAAAAAGAGTACTGTTTAGTGAAGAAAAAAAGGCTCAAATTGAAGGGGAAAAAAGATAATAAACTTATGGTTTACCCTCTAGGACTAAGTTTTGAAAACTTTACTCCATCATTGACTCATCCGTTATTTAAGTGCCTGCATTCCCACGCATTTCACCTGCATCTACAGTTGCACATTTTATTCCCAGCCTTCTGAGAACTGAGTACTTTGCTGACTGTTTTCATTTTTTAAATATATTTTATTGATTTTTTACAGAGAGGAAGGGAGAGAGATAGAGAGTTAGAAACATAGATGAGAGAGAAACATCGATCAGCCACCTCCTGCACATCTCCTACTGGGGATGTGTCCGCAACCCAAGTACATGCCCTTGACCGGAATCGAACCTGGGACCTTTCAGTCCGCAGGCCGACGCTCTATCCACTGAGCCAAACCGATTTCGGCGATTGTGCCTCCCAACTGTGCCATCTGCACCACGACATCCTTCTTGAAGGCATTCAATATAGACCTCGTGAGCTAATGGAAGGCTCATTAATCCCCAATCGAGTTCAATGGAAAGATGAAACTGTTAACTTATACTACTCTTGGCGGCACTCAAAGGGAAAATATTAAGTGCATTTGAAATAATTTTATTTTTAAAAAACAGGCTGACAGCTAATTTGTTAGGTCTTCAATATCAGCTGAGTTCTTGAATCAGTTACTTTCACAATCTGCAAAAATAGACGTTGAAGTCTCTAATATAAAATATTATAAAGGGTGTCCCAAAATTCACGCAAGAAGTAATTTTGATAGAAAACACAGGTTTATAATTAGAAATTGTAAATTTTTTATTGATTCATAAAGAATATAGTATAGGGTTATGTATGAAATAGAATGTCGGGTAAATGGCCTCCATGGCTTTGCTGGCACACACGCATTCTTTTGTTGAAATTTTCCATGACCGTTTTGCATAAATGTGGCTGAATTTCGATGAGGCTCATTTTCATCTTGATGGCTTGGTTAATCGACAAAATTGTCGCATTTGGGGCTCAGAAAATCCATGAGTGATTGTTGAGAAACAAACGCATCCACAACGTGTCACTGTTTGGTGCGGATTCTGGGCTGGAGGCATCATTGGACCATTCTTCTTCGAAAATGCGGCTGCTCAGGCAATAACAAAAGAGTGCGCATGTGCCAGCAAAGCCGCGGAGGCCATTTACCCGACATGCTATTCTATACATAACCCTATACTGTATACTTTAAGAATCAATAAAAAATGTACAATTTTTAATTATAAGCCTGTGTTTTCTATCAAAATTACTTCTTGCGTGAATTTTGGGACACCCTTTATAAAGTCTCACCACATGGATGGATAAATCAGCCTATCAAAATATTTTATTTTGTATCTATTATGTACTTGCCCTTGCATTAGATGCTATGGGACACACCCGAGGTGTCATCTAAGCAAGCCTGTCATAAAGGAATTTAAAACCTCTTTGGAAAGGCTCAAGTTGAAGGCGGCAGGCGGGTGGGGGAGGAAGGAAGGATTTGGAGGGAAGACATGGGAAAACAACAAAGGCAGAGTCAGGAAGATAGTGAAGAGAGCCTTGCTCAGGGAACACTGAGCAGATGAGCTGCAGGAACAGAGAGGTCACCAAGGTGAACAGGGGTGATAAGGCTGCAGTGGGAGTTTTTTTAAAAAAAACAAACATGTTTTTATTGATTTCAGAGAGAGGAAGGGAGAGGGAGAGAGATGGAAACATCAATGAGAGAGAAACATTGATCGGCTGTCTCCTGCATGCCTCCTACTGGGGAGGGAGCTGCAACCTGGGCATGTGCCCTGACCAGGAATCAAACCATGACTTCCTGGTTCATGGGACAGTGCCCAACCACTGAACTACACCAGCCAGGCTGCAGTGGCAGTTTCTAGTCAGACTGCAGAGAGCCCTGGACACTGACTAGGTGGCCAGATTCAGACTTTACACCATAGGCAACAGGGAAGGCTCTTGAAAATGGATGTCTTGAAAAAATGAAATTGAAAGTGTGACGTGGGAAGATTTAGGGGCCCAGGCAGAGGGGCTAAAAGTTGGGAGACCACGTGGGCAACAGCTGTAATGAAACTGGCATGAAGAAATGAGAGGCTGGACAATGAAGAAAAAATATGAATACAAGATTTTCACTATTCAGAGAACTGTTTGGACTCTCAAAGCCCATAGAGTTAAGCACTATTCAAATAAAAATCCAATAGCAAAAAACATTTCCAAGCCTAATGGAAGGTCCTCTTATTTTAAGAACGTTTTTTTATGGAGTAGAACCAGATGGTTAGAGAAAAACTATTCCCAGTTTCATTTAAGTGCTTCTGATTTGTTTGCCTGCATTTCCACTTTGTTTCTATGCCGAGCAGGTGTGCACATAGGACTGACTTTTTTAGGTTAATGAGATTGGAAGTAAGAACTTTCTTGTTTTTGCTTTTTCCTTCCTTTCCCACTTTCAAGGTGAAAAGTATTTGTTAAATGACAGAGATTATAAGCCATTTCAGAAGGTTTGAACTGACCCCCTGTTCCCATAAAACAAAAGGTGTGGAGGAGGAGAGGAAGGTGTCATTTATGCAGTCGTACTCCACTTTACAGAGCAGGACCGTTCCTGGCTAGTTTCCTGCAAAGTAGATTTCACCATCGGAAGACATTTTTTCCACGTTTTTTAGTGAATGCCACATGAGAGCTCTGTTCCTTTGGAAAACATTTTGACTCTTAGGAGTGATGAAGTCTCCATTAAGAACGTATTTTAGAGGAAAACAATCCCTGTATTATGAATATGTATACTATGACTCAAGATTAATCACAAAAGCTGGATGCGAAGGAGTCAGGATTTGTGTTTTGGTTTGGTCCAATGGCTGCAAGGCAAGCTTACTTGAGTATAGCTCCCTAGCCTTGAAAAATCACTCAGTTTCTCTCCAGCTGCCTCCCAAGAACTCTGTAACCTTATAATAGCCCACTGTTTTTGATTTTGCACTCTCAATTTCTTCTCCAATCATGGAGACTGCTGTTTTTAAAGACATGAACAGATTGCTTGGGCCAAAGGGCTGGGTGTGAGGATGGAGATATCAGACCCAAAAGAGGCAAGAATTGACAAGTGGGAGTAAATAAATATTTACAGGACCCGTGGACATGGGAAACTTTATTTTCTTTGTCTTTTTAAAAAAATCTTGATTATTGAAAGTATTTCATACGTCCCCCTTTTTTCCCCATTGACCTTTTCTAGCCTGCCCCTACCACCCACCTCAGGCCTTCACCACACTATTGTGGTGTCCATGGGTTATGCTATATGCCTACAAGTTCTTTGGTTGATCTCTTCCCACCCAACCTCCCATCCCTACCTTCTTTCTGAGATTCAACAGTCTATTCCATGCTTCTATGTCTCTGGATCTATTTTGTTCATTAGATTCCACATATAAGTGAGATCAAATGATACTTGTCTTTCTCTGACTGGCTTATTTCGCTTAGCATAATACTCTCCAGGTCCTCGCATGCTGTCTCAAAGGGTAAGAGATCCTTCTTTTTTCCTCTACATAGTATTCCATAGTATAAATGCACCACAGTTTTGAAATTCTCTGAAGTAAGCCTTTAAGTTATGAAACTGTTTATGACTAATAAGTTCCTAAACAATGAACAACCAAGTATTTTTTTTAATTTATAATGTGTTTATTTATTTCTTAATAAGTCTAAATAAGCTCTAAAATCATGACTATTTAGGGCCCCTAGAAACCATTAGTATCTACACGAAACAGCATATAAACTCTTTTAGGCAAATGGGCATTTATCTTATCCTGTGGAGTCTGCAAGAAACTTTCAGAGAGTCCTCTAGTGCAGTGATGGCGAACCTTTTGAGCTCGGTGTGTCAGCATTTTGAAAAACCCTAACTTAACTCTGGTGCCGTGTCACATATAGAAATTTTTTGATATTTGCAAGCATAGTAAAACAAAGACTTATATTTTTGATATTTGTTTTATATATTTAAAGCCATTTAACAAAGAAAAATCAAGCAAAAAAATGAGTTTGCGTGTCACCTCTGACACACGTGTCATACTTCGCCATCACTGCTCTAGTGTGATACATTCTAGTTCCAAACAGAGCCCCTGGTGGCTGCTCAAATCTACTGTGAGCCAAAGTCACTTACAATCTCGTGACAAACTGAGCTCAAGTAATAAAGACGACATATGACAAAGACTCTCGGCTCTCAAAAAGTGGACATGTTGGGACTGCCTTAACATGAAGTACGAAAAGGGCACCACACGCTTTCACCTGAGGGTTGACCAAAACACAAGAGCCTGCAGCAACCTGAAGGTAAACGTCAAATACATGATGGGAACAGCTCTTCCCACCAAGTGTGGTCAGCCTACGGGACAAACTTTTGCAAATCAGAAACATAGATCTCACAGGAGGGAGGCCAACCACAATACTTAGGCTGTTGCCATGTAAACTTAAGGCTCATTGTGATAGGTTGAATTTTGTCACTCCAAAATCCATATATTGAAGTTCTAATTCCCAGTACCTCCAGATGTGACCTGATTTGAAAATAAAAAGGTCTTATTAAAAAAAGGGGGAGATTTGAGCAGAGACACCCATACGAGGAAGATGCCACTATGGACATGAAGACAGCTGAAACCAGGACATGACAACGATTCTACAAACCACTAGAACATGGAAGAGAGTCATGAAACAGGTTTTCTCTCACAGCCCTCAGAAGGAATCAACCTGCCAAAACTTTGACCTTGAACTTCTGGCCTTCAGACCTGGGAGAAAATCAATTTCCATTTTTAAGCTACCCGGCTTGTGATTCTCCGTTAGGGCAGTCCCAGCAAACGCATAGAGTGGTCCAACATCTTGCTTCCTGCAGTAATGAGCTGCAGAAAAGCGTTTCTTGTCTATGTTTAACATTAAAGTCATTGGTTTCGGAGTGTTGATGGTATTTTTTTCAGCCATTTCATTTTGCCTTTGCCATAGACATGTGTCAGTGACAGACAACAGCAAGAGTTTGGACTTGTGGTGTGTTCTCTGAGCACAGACCACCTCCTCTGCAGGAGACCACAAAGCCCTACGTTCTGGCTGCTTCTCCAGGCCTTTGCCATTGGCCCCTGCACAGCTGATCCAGAGCAAAGGGGAGGAGAGAGAACCACGCAGAGCAGTGAGTGAGTGCTGCCTGCCCCACCTATGGACGCCAGGGAGAGAAGGCATGGCTCCAGCTTGAGTGCTTAAGACAGTTCCCCCCAAGTGTGTCTGTCTGCCTTTCAACTGAAAGTCCCCTTCTTCTTATTCCACCTGCTCAGAATTCTGGGAAATATTCCAGGATTTTCTTTAGCCAGAACAATGACTCATCCTTTGGGTCCCCATGTACTGTGGGCGAGTTGTTTTCATGTCTGTATTTCCCACATGACAGAACATCCTGGAGAGCAGGCAGCATATTTTTGTATCCCCTTTTGCACCTAACAAAATTTTTTCACAGATTGGATGCTAAATATGTGCTATCTAATTAAATAATAATTCCCTTGGAATGTCCTCCTATCAACCTATTCCAATGGAAATAATTTAGAAATGACCTTTAGGAATCCACAGGAATATAACGTTTTGAAACTTTCCATCAAAATAAGAGGCATTTTTTTAAAAAGGAAAAAGAAAAAGATGAGACAATTAAATTATCCCAGGTTAAAATTATTTTTAAAGTGACATCCCTTTTTTTCTAGATATTTAGATGTGTCCTTTGTTATGTTATATTCTCTATTTGTTACCATCTCATTTTTTAAAAACATTTTAATTGATTTTTAGAGAGAGAGAGAGGAAGGGAGAGAGAGAATATCAATGTGAGAGCAGAACATAGATCTGCTGCCTCCTACACGCCTCCTTTCATGGATGGAGCCTACAACCCAACGCATCTGCCCTGACTGGGAATTGAACCGGTGACCTTTTGGTGTATGGGATGATGACCAACCAACTGAGCCACACCGGCTAGGGCTGTTATGATCTTATTTTAAATACATATTCACTTGTAATTAAATAAAATGCGAGGGGCAAAACCTCAAGTCCAAACTGATCTCTCTTGGAGTGGATGATACGGTTCCCTGAGGAGTTTCTAGTTGGCTGAAGTTGCATAATGTTCTGTCTTCTCCCAAATCTCTAGACTTTCTTACAAAAACATGAAATAAACTGTAGACACAAAACGTACCTGGGTCAAACTGAATCAGTTTAGATGGAGTCATCGTAAAATCTTTTCCAACTGTAGCTGACACTTGGTTAACCTAAAAAGGAAAAATATGTCCTTTTTTAATAAAAATAAATATTCAGTAATAGAGAAACCTCTAGTCTAGACTAAACTCACTATTTTTAACATAACATGTGTGTTTTTCATTATAATAAACCATTTTTGATCCAAGCTACATGGATCTTCCCTAAAGTTAACATTTTTATAAACTAATATCAATGGAAGTAAAACTTTTTTTTTTGCTTCTTTAAAAATAATTCAGTTATTGGAGAAAGTACCATGGATTTTAAACAATACTTTTCTCTTTGTTACGATGTAGGATTTTATTTCATTACCTTCCCTTTATCCCTGCCTTACTCTAAAATAATGCCTCAGAGGAAAGGGAGAGGGAGTGAAGAGGGGAAGAAATAGAGGTGCCCCTGACAACCTGGTGCTGATGGTGCAGCCAGCTCTGAGGCCTCCTGCAAGCTCCAGAGCCCTGAGAGCCTTTAGACTGGATGCATTAAAGCAAGTCTGCTCCATTTTCCTGTCTGAACGACACCATCCCTCTTCACAGACATGAATGAGGGCTTTGTGGGGATGAGAGACCTGGTGAGCAGCCCCAGAAAGGCAATCTACACCTTGAATCGAGAAGCTCTATCAAGTAAGTTGCACACACACACACACACAAAATGCAAAAACTGCTCTAATTTAATGAGACTATTGATTGATCTCCTGATCCCCATGCCTATAGCTAAAAACCAGGGTGATTTCAGGGCGCTAAAGCCATGGCCTTCACCTCCCTCGGAGGGGCCTAAATATGTATGGTAAGAACAGTGTCCTTGGCCGAAGGAGAGGCCATCTGGTGAGAACCCCGTGGAAAGCACAGGCAGCTGCTACTTTTGCATTTTTTAGATGTTTCAGGTGGTCAGGAAAGTGGGTTAATATGTCTCTTCACTTTGATACCAAGGGATGAAATGCATGATTAAAAACTCTAACATTCTTCTTTCTATGACCTCAGACATTAGCTCCATCTCTAATCAAAGGCCCTAGCACCTGCCAATGGGTCTGCAGTGGGAACATTTTGCTCAAGAAGGGTATTACCTCCCAAACACCATGTGCTCTGTGCCCGCAATGCCAGGGCTCCTCCTGAAGTCTTTCACCGTGGAAAGGCAGCCCATGGGTGCACCTGCACCCACCATATGCCGGGAGTTGCATATCCCCGCATGCTGCTTGCACGTGCAATTACCTAGTATTTACCACCACTGAGCTTACAGAATCCTTCGTGGGAAGAGGAATGATCTGAGGCAAAGTGGCTGGAGAAATCAGTCCAGTGAAGGTGCATGATGTAAACCAGGGCAAAGAACCAGGTCAAGCGCTTCCTCTCTCCCGGCTCCCGGTCAAGTAGCCAATCAGCTCTGGCGAGAGGCACAGGCTCTGGGCGTGGGTAGAGTCAAACCTGAAGGACCCGGGGCCGTCTGACGGAGGCCTGCGCGCTCAGCTGGCAGGTCCACGGTGTGCATTCACTTAAGTAGACACAAGGTTCCATGTCACACCACGTATGTCCTTTCTACCTGGCAAGGGAGAGGTAGTGGGGCCCAAATCTCCAGACTCGAGCATATGGTGCTCTCTCTGGAGGGCCAGAGGGTGATGAGAAAACCAGCCAGGCAGACTCTTTCTTTTTCCATAAACAATCTGCTGGAAAAAGGCAGGGCCTACCACACTGTCTGATGTTTTACCAACAACAAAGCACCCACAGATCCAGGGCAAAGAACCGAGGCCCACGGGAACGATAAATACCGAGTCAGGAGATGGCAGAATTTAGGGGCACAAGGTTCTGATTTGAATTTGTGATTGTAATTGAGACTTAACTGAGATGCTGTTTTCCCCAGAAGCTCCTAGTAATACCAGTGTTCCTTTCATTAGACGGAGGAGGGGAGTGTTAAGGTGGTTGCTGTCATCAGTATGTAAATGCTTTCCATACGTTCATTCTCTTGCAGTGCTATTGGGAGAGCAACTCCTTAAAAAATCCTTTAATTCCAGAAGCCATGGGCTGTGTTTCCAGGTCCACATCAATGGAAAGAAATCGCAAGTGGACTAATTCCAAAGGGATTACTGAAAATTCCTTCTATTCCAGGGCATCTATATGGAAATATGCTCTCTTAATTTTGCATTTAAGAGTTAGGGACTCAAGATAGGTTTGTCCCCTGATTTTCCTTCCCCACTGAGACTGGAGCAAGTGATCCTGGTGCATACTACGAGAAAGCCATTTGGGGACTGACATTGGCTCTGGGCACCTCACAGAATGCCTTGCCGACAACATTTCTTACCAAGGCAGAGTGTGGCCCAAGTTCACTAGGTTGGATATATCTCTTTGTGAAACAAACTTCAGGACTTAATGACCAGATTTAAAAACTAAGAATGGGTTGAACATATCCTATCTAGGAGCTAATGAAGCCAGATAAAGAAGGGAGGGATGAGGAGATTCTATACCTAAAACCAGCAGGCTATTGTTGACACTTCCACAATTTAACATTTCCTTGGTGACTCTGAGTTGTTGTTGTTTTTCTAAGAAAACAATCAAAGGCATCACCCAGCAACCCATGATTTAGCTTGACAGTGTACATTTTAGAGTTGTTACCTTTACACTCACAAAGGCCGAGTCCATGGAATAGCCCCTCCTGGTAATTTCCAAGGGCAACATGCCCACGCTCTCACAGACCTCATATTCAGTCTGTGACCACTCAATATGAGACCACTTCAGTTCCAGGCTGCACGCAAGAAAAAGAAAAGGGAAACTCATTAGAAGTGCATACACATGGCGATCGGGGTCCTCTTCTGGGGAGGAGATGGACCCCTGGGTGCACATCTGGTGATGGAAGTGGTTCCTCAACCTAAATCCATGCTAGAAATCCTTACACTTGACTGCTGCACTTTAGTTCACAAAAAACTTCTACTAACATCATCTCATTTAACACGCTCTTGCCAACACTATAAGGTATAGTGAAATGATTAGAGTTCTATTTTACAAATGCAGAAATTAAGGTTAAAAGACTTTTGGGCTCTAACCGGTTTGGCTCAGTGGATAGGGCGTTGGCCTGCAGACTGAAGGGCCCCAGGTTTGATTCCAATCAAGGGCATGTACCTTAATTGTGGGCACATCCCCAGTAAGGGGTGTGCTGATCAATGTTCTCTCTCATCAATGTTTCTAACCCTCTATCCCTCTCCCTTCCTCTCTGTAAAAACTCAATAAAATATATTTTTTTTAAAAATGGCATCTCCGCTGAAACCAGTTTGGCTCAGTGGATAGAGCGTCGGCCTGCGGACTGAAAGGTCCTAGGTTCGATTCCGGTCAAGGGCATGTACCTGGGTTGCGGGCACATCCCCAGTAGGAGATGTGCAGGAGGCAGCTGATCGATGTTTCTCTCTCATCGATGTTTCTAACTCTCTATCTCTCTCCCTTCCTCTCTGTAAAAAATCAATAAAATATATTTTTTAAAAAAAGGCATCTCCCTGTAGTCGGGAAAGTGTCATTGTTTTTTTTAAAAAAGGGACTGTTGGAGTTCCCACAGTTATTAATGACAAAAAAAAAAAAAAAAAGAAGAGAAGAGAAAAGAAAAGAAAAGAAGGAAGGAAGAAAGAAAGAAAAGCGGGGGTGGGGTGGGGGGAACTCCAATTTGAATGTTTTGAAGGGAGAGGAGCCAGCAGTTGTGGAGTTCAAGGAGACATTCACTTTTGCAAAGGACACTGATATGAAACCTTTTCTCTTATCTTTGGCCTTCCCCATCAGTACCCCAAGAACTGTTCCCGGCACAGACCTTTTCTGAACTTGGGTTCAGTTAAATAGCAAGTTATCTTTGAGGATGTGCCTAAGAATTAGAATGTGCAGGTGTTTTATAAGCAGTATCTGTTTCCACATCTATGCATTTAAAAGGGCCATCCTAATATGTAGCTCAGATGCAGCTAAACAACAGAGTAAACCTAACAGAGGGTCGCCTTTTCCCCGGAATATATGCAGTGAGCCCACCATTTGATATAAACTGTCTTCTTTAATCCTCAAATGGAGAGAACCTTTTTTTTTCTATTCCTTTTTCAGAAAAGAAAACTGAGCGCAAGAGATATTAAATAACTAGCTCAAAGACAAAAAGCTGTGTCAAATCTAAGAGATAGCAGAGACGAAATTCCCAGCATAAATCTGAAGCCAATGTTCTCCTCCTCCTCCTCCTCTACCATTTTTCTCCCCAACTGAAGTTCATGACTCTTGTGTTTAAACTCATGCAGAAAAATACAATTTTATCTGTATCGTGAAATATTTCTTTGTGAGGTTAGAAAACTTAAAATGTTCCGCCCAAACATGTCTCTCCAAACATGTTACTTTTCACCCCCTGTAACCTTCAGCAATCTACAAGACACAGGCAATCTTCATTATGATCATTGAACACACTCCCACTCCTTTTGTCGCATTCATTTCCCTTTCATTCTACATTTACAAAACCCACAGCAGTTGCCTTACTGTATTTTCAAACTTCCAATTGGATTCAGGCTCTTTCCTCTAGATTTAAATTTTTTTTTCTTGCAGATGTAGAAATTCTGAGTGCCACCATGTGGATGGAGTGTGAGTTCTCAGATCTCACAGGGCTCTCCAGGTTTTCCTGGGGACCATTCCAATGAGAGAGTAAGTTTATCCTCTGATAATCCCTTTATATCCTTGCACCAAGCATGTGCCACAGTCATATCCTCTATATTAAGTTCACTAGCAAAATAAACTCACTGGCATTGCCTCCTACTTCAGTGACCATGGACCAGTAGGACAGATGTGGGAGCCTGGAGTGATTGCAGAGGTTCCTGAATTTCTATGAGCATTGATGTTCATTTATCAGTAGAAATGTAGTGTCACTGGCATGCTGGACTTCATACAATTTTAACATAAAAATAGGATCCTTACTTTAAATCATATTGGAAACCTCATGGGTCTTTAATGCACCTGAATTCAAATCTGGCATGAAACAGATCAAGAAATAAAGAAATAAATGACTATGTGTTTTTTTTTTTTAAAGTACAAGATAACAAGCAACAAGGACATTATAAATGCCAATAGAAACAACATTCCATTCTTCGTCTTCTAATTAATTCTGTTATTGTTGTAAATAACATGTTGCAAAGAATTCCTACAGGAACCAGCAAAGAGACTGGTGGAAAGGACAAAACCATGAAACAAGAAAAACAGAAAAGCAATGGGAACGTGTGCAATAGATAAATACGGATGCATTTCAGCTAAGACTCAGCAAGGTTCAGATGAGTTGTCCTGCCCAGTCTCCTGAGGATTTAGCCATTGCTGACGCTCACCAGAACAAGCGGAAATTCATCAGTGTTACTGTGCAGATCCAGAGGACCTCCAGGCCTGATGCTAAATGCAGCCTGATGGCTGGACCACATCAATAAAGGGACGAGGCAGCGTGCTGTTCAGCTTCAAAGCGAAAAGGGTCTTGGCATCTGGGACGTGCCTGCGTTTCCCGGATGCACCAGAGAATGCTTAGAGCGGTGGTTCTCAACCTTCCTAATGCTGCGACCCTTTAATACAGTTCCTCATGGTGTGGTGACCCCCAATTTCATTGTTACAAATTGAACATAATTAAAGCATAGTGATTAATCACAAAAACAATATGTAATTATATATGTGTTTTCCGATGGTCTTAGGCGACCCCTGTGAAAGGGTCGTTCGACCCCCAAAGCGGTCTCGACCCACAGGTTGAGAACTGCTGGCTTAACGGTTCAGGTTGTTGTTACACAATGTTCTGTTTTATTTCTTTGAAATGACTCACTACAAATAATAAAGATCTATTGAAAAGACGTACAGGTTAAGCCAGGCTATATATTTTCCAGAAAAAAATAGTTAAATTGTGAAGCATTTGTATACCTACGGGATGTGTGCAACACATGTTTCGAATGCTTTTTGGTTTGTGCAGGACTTTATCTGAGAAGATCTTTCTATGCTGAGACTGTGGTTGCTTAAACTCTACACAAACACCTGCAAGAAAAGTAAGAGGTGTAGTCAACCACGCGGGAATTTCCCCTGCTGGACGCCACCCAGATGTGTGCTCAACATCGTGTAGATCACCAGACGCAGGAGCCCAGGAGAGAGACTGGGAATGCTCTGGACGTGTGGGTGTCATGGAGACAAGGGTTGTTTCAAACCTGCCCCTTTTAACGACCCCTCCTTCCCCTATTACCATTGAGTAAAGCTCATTCTAAGGCAAAAAATGAAATTTCTGGATACAGGTTTGCAAATCCCACATGGAAATCATTTCAAGGCATTTAGCAGGGGGTGAGAACTCCTGTAGCCCCTGGGTTAAGGTTTCTCAATCTTGACACCATCGACATTTGGAACGTGATCATTCTTTGCTGTGGGGGGCTGTCCTGGGTACTAAGATATTTAGCAACATCCCTGCCTCAACCCACCAAATGCAGTGGCACCCACTTCCCTTCAGTCACGACAACCAAAACTCTTTCCAGACATTTCCAAATGTCCCTTAGGGGGAGTCATCCCCAGTGGAGGGACACTTAGCTAAGTGATTTGGGTGCACTCACCAAAATAGAAACATTGATTTGATGTGAAAACTGAATTTTGATTCCCCAAACCACTATTGTGAATGGAAGACACAGGATGAAGTAGTAGGAATTAAACTGGAATATACTAGTAAGTCATGAGGCTTCTGGCCCCTCTGTCACTCACTGACATTAAGTCAGGTACAAGAAAAGCTACTTAAATATTCAATTTAAAATCACAATGCATCCCCAAAGTCCAGCATCTGTGATTCCCCATATCCCAACCAACTCTTTCCTTTTCCAAAGTATGTATCACATACAGTTTAAACATACTATTTAATTTACTTAGATACTACTAGTATGTATGCTCCAAGTAAAAAGGGGCCTTGCTCACTGATGTATTTCCAAGTCCCTTGTCGAGTGCGTAGGATATAGTAAATGTTCAATAAATATTTGTTAAATGAATCTCCTTTAGTCCACTGTTTCCTAAGCTCAGTTGACATCAAACCTCCCCACCGCCCCACATCGCTATTAACATTAGATTATAAACAATTCGAAAAAAAAAAAACACAACTAGGCTAGTATGATCCTTCTATGTTCTTTCTAGCTCTGACTTATTCTGGGTTTTGTGGCTATTATTGGACTTTATTAGAGAGAAAGATGGCATTGATAAAAGAGCATTCTACCAGCATCCTGATTTCTTAACGCACATGTATGCTCTTGTCTAAGTGCCTGCATGGTTCTCGACATTTGGCAATGTTGAGAGAGAGCTAAGATTGTCACAGGGAGGAGGGTAATACTGCATTTCATGGGTAGAGGCCTGGGAGGCGGCTAAACATCCCGCAACGCACAGGACACCCACCCCACCCCCATCTCGTAACAAAGAAGTACCTGGCCCCAATGTCAACAGTGTTGAGATTAAAGTCAAAAATATATACTTCCTGACATTTTATTCTGTGGCTACCTGATTCATTAATATGTCGGAACAATAAACTTAAAGAAACACTTGTGATTCAAACTCCAGTTTGGGATTTGGGACATTAATCTAGGTTAACAAGAGTGTGTAAAAAAAAGTACGCAGCCAATCTATGCCTCAGTTTCCCCACCTCCCTAAGTGTCATAATCATGAGTCTGTGCTTCAAAGGAGTCGAATGAACCTTAATGAGTACCCAGTAAGTATTCTGAGCCTCTCAGCGAAAGGTTTTACAGAAGCTAAAATTGTGATTAAATTATTCTTATAACTAAGTCTTCATCTATAATCAAGTAGCATATGACTGAAGATGATAAAAAATATTTTTCCAAGTAGTCAATCTAAGATTTATCAATTCAAAGAGGATGCTATTAAGGTCTGTAATGCAATGCTACGAACACCTGTGTTTTCCTTTTTGTCTCTCTCTCATGATAATGCGGAAACAGTGTTTAGCCAGGAGGCGGCACAGTGAGACCCAGACAAGTGCCTCGGAGTCAGACACATCTTGCAACCACTTAGTGTGCGATTACGGTCAGTTACTCCGTCTCCCCGGGTCTCAGCTTTCATTATCTTTACAATGAGGAGAATTATACTCACGTCAAATGATGAAAATTTAAAAGTGCTAATAGGTGGAAAGCACCTGTACACAGTGGGTGCTTAATAAGTGCTATTTCCCTTTCCATCCTCTGTGCTTTCCGAGATCGAGTCTGGAAATAAATATGTTAACTTCTGGCGCGCAGGGAACATGAAAGCTTTACCTGGCCAATTGTTTCAACCTCCTCCCCTATAAGGTGTTTCATAAAAGCCGCCAAACCACTGCAGAGTTCACCTATTGGACAGTCCTTTCCTGTTTCATTTCTTTCGTGCCTTCTCTTCTAAGGCCAGGAGTGAAGACTAGACCAGCTAGAGTGAGGGCAGCCAGAGGAAGGAGAGGAATCGGGTGCTTGGGATCACGGAGCGGCTGGGGAAACAGCCTCTGAGCGATAAGGAAGCTCCGTGTGGGTCAGCGCTTCTGGTGAAGTTCACTCTTTATCGGTGCCCTCGAGGAAGAGGTCAACAGAGAAGGCGTATGGAGAAACTGGCCAAAAGTCGGCTCCATTCTGTGGTCTGCAGGGGAGTTTGGGATGAATGACGTGGTCCTGTGTAGTTTAGTTGGAGAATTCTGAAGAGCACACTGAGGTTCAAGTTGGACAGGAGAGCAGACTCGAGCTTGGCCACCCAGGGGACTAAGAGCAGCATGCACCTTGAGGTCAGGAGGGCAGGGTCCTCTTTCGGCTCCGCTACTCATCCACTTACGTGACTTCAGGCCAATTGCTTAAACGCTTTGAGCCTGATGTCCCTCTCGCCCTCAGAGGACTGTGCTTTGTAAATTAAATTAGGCAACATATGTGAAAGTGCCTAGCACAGTACCTGAAATTCAGGCATTCAGCCAAGTCTAAATCTTTATGCAAATCTCCATGGATTTCAGTGTTATACAGTAATTTCTATTCATGATAAAATGCCTCCCACATGTATTCCATGAACAACTTGTTCCATGAGCTATTGAGGGGGACAAGAGAGCTAAAGGGAGGGAGAAGTAGTTCTGTGGTCAAATCAAGTTCAGATGTGCTACATACTATAGCTCTCTCTGAGATATCCCATGCAAGCTTCTCTATGATTCTGGGATGTGATGCACACAATCTAGCTACCTAGTAATAACTTGATTTGTTTAGCTGATTCGAATCAGCTTTCCTAATACCTTTGTTAATGGAGCAGCCATTGACTCTTCAGAGCTGGTATTCCATAGAAATGCTGCAAGAGCAAAAACTTACTAGCAATCAAGATTCTGGGACCTTCCCTCTGAACATAGATCCTTCTTATTTTGTAAAAGAGTTCCCTTCTGCTCCAGAGCGCACCCACCAGTCCCTTTAGCTTTATTACAGGTCTTCACTCATTCAAATAGGCAGAATATTAATGTGCTCATGCTGCCTAAGCCAGAGAAGAACACCAAGCACTACAGCATTTAGCCTATTGATTAAGGAGCATATTGATTGATTGCTTTGTGAATCATCCCAGCATTAATTTCTAATTAGAGGTGGGCTTTAGCTGGCCACCCACTGTCTCTGGGATACTTCTTCAAACGGTCAATCTTTACACCCACATGAATAAACAACAATAGTAATCACTACCACAAGTTAAACTTGCTAAGGATGCTAAATATACAAGATGTTTTCTTATGTTTTACCTCATCTGTTTCTTTTTTTTATTTTATTTTTTATTTATTGCTTAAAGTATTACAAAGGGTATTACATATGTGTCCATTTTATCCCCCTGCCCTAGACAGTCCCCTAGCCTCCCCTATCCCCCAGTGTCTTATGTCCATTGGTTATGCTTATATGCATGCATACAAGTCCTTTAGTTGATCTCTTACCCCCCCTACCTCCTGCCCCCCAACCCTCCCCGGCCTGCGGGAAGGCCGAGGTCACCTGTTTCTTTAAACACATTTTGGTATTGCCCCACTTGTCAGATGAGATAACTGAGGCTTGAACAACCACCTAAGTCAATGGTAGAGTCAAAGCCCAAACCCTATTCTTTGGTTCTAAGTCCAGTGGTTTATTATTTATTATCTATACTAATTCCTGGTGTGTTGGACATGGAGTACATGCTAATATTAATAGCTATAACTTACATTTTTTAAATGTTCTTTTTTTTTTTTGCTGAGTTTTTAGAGAGAGAGGAGGAGAGAGGTGGAGCTTTAGCTGGCCACTGATCATCGATCAACTATACAGCCCCCTACTGGGGATCGAGCCCACATGTGGCCTGACCGGGAATTGAACTGGTGACCTCTTGGTTCCTGGGTCAATGCTCAACCACTGAGCCACACCTGCCAGGCCTTACATTAAAAACAAACAAACACAAAACACACAACAACTGAAACTTAAGGTCCTTGAAGAGTAAGTATTCCCCTTTCTTGCTGGCTGGGTAGGCCAATGACTGAAGAGAAGGAAGGGAGATAAGTCTGTAGCTCCCTCCCCTTAGGCCAGTTAGCACACCACGATAAGAATGGGCAAGTTCTTTCATGCAGCGAGAAAAATCATGGACTCTAGAGCCATACTTCCTGGGCCCGAATCCCAGCTTCTTCACTAATTAGCTGTACAAGCTTGGAAAAACTCACCTCCTATTTTTGTGCTTCAGTCTCCTCACATGTAAATTCTGTATTATCATGGCACCTAACACATAAGTGGTTGTGATGACTGAATGAAGAGCAATGAAGCAGAGCAAAAAACAACTATATTGCAAATGCCTGTGGTTTATATTGTACGCGGAACTAGGTTCTTGCTGGCTGTCTTGGAAAGACAACCCACTACTGATAAGATTGTTTCTTACTGGAAAAATGTGCTTCCTGTTCTAAAAACATCTAATAAATGAGGCTGGAGACAACAATGCCACTCAAAAATTATGGACATAAATGCTGAGTAATTTCTACCTCCTGCTGCTCATTCTAAAGAAAACAATATACATTAGAATCAAATGTAAATCATTTTTGGATTAGTCCTTGGTAGGCATCATTTGTTCCATTGGTTCCACTCATTTCCAGCTGAATTAGAAACATCGTCACCATAGCTATATGAACATTAATATCCAACACAAGCAGGAGCCTATTTAAAATAGCCTCCATTAAGGTTATAATTTCTTCCAGGATTCTCCTATAAATCTGAGGATTATTTAAAAACATAAATCATCTTCAAAAGCAATTTCTTTGTAACAATGAAGAATAAAAAGAGCATCTAAGTAAGTGAAGCAACATCAATCTATTGCTGGAGGTGTGTGTGTGTGGGGGCGGGGGAGAAATCGCCTATCAGCTCTGCTGTGTTCACACATGGAAGCCCAGCAGTCAGCATGAGGCCAGGAGCAAGTCTGACCAGTATTCTAACATTTCTTATTTGATCTACTAAACACAAGTGAAGTCAATGTATTAATGTTTTGGGAACAAGATTTTAAAAATCATTTTCTTGAGTTACAAGATTTTTTTAATATGTTACATTGATTTTTTTACAGAGAGGAAGGGAGAGGGATAGAGTCAGAAACATCGATGAGAGAGAAACATCGATCAGCTGCCTCCTGCACACCTCCTACTGGGGATGTGCCCGCAACCAAGGTACATGCCCTTGACCGGAATCGAGCCTAGGACCTTTCAGTCCACAGGCCAACGCTCTATCCACTGAGCCAAACCGATTAGGCTTGAGTTACAAGATGTTTGATTAAAATTGCAAGTAGTTAGTACATTTTCTAGAAAGGAAATTCTGAGGAATCATTTCTCTTAGGCAAGAGCAGTTGAATTGGTGGTGGTGAGGCCTTCCTTGTTCATATCCATTTACCAGTTTCTAATACTGTGCACCCAGATACTACACTTTATCAGGGCAATGGAGGTGAACCCTGGGAATGTGTTCTGTTAAGAGAAGGATGACCGTTTTTCTAACCATGACTACAGAGACCTCTGCTGGTACATGTTGGAACTACAATCAGGATCAGAAAGAAAAAGCAAGAATGAAGAGAACAGAGATGAATTTCTCCGTTTTTTCTTCCTTTGTCCATATACTACCATAAAAAATCCTATAAAGAGGCTATACTCACTTACAAGGTGTCATTTTACTAGGATCTGGTTAATAGTCACTTTTCTTTGAGGTGACGGGAGAAGGGTATCAAATTTATAAAGAAAGAAAATACAGCACCACAAGAACCGGACTGTAATACATCTTCCACAGCCATCCGATAAACTGGTAAATTATTCAAGGTCTACCTCCAAGAAGAGTCTAGAAGAGGGACCCAGTGAGTGAAATTACTGCGGCCTATTAATCTTGTTAATTTTGAGGATTTCTTACTCTTGTTATTCTGAGGGTTGGACATATTATATAACTTCTAAGTGTCACGTAACACCTGGATGTCTATTTTCCTTTTTTACACTGTCTTCATCTTACCCAGGATAGGTTCATTAATTGGTAAAGGCAGTCTCAAGCCGTCCCTTTTTTTGTTTGATTTTCTGGAAGCCAACAGCTGTTTTTGCCAACCCCTCCTGGCTGCCTCATGCCTCCCGCTCTAGATGTTTCAGACTCTCGGTGCTAACGTGGTCCTAGAGTGACCTCTTGCTGCACGATGTGTACATGAGCCTGCAAGCTCGGTCCTGGATGCCCATGAATTGTCAGGACAGAAACCTGTCTGCATGTGAAAGTGAATGCATTTACCTGCATAAATGGAAGGACCCAGCGCTATCCACCTTAACTGTCTAACGTTTCAATACTCTGTAAACTACTGGTTTTCCCATTATTGAGCAGTAATAGAAAGAATAATCTCCCTCCAAAATACACTCCATGAGCTTGTGAAATGGTCTATGAATTTATCCCCTTAGATTCTGCTTCAAAACAACATTTCACTTTCCTAATCAGATATGTGCTGGATACTATATGCAGGACTACTGAATAAGCAAAAGAATTTACATGTGCGGAGTGGCAGAGTTCCCTGTGGGGTCCATGACTTGAAATTCCATGGTATCTGAATTAAATTCCAAAGACGGGTTTATGACGTAAAGAATGGTCTTACTGTTTAAGTCCTTTTGGCTAAATTTCTCACGGATAAATTCACCTACAAAGAGAGAATGAGAGAGGAAGGACTTTAGTGGGTGAGCAAACAAAATAGCAAATAAGAGCTGATAAAATTGTATGGCTATTTTATTTTAAATACTGGCTTTCAAAATCTCTGAAGTATATTCTTTAAAGACATTGACACTTGTCGCGACTATCTTAAAACTCATATGCAGTGAACTTAAAATGGGTCTCTAAAGTTTACTCTGTCTCAGAAATATTGTGCCTTAAAGAAAATACAAAAATAGAGGAAGACTAGAAAGAGTCAGTAATAAAATATGTAATTCTTGCCATCTTCTTGAGTGATTTATTTTGATCACCGTCTTCATAAAGCAGAAGTAGTATGCAATCCAGAAAAACCACCATACCAAAAAACCCAGAATTAAAAAAAGTAAACTGATATCATTTAGAATTTATTTTAGAAAAAACTCACAAATATGAATTTGGTTCTGACACTGAGTGTTCCTCTGGCTATATTACAATCTAGCTGTTTTTTTGTAAAGTAAACAGCAACAGTATATAAGGAAAGAACATGTCAGTATTTGGTTCTCCCACTTAAGATGAACTTGGAAAGGCTCATCTTCAAACTCTCTTTTGCACCAATATTGATGTATAAACTGCATCTATCAGTAAGGCCTGGGGAGTGTTTACCAAATGGGCCTGCGCTTAATTAAATTACTTTCTAGCATTGCCAGGCACTGGGAATTTTACAATGAGCAAGAACAAGATGCAGGGAGACAGTACCTGTTGTTGTGTTCTCCAGATGTCCATGTTGGGGGCCTCGTAAAATCTTAAAGATAATCTGATCGTCCTCAGTGTCGGGGTCTGACGCCTTCAACACACGGGAAGTGATGTAAATCCCGTAACAGCCACTTTTCAGGAGTCCCACTTGAGAGGCGGAGTGCAAGTGTGTGATGTGGGGGGCTGTTTTGTCCAACTGGTCCACCTAAATTATCAATCATTACAAGTTTATACAAAGGCTCCTCCTCCCCATGTGGTCTTAGTGGTTAACGATGACAAACGTTCCTGAACCTCATTCGGATCCCTTTTCCTCTTCTTTTGTTAATTTCTGCTAAAGACTGTCTTGTTCACAATACCCTCAGCAAATCTCATAGAGCCTGGGACAGAGGTGGACTTTCCACTGTAAACCTTGACCCAGCTTTATTTACCTGTCTCACTCCCCCATTAGGATGTAAGCTCCCTCATCTATTCCTTACACCTGGCTCAGGGAATGTTGGTTCAATGGATATATTAAGACTGAACTGTACCGCAAACTTAATGTTAGCTCCACAGAAACATTCCCCCATTTTCCCAGTGTTTGGTTATTTACAGAAACAAAGTTATAAGGGTTTACAAATGCATTGAATATTTTTGTCATGCCTTTGTTCAAAGGGCAAAAATGTTCAATAAAAAGAGAAATCCCTCACTAAGAAAATGATGAGAGGTAATGATGCATAGGTATCTGTGTATCTGTTTCATGGATGATAAGAACAGGTGAACTCAATTTGTGAAGATGGTGCCTGGGCAAAGAGATGTAGAGGTTCAAACACCACAAAGGGCCTCATTCAGGTGCAGCAGCGAGCTTGGTCCATCTTGCAAATAACAGTTGTATGTTAGGGATGGAGCAGGTTTAGATGGATTAGCACAATTCACCACCGATACCAGAAAACAAGTACAAGATCGCTTACCTTCTTTCCCTTTACCCCTAATCACTCAGTTCTTAACTTCACTTACCCCAAAATAATACCACTACAAATCTTAGTTCATCATACCAAAGTGAGAATAAGTGCCAATGATAAGCATATATATATACACTAGAGGCCCGATGCACAAAATTTGTGTAAGAGTAGGCCTTCCTTCCCTCCGGCAGCCAGTACCCAGGACCCGGGCTTCCCTTGCAGCTCCGGCTTCATCCGGAAGGTTGTCCAGAAGGATGTCTGGTCTAATTAGCATATTATGTTTTCATTATTATAGACATATATATACACACACGTGTGTGTATATATATGTATATGTATATATGTATATATACATATATGATATTGAAAAGAAAAAGAGGTAGGAAGAACTGATAATAATTTCTACAACTTAGTGTTAACTGATTTAAAAACCCAGTTATTATTTTTTTGCACAATAGAAGACAACTATAACACCATTTTGGTTCAAATCAAACACATATATATATTGATACAGACACAGGCAAAACTGTGGGAGCATTTGCACAAATGTGTACATTTGTCTTGGGGTGGCGAAAACGCACCACTCCTCCTTTGTGTATTTCTACATGGAATTTTGTAACAACCAAATATTTTTTCCTCTCAGGTTGACAAGGTCCTTGTTGATTAACAAAAATAATCATAAGAAGCTGAATATAACACAAATAAATGGAAGGATATACTGTGCTCATGAATTGGAAGAATTAATATCATTAAAAATCCATACTATTCATACTACACAAAGCAATATACAGACTCAATACAATTCCTAGCAAAAATGCCATTTTTTTCACAGAACTAGAACAAACCATCCTAAACTTTATATGAAATCATAAAAGACCCTGAATAGCTGAAGCTATTTTGAGAAAGAACGAAGTTGGAGGTTTTATGCTCCCTAATTTCAAACTATACTACAATGCTATAGTTATCAAAATAGTATGGTCCTGGCACAGAAACAGACACACAGGTCAGTGGAGCAGAATTGAGAGAGCCCAGAAATAAACCCATGTTGATATAGTCAAATAATTTACAACCAAGGAGGCAAGAATATACACTGGGGAATACACAGTCTCTTTAATAAATGCTTTTGGGCAAACTGGACAACTATATGCAGAAAAAAAAGAAACTAGGTCACTTTCTTTCACCATATAAAAATAGACTCAAAAAGGATTAAAAACTTCAATGTAAGACTTCAAACCATCAAACTAGAAGAAAACATAGGCAACAAAATCTTTAACCTCACTCTTGGCAAATTCCTTTTAGATATGTCTCCTCAGGCAAGTGCAACAAAAGTAAAAATAAACAAATGGGACTACATCAAACTAAAAAATTTTTTCACAGCAAAAGAAACCATCAACAAAACAAAAAGACAATCCACTGAATGGGGGAAGACATTCACAAATGATATATCTAATAAGGGGTTAGTATCTAAAATATATAAAATACTTATACAGCACAACATAAAAAACACACACAAACCAAGCTGATTAAAAAATGGGCAGAGGATCCAGATAGATATTTGTCCAAAAAAGACATACAGATGGCCAACAGACTCATGAAAAGATGCTCACCATCAGCAAGCATCAGGGAAATGCAAATCAAAACCACAATGAGCTATGGATCACCTCACACCTGTCAGAATAGCTATTATGAAAAAGACAGCAAACAAAAAGTGTTGGGGAGAATGTTGAGAAAAGAGAACCCAGCTGCACTGGTGTGTGATTGTAAACTGACACAGCCGCTATGGAAAACAGTACAGAGATTCCTCAAAAAAAACTGAAAATAGAAATACCATATGATGCAGCAATTTCACTTCTGAATATTTAGCAGAAGAAAACAGAAACACTAATTTGAAAAGTATATACACCCTCATGTTCAATACACTATTTACAATAATCAAGATATAGAAGCAACCTAGTTGTCCACTGATAGATCAATAAATAAAAAAGATTGGTATATATCAAACATAACTCAGTCATTAAAAAATAAAATCTTGTCAGGCCAGTGTGGCTTGGTAGTTGAGCATCAACTTATGAACCAGGAGGTCACAGTTCGATTCCTGGTCAGGACACATGCCTGGGTTGTGGGCACCATCCCCAGTAGGGGGCAAGCAGGAAGCAGCTAATCAATCATTCTCTCTCATCTTCTGTCCCTCTCTCCTTCTCCCTTCCCCTCTCTGAAATAAATAAAAACATATTAAAATAAAATTTAGCCATTTGTGACAACACAGATGAATCCAGAAGGTATTATGATAAGTAAAGTAATACAGATGGAAAAAAGACAAAAAGACTTCACTCATATGTGGAACCTAAAAAATAAGATAAATGAATAAACAAAACAAAAGAGAAATAAACTTATAGATGCAGAGAACAAACTTATGGTTGCCAGAGGGGAGGGCAGTGGAGGATGGGCAAAAAAGGTGAAGGAAATAGAGAGGTATAAACCTCTATTTATGAACTAAATAATTCATAGGAATGAAATGCATGCAAAAGGAATATAGCCAATATTATAATATGTTGGTACAGTGACAAATAGTTACTAGACATTTCATGGTGATCACTTAGTAAAGTATATAAATGTCAAATCGCTATGTTGTAAATATAAAACTAATTAAATATTGTATGTCAAGTATACTTTTAAAATTTTTGGAAATAAATCATGTTGACTAATGTTTGTAGGAACAGGCATTCTATATTTTGCTGATAGGAGTGCAAATTAGTGAAAATATTCTGAATAGAAATTTGGCATGTATGTACACTGAAATGTGCACATTACTTTGATCTAAAGATTTCACTTTTTTAAGTATATCCTGCAGAAATAGACATGTACACAAAATGCATATATATGGATGTTTACTAACATTCCAGAAAAGATAGAAGTCCAACATGGGATTTATAAACCATCTCTACCTGAGACTGAATGCTATGCAGCCTTTAAAAATCATGTTTTCAAGGGAGATTTAATGACATGAAAATTTTTTCATAATATAATGAAGAGTGGAAACAGACAATATATATAATAATACATAGAATATCATGCCATTTTTATTGCACAGAAGAATGGAAGTCACCAACAATAGTTATCTTTGAATGGTATGATTGTGAAGGATATTTTTTTTCTTGTCCTTTTCTATAGTTTATGAATTCTTTCTTTTGAAATATATTTTTATTGATTTCAGAGAGGAAGGGAGAGTGAGAGATAGAAACATCAATGATGAGAGAAAATCATTGATTGGCTGCCTCCTGCACCACCAACACCCCCCACTGGGAATTGAGCCCGCAACCTGAGCATGTGCCCTGACCCAGAATTGAACTGTGACCCCCCGGTTCATAGCACAATGCTCAACCACTGTGTCACGCCAGCCGGGCAGTTTATGAATTCTTTACAATAAACAATTATTTTGTAAATTGAAAAGCAACACACATTTTTAAAAGTTACAGTCATTCTCCTCTTCTGAAAAGTATGGATGGCGAACTCTGCTGTGCAGTTGGGTGGAAGGTGGGGAACCTTAATTTTCAGGGCCTTTGGAATGGAGAAGGTATTACAGCTCTGATGGCCGTTAGGTTGGGTGGTCAATGTCAGGAGAGAGAAAATCAAAATGCTTCTTCCCAAGTAAGAATTTCTTAAAGTTGATAAATATCTGAGTGTAGGTGGGTTTTATAAAATGTTATGTTGTCCTTGAAAACAAAAGTGTTACAAGAGGAATGAATATCTATTGGGGTCATTTGTTTCTTAAAAATGTTAGTATCTGAACTCTGGTCATATGGTCGCCTGTTGTCTTTGATCATACGTGTGCTAAAAGGTATTTTAAGTCTTATTAAAACTCTAGATTCTTCAAAAGCAAGTCTTCTGCCTCCGAATAAATCGAAGCATTTTAAAATATTGGCGTATAGGACATTATTGTTGTTGCTTTTAAAGAGAAGCTATCTTCATAAAGGGTTACATAACAAGATATGGTTAGTACATATAAAGAAATTAAAAAATATAAAACAAGTCACATAATTACTGTTTTAAGAAGTCATGTATTGAAAGGTTCTGCACAAAAATAGATGAAAGTGCTTGACCTGGAATATTCAGAGGAGGTTTTGTGAAGAAAATAATAATCCCTGAAAGTAGCTGGGACTTAGGAAGGATAAAGGAAAGGTAGGCTTTCATGGGGCAGATGTACCAGTTATTTATGGCTGTGTAAGAAATGACTCTAAAACATAATGACTTATTACCATAATGGTTCATTTTAGAGGAGGAGGAAGAAGAGGAGGAGGAGGAGAAAAGGGAGGAGGAGAAGAGCACCCACTGTATGTCATCATGACTCTTCACCTTTTTATTCAGATCCCCTCTTAGAGACAGTGAGTTAATTTTATGTGTCAACACAGATGAGCAATGATGCCCAGTTGTTTGTTCAAACACCTGTCAAGATGTTGCTGTGGAGATATTGTTTAGATGTGATTACATTTATATCAGTAGACCTTGAATAAGGCGAATTACCCTCTAGAAAGTGGGTGGGCCTCATCCAATCAGTTGAAGGCCTTAAGAGAAAAGACTGAAGCCCCTTGAAGCGGAAGAAAGTCTGCCCCCAGGACTGCCTTTGCACTCAAGGAACCATCAGCTCCTGCTGGGATGTCCATCCTGCTGGCCTGCCCTGCAGATTTTGGATGTGTCAGTCCCTGCAATTGTGGAGCCAATTCCTGAAAATAAATCTCTCGATAGATTAGATAGATAGATATAGAGATAGATAAATAGATGATAGATGATAGATAGATAGATAGATAGATAGATAGATAGATAGATAGATAGATATAGATATATCCTATTGGTTCTGTTTCTTTGGAGAATCCTGATTAGTACAGAGACTAAAGAGCAAGGGGAAATTATAATTATTCTGCATAATCAGAAGGTACTCTGAAGTAAGAGACAGATATCTCTTTTTTGTAGTGGCTGGAAGTGTGTGGAATAGGGTGAACTACATCTAAGAAGAGCAGATTCAAGACTTTGAGAGCCAGACATATTTGATGTGTTTTGGCTAAAAAAAGAAAAACACATGATGCCCTCCAGAATCATCATCACAGTCAACACAAATGTGGCAGGACAGGACCCAGAAAGGGTCCCGACGTTGGGTCAGGAAGAATTGAGCTTTTTATGTGTTTCAGCAAATTATTTAACTTCTAAACCTCTTAACATCTGTACAATAGAGAGAACAAAACATATCTCAGATATGTAAAGTGAGTCTGACACAGTTAATGTTCAAAAATTGCAGCTGCTGCAAATATTATCCTCACCATTATTACATGTGTAATTATGATCTGGCCTTGTAAGTTTTCATATGTTCAGCTAAAAACCATTAAAGTTACAGTAGGTGACATGGATCAGTAAGCATGATCATAATAGTGTCGTTAAATATTGTAACAGTAGTTACAAGATACTGAGAAACAAATATGTCTCAGGCAACACGCTAGTGCCTTGAATACCTCATCTTATTTAATTCTCACCATCATCCTGTAAGGCATATTTTTTCAAAGAAGGAAAAGTAGAATCGGAAGAGTTCAAGAACACTCTCAAGGTCACACAACTAATAAATGGCAAAGCAGAAATCTCAACCCAGGTGTGTCTGACTTCAAAGCCTGTATTTTTTTTTCCTTTCTGTATTACCTACCACTGACTCGAGGTCAATCATTACCCGTACGCAGGGACCACCTCTGCTTTGTTCATATTAAGAAGCCTGGGGCCTTGCTTGGTGCCAGGCATCTGTAGACACGCATGCATTTTATTTGAATGAGTGAAGGAAGGAAAAAGGAAATAGTTTTCCTTGATGCTGCTTTCTACACCTCTCTGACAAGGAACTGTGCATTTTTCGTACTTACCTTGATGATGAATGAAACAGGTTCTTGCCACACTCTTCCATCCACAACAAAGCCTTGGTTGGTCCCATCTGTGGCCACAAAAGTAAAGCAGTCAGTCCAGGAGCCCCCTCCCGAGTGCCTGTAGGCCACCTTCCTGCTGTCTACGTCCTGCTGAGTGAAATTGTGTTGGAGCAGCACTGTGCCCCGCAGGTAGAGCTGGCCATGTTGTGGGAGCCGGGCCAAAAGGAAGGTAAGGTTCTCCACTGGAGTGTCAGGGTCGGTCAGCTGAAGGAGGTCAGCGGAAAGCAGGCCCGTGGCCCCTTCGGCCAGTCTCAGCCCCTTGTTCTTGGTCACCACGGGTAAGGCTCTGTCCACGGCTTCCAGTATGACCTCAAACACCCCATGCTTGGTCTGCAGTCCATTGCTGACAATGAATCTGGCAAAGAGAGGCAAGGCAGCCTTCAGCATGGATTCTTGTGTCACCATCTACTGGAATGAAATGATAACAACACACACCTTTACTAAAGGATATGTCGTGTTGGGACTCAAATGAAAAATCAAGGGCAGGTCTTTCAGAGGACACCATTCTATTAAATAAGTCACCAGGTAACACACAAATTGCCCCTTACACATCCAAAAGTATTTCCTCACACACATCAATGGTAGACTCTTGTGATGGAGCAGGCAAATGCTGCCAGTGATATTTCTCCGGCTAAATATGGTTCTTTGCCCCAAATAGAAATGTCACATCTAATTAGACCCATTGCATGAGCTTGCAGAGAACTCATTTTATATATTTATACTTTTTCAATGGTATTATTGTATTTTTTTGTGGGAATTTAATAAGCTAAACTTTTAAGACTAACAATTGGAGGCCGATCAAGAGCTGAGTAGGCTGAATTTGGCTAATTCACTGTATTTGTATATTTCTTAAGGACAGGTCACATAAATGAGCCATGTAATCATGTCCAACTTATCTTTCTGGGCCTCATTTCCTCTCTTCTGCAAAGTGAAAGATTGACCAAATGATAGCTAAGTACCATCCAGCTCTAAAATATCATGTGATGCTCTAATCCCTTACTTTTTCTTGTGCTTCTACATTTGCCCCTTACAAGGTATGTGGGAGTTATGGTAGACAAGGATTTTCCTGCTTTAAAGAAAAGAAAATTACAGCAGAAAGATGATAAGGCAGATAGGAGACAGAGCTGGGACTAGAACCCAGGTCTCTGGACCCCATACCTTTTGCTCTTACAGAGTTATTAGTAAATACTAGTTTAGCAATCCACTGAGAAAGAGTGGTGCATCTGAGCACCACTGCAGAATTATAAAGAGAAAGCTGAAATGATGTAAATTCAAGGTAAGCAAAATCTCTCTCTCAATCTTGAGTTTGTGATACCACAATGTGCTTCTGATTATTATTGATCACTAAATCGCATTATACCCACCACTGCCAATCTCAAAATAAAACTAATTTAAATGACCTTTAGAGAATTGCAACGTGTGATTTTTATTTTAAGGAAAATTTAGAATGTCATTCAATTCAGCAAACAAAATGCACTATTAAAACTCCAAAGTTAGGAAATCACTACTCTCAAAATGAAATTGACAAATTCACCATAGACCCCCAAAATGTACTTCAAAATGATCATGGAGTTGTGTCTATTAGTTTTTCTCCAGGTACTATAGTTGCTATAAATATTCATGGTGGACACACTCTTACATTTTTAGATGAATGTAAAAATCTCTAAAAATAATTTCAGCTGAATATAGCAAGATTAGTTTAAATTATAGAAGAACTTTATGGAGGGTCATATTTACTTATTTATTTTGGTCAAGTTTATTTATTTTATTTGTTTTTATTGGATTTATTGAGGTGATAGTGGCTAATAAAATTATATAGGTTTCAAGTGTACAATTCTACAATTCTTCATCTGTATATTGTACTGTGTGGTCACCACCCAAAGTCAAGTTTCCTTCCATTGTTATTCATCCCCCCTTATTCTCTCCTACTTCCCCCCATGTTGGAGGTTCTTTTTTTAACCAGAGAAGAAATGGGGTTTATATTTATTTTATGAATCTGACAAATTTGACTAACAAGTTCTTTAGTCTTTGCAAAAATGAGTCTTGTCCTTCAAGGTTTGAGGGTTGTTGGCTTGCTTTTGAACATGAAGGACCCTGGAACCAGGTTGTGTGGGCACAAGCAGTGGAGCAGCTGGCCCGAGGCAAAGGACTGAGGGAGAAGAGCAGCTGGACACAAAATAAAGGAGATGAGTTTGGCTGACTCAGATTTTGCTTTGAAGGCTGAGCTAAAATGTTTGAGCTTTTTAATAATCTAGTTGATGATTCTGCCTACAAGGAAAATATAATGGTAGAAAATGGAATCTATGTCCAAAGAGTTTAAAATGCTAAGAGAAATATAACAAATACAGCAAATCTCAACATTTCACATACCTAGACTTGTTAAGAACCTGCTCTGTGTGTGTGTGTGTGTGTTTTTCCTCCACAGCATTATAGTTTGAATACGGGTATCACATTAACTTTAGAATTATAGATTGAACAAAATTCACCTTGTTGCCTTAAAACAAAACCATCGGCTTTCCTTTCCTCAAACTGAACTTTTAAATCAATGTATTCTAAGCAAATAGGGTAAGTTCACTGCTGAATCATGAAGTGTTAACAAAATTAGTGTTTTTTAAAAAAGAAAATAGAAGCACACCACAAAAATATGTGTTCAACTTTTTACTTATTAGTCGCCTTGACAGTGTCAAAGGTCAAGAGATGTGCATTTTTAGGTATAAAAATCATGGTCTACTTCTCAGGGACAGCTTTCCGCGGGGTGATGCCTTTACTCTGTTGTTTTCCTGTTTTTCTCGTGTCCTCCCTGGAGCCTGTCATCTGACCAGAGGCAAAACGAGGAGGCGGCTAGGTGTTCCCTCAACACTTCCAATTTCCTCTTTTCCCACTTACCCCACCCAGAAACTCCTTTCATGCCTCCCCACGGACCCTCTTCCACAAATAAAGTGGCCCTCTCTTCCCTACCAGATCCCTCTATCAAAATGTGCTCTTACGGAGAATTTTCAACCAGCCATTTACGGTTTAGCACAAATTTCAGCCCAGGGCCACATGTTTTTGGTATTAGCATTAATTGTGGAATTAAAGACTTGGTGCCCCGTTAAAGCACGTCAACTCTCCCAGAAGGGAGGGGAGGGCAGGTGGGAGGCGGGTTCAGGAGCCAGGAGGTTGGGTGGGAGCTCCGGGCATTGCCAGGGGCTCGACCAAAGGCTGCCAATGTGAGTTTCTGACTCTGTTTTTTCTCTCTGGAGACTGAACTCACCCCGACAACGCCTGACCAACCGGGTCCACAGGGCTCAGTCTCAAGGTGGCTGCATTGACCTATGAGCCTGCGACCTGTGTGAGGATGCTGCTGCTGCCTTAGGATCCAAGCTGTCCGTCTCAAACGCCTCCCTGCCTGATCACAGAGGTCTGCCCGCCTTGGAACTCGGCCGCCTGACATCAGACAGATGGGAGAGAGGGCAAGCAGAGCAGGGACCACAGAAGAGAAAGAAATATGTTTACCGAGGCCAGTGCTCCCAGCGGGGACAGCCAGGCAGCTGTCTGCACTGACCTAAAGCTAATCAGCCAGTGGTGAAAGGGATGCAGTTTCTAAACATGACTGGCTCAAACCCATCATTCACTTTCACAAGTGACAGTGCAGACTATGCACAGGCAGGGAAACACTGCCGGGGGCAGAGGCAGGGTGAGCCGTCAAAGTGAGCCTAGCAGGACCTTCGAGTGCAAGGAGGGCAGCGCTGTTCACGTCTGCGAAGGTTAACCAGATGACCTTCCAAATGTCCCCCTCCTGCCGCCGCTCCCCCCCCCCAAAAGAAACCCTCCAAATACAGCCTCAAGTTGCCAAACAGCGATGCCATGGCTGTGATGGCACCCATTCCCAGACTCGGAAGCTGGTGGTAGCAGGTAGCAGCTCCTTCCGTGGGTCTGTTTTGTTTCGTTTCCTTGATCACACTTCCCCGAGAAGAGGCGCAGCCAAGATGACCATTGTTCTCCTGAAATCTGGGGGATGACTCTCCGATTTGTCCTGGTGCCTGCCTGGTCTGATTTCACCATCACCATGGTGCTTTCAGGCTTTCTGCATTTCCTGGCAATAGAGTTGGCTGAAGAATCTGCCATCTGTCATGGCATTTAAAGGATAAAAATGGAATCATAAATAGAGCCAGTTCCTTGGGGGGGGGGGGGGGAGTCCAGCCGGCATGTCAAAATGGAGGACATTAGCATGTTCTTTTCGTGCTCGGCTGCCAGCAGCTGAAGTCAGCTTGCTAATCACTTGGTGTCATCTGTCCTAGAATGTGCTGCCAGATCTTTCTTCCAGGCCAGCAGCACCAAACAATGCGGGGGAAATTTATGATTCACAAAATATTTCTGCAGAAGGTAAAATCTGATCATTAAACGCCCCCTTTCCCCGTTTAATTAATGCTGCCATACCTTACATTAAACAGAGAAGGGGGCGGGGGATCCTCTACCACAGAATTTATCTCTCCGACCCAAGCCAAATTTCTTGCCAGATTTAACAGCAAGCAACATAAATTTAGGTGATTAGATTGGTTGCATATATTTAATTTTTAAAAAGCACCACAATCACACTTTCATTAAAACAGGCTTTCGGCTTTGGTTCAGCGCCACCTGACAAACAGCACAGCCGCCCCTGATTGGGTTAGGGAATGACAAGATTAAAACGAGGGTCTGGGGCAGATGCTAGGCTCTTCCGTTATAAATATGCAAACGTGCTGGCCCAACCTCAAACCTCAGAACGACACAGTGAGGGAGGTTCCTTCCCGAGAGTGAAGCGTCTCCACCAGTTATTGGTGCAGTGAGGTCTCATGGGAAGAACTCTCCGAAAGGAGGTCTCAGCCCAAATGCAGCTCTGATTCTGGTATTTCAGTTGAGGTGGTTTCTTTGCCTGTGGGACCCTCAGTTTTCTCAGGCATAAAATGGATACAAACCGTCTCTCTCGAGGTGGAGGTGGAGGGAATGATATACGGAAAAGGGTGTAGCACAGTGCCCGATGCACGCGGGTGTAAAGCAGTGCTATCGTTGCCATGTGTCAATGAAAGGATTGGACTCAATCAATGCGTTCAACCTCTGTTGTTGATTTTCTCCCTATAGACCTGCTGCCTACTCTTGAGTCATTCAAAGATCACCTTCATAATTTTGGCCATTTTCCTGTATTACCTGTACTCTTATTACTTAATACTTTGCTTCATATCAACTCACGTTTTTTACTTCAATCAATGTACTTAAAAGGAAACCTTTTAACTACTAAAAACCACCATAAATACTACAAAATACATATAAGAAAATAATGTTTTTAATTCTAGCTAGCTATTGTTGTCCGATGGCTTGGAGCCTGCGGCTTGTACTCTCAGTTAAAAAGGGAAAACAGTCAATATTGAAAAGCTGTTCAGGACATATGAGCACGGGCCTGAGATGTCCTTCTGGCAACCATCCGAAGCACAAAGAACACTGAAGGGAATAGTAAGGGAGTGGTTTCTCCCTCTTGATTCCCTGCCGCCTGGGCCGTCCTGACTCATGTTGCATCTTTTTATCACTCACTTTGGGCCACAGGGCCACTGTATTTTTGCTAAAAGAAAACCTTGCTCCAGAAGAAGTCCAGTGTGGCCCCCAAAGCTCTAACAAAACAAAACAAAGCTCTATTAGTAAGTTGGGGTGAGGGCCCAGGGCCCCGCCAATTCAGCCCCTTGATTCTCCGTCTCTGGGAACCCTGAGGTGTCTTCTGGATATCCCCAAAGCTCTTCAGAACGCACTTAGAACAAGGGACTGGGCCAGGCCAGGGATGGCTGGTCCTCACTGCATCCGTCTCACACAGATTCCTCACACAGGACTTACCAAAGCCTGCTCTGCACGGAGGCCCAAGAATTGGGATTTTATGAATCTCCCGGGTAATTTCTAGATCTTGAGGATCTAGAAATTTAGAGATTCTTGGGATAAATGATTTCTAAAGTGCCCTCTAGTAAGGCTTTCTATGGCTGTGAATCAGGTAAGTTTTTAAGTATCACCAAATGTGGAGATTTTGTTTTCCATTCTTAGTTCATCACCACCATCTGATAATACCTAATATTCATTTATTCATTGGATTCTTCAGCAGGATTACTGGCTTCTCCAATAAAGTTAGTGATGTCTTCCATAGACTCTCTGGTGGGTACTGACGGGGAGGAATGGGAATAGAGGAGAGCAAAAGGTTCTAGAAACAAGCAAAAAATTAAAAGCCCTGAATCTAATATGCATGGATTAAACCAAGAAGCACCACTGTCCAGTAGTTAATGGGGTGAAAAGGACAATGTAACTTCTTTCCTCACTTAATATTATGTTTGGTGTTGTAAAGATAGGAGGGGAAAAGGTGCCAGGAAAGGATATAATAAAAAATGGTAACAGTAGTAATAATAGCAGCTAGTACTTATTTTGTTCTTCTTATGTGCCACATATTGTTTTGATTTTTTAATATATATTTTTATTGATTTCAGAGAGGAAAGGAGAAAGAGAGAGAGAAAGAGAAAGAGAGAGAGAGAGAGAGAGAGAGAGAGAGAGAGAGAGAGAGAGAGAAACATCAATGATGAGAAAGAATCATTGATTGGCTGCCTCCTGCATGCCCTATACTGGGGATCGAACCCATAACTGGGGCATATGCCCTGACCGGGAATCGAACCATGACCTCCTGGTTTACTAATCAATGCTGAACCACTGACCCACACCAGCCAAGTGACACATACTATTTTAAGTACTTTATATGTATAAGCTCATTGAAACCTTCCAACAACCCGGAGGCAGGTACGCTGAACATCATTCCTTTTCACAAAAGAGGAAACAGGAGCACAGGGAGAAGTGTGGCTTGATCAGGGCCAGGGGAGGCAGTAAGTGCAAGTAAATGGACTGAGTAATGGAGGCAGCAATTCACCTTAAGCCTGTGCCTCAACAATTATACGGCATCACTTCTTGAGCAAAAGAACCAGTGTAAAAAGGAATCCCTACATGTCCTGTTTTATTTAGTTGATGACTAGCAACATTCAAGCACTGAATTGGTTATGAAGATATTGACTAATCAAATGATTATCTACTTGTTAAGGACATTTGTCAAGAGATAAAAAAAAAAAAGGTATTCGTTCAAAGTTCCTTGGATTTTTCTGTTTAACTATTAAACTATCCAAACCTTGATTCTTAATTCTAAAAAAAGCAAGCAAAAATCATTTTGACCGACATTTAAATTGTGGTTATCACAGCAAAACTATTGAATTTAGATGGATAAAAATGTATGACAGAGTGTGGTATTTAAACCTGGGTGTCCTGGTACACGTTACAATTTATGGGGAACCATTGAGTAATACAGGAGTATGCTGCATTTATGTTGTTGGATGACACTCCTTTGAATGTTGTATTCTGTCTGACATGGTGAAAGTTATTCAGAGTCCCTGCAGGTATGACAGATGAACCAATGCTCTCGGGGCCTCCTTCTTAATTGGTAAAACTCAGGGTTGGATATGTACCATGATTCCCCCAAAGGCTAGCCCAGGATTTCCTGGTTCTTATCCTAGCCCTGAAGACCTGCATTTCTCTCAAGGACGCTGACTTTGCCAGCTCTGAGAACAGCCAGATGACGGGCCCTCTAGAGTTTCTCCTGCTTTAAGTGACTGGAAACAGATTTCAGTATTTTAAATGAAGGTAGACTTTCACTAATGTTGTTTCCTTGCCTTTCCACCAGATTGTTTTTCATCCCAATGATTTATTTGATGCACAATCCTTGAACAGGTGCACAGCCCCCCATCATAACATTGTTTCTATGGGGAAATATGATCCACTGTATGACAATATGATTTATGATATAGTTACCCAAACACATTGTGTCACAGGCAGTATCTGCTTATGCCAAATGTTTACTAGTAAATACCTTTCCCTCATATAGAAAAAATCCTCAAAAAAGTGGTAAGTTCCTTTTCTATGTCTCCCTTTAGAAGGCATCCTCATGTCTCTACATTCCTCCTCATAGAACAGCTTGCATTGAAATCTGCTTATGTGTTTATTTTTAAACAAGCCCTCATTTCTTGCCTTGCTGCTGTCATTTTAATTGTGCACCTTCACCTGTATACAACTAGGTAGTAGAAGAGCACAGATATACCAGAGCTGGAAAAGGATTCATTTTCCCTTCCTTTCATCTTTCTAAGCATTAATTCAGGGAAGGGGTTCTTTTTTTAAAATATATTTTTATTGATTTCAGAGAGGAAAGGAGAGGGAGAGAGAGAAACATCAATGAAGAGAGAATCATTGATCAGCTGCCTCCTGCACAACCCACACTGGGGATCGAACCTGCAACCCAAGCATGTGCCCTGACCGGGAATTGAACTTTGACCTCCTGGTTCATATGTTAACGCTCAACCACTGAGTCAGGCCAGCTGGGCCAGGGAAGGAATTCTGAAACAGTTAGGGGCTCACCTGAATGTGTCACTGTGGACGGGTGCCTTCCTCTTATGTACGTAGCAGACTGCCTGTCCTGCTATGTCCATTTGGCTGAAAGTCATAATGGGGACCCCAGGGTAGTGGACATATTCCACCCGGCCATATCGCGGTGGGGAGGTGATGACGTAGAGCAGTTCCTCAGGCTTGTCTGTTCCATCCACAGCCAGGAGAGTGCTGGTCGTCAGGAAACCTCTGTCACCTTGCGGCACCACAAGTGGCTTTGCCAGGATGACAATATCACCTACAGGGCAGAAGAGGTTGTGGTCAAGAACCCAAATTTAAAAAGAAAAAATGTCCAAGGTCAAAAAAAAAAACACCCACAAAAAAACAAAGGCCAAACTGTGCAGAAATCAAAACTAACATGAGGTAGAAAGGTTTCTGTAACTATGATTAATGAAAGAATTAGGCAAAAGCTATGAGTAGATATTACACAGAAGAGGAAACACATATGGCCAATAAAAGTACAAATAGATGCTCAATATCAATAATCGAAATACAAATCAAGATCACAATAAATTGCCATCTCCTAATCGACTGATTAGAAAAATGTGGAAGTCTGATGACGTGAAGTGTTGAAAAGGATGTAGATCAAGATCATCTTTCCTGTCATTCTGGTAGAACACATTGGTACACAGTTGGGCATTAATTTGTAAAGAGTTGAATATCACGTACGCCTTGACCCCGAGATTCCACTCCAGCTGTGCACTGGAGAGAAGCACCCCGGAGGCCCGGACCGGAAAGGTCACCGCAGCACTGCTTCTAATTGAAAACGCTGGCAACAACCCAAATGCCTTTTTAAAAAGTGAATATCATATAAACAAACTGTGGTCTATTCATACAACCGAATCTTACACAATAGCAAAATGGATGAACGACAGCTCCCTGCAATCACACAGAGAGATGCAGCTTACTAACATTTATTAGTTTCGTGAGCAAGTCCCAGAAAACTATAAACAACAGTGAGAAAAAAATGAGCACAAAAGTCAGGATGGAGGATGGGAAGAGGTAGATGGTGGTTACTGTTCATACTGTTCAGGGACTGAGTTGAATGGTGGTTGCATAGATGTTTATTATGTATTTTTAGAAGAATATATGAATGAATGAGTGAAGCAGAGTGGGTCACACATGGACAGTGATACAGAGTTCCACAAATTAAGGATTATAATCCAATTTTATTCATTTAAATATATGATCATACCTAAAATAAAGAGCTTCCACTCTGTGCCAGGCACAGGCCTCGGGACTCTGACATCGTCACACCAATGCTATAAGATGGTGTACTGCCATATTTCCCAGGTTATAAATGAGGAGGATACTAAGGTATAGAAATGCTAACTCATTAATTATTACACAATTAATAAAAGGTAGAGCTAAAGTCTCTACTCAAGCCATCTGACTCAAGAACACAAACTAAAACTCTATATTATTTTGTTTCCTCTCTTCAATATATAGGGATTTCTTATACTTCAACACTAAATGGGTGAATAGCCAAAAGGAAATGTGAGTGAAGTAAATGTCAAACCAATTCTAATTTTAAATAGATAAATGTCAATAAAACTTTTAAAATATATTCTGTCCCATGAGGAACTAAGAAGTAAAAATAAAACAGCAAGCAGATATAACTTTTGCCCAGTGCTTCTCATGAGGGGTGATTCTGTCCCCCGGGGGACATTTGGCAATATCTGGAGACATTTTTGGACATAATTTTGGCCACTGTGCAAATCAGAAGACACGCACACCTGGAGGGCCTGTTATTTATATAATAGCTCCCAAATGAAATGAACCCAAGTGCTCAATATTAGGGTTATGATTTAGTCTAACAATTCAGCGTAGTTTCAAAGAGAGATGAACCTATGAATATCAACCTATGAGCCAGGAGGTCATGGTTCAATTTCCAGTTGGGGCACATGCCTGGGTTGTGGGCATTGCCCGAGCAGGAGGCAACTGATCAATGATTCTCTCTCATCATTGATGTTTCTATCTCTCTATCTCCCTCTCCCGTCCTCTCTGAAATCAACAAAAATATATTTTTTTAAAAAAAGAAACAAAGAGAATAAATTCGGAACCTCTGACAATGTTAACAGCTTAATGTATTCACAAGTCCTTTTAGGAAATAACCACATGCCAGCTGAGGCAGACTGGTTTCCTTTTCTTTTGGGACAGGCAACTAGTTTCTATTGCTCAGCCTCCCCTTAGCCTAGAAAGTAATTGCAATTCAGCCACTGGGATATAAGAAGACAGGTACCTGTCTCCAAGCCTCACCCAAGAAATCCTCTCATTTTCCTCCGTATCTCACTTTTGGAGTGACTCCAAGGCCTTCAGAGATGAAGAATCCTAGCTAGAAAGAGTCCCCAGATGTCTGTGTGGAACATAGCCCTCCTCCTCCCACCCCGCTCCCCAGGAATGTATGGTGCAAAGGCACTGAGAAGATGTCTGTCCTAACACATCAGTTGTCTGCCCTGATATATCACTTGTATATTTATGATGAACAAGTCTTATTTTTGCAGAGAGAAACATCCAGCTTATCTGAGAGTCACTTATTAGACATCTTGATGGAATATACATTTTTACAACTGAGAAACCAATAAATAAAATATATTACTATACAGCTCAAAATAAACATCTCACAATCAATCAAACTAACTTAAATTTTGTTTTAAAAGATTCAGGAGAACTGTAATTTTACCATGCACATGAAGTAAGATTTTTATTGCACTTAAGCATCTGATTTAGCTCTGGGGTTCTTGACAGCCAAGGCAAAAAAAATAAAAAATAAAAATCTATATAAAAGCCTAAGTGATCATTCAACCATTTGAACGGTAGCTATGATGCACAATGACCACTAGGGGGAAGATGCTTCAACTGGTAGGTTAGATCAGTGGTCAGCAAACTCATTAGTCACAGAGCCAAATATCAAAAGTACAACGATTGAAATTTCTTTTGAGAGCCAAATTTTTAAAACTTAAACTATATAGGTAGGTACATTCTTATTAACTTAATTAGGGTACTCCTAAGGCTTAGGAAGAGCCACACTCAAGGGACCAAAGAGCCGCATGTGGCTCACGAGCCACAGTTTGCCGACCAAGGGGTTAAGTTGTTGCTTGGGCCCTGTCAGCCCCAAATCTGGTTCATCTGCACCAGATTCTCTTTCAATGTGCAATAGAATCCGTGCACTGGGCCACTAGTTAAAAAATAAATAAAAAGGAAGTATTCAGTCAATCAAGCATGTATTGAGGTTCTAAGACTATGCTTGGTCCTGGCAATATATAGATCCTAGACTATATACATATGAATGAAATATGGTCCTTACCCTGCTCACTAATCTCTAAGCAGAAGTATGGGGTAGTGACATTGGGTTTCAAGGGCTTACTCTCCCTTGTTCATTCTCTCCCTTCCTTTGAAGTTCATGTTCAAGTAATAATTCACTTTCTGATGATAAAACACACTGATTTACCAATTTTTTCCTTAAAGCAAAACACCCTGGTCATTAAAGTAGGGTATGCAGCCATGTTGTGGATGAGTCTGGATAGCCAATAGGCTTTTTGTAAATACTAAAAAATAACAAACATATTGGCTACTGTCATGAACCTCAGAAATCTCAGGCAAAGTAAGTGAGGGGCCAAAGGATTGAATCATAAATGATGGAATTTCAGATGTAAAGAATAAAAGGAAAAGAAAAGAAAGAAGGGAAGGAAAGGAAGGAGGGAGAGAGGGAAAACTTGGAGTGCTTACAACAGCTCATTTCTGGTTATAAAACTTGATCCCAGTAAACCTGGGTAGAAATGCTTTTACCTTTTCCCATATCGTTGATGGTGATCTGACAGTCAAATGCAGGTGACCTGTTGTCGCCATCCCAGAGGTAGAAGGTGAAGCTGTCTTGGTTTGGGGAATCCATCGCCCCGGTGTGTGTGTATCTCAGTGAGTTCAGGTCCACTTCCTCCTGAGTGCATTTCATGCCGGGGTGGAGAGGGACCCAGTCCCTCCCTGTCTGAAAGGTGCCAGCATTAGTCAGCTGCCCATGCTTTCTATCTCCAAGCTGTGTTAGTGAACATTTTCTATATTCCCTGAAAACCTCCAGTATAAATGATAGTTCAGAGAAACTCCAGTTCAATTTTTTTACCATTTACCTTTGTTTTTCCTTTCATACAGATATACTAAAACAATTTAAGACTTCGGCGCAGGGGGGGGGGGGGGGGGGGGCGGGGAGAATAATGTCAGCCAAAGGGTTTTCACACAGTTGTGGGGGTTTTTGTGGCAATTCAACAGCAATGCTACTTGCGAGGTATTTATCATAAGCAATCAGAGCTGATTAAATATTCCAATTAATGAGAGCAGGTGGGTAATTGAGCTACTGGAATTGATCCTTTAAATATTAAATGTGTTTCACCTGGGGTTTTCTATTTCTTTAGTTCATATCATTGTACAACTAATAAAAACTATATGATCAAACTGGTTTGTTATATGGGTGAAGAAGCTAAAACAAAAATAGAATGGATGTACTTATTTGTTATACATTTTACAGCCTTGCTAAAGCCAAAGGAAAATTATCAAGCTCTCTCTTACTATCTGCATTTATACCCTGAGTCAGCAAAAACATTTAACTGCAAATATCAGAATTGTTTTAAAACAAGTCAACATTAGTTATGCATATATTCTGTACAGAATTCAGTTCATAAAATGTGGTATATTCAATTAAAAGAGGCTCTTATGCTAGGGGGAGTTGACAACCGAGAGTATTAGAAAGTATTATAATAATAAATCTGTATGTGATTAATAATTCCCTCAAAACACATAGCTTTCCCCAAGAATAAGCCATAAAAGTCACTTGACATAATTCAAGAAAAGTACTATCTTAAAAATTTACTTTATGATATTATCTTGCACTTTTCCTGTCTGGTTTAAGAGACTAAAACAGAAATTTAAATCACTCTTTTTTTTTTTCTTGACACATTAATTCATCAGATTCCCAGTTCCTGCAAAACTGCTTTGTCCTCCTCTCCTCTCACTGTTTCACCACTTCTCTTTTTGCCATTCTTTTGGTAAAGTGTCCTCTTTTTAATATGTTTTCCCAACTGATATTTGTACACAGCTATGTTCTGTTCCAGTGCTCACAGGGTAAAAATTAATTACATTGTAATAATTAAGCTCACTGTTTCCATCCTAAGATCTGTTTGCAAATTTAATTACTAAAAACAGATTCTCTTTCAGGGTTTAAACTGGACAGCCTACAATTGTATTTAACCTTTTCCTTTGTAATCTTTTCTCAGAAAGTACGTACAGAAAATGATATCTTTTGCTCTCTTATCTCCATCTAGTTCCCCACTTGCACTCTGGAATGCAGAGCTTTGACTTGACAAAGTCATTTGCAAACCACCAAAGAGGAAGAGAGTCAGATTCAAGGTGGTGAAACTAAGGGAAGTCAACAAGAAAACAAAAACCTGGAGACATTCCAGGAGGCCTGGAGGCCTGGTCCCTGGTTCTGGAGAGTCTTGGAGAAGCCCTAAAGAGCTGGGAGAGAATTACGTGGCGCCATGCTGGGAACCCGGACCCATCTGGATTGCCGCGTATCCAAAAACACTTCAGTTCCCAAGCCACCCAAATGTGTGAGCTCTCACTGCATTTCTGCTTCATTACTCTCTGAAATGAATTAAGGACACAGCTGTACCTCAATTTAAATCAGTGATTGCTCTTCACTTTGATTCTCTATAGTACCTACAATCTAAGGCGATCAAGCTGTTCCACACAGAATGATCCTTGCTGCCTATGGAGGAGTGTCTATATGGCATTAAAAGTTAAGCATTCAGTCAGATAATCACACTGGGGATGGATGGTGGTGGGTGTTGCCCGCCATAATCCACCATTCAAATAAGCAACTGATGGATTACCCAAGTGACCTTTGCAAGTGTCTGATCTGTAATTTGTGTTGGGCATCAGGCACACGGTTTGAATCACTTGTTAAAAACTATCTTTTCTCCATTGTATTGACTCTGCTCCTTTGTCAAAGATCAGTTGGCTGCGTGTGTGTGTGTGTGTGTGTGTGTGTGTGTGTGTGTGTATTTGAGGTACCTCTATCCTGTTTCACTGACCTATTTGTCTGTTCTTTCACCAATCCCACACTGTCTGGATTACTGCAGCATTATAGCAAGTGTGAAGGTCAGATAGTATCAGTCCTTCAATTTTGTTCTCCTTTGATGTTGTTTTCCTTATGCATTTTCCCTCTCCATATAAACTTTAAAGTCAGTTTATTGATAGTCACAACAATTGCTCTAAAGAATAAAATTTATTTTAAACATTTTTTAAAAATCTGGTGGGAATGAAGATACTTTAAAGATTCTCAGCAGAAACTAGACAACTAGCTTTACCCTAGCAACTCGCTCTGCCTCCCCCAAATTTAGGTACAATCTCAGTAAAGAGGGAGCAATGAAGAACCTTAATATTGGTTGAATTTACCCTGAATTCAGTAAGAAAATTTAGAATAGTGTGAGTTATCCCCAAACTAGGAAAATTAAATGTTCTACTTCTGGGGAAAATATGGCTATTAGAGAATAAATTCAGTTGTAGAAACCTGTGAAATGAGAAAGTTTATATCAGCTATAGCTATTTTGAAAAATAAAGGTAAAAAGGCCACTAACCTTAAGCTGAAGTTGCCCGTTTTGGGGAAGCCTGTCAAATAGATAGTAAATCTCCCCCCTGGGAGTGTCTCCATCTGTGGCTGAAAGAACAGCACCAGAAATAACACGAGTTTCGCCCATATCCACGGTAATTTCAGCCTTCCTGTAAAAAGAAAGTGTCTGGCTTGATATGAAAATAGAAGGTATTGCTTTAGCAGGGGACACTCCTAATGACTATTACAGTTTCCAGTCTTCAACAACGAGGAAGTAATATTCAATATCCTAATGACTGAAAATGATGAGTCAGTCTCATACAACAGCCTCTCATTTCCCTTTACACATAGAAGTCCTAAAAGACAGTCAGCAACAATGCATATGCTATGAGGTAATTACATACTTCTAATTGTTTACACACGTAGAACTTTACAAGTTTATGTTGTAACTTATTTTATAAAATTATTTTGTTTCTAATATTGTTTTTCATACAACATCAGCTCCATGAAGTAAGTGGTTCAGGTATGATTGCTCTAATTTTACAGATAGAAACTTACAGAGATTAGACACCCACGGGGGTCCTTTGATAACGGTTTATGATCTGCCACTAGGAGTTTGGTGATATTTGGGTAATTGGTGGCCCTCTACGTTCCTCTCCGTCTCCATGGTAATATCTGTGAAAGGATTTACTACGGTGTCTGTCACATAGCTAGTGTTCTCTTCACGGAGAAGTAGAGAGGAAAGTGTGTCATAGTCTGAATTACACTGAAAGAGACCCCAGGACAAGAACTTTGCAGGTAATTTCCTTGGGAAGTACTTTCAGGAATAGGAGATAGAGTGAGGAGGGAGAGAAGGAAGGAGGAAGCAGCAACAAAGGGTGTTTTTACTGCTGCGGGGCTGAGTGCTGCTGGGATCCTTTGAAGAAACATGTGAAATATGCCTTAAATTGTGCTTTGCAGGCTAGGAGGCTGGGATCTTTATCTATCCAGTCTCCCACATGTCAAAGGCTGTCCCGAGTGCTTCCCTGTGCCTGAACACCAGCTGGATGGGCCACTGCTGCTGCAGAGAAGCTCTGAGGCAGAGAAGGGAGCAGCACAGTGTGGCACAAGGGGTGGGCGCTGACAGTGTGCACAGCATGTTCCAGCACAGCCACAGCCGCAGTCAGAGGTGGGCTGTGGGGATGTGGCCCAGGCAACCAACAGTGTCTACTGCAGCATCCACAAGGAATGTCAAAAACTTGGTGTCAAATAGCCTAACAGGTCCAGTAAGATGAGAAGAGCCAATACATTTGGTAGGAATCAAGGGAGCAGCTTTAATAAAGCGGTTGAGGATGGAGACAGTGGGCAGAAATGGAGGAAGTGAACATGATCTATTCTTTCTTTTATTTTTATCTCTATTGTTAAAAGTATTATATGTCCCTTTTTTTCCCATTGAGCCCTTCTAGCCTTTACCTGTCCCCTGCCCCAGGCCTTCACACTATTGTCTGTGTCCATGGGTTATGCATATATGCAAACAAGTTTTTTGGTTAATATCTTCCTGCCCCCCAAGTTTGAAATAAATGAGAAATGGGTCATCTTTGTAGTTTCAGAATGAGGATACCTGCTTGTAATAATAATAACTAACACTTATGAGCTCTCACTATGTACTAGCTCATTTTTTCAAGCAGTTTTACATAGTTTAATTCACTTAATCCAGGGGTGGGGAACATTTTTTTCTGTCAAAGGCCATTTGGATATTTATAACATCATTCACGGGCCATATAAAACTATCAACTTAAAAATTAGCCTCCTATATTTGGTCCAACATTTAATTAACTCACCCCTAATGCCTTGTCAGGAACAGACCAAATGATTTTACAGTACTTATATGGCCCACGGGCCACAGGTTCCCCACCCCTGATTTAATCCTTGCAACAACCCTGTAAATAGGGTATGTTATTATCCCCATTTACAAGGAGGTTGACAAAGAGGTAGAGAGAGGTTAAGTAACATGTTCAAGGTCATATTCAAGGTCACACCACCAGTAAGTGACTGAACCAAGGCAATCTGGCTCCAGGATTTGCTTGCTCAACCACTAACTCTATCCCTATGTTGTGTTAGAAGAGGAATAAAAAGAGAGATATTGGAAATGCAGAAGAAAAAATATTATGGAGTGCATTCTGGGAGGAGGCAAGAGGTGATATACCCAAGGACACAGATGGAAGGAAGAGAAGTGGGAATACAACTTCCTCACCACAGGACAGAAGGAAAGAAGAAAGGAAAGAGAAAGGAGGGATTTCAAAGAAGGGTCAGAAGAGATTTGGTGATTCTGTAGGTGAAGCTATCCCAGGAAGTTTAATAGCAAGACCGTAGCAAGAAATAGTTAGATAGAATTGAGTGTCTTATTAATTTTACCTGTCTGGTCTTGATTTTCTTAATATGGACAATAATATCTACTTCCCCCAATTTTGGTGTTTTTAAGGACATAATATATGTGAAAGAACCAAACACACTATCACATAATAAGCACTTAAGAAACACCAGTTTCCACCTCTTTCAGAAAGGAGGTTTCATAATACTGCAATATCCTTCATATTTTCTTTTTTATAAATAATATCAAGTGATACCAATCCAACACTCTAGCTAGAGAAGAAATTTCTGTTGGGTGCTCTTAGTCAAACTGACGTCTGAGATGCAACCCTCCAAAATACTGTCACCAGTATTTCCCACAATGCTTTTCAAGGGCCTTGCTGGTGGCCCCTAAGATAATAGCAGGAAAGTTGGCAGGACTTGTCTGAGGCCCTCTTTTCTGCAAAGTGGAGGAGACTCTGGGAGTTTACACACTTTCAGAAAGTTGTTCACTTACTGATAAAAACTTGGACTGTCTACTCAGCTTCTCACTGCACCATTGACTATAGAGATGAAGTTGGTCAAAGGGATCACTGGAAAACTAACGTCTAAACTTGTCCACTTTTGTACAGTTGCCAATAATAAGAGAAATGGCTGGAGCTATCCTATATAATAAAAGGGTAATATGCAAATCGACCAAACGGTAGAAGACCAGTTGCTATGACGCACACTGATCACCAGGGGGAAGACGCTCAATGCAGGAGCTGTCCCCTGGTGGCCAGTGCATTCCCACAGGGGGAGCGCCGCTTAGCCAGAAGCCCAGAAGCCAGGCTCATGGCTGGCAAGCGCAGTGGCAGTGTTGGGAGCCTCTCCCACCTCCGCAGCAGCACTAAGGATGTCTGACTGCCTGCTTAGGCCCGCTCCCCCCAGGGAGCGAACCTAAGCTGTCAGTTGGACATCTCCTGAGGGCTCCTGGACTGCGAGAGGGCACAGGCCGGGCTGAGGGCCCCCCCCCATTACCCCCCCTCCCCCAGTGCACAAATCTCAATCTCATGCACCAGGCCTCTAGTAGAAATATAATTGATAAAGATTGTACCCTATGATCACACTCTGATCAACTACAGAGGGAGATCCTGAGAAAGTCTGCAATTAATAATATCAACCCAGAATGTTTAAAGAGCTATTATTTTTACATCAGGTGGCCAGGGATGTTGATTCATATGGAGCATGGTAGAGGACTGGTGGACAAGGAAATACCAAGTGATAGAAGTGGCTTTGGTATATCTCCCTCAGCCACTCTTAGTTAAAGGTTTAACCAAATCCACAGTGAGGACTTTCTGCAGTTAACAGTATCACATTTTAGTTGAATCTACATATTAACTACACTTTGGTGCATGTGTTCAAATATTTAATATACTGATCATTTTATATTGTATGTTCAGTCATTCTTAATTGTTTAAAATTAAGTAGAACTTTTAGAGAAAAACCAAATAATTAGAGGGCTCATTCGAGAATTGTTAAGAAGTAGTTACATTAACTAACATTTGCACATAAGTTATAGGTGCCTGGGTAGGTGGGACAAACTGTGACAGACAGCAGCAACAAAAGGCTTATTTCTCTCAGAGTAAGGCTGCATTTACACCTAGCCTTCCAGATCAGAATTTTATAGAGAATCTGAAGGGGAGTCTCTTCAGGTAGCTTACTTGTTCAGCGTGGGTTTCTCATCATTGACTGGGGTGACCTCTACTGAAATGGTCTTAAGTATCTTATGTTTCCCATCTGACAACTGGATTGTAAAGTCATCAGCAAGGTTCTCTGAATCATCGTGCACATACATCAACCTCATTCCTGGAAAAGGGGGGTGGGGAGGGAGAAAGTAAATCTTTCTTGTGATTGGACAATTCCGAAACATAGCACAGGTAAGTGTTTAATCTCCAAGCCATCATTAATCAGTGCAACAGGGTGAAATTAAACTGTTTTGTGCAGTAAGAATATCCTCTTAGCTCATCTAAAAATTCCTATTTAAATACTTTAGTAATTGATAAAGGCCTATTTAAAATCAGTGAGAAAATGGTATAGTATTTGATAAACTACATGAGAACAAAGGTGTCAAGGTGCTCAAATGAAATAGAAAATTAGTTCATTACTTGGGGAAAATTATACTTAAATCCCCACCTCAAATAAAAAAACAAAATAATTCATATGGAATTATGAAAAATCTTATTCATAATGTGAGACACAGAAAGCCAAAACAGTCTTGAGAAAGAACAATTTTCGAGGACTCACAATTTTTTATTTCTGTACTTTAAAACGTAAGTTATAAGGCAAATGAAATATGAAAAATCTTATTCATAATATGTGACAAAAATAAAACATTAATATTTAATTATCTCTTAAACATCAATCTGAATCTATGAAAAAGTGGGCAAATGGCATTATCAGGTAATTAACAAAAGGTGAAACATATATGGTCAATAAAAATAAAAATAGGTTCAATTTTACTCATCTAAGAATTTTTCAAATCAAGATAACAATGAGAAACTATTATTGACTAATAAATATGCAAAGTTTTTAAAAAAATAATATTCATTATTGACTAGGAAATAGGCATGCTTATGCATATGGTGGCAATGACCATTTTCCCATACAAATATTATAAATGCTCACCTTTTGTTACCAAGTAATCTTATAAAAATTTATGAAAAAGAAATACTGAGATGCACACCAAGATTTATGTTATATAAATATATGTAAAATATGATTATTGATATGTAACTTGTAATATCAAGAAATTAAGTTATTTGCATATTTTAAAAGACAGTTTGTATAAAATCACAGTGCAGTATGTCTATAGAATGAAAAACTGTAGTTAACACAAACCATGTTTTCAATGAATATTTTAAAAGTAAAAAAGATGCTTAAAATAATCATAAACAGATTGTATAATCTGATAGCAGTTTTTTTTAATATGTTTTAAATTGATTATTTTTTTATAGAGAGAGAGAGGGAAAAGAAGAGGGAGAGGGAGAGAAACATCAATGAAAGAAACATCAATTCATTGCCTCCTGCGTGCCCCCTACTGGGGATCAAGCCTGTGTCCTGACCTTGAATCAAATGGGTGACCTCTGGGTGCATGGGTTGACAACCAACTGAGTCACACTGGCTGGGGCAATGCTAGCAGTTTTATAAGTTCTATATGTTTAGGGTCAGGAAATGTGTGTGAGACTGCACTAAAGTTAAAAAAAAAAGAAAGTAGTCATAAATGAACCAAAAATAAAAAAAGAGGTGAAAATCTAATCCCTGAGAATATCATCAAAATATTAATTTATAGGAACAATTTTTATTTTTTATTTAAAATGGTTATATAGTGCAAACTTTATACAGTAAATATATAATTATTTACCCTAACAGTAATCAATGAGTGTTATTTTTTAAAAACTTTTTTAAGAGTAAAATTTGAATTATTATTCCTTTTTCCTCTGCTGTAAATTTAGAAAGAATATTGTAACAATATCTTGTATTATTTGTTACACATGGTTTTAATTGGTAAAATCATTTAAGCTCCAGAATTTATCTTTGAAGTTGATAAAAACTGAGAAATATATGAATTAGCTTTCCAAATTCAAACATGAGATGACATTGTACAACTATTGCAAAATAAGTCTTGGGGCAGAGAGCCTACACCCAGTGATGGCGAACCTATGACACGCGTGTCAGAGGTGACACGTGAACTCATTTTTTTGGTTGATTTTTCTTTGTTAAATGGCATTTAAATATATAAAATAAATATCAAAAATGTACGTCTTTGTTTTACTATGGTTGCAAATGTCAAAAAATTTCTATATGTGACACGGCACCAGCGTTAAGTTAGGGTTTTTCAAAATGTTGACACGCCAAGCTCAAAAGGTTCACCATCACTGGCCTATACTCTAGTTGGGGAGAGGAAAAATGAAAAGACAGTAGGAAATGTTGATCAAGTGCTAAAATGGGCATAGAAAAGTAATAGTTCGGAGGGCCTGGGTCGGTCCAAGGAGGAGGCCAGTAGGAAACTGGTTCTGAAGGCACAGTTTTGGCAGCCGGAGAAGGAGGGGAAGGACCCTCAGGCTGGGGAACAGAATAGTGAAGACAGGAAGGAGAGTGAGTAGGCAGTGAATCTAGACTCACACACTTTTCTCGAAGATTTAAAGTATTTTTACATATAGAAAATGGGTTCTGATCGATGTTTTTAAACACCTAATTAAAAATATAATTCAGACTACTATTCCAATGCATCATTTCCTTAAAGAGGAAATTGTCTCCTCAGAGAATAATGAATTATTATATATATGGTTAAAATGTGGAACTTTTGGCAGATGAATCTCTTCAAGTTTAGTGCCATGATCTCAATAGTTTTAAAAAGGAATTTTTATTATGACGTTAAAAGCTTGCACTAAAATACGCAAAATCACATATATCATCTTTACTGCTGCTCTAAAAGTGAATGAAAACATATTATTTCCTTTTCAATTGCCCACTATCTTTAGCTGGATCTTATGCCCTACATTAATCCAGAGCCCAGAGAAAACCCTTGAAAGATAAATGAATAAAGTAGGTAAATGCCATTCTTTTACTTCTTATTCCTCCGATTAATTTTTTGTCCTTTCTGGGTTAAATTATTAAGTCAGTAACAAGCAAATCCAAGTGGAACGTGATATACCGTTCTTGAGAAGCTCCATGGAAAAGTTGTAAACAAGTTCATGCATCCGGCCGGGGTTGGCTGGCTGCTTATGCTGAGGAAAGTCTTTGCTGAGCACCGCGTGGATGAGGAGGCCGTGGCGAGGTCTCTGAGTGATGCTGAAGAGCAAGGGGTCCTCGGGCACATCCAGGTCGGCTGCATGGATGGCGGAAGAATCCAGCTCTTTCATCTGACCTTCACACACCTGAACGGCAAGTCAGAAAAGTCCATGAGATTTGTATGTCATGAGTCCTAAATATCTCTGTTTTAACATAACCTGAGAAGATGACAACAAATCGATTAATCTCTCTCCCATTTTTTTTGCTGAAGATTCCAAAGCAATTTATTCATTTCTATGATGGACAAAAAATTCTGAGTGTGTGTCTCTGTGTACAAATAAAATTTCATCATCCTAAAGTTCGGAAAAAAGCAACCAAAAGATCTTGCTTTCTGAAAGTTACAGAGAAGTTCACTTGTAAAACTGAGTGTAGACAGACCTTCAGATGTTAGCTGTCATTTTAACCTGCTGGACCCCGTTCCTTTTACAATTTTTATGTTTCTGTTTTAGAAATGGCACAAATACCTGCTAGACGCACTAGGGGTATCTTTTTTGGTGTTTTTAAATTTTTATCATTACTGCAAAAACTTCTGTATTTCTATTAAAACCAACAATAATTGAGAAGGGTCCTTCTGGATGCATCATGGTGTGATTTGTAATCCGGACCCTTCATTTCTCCCCCACCCTCACACCTCTACTTTTCCTGAACTACCTTCCTCCACTCTCACACCCCACATCAGGCTTCCTACTCCTGTAAGTACAAACTGGATGTTTTTATTTCATTTACAACTTGACTAGCTGTACTTACCTGTCTTGGTCTTCGCTTACAGTAAAAATAAAGAAATATTTGTTTTATTTTTTGAAATGCAGCAAGATCTAATTAAAAAGTGTATATCAATTTAACATTGCTTATCAGAAATCTGCCATGTCACTGCGCTATATTTTGTGGGGACTATACATATTCTAACGAGTCAATGTTAGATGGAACTGTGAAGGCCTGTCCATCAATAATTATAATGCCAGGAAGGAAATGTCTAGTGCTATTAAATATGGATGAACAGGAAGTGCAAAAGGGAAGAGGAGATGAGGAATGTCATTATGGCTGAGCAGGCATTTTAGCCTTAAGATGTACATGGTTTAGATTTGTGAAAATGCCCTTTTTTTCAGCCTCTCATATTTTTTTAAAATATATTTTATTGATTTTTTTACAGAGAGGAAGGAAGAAGAAGAGAGTTAGAAACATCGATGAGAGAGAAACATCGATCAGCTGCCTCCTGCACATCCCCTACTGGGGATGTGCCCGCAACCAAGGTACAGACCCTTGACCAGAATCAAACCTGGGACCCTTCAGCCCGCAGGCCGATGCTCTATCCACTGAGCCAAACTGGTTAGGGCTCTCTTATTGACTTTAAAGACAGTCTTCCTGCAACCACTTTTCACTGAATTTGCATAAAGAAGAATTACTTGCCATATCTGATACGTGAGCTAAAATTATGCCTTTTTTAAAAAAAGTCTGGCCCTACTTATTAAGGATGAAGATGGCATCACAATTTAATGCACACTGATATAATTATGAAATCATCTTTGATCTAACTTGTTCTTTCCTCCAAGAAATTGAATAAAGCAATCTAAACATATGTTCTAATTACCCTTCTTCAGAGAGCTTGGGATTCCCAGACTCACAATGTGGCAAAATGGGAAATCAGTGCACAAGATGATTGGGACATTATAATAAAAAAAAATGTGGGATTTTTTTTGGTGCCCATTTAATTGTTTATTGAGATGATAAATAAAAGGTTTAGATCAATAAACACAAAATACAGATACTCACTAGTAGATTTAGAAATGGATTATAACAACTTAAACTAAAACCCCAGCTTTTTTTCAGGTTGCACACAACTTGATGGAAACCTGGCTGTCTACAAAATAAACTTTTTGACAAGAAAGCAAAATAAATGACTTTTTAAAAAATCACCTGGCACTTGAAGCCAGCTCTGCTAATAACGCATGGGGCTCCACATCTGTTAGTCTTCAATGGGTTCTCTACGGAGTGCTCGGGGAAAAGACATGGTTACCTTCAGAAAAGAGCATGGAACAGTGTCCAGTGGCCTCATTGTTCCAGAAACCTCACCCCTAAACCCTACATACATACAAGACAATAGAGGTAGGTGTAGAGGAAATGATTTGTAGGTTTTTTCTGTCTCATAATTACATAGGTGAGCTTCAGAGAAACCCATGTTCCAACGGGAGGAGAAAGGCAGGAGCTGGCACTTAAATCTCACTGGGGACTGGCTCTCACACACCATTAAGATGCAGTAGAGCCTGGCCAGTTGGCTCACCTGGTTTGAGTGTCGTCCTGTACACCAAAAGGTTGCGGATTTGAGTCCCAGTCAGGGCATGTACCTAGGTTGTGCGCTTAGGAGTGTACTGGAGGCAGCCCATGGATGTTTCTCCCTCATGTGGATCAAAGTCTGGGCTCATCCATTTAATCAGAATTGGCTATATATTTGTGTGGATTAAATCATCATATGTAAAAAATTAAAGTATTTAAAAAGAATTCTATGCTGATATAAAAAATTTTCCATCATACATAATTAGTGTTGTTTTTTTTAAGTGGAGAGTAGTAGGTATAATAAGGTCCCTGATTTGTAAGTAAAAACATGTAGAAAAATTGCACATAAACATACTGGCATGTGCATAAACATTTTTTGGTGGTATTAATTACTAAAATTTCAACTGATGGGGAGTGACTATGGGTAAGAGCTCTTGAAAAGGGAGAATTTCATATTTCACTTATATGTTTATCAACATTATGACTTATTTAATAACATTATTTTTTATTATTATTTAAAAAATAACAGGTGTTATCTGAGGGTGATATTATGGGTCATTTTAGCTATGTATCTGAATCTTTAAATAAAACCAACAAATGATATTATATAAAAACAGTTTTAAAACTACATAAATAGAGCCTTGGCTGGTTTGGCTCAGTGGAAAAAGCATCAGCCTGCGGACTGAAGGGTCCCGGGTACAATTCCAATCAAGTGCATGTACCTCGGCTGCAAGCTTGATCCCAGGCCCTGGTTGGGGTGTGTGCAGGAGGCAACCAATCAATGTGTCTATCTCACATTGATGTTTCTCTCTCTCTCTCTGTCTCTCTCCCTCCCTTCCACTATCGATAAAAAATCATTGGAAAAATATTGATTAACAACAAAACAAGAACAAAGAAAGAATCTGCATAAAAAGAATGGTTCAAATATTATTTTTAATTTCATATATCGAACTATATAAAATAAGATGCCTGTAGTTGTGAGTCAAGAGTCCTTGCAATGAGCATTGTTGAAGAGGGTGTGGTGTGGACAGACTACTGGGTGCAAATTCCCTATGTACCCCTTACTTCCAAGCTCTATAATCTTGGACCACTTAGTTAACCTCTTTATGCCTCATTTTTTCAGTTACTAAATTGCAATAATAATAGCATCACTCTAAAAGCCTATTGTGAGGATATGAACACATGTAAAGGAGTATGGAATAGTACCTACAACCTAGAAAGTATTTATCCTATATACATGCAATTATAATTGCATCTGTGCATTTGCTGTATGTTAGCAATTATTATCATTAGCATAATGATTATTAGACTATTTTAAGTGATTGCATTACATGACATTTGTTACTTTCCTTCCCCACTCCTCATCAACTGGATGTGTTAAGTACACCTGAACCTGTGTAAACAAGACAAGGTGAAAATAAAATCAGAAAATGATAAAAGAGAAACAGAAAATTCTGATCTTACAGTAATATTCTGCACCACAAAGTCGGGAACTTCATCATTGGTGGGGTGGATTATAACAGAAAACGGTATCTCCAGGGAGCGGCGCTTCCCGTCTGTGACATACACCGTGAACTGGTCAGCCGTTGGTTCCACCCTCAGGTGCCTGGACTGCACATAGTTAACATGCAAAGCCTTCATGTCTTCCCACTGAAACGAGGCTGGAGCACACCAAGAGTAAGCTGGTGAATAAGAAAAGCCTTTTCCCAAGCTAGTAGGCCTTAATCCTTTAGCCAACAGACTATTTCTCAGCAAATCAAACAAGACATCATGGCAGTTGACCTAAGAATCAGCTCTCAGGGGCTGCGACAAAGACTATCAGCTGTCGACATAAAGACGGATATCCATAAATCCTACAGGAGGGGTAAAATTTGCATGGAAAACAGAAGAGCCATAACTTCATGACCATTCTTCACACACTTAGGTCAGTGAAATCTTCTCTTGATTAAAACCACTTCTGTGTGAGCAGTTCTTGTCGTGCGTCACTGAAAAGGGGCCATTTCTCTGCCTTTACCAGAAACTAAGGAAGTTCCCTGCACCATCGCTGTCAGATGAAAAGGCAAGGCGTCTAATGTTTTCTAAGCGAGGTGCTGAGTTAAAAGTGTGGGCTTGGAAACCACCTACCCTTTACAGACTTACCCTTCCTCTCCGGGGGCCTCAATTTCTCATTTACATATTAATTTTCTACCAACAGAGGGTTTAATCAAGTGCAATTTTTAAAAATATCAAATAAAAGAAAGTATTAGAAAAAAAGAAAGGAACCATCTCTTTCAAAGTCAATCAATCATCTGCATGCTTGACATCCATGTCAAGCAACTGGTTGGACTGAGTAGAATGAGCTGACCCGCTGTTTTGGCATTTTGACACTGTCTTAAATCAGAGAAAAATGCTCTATGTTGTGCATTAAGTCACAGGAAAATTGTATAAACTTTAATGCAATTAATCTACCCCCGCAGCTTTACTGAGATAAAATTGACGTATAACATTGTGTAAGTTTAAGGTGAGGATATATATGTATATATATATCGCGAAATGTTTGCCACAATAAGGTTAGTTAACACATCATTCATCTCGCATAATTAACATTTTGTGGTCGTGGCAGTGAGAAGAGTAAAGCAGATTCACAAAGTGACTTTCAAATATACAACACACTATTGTTAACCACAGTGCCCATGCTGCACCTTAGGTCCCCAGAAATTATTCATTCTTATAAGTGACATTTCCATTTATTTTGAAGTAAACTTGCATGCATGGGAAATCTCAACGTTAAAATGAAAAAAATACTAATATTCAAAAGTATCAGCTGTAATAATTCCTCAAATGTATATGGTGCTTTGAACATTTTTGAAGTCCTTACCCAGTTATCAAGCATAGGATGGCCGGTAAGACCCATAAACATAGGTGAGTTACTGCTGGTCATGAAACCGACTTACCTATACTTATGCCCATATTGCTTTTTTCAAAACCCACCGAAGGGAGGGTGTTTTCAAGGTAGCCAAACTGGGGAGGAGAAGTCAAAACAAATTCCAAGTCATCTGCTGCAGTGTCAGGGTCAGTGGCCAACAAATGGTTAATGGTGAGGGCTGCTGAGAAACCCTCATCTACCACGAACATGGTACCTGCATGCAGATAATAGCACAGTTATGACTTAGCGTGCAATCCTCCCATCAGAACAGTGAGGACAAAGGGAGTGATTGAAATTCCAATTCACATATACTTCCATGGGAGATGTTCATTTTCTTCAGCCTAATTTTCCTTACAGTGAAAATATTCAGGGGTAATGGGTGGAATTTAATTTGACTTACGGAATTATATTTTTTTCTTGTACTAGCAAGCCAGACAATAATGGAAAGACAGCAGAAATGCTAAATGCTCCAGTTTAGCCCTTCAGTCATTCTCAAGGAACTCTGATTTCCCTTGTGTCTCTATAGAAGTGACAAATGAAAATAAGAATTGCCAAACTGTTTTAATGATAAGGCACTAAATGTGGTTTATGTACTCTTCAAGATCAGTTGTTACCTCTGTTTGTCAGAGCGTTAATTGCCTGCAAGCTATTATGAATTGCTCATAACCAACGTTTTTTTCATGCCTGGTGCTTAATTATTCTGCAGGGACAATGCTTTCTTTCCAGAACATTGCTTGGGAGATGGTTTGCAAATTACAATAACATTCATACATATGTTTGTATTTTTTTTTCTCAGAGACAGAACATATACATAATGCTTATGAAGAGATGACTTTCTAAAAAGCAAATAAGGTTAAATATATATAAATGGTCTCTCTGGTATACTCATTCTGTTCTGATAGAAATTATTATGGGTAAAATAAATTACTCTCACTCTCTCCAGAAGGCAAATAGTATTTTCCCACATGAAATAAAACCAGAATAATTTAGGATTCCAATGTTGTCCTCAACCCAACACCCCCCCACCCTCCCCCCCCACACACACACACACATTTGCATGCTCTCTCCATTCAGAATTATCTAAATTTTTAAATAAATGATTTTGCCCCGTAATCTTTTACAGATTTGGGATTTTCCACAAATTTGTATTAAAGCAATTACTGGAGGCAATTCTGTATGGTGGTTTTCCATTTTGACTGTATGTGCATTATTTCACTGAACATGGGCATGGGACTAGGTGAGATAATAGGACTTTGACAGAAAACCACTGTCACCTATTGTGAGTGAAGGTGGTTGGTTGTCCACTGGATGCACTGTGATGTTGAGATCATACACTGGAAAGGACGCATGAAGAGGAACAGATGGATGAGGTCCATTGTAGCAACAGCCATTCACAAAAGGGCCTGCTTCTTCATCCGAAACCACTAATGTAATGGTGTCATAACAAGGCATCAGGCCAATCTCGCCACCTGGAAGACACAACTGTAGCTGAAACCTGACTTTTTAAAAATATAGAATACCAAGGTATTCTACCCAAACCCCTTCTATGAGCGCAGGGTGTCAAGAAAAAAAAAAGTATGTGGCTAAAATGCAAAATTCCATTTTATCACTATGAAATCAAATAGAGTCGTGAAAATAATGCAAAAATGCTTGCCCATCTGTTGCCTTTGGTGAGATCCCTGCCAGACATCTCTCACCATATGGAGGGGCAAAAGGGGCTAACGAGGGCCTGACAGTTCACAAATGATCAAGGAACAGACACAAAACTAGACTAGTGATGGTTTCATTCTCCCCTCGTAATTGTTTAGACCACATCAGGAAGAGCAGAAGGCATCCTTGTCCCTGTGGTAATTGTCTGCCCACTTGCATTAACCACCATAAATGAACAACCATCAACCACATAGTAGTTCCAAGAAATAGAAGAACACGGATAGGTGAAACACAAAGATAATCCACATTCTTGTCATTTGTTTTTGGCATTTTCCTCATTATAAAATCGCCACGATGTTATCAAAATAAGAACAACACCTGGAAAAGAAGTGAGATTTGTTTTCATTTTCTTATTACTCTTTGGGGTTTACACCTATGAGTTTCAAAATGCCTCCAACCTAGGCAGTGAGGGGAAGAGGGAAGATTAGATCATTTATCGGCGAACAGGACAATCCACTCGGGTTACTAACTAACAGCACTGAGGTAGTAGTGTTCAGCATCCACGGGACAGAAACGTTCACCAGATGTGCTTTTGGTAATTCTCATGCATGGCTTTGAAAGTGCCAGAAGGGAAGCAATTAGGTTTGAAGTTTTAATGAGAACTAGAGCACAAAAGATCAGGGACGGCATCGCTGTTTCACAAGACACATTGGTCACATCTATAGAATATTATGCTTGGCATTATTCTCGCTATTTTAAGAAAAGCAACACTAGAATAATGGAGAAATTATATTATTGAGCAACTAAATGATTAAAGGACAAGAAACCAGTTTTAAGGAAAAACAGAGTTGAAGTTGAGAAAATTAGAATTCAACAACCAGCTCTGGCTGGGAAGGTCCGTTGGTTAGAGCGTCATCCCAATATGCGAAGGTTGTTGGTTCGATCCCCAGTCAGGGCACGTACAAGAATCAACCAATGAATGCATAAATACGTGGAATAACAAATTGATGTTTCTCTCTCTATCTCTCTCCCTCCCTTTCCTTTCTCTCTAAAAATATATCAATAGATTTTTTTAAAAATTAAAATAGAATCAAACAACCAGCCTTCAACCTTAGGAAAAGTAAAAAATAAGAGGCTGGGGACCCTTTCCCCCTCCTGACATGGGAGTCGATTCTGTGGGACTCTTTCCCTCTCCCCATGTGGGAGTCTGTACTTGTTCTTCAATAAATCTCCACCTTTGCTTTAAAGAAAAGAAAAAAAAGAGGCCTATCATCCTTTAATATACTTAAAGATAAATTGGCTTAAAATATATTTATTCATCATTCACTCAATAAATATATATTGACTATTTAATGTCTACTATGTGACAATTAGTGTTCTGGGTGCTTCAGCAGAGAAACAAAGACATTTTGAAAATGTCAAAAGACATTTCAAAAGAATGTCCAATGTCACAAGACCTACCATGTGTCAGGCACTGACACAATCTATAGAAAAAGAGATGCAAATTTACTTAAAATATCACAGATGTGTGCATCTATGAAATGGAATGATATGAAATTGCCACTATTGAGCCAATTTTTACCTATTATCTAGAAAATACATATATCTCAGTCTGATTCTGTACAAAGCACCAAGGGTGAAGAAGATGAGAGTACTGGCTGAGGGGAGGGCACACATGCCAGAGAAAGTCAAGTGTAGTACATTCAGTAACTGTAATTTCAATATAATGGAAGTATAGCAAACATGTCAAAAAGAGCTGGAAAAGTAGCCTGAGCATTAAACCAGAACTACAACACAAGTGGAGGAATTCTTTACCGTGAAATAAAATAGAGTCTAAGGACATGATTAATCCTTAAAACTCTTAATCATAGTGAGGACAATTTTGAATGACTTCATGTTTAATAATGGGAGAATAGCAAATTAATAATGCATTTTATATCAAAATATTTATTAAGCTTATGTTTATAGTAACTTTATAACATTTAATAAACATTTTAGAGATGTTTTAATGAAAAAGGTAATCTATAAAACTGGACATACAATAAATTGCAACTATGTTAAAAATTGTGATTAGAAAATAAAATACTGTAATTCTGAATTATTCAACTTTGATAGATAAATAAGGTGATAGATAAGTTTTTCTAAAACTTCATGATACTTTCCAAGTTTTCTGCAGTAAGAATGTATTATTTTCATAATCATAGAAAGCAAATAAAATAATGGTGACAAAATCATTCTCAGGTGGCCTTTATAATCACTGTATGTAGACAAGAGTTAGGCCACTGAAACTAGATCTTACAATACTGTCGTTTTTTTTTATACAGATCTTAGCACAGCGCTAATATTTACCAATTGAGTAATTGAGTGAACGTTTCGTTATAAGAAAACGTAACACTCAAAAAAGAAAATACCTTTTGAATATAGTATTTCTGCTAACGTAATAACATAGCAAAAAAATCCATGAAATAATTTGCCCCAATGTCCTACTAGGTCTTATGAAAAAAAATAGTTACACTCCCTTACATGGCTATCACACTAGAAGAGATTTATAGGCACGTATCCCTGGTGTTTAGCACCTGGAACAGGGCACTGGAAGAGAAGACACATTCATCTCACGCATGAGCCTGCCAAAGATGTTAAAATTATGTTGTAAATGACAATCGCTGGTCTTTGGGTCCCTCTCTGCCAGTCTATTTGTGATCGACTGGGGAAATAAAAAAGAAATACCTAGTTATGAACTTTTGAGAGACATTGAAAGACATCAAACATCTGGACGATGCTCCCTGAGAAAAGGAAATAACTAAATAAACCTTATCTAAGACTAAACGCAGGTGAAAATATAAGGAGATATCATTTAAAGAAAAAAATTGTCTAGGAGTAAATAAAATGTGCCATACTAACTAATTAACATGAGACTATTGGTATCCTAATAAATCATTGTTTTCCAAAGTACACATAAAAATGTTATTTCCAAATGTTTCCCCCCATTTCCAAATTAATTCTTAGCTATCTCAATCCTCCCTCCTTGAGTTCCCTACCCCCTCACTGCCTGCATTCTCTCTATATATCTCTTCAAATAAGAAAATGATTTGAATTCTGATGCCTCTTATTTCCACTACCAGTCACTTGGCCTACATATCCAATTGTACTCTCCCCATGGAATGTACAGGCGAGAGAGGCATACGGGTGATAAACATGAAATGGTAACAGAGGCAATGGAAGGATGTTAGAGGAAGCATACAGTGTCATTGCTGAGGCATTGCCCTCAATCCGGAATTCTGAGGATGTGCAAGGGGTGATGAAGTACAGATGCATCTGTCACTTCCTGTCACTTTTGCATGGGAGTGCGTTTGTCTACTCATTTAAAGGAAAATTTATTCACAAGAGGGTCTGGATTATACTCCTTTGTAGCCCACAGTGCCTAGTACTGTGCCTTGCAGATGTCAGATGGCAAATTAATATTACATTTATTTGAATATTTTACCTGGGAACGCATGCCACCTGGGTAATGATATAATGTGATGTCAGAAATGTAAGATGATGCTGATCGATAAGTGTTTGCTGCATCTCTCATCTGTGTCCCTCACTGTTGTGACTGCGGACAAGTTACACAAATCCTAAGACTTCATCTTCGCTTCTCAGAAACTCAAAAGGCAGGCCAGTTACTTCTTAGCAGCTAGAGACAGTGGTCAGTAAAACTTTGACAATTAATAACATTTCTGTTATGATGTTATGATTCATGAACCCAGAAACTGTGATGGTCAAAGAAAGACGTTGTCCAAAACGGGGTGAGGACAAGCCCAGAGTGAACGGACGGTCTCTGTGTGAGCATCATGAACAGAGCAACAACAACACTTGCTCTTTTTCTACTCTGAACTGCATTCTATTACCGAGATCAGAAATACTTCTAAGGATGCTGAGCTCACTGAACAACGGGATACAGGCTGCTGCTGCTTCCTTTTCATGGACGCAGTAAGGCTGTTAGATCCCTGGGACCCATAGTGAGGAGTGGGGTTAAGACTCTGTCATGTTACTGACATTCCTTCTCTCAAACTAGTCACAACACTGTCACTTACCCATGTGCTTGTAGGTCACGGCCCCTGAGAGGACATCTCCCTGAGAGAACTGATCCACTGTGACTCCCCCTTTCCTCACCACGCCGTGCTGAGGTTCTCGAGAAATCACAAACATCAGTTTCAAGTCATCACTGTCCGCATCGGTAGCAAAAATGTATTCAGAGGTGATGACCACCTCGTCGCCCTCTGAGCAATGCATCTGAGGGTTGAGGTCAGGTTTCAGGATGGGTGGCTCATCATTGACGGGGAGCACCTAAGTAGGAAAAAAAAAATGCATGTTTTCAAGAGAAAGAAAGCAGTGACAAATGGCCCAACTGGTAACCCATAGCTCATAGTCAGAATGACAGGCATTTTCAATCTTCCAGGCACATGAAACAATAGCCATGGAATTAGGCCAAGCAGTTTGTATCTTTTAACTTTCCCCACATGAACCATCGTGCAAGAAACGACCCACCTGAGAGACATTTGAGGTAGGAATGGGAGAGTGCAGTTATGGTTTGGAACTCAAATATCCCATTTGTTTGCAGGCAGACAAAATATAAATGTGATATAAAGCATCCTTCACCAAAGCCCCTGTCCTCCTTCATTAAACTCACGCGTATTCTAGAGGAAGTCTGGTCCTCACGGCCTGATGCATTTACATTTCCCACATCAAAGTTATTTATACTTCAAATTACTTGGTGATTACAAAGCTTTCTTCTACCCTGACTTCCTGCCACCCAGGAAGTTTCTGTGGACTTACAATAAGCAGCAGCTGCACGTCAAACATTTTCAGTTAAATCTGAAACTCCATAACCATCAAATCAATGCCAGGTTTCAGCTTGACAAAACGTTTTTCTCTCCCAGTCATGAAAATAAAACTCCAAGTAGAAGGGAAAGAAAAGCCACATGGGCTCACACTGGCTCTCAGATTTTAAAAAGATGATGGGGAAATTGGAAAAAGCACGTCTTCTAAACGGGAATGAAGGGCATTCCTCCTCTGAGCTCACAAGGGCAGCTTGGTGTATGCTGCATGTTTATTTATCAAGTCCGGCCCCGTGAATACGCTCAACCCTGCATTTCCTTCCCCCATGCTTCAGCCAATGGGATCTTTTATAATCTGGCTCCCATCAAGTCCCTGCCCTGGGAGAACCTTCCATGGTTTCTTCCAAGTGCTGCTCCTGGGATGTCATTGACCTCATCTCATGCTATGGGGTGCCTTTGCCACTCCACTCCATTTCACCCCAAAACACTGCATTCCTCACATCTCAGGTCTTTGCACCATCTCTGCATCTGCTCTCTGCCTCTTGGCTTGGTATGCTCTGCCCCCAGCTCTCTGCTTGGCTACCTCCTCCCCTAGATTACATGTGAATTTCACAGGGAAAACTTTCATGAGGACTCAGACTCATTTAGGAACTTCTATTATTTACACTCTTTTCACACCCCATTTATTTGTAGAACACATGCATCCTATATAATAAAAGGGTAATATGCAAATTGACCCTAACAGCAGAACGACTGGCAATGACTGGTCACTATGACACACACTGACCACCAGGGGGCAGATGCTCAATGCAGGAGCTGCCCCCTGGTGGTCAGTGCACTCCCACAGGGGGAGCTCTGCTCAGCCACAAGCCAGGCTGACAGCTGCCAGTACAGCAGTGGTGGTGGGAGCCTCTTCTGCCTCCTCAGCAGCACTAAGGATATCCAACTGCAGCTTAGGCCTGCTCCCCGCTAGCAAGTGGACATCCCCCAAGGGCTCCCGGGCTGCCAGAGGGATGTCTGACTGCCAGCTTAGGCCCAATCCCCTGGGGAGAGGGCCTAAGCCAGCAGGCAGTCATCCCCCGAGGGGTCCCAGACTGTGAGAGGGCATAGGCCAGGCTGAGGGACCCCCCCCCCCCCACGAGTGCACAAATTTTTGTGCACCTGGCCTCTAGTATTTTAAATAATTAATTATGTCAGCAATAATCTTTTTAATGTCTGCCTTCATCCCTTGCCTGTAAGCTTTGTTTGTCTTGTTCATCATCATATCCCAAGCATCTAGCATAGGACCTGGCAAAGAGAAGACACTAATTAAATATTTATGGAATAAATTATTGTAACCATGTATATTTGCACTGATTATCCTGCTAGTTAAACAACTGTGCAACTCTACAAGAAGTATACATGAAACTGTGTTGACACTCTCCTTTAATGGATAGAGGGATGGGGTGATAGAAACGTAGCCTTGTTTATTTAATCACAGGTAAAAACATGTATGCAATATTCTATTTTCTATTGGCTTATGAGGAAACAATATCTTTGTTCAAATCCTCTGAGTGGATTCATTAAAGACCCTCTGTATTATTTTTCTTGACTTGATTAATGAATCTCACTAATACATTCATGATGACCATCTTGCAGTTCACAAAATAGCCTCTGCTTCAAATGAATAATAAAGTCCAAAGGCAACAGAATTAAAACATTCCTCCTAGATAAAGAAACAATCATATGCCAAAAATTGCTTGTGCATCTGACTGGCTTTCAAAGGTCATGCCCTTTTGTCTAAAAAGAAACAATAAACACATTGTTTTTCCCCAAATGTACTGCTCACTGTCATCAATAAGAAGATGGTCATCAATAGAAAATAGGTTGGATTGGATTATTTTTCCTTAAAATTTGCTTTTCAGGAAAAAAAAGGTAACTCAGAAAAGTTTTCTATATATAAAAGTCTGCCAATAAAAACTAACTTTACTTATTGAAACTGAAATAACATGCTGCTCTTCATCTAGACCCCAAGGCCCTTAGGAGGATTAAGTGGGAAAATGGAAGGAGGGGTTCTGCATGGTGACTGGAAAGGTTAGCAACATGAAAATTATAATCACATGGTAAGTTACAATCGAGGCAGCGGTGAGGAGGAAGGAACACTGGCCCAAGTACCAGACAATGTCAGCCCAGGTGTACACAGTCAAGATAATGACTTTGGGCAAGTCATTGAACCTTCTTGGACCTGCATTCCTTCACCATAAAATGGAGAGGATTCCTTCCCTGTCTACTTCTTAAAACACTAGATGGATGTAATCATTCTTAATTATTAACTGTAAAACATCGTACAAACACATTATTATCACAAATAATTTCATATCACAAAGATCTGACAAAATTCAAACAGAAGTAGGATATAGCGTAGTAAGGATATTCAGTGACTCTTCCAGGACCATGATGAGTCTTTTTGAAAACCTTCCTTTGTCACTAACTATAAATGCCTGCAAATCCTATGAGTTATGCTTAAGGACTTGGGTGGTCACTCAACAGTGAAACTTGGGGGTTCCCATCAGGCCTTTGGGCATGTACTCAACCTTTATGTGCACATTTTTCTTCATTTGTCAAAAGGGGGGAAATAAGCCTTTCAAACAGACTGCAGGCGAATTCACAAAGGGGCACCACACATAAACAGACACAGCTTCTTCCCCACTACAGAGAAAACCCTACTGATACTGGTCTAACCTGCCCAGATGCAGGTTGAGGGTTACAGCTCAACAATATTAGAAATAATTTATATGTAAAAGCAATTGCTTTTCAAGTTAAGTATAAGGAGGTCAGAGCAGTTGTATGTTTAAATGGACTGAAGAGAGAAACAGTGTGCCCATTTCACCAACACAACTTTGCCCTCTATTGCCTGTCCTGAGACATTCACAGATGAAGGCAGCCATTCTCTTCTTTGGAGTCTCTGTTTAAAATTGTACCATGAACTCCAAGCAGGCTTCCAAACCAGATGCTGTACTTCTATATGAACCAGGAAGGAAACGTTCTACCCACCTCAATGTGCAGAACAAATTCTACTGAATTGGTGCCGTCTGTGACCTCCAAGAGTATGTCATCCTGAAGTGTCTCAGATCCATCGTGCTGATACCTGTGGGGATGACATTATCACTAGGAGAGCACACTGAGATGCCTGACACAAGAGTTCTTCCATGGCTTCGGCCATATGCTTAATCCATAAGCATCAAAAATGCAGCGGGAGACCTTGGAAGATGGCGAGGTAATCATGAAGTAACAGATTTAATCACTCAAAGGTCCAAGAATGTAAAATTGCTCCATGCTGGGAAAATGTGTTACATGCATACATAATGTCTTCCCAAATAAAATAAAGTAGCCCTACAGCTTGCCACCGTGACAATGGGAACCAGGCTACTTACAGAAAATGCTGGTTGGTGCCAGGGGGACCCTGAGACTGAGCAGTAGGCAGGTAAAAGCGGGACACTGTGGATTTTCATGATTTTCTCTCCTTCCCCACTTTTAACAATAATCCTTATGCCTGTGCTCTGATCTATTCAGCTCTTCTCTCAAACTCTGCTCTATCAATTAGTTATTGCTTCTCTCCTGCCATTTTCCCTTTTCTATTTATTAGCTCCCTTCCTCTCAATCTATAAAAAAATTCAGACTTAAAAATATTTTCCTTGGTCTAGCCTTGGCCTCATTTTCTTTTAATTCTCAGTCAAACGTCTTAAAGAAATTGTCTAATCCTAGACTTTCCATTTACTCCCCAGACCACTGTAGTGATACACAGTAAGTTCTAAACAGCTGTTGCATTGAGCCAAATTTATAACTTATCAGTGATCTGTTTAAGATATGTAGAAAAGAAAATAAGACTTAAGAAATTAAATTAGAAGTCCTATTAGAAGTCCATCACAAAGTGCTACACATTGCATGACACCATTTATATGAAATGCCCAAATGGGTAAATCAATAGATTAGTGGTTGTCTAGGGCTGGGAGGAGAAAAAGGATGAGGGTGATGGTGGCAGATAAAGGGTACAGCATTTCTTTTTGGGGTAATGAAACCATTTCAAAATTGATAATGATGAGAGCTGCCCAAATCTATGATTATACAAAAAGCCACTGAATTGTATACTTTAAATGAGTGAATTGTGTATGTATGGCATGTAAATTATATCTCAATAAAGTTGGTTTAAAAAAAAACAAAGTAGAAAAGGAAGTTGAATTAAAAATAGTATAGTATATTGGAGGTGTGTGTGTATCTCACAGATGACAAATTCTAGAGGTAAAAGGTATTTTACTCAGGACTAGTCTCCCCCATACTCTGGCTAGGAACTCATGTTTGGGATTCTATTCCAGTGGTGGAGAAGGTCCCCCTCCCAGCCCCAGCATCCCTCCCACAAGTGGCCTCCTTTACTTTATTTTGTCATGCTCCCTGATGTTTTCATCAAAAATAGGCTGATATGAGATAATGTGCTAAAGCTATCCTACCATGCTAAACTTCGAAAAGGGCCCAGTAGGTCTAGGAGTACATATCCAAAGGCATGCCTATGAAGTCAAAGAGAACTTCTTTTAAAACAAGGCTCCATGCCCTAACTGGTCTGGCTCAGTGGATAGAGCATTGGCCTGCAGACTGAAAGGTCCCAGGTTCAATTCCGGTCAAGGGCATGTACCTTGGTTGCGGGCACATCCCCAGTAGGGGTGTGTACAGGAGGCGGCTGATCGATGTTTCACTCTCATCGATGTTTCTAACTCTCTATCCCTCTCCCTTCCTCTCTGTAAGAAATCAATAAAATATATTTTTAAAAAAAAACAAGGCTCCTACATACTTTCAACAATAAAGGGGGGAAAAACTAGACTCTTCCATGTACTAGCTAAGTGACCTCAATCTCTTTGTACCTTAGGCTCAACTATAATATGAGAATAGAATCATCTACTTTGTCAGGTTTGACTGATGTAAAGATTAAATTAAAAAACATAATTGCAAGTTTCTAGAACAGTGATGGCGAACCTTTTGAGCTCTGCGTGTCAGCATTTTGAAAAACCCTAACTTAACTCTGGTGCTGTGTCACATATAGAAATTTTTTGATATTTGCAACCATAGTAAAACAAAGATTTATATTTTTGATATTTATTTTATATATTTAAATGCCATTTAACAAAGAAAAATCAACCAAAAAAATGAGTTCGTGTGTCACCTCTGACACGCATGTCATAGGTTCACCATCACTGTTCTAGAACACTTGGACTACATATGCTGGCAAATATTGGTACTTTTACTTTTCTATCCATCATTCACACACTAATAAGAATTACTTAAACGGCTTTCTAATATGAAGCTAAGAGCTGAGATCTCAAAAGAAAACAAAATTTTAATGAGAATAAGAGTACTGAAAAGAGCCCTAGCTGGTTTGGCTCGGTGGCTAGAGCATCGGCCTGTGGACTGAAGGGTCCTGGGTTTGATTCCAGTCAAGGGCACATGCTAGGGATTGTGGGCTCGATCCCTAGTAGGGGGCGTGCAGGAGGCAGCCGATCCATGATTCTCTCTCATCACTGATGTTTCTATCTCTCCCTCTCCCTTCCTCTCTGAAATCAATAAAAATATATTTTAAAAAAGAGTACTGAAAAGAGATAAAGATATTGGAGACTGAACAAAGTAAATAAATAAAATTGTCAGATTAAATTGATCTTCTTGTGTAAAAATCTTAGTTCCTAGTCAATATTCAAGTGTGGAACTAAGCAGTTGATGCTTAACACCTTCTACCATACTCTATCAAAAAGGCCAAAATTCCTATCTATAACTTGTACTTGTGAGACATTCACTAGTATGTTGCTTTTGAATATCTTGTATTGTTTTACAGAGAAAGTTTTTTTTACTAGATTTTGTAAAAAGTTTCTTACAGGCCATGAAAGACTAAGTTCAAGGTAAGGGGAACTACTGTAGGACCACTAGGCAGGAATTGCTCTGAGACTGTCAGAGAGCCAAGTCCTACTCCATGCCATACCTACCCAGCCTACCCTATTTGTTTGCCTACAAATCCCCTTCCCAGTAGAATATAATAAAATTTACACTGAAGACATTGATCAACAGAATTCTATCCCAGAGTTTCCAGGGTTATGAAATTGGCTTTTCTTAAAGACAAGTTCAATTACGTAGATTCACCTTACAGATGATTTCATTCTATATTCATCTAGTTTGACTGTTATCTCTTGCAATATGTGCAGTTTCAGCAAATTTAATATTCGTGGTAATGAATTTTTGCTGTTTAAATATCCATAAAATCAACCCCATTGGTACAGCAAGCCAGAGAGAAAGAAAATGCCTGAAGAAAAATTAAAATTTTGTCATTTCTAATTTTCAACTGACCCTTGAAAGTATTAAGTGGCATGAAAGCACTTCTGAATGAATTGGACAAACTTCTTTCTTTTCCTCTACCTCACCATTGATCCAGATGGGGGCCAAAGCCTGTAAAAGAAAAAAGCTAGGAAATGTACTAACCTAACTTTTAAGGCATGGAGGTCTCCCCAAGAAAATGTGCACCCTGTGCTCAGAGGAAATCCATTCAGCTCCACCCCCCCGTGCTGAGGCAGTCTCTGCAGGAAGAGGTAGATACTGTCTAGTGTTGTGTCCACATCGGAAACCAGGACGTGCTCCGTGCTGATGATGCAGTGACCGCCCTCAGCGACTCTTAGGGGGTTGGTGAGTACCTGGAAATAAGGAAAGCAACATTGAAAGCTTTGTTCCATGCAGCATCCCTGAAGAAAGAGCTCGTTAACTTAATGAAAAGTTTCAGTACTATATTCACCTGTTAAATAATATTTTAAAAATGCGATAAAGAGGTCAAGCTCATAGTTGAACATCTCAGCTGAAAAATGTGATTTACTAAATGTTTCTGATTCTAAGCATGGATGGATCTGAAGAATCAAGGCAAGTCTGTGGAACTGAAATTATCTACATTTCCTTTATCCCAGACCCTATAGAGTAAAAGCAACACACTGGTTACTATCAGTGGAGCTAATGTGAGAAAATAATAATAATATTTATCATCATGTCCACACCTACCATTGTTCGACATATATACCTTAATCTACAAAACAATCAAAAGCTTTAACAAATTCCCCTAGAGAAATCACTCATCTCTTTCTTTCAACCTAAAAAAATCTTAAAGACTTGGGGAATTGGAGTTTTTAAACACCAGTTATAAAGAGTATCTTAAAGATGGAAATGGGTTGGCCCTGACCGGTTTGGCTCAGTGGATAGAGCATCAGCCTGCAGACTGAAGGGTCCCAGGTTCAATTCCGGTCAAGGGCGTGTGCAGGAGGCAGCTGATTGATGTTTCTCTCTCATCTCATCGATGTTTCAGCTCTCTATCCCTCTCCCTTCCTCTCTGTAAAAAATCAATAAAATATATTTTTTAAAAAGATGGAAATGGGTCGGAATTTTAAGATTCCATAGGAAATAGATAGAGTTATCCAAACATTTGACTTAAATGTTGAAGCCATCAAGATATTTTTATAATCGAAAAACTCACTGCTCAACTGACTAATAATTCATTTGTAAGTAAAAAGCAAGTTAGAAGGTATAGCAAGGGAATGTTCCATAGTCAAGAAAGTTTAGAAAAATGTTACCTACAACGTCTTCACCTTGGAGATTTATAAGGCACAGAATACAGTCAATGCTCTGAGATCCTACAGTAAGAAAAGGTTAGTTCTGTTTAACCTGGCATTTTCTCAAGTTTGTATTACTAGCCAGAAGCAAAGCAAGCGGATCCGGTTGGGCTCTGAGAGCCCTCACAGATGACCTGGTGGATGCCCCGCCCTCTGAGGACACAGCCTTCTCCATGGGAGCAGCCACTCTCCGCAGAGAACGGCTGCCACCGACAGAAAGAAGACCGATCCCAGGGGAAGAGTGTTAAAGGGATAAGACCAGGAACAGGTGAGGACAGGGAAGTCAGCGAGGAGAAGGCGCAGCTCCACTCAGAGCCCTGCTCCACCCTCCTGCCCACCAGGCACAGCTGCCAGGGGTATCCATGGATGGCCCAAGGACAGCCCTCCGGGCCATAGAAACCATAAGACTGACCACCCTGAGACAGCTGCCTTCTATTCTTTAATAAACTGTTGCCACCAGAAAAGGAAAACATAAAAGCAAGAGCTTTCTCTCCCTACAGCCACCCTCACTCCCATCCCTCCTCAGAGGCCTTACTCTCACTTTGCCAAGCCTAACGTTTTCACTGTGTGTAGGAGAAAGAATAAAGGGCGCTCTTGTTGAGAAAGGAATATTATCTTTGAAACATTTTTTCCTGTGTTGCATTGGTTAATATCCCAAAGAATATACCTTGTTAGAGTAGATGATTTAGTATGAGACATATATATATATATAACAACTTTCAAAAAATAAAAGCACAAGGCTAATTTGCCCCCCACGCATTATCATTGCTTAGGCGCTGGGTCTTCAGGTTAGCATGGTGTCAAGATCCCTAGCAGTTACCATTCAGCCTAGTGTGATGTGAGTGTTTGAAATCAGGAAACCACTCCTGTGACCGGTTTCACTGAAACTAATTCTTTAATTTTATTTCTACTATTCTCAAGTCTCTAAGATACTATTTCATTTGTCCCATAGACCAGTGGTCGGCAAACTGCAGCTCGTGAGCCACATGCAGCTCTTTGGCCCCTTGAGTGTGGCTCTTCCACAAAATACCAGGTGCAGGCGCACATGTACAGTGCGATTGAAACTTCGTGGCCCATGTGCAGAAGTCGGTATTTTGTGGAAGAGCCACACTCAAGGGGCCAAAGAGCCGCATGTGGCTCATGAGCCGCAGTTCGCCGACCACTGCCGTAGACTGTAGAAAAAAGGAGTCACTATGCCATGTTAGCTCCAAGTCCTCAGAACTATTCAATCAGCCTTCAGATGAAGTAGGTACCTGCTCACTGCATTCTTCTTGGCTTTCCCCACAGACCATCTTTCTCCAGGAAATGACTTGCACTGCTTTGGATAAAAGAGTATTTCCCCATAATTGTTCAAGAACAGTTTTACCTTCTTTAGGTGCCAGACTACTTCAGGCCTCTGTCTCATAAAGAAGAGGATGGTGTGAATAAAATCTAATCAAATTAACTGTTTTTTTCTAAACTATTTCCTCCACAGAAATGTGATCTGGTTTCTGACAGAGAAAGAGTCAAAGAATAGAGTTTAGATTATCCTGTCTGGGTTCCTTGGTGCATCTTTTATGAAAAATTACAAGTTCATGCTGGCAATTTAAATGGCTGTGCTGAACTGAATGGCGACTTTGGGGACTGGAGAATGCGCCTTTCCCCACTGTTGCTATGAGATATGTGGGCTCAGTGTTGCCAGAGCTTCCAAATTTTCAATGGAATCCAGAAATCGAGACTCCATAAGAAACCTCCTGGTGATTAAGTGTTGGCAACTCATTATTCAAATATACTGTTTTTCACCCAAGTTCTGTGGGTTAGGTAAGCCCCTTACTCCCTCAAGGTGAACCATCTGCACCACAACTGTGGGCTGGTGTAGAGATGGTGAGGAGGGAGCAAAAAGGGAACATCAGTGTTTTCCTGGCTATATTCCAGGTAGCTACCTGTGAAGGTGACCTTTGGGAATGAGGCATGTGTAGGTTCTAGTCCCCTCGAATTCCTAATGGGTGGGCAATCCTACTTTGTCTTTTGGCTTTAGGGGGAAAATGAGCCCAGGAATAGCCACACTAATTAAGCCTAGCACTCTGATGGGGAGGAGGCGGGGTATGGAACAAACTCAGTATGAACCCCAGCCTCTCAGATAAGACACACGAAATGGCATTGCCTTTGTAGTCAGTTTTCATGACAGACCCCAGTGCTTTAGGGCTGCATAAAAACTGGGGAATAGGACTGAATAGAATGGAAGGGACCATCTTAATTCATTTTGGAAAATTAAAAGCTTCTGTAGATTACAGAGTAGCATAGCTGGCCTATGGTGAGAGCAAATAAGCCCTTCCGGTTGCTAAGAGACCCATAATTTAATCCCCTTCCCCTGATCAACATGTGGAACTCGGCAGGAAGAAAAGCAAATGAAAGAGATTTTGATAAAGCTTTGAAAATAATGCCAAATTCAGCAACTGGAAAAATCGCACTTTTTAGACAAGAAGTCCCGCGGGAGGTGAAGAGCCCCCCTTCCCCATGCTTTTTCCTACATTGTGACTGGAACATAAAAAAGTTCTTTAAAAAATGCCTGCAGGTACTTTTTACTTTACTAAAAATAACTCTTAAAGGCTTTCCTTAGGCCCTCCCTCTTCTTCATCCTTCACAGCACACAGTGCACATACCTCAGGAACTTGGTTGTCCACTGGAAGAAGAGTGATGTTAAAGCAGATCCCATGCAAAGCCCCGCCGTGCTGGTTACTGATGGAAAATGTGAACTGGACGTGTCTCAGACGGGGGCCTATGTCACTCAGGGGTGGCATGTAGGCCACTTTCATGTAGTTCACAGCATCCTACAAAGTAAACCGAGATGGACACATGGATGCCAATTTGAAAGGATTAGAGACTTTTAGAGACTTAGGTCTCAGAGAACCATCCTGATAAGGACTTGGACTATTGTAAATGCCACCACCATCAATTTGAGCATTCCAAAAAAGTCCACTTTATAAGCCACATTTTCTAAAACTCAGGAGGGAAAAGGACAAAGAAAGTAAGTAAATATATCAAGCGCTTGAAGCCAACCAACTCTGTAAAAGACAGGACACTTGAATTTTAACAGCTTCGCCAGAAGTAGAGCTCTACCAGTTCAAGTAGCTGCATGATATTGCTCAAGCAGCTGAAACTTGCAAGGTCTCTTTTTCCTTATCAGTAAAATAAGTGAAACGATAAAATAATAGTACTTACGAGATAGGGTTGCCATACTCACTTATAGCATCTAACTACAGGGAGATTAGGCATAATTGGACCCAAGCTACAGCTATAGCTCCTGTCTGCACACTTATCACCCTTGGAGGTCTTCAGGGAAGAGTCCACAGGAGTAGGGAGAAGACTGATAAAAAAAACTGGATCAACAGATGTCCTGGTTGAATTGTGTCCCTCAAAAGGTATGTTGAAGGCCTAATCCCGGAACCTCAGAAGGTGGCTTTATTAGGGAATAGGTTGTTGCAGATGTAATTAGTTAAGGTGAGGTCCTAGTGGAGCATGGTGTGCCTTTGATCTAACATAACTGATAAACTTACAAGAAGAGAAGAGAGACAAATAAGAAGAAGACAGCCATGGGATGACAGGCAGAGGTTGCAGCAATATATCTACAAGCCAAGTAATGTCAAAGACAGCCCGCAAACCACCAGAAGCGAGGAAGAGGAAATGAAGGATTCCCTTATGGGGCTTCAGAGAGAGGATGGCCCCGCCATCACCCTGATTTCAGGCTTCCAGCCTCAGACTGTGAAACAATAACTCACAGTTGTTTTAAGCCATCCTGTTTGTGTTACTTTGATACGGCAGCACCAGTACACTAATCTGGCAGGTTATTAAATGAACTGAATTTAATGGAATAAAGACATATGTGCCTGGTCCCGGCTGGCAAAACAATGCAAAAGTCTGCACTGAGTTACAAGATTGTGAAATCATATCCAGCTTGATCAAGCATTGTCAAATAGATGTTGCATGCTTAATGTAAATGCACAGGCAGAAAGAATAAAGACATCGAGCACTGGTAACGGACGTCAAGGGCCATCGTTCTGAAGGGCAATACTAGGAGCACATGACTTATCCGAGGATACTTCCTTCCATCCCGTTTTTCAACATTGTAGCACAGCATCCCACCTGAGTGAAGGACTTCAAGCCCTGGGCTGCAGGATTCTTGGTCAGCTTTGGTATGCTATCCACCATGAATAATTTCCCAGCGTCCAAGTGTCTAAAGAGAAATATTAAACACATCAGCTCATTTTTCAAGTAATGAGAATTAAATCAAATAGCCTACAACCAAGTTTTTTGAAACTAAAAGAGCTCATCGTGGGAAGAAATAAAATATGTCATCTTTATATTCTCTTTATGTTAGGGATTCTAGTCATACGCTTAATCTCCTCAATGCTATTTTCATCACTGCTGCAAAAAAATATGTATGCTATTTTCTGCTTTGACATCAAGAAAGAGAATCATTGTTCTCATCCTAAAAAATGTTCCCTTGCTATCAGGTACATGACACCAGCTACAGTATATTCATGTCACTTCCTTGGATTGGGATCATAGAATATGACCATTTTGTGGCCTGCAATACCTAAAAGTAATGCTATAGAGACTCATTACATTTTACTAAAAAGAAAAACGTAGCATTCTCTTTAGAAAAGGGGAGTAGAGACTGCTTTTAGGCCACCTAAGCTAAAGACACTACAAGATACAGGTCACTTACCCGTTCATACAGCTTTGGAAGGAGGTATAAGTCTGAGATTAGAGTAAATGCTGAATTGAATGTATGTTCATGTTGGACAAGAAAGCAATTGAACCACAGCACCATATATTGACCCTTGGGACTCTCCAGTCCTAGAACACAACCCTCCACTAATGACCTTTCATAGATACCTGTGGCTGAACGAGAAAAACGGAGGAGTTGTTATTGTATAGAGCAGCTCCCTGTCATATGATTCCGTATCTATGAAATGCAGATGTTTCTTAGTTAGGTAGGCCACCTCCGTTTCCTTGACAACCAGATGCCGAGAAACCCCAGGAGCCTCTTTTGGAAGCTGGTCATCCACTGGAGTGATATGAATTGTCACCACCTGAAAAGAAATGATCTGTACCATTACTTTGAGGTACCAAAAAGACACCAAAGGCAACACCCCACAATCACCTAGTCACGGTGATTTTTGAAAACTTACAATTATAATATACTTTCACTGAAATGATTTAGGAGGTAGTAAGAATGTGAACCAAAAATGGAACATTCTCCACCCATTTTATATTACATTTTAAGGATGTAATTATCGCAATTATAGGTAATTGTTCGTGAGTGCTATATAGAACGGGTATTTCTGCATCTCCCTTCCAACAACCACCTGTGCATTTTTTAACCTCCCTCTACTCAGATTCTAGAAACTGTGACATAAAATTTGGCTCCTCATTCTCTCTCCACATATGTGTAAAACACCTCCCAGAGTCTCTACTTATAAAATTCTTAAATACCATAGTGACCACACTCCACTCCCACCCCAGCTGTCATTCCTACTGTTACTGGTCTAGCTCTAGCTCTCATAATTTCTTCTTTACATTATTGCAACAGCTTTCTGCTGGCCCTAACTTCAGTAGCTAATCTAGACTCACATACCTCTAGTGTTACCTTTTAAAAAATACAAATCTAATTAGGTTATTCCCTTCCTCAAAGTCTTAACAACCACCCAGGAGGGACAGACTTATTCAAACTCCTTAGCATGGCATCTATGGGCCTCTACAGTTTTGTTTTGTTTTGTTTTTTTTTTTTAAATATATTTTATTGATTTTTTACAGAGAGGAAGGGAGAGAGATAGAGAGTTAGAAACATAGATGAGAGAGAAACATCGATCAGCCACCTCCTGCACATCTCCTACTGGGGATGTGCCCGCAACCCAGGCACATGCCCTTGACCGGAATCGAACCCAGGACCCTTTAGTCCGCAGGCCGACGCTCTATCCACTGAGCCAAACCGGTTTCGGCTACAGTTTGGTTTTGATTTTGTAGTGACTTTTTGCCAATATTATGGTGTTTTTTAAATTATTTTTAACATTTATTGTGAAAAGGATATATAACCTCCCCTCCCCCAGTTTGCACACCCTATTTTTCCACTTTATCTGCTACTCCTTTCAGCATTAAGCCAGCACTCCAGCTGCACACAAAGGTGTGGGTCCTAGACTTTAAGCTTTGGGTCATGCTGTTTCTTCAACCTGGAATTCTTTTCTCCTGCTTTCTCCAGCAGCCTGGGTTTTTCTTACCCTTAATGGCTCTTCTTGAAACTTTCCCCAATTTCTCAGTTGGAATTAATTGTTCCTAAATTTGTTTGTCCCTTGAGAAACATTATTATTTTATGTCTTATATTATTAGTTAGTAGTTCACACGTCAGTCTCTCCTGGATTGAAAGTTCTGGAAGAGGGGGATCATAGAGTACAAACCACATGGAATTTGGCAGTGAACAGACCATTAAAGGCCTAAGTATGCCACTTAGTAGCTATTGATCTTGAACAAGTCACTAAACTTTTTAAAATGTCGATTTTCTTATATGTAAGTTAAGTATAATGACAACAGCCTCACAGAGTTGTTATGAGGATCAAAGACCACTATGTATATAAAAATGTCTCACACATAATAGGTGCTCAATAAATATTCTGCTCATCTCTGTACTCTCCATCTGGAACAGTATTTTGTAGGTAGAAAGCCCTTCATCAGTGTTTGCTAACTGAATGAGTCAATATGTCCTGTTTGTGATTTTAAGAATTCTTAAAGCACACTCACAGGTCTGGATCCTACTGGAGGGCATGGAGGGTTTGCTGAACAGCTTTTTTTATTTTTTTAAATATATTTTTATTGATTTCAGAGAGAAAGGGAGAGAGAGAAAGATAGAAAGATCAATGATGAGAGAGAATCACTGATTGGCTGCCCCTTGCATGACCCACACCAGGGACTGAGCCCGCAACCCGGGCATATGTCGACCCTCAACCACTGAGCCATGCTAGCTGGGCAGCCGAACAGCTTTTATCATCACATTTTCTGACAATAATTCACGACTGGTTGTGAGAAAGCAATTACTTATTCTCTCTTGCAATGGTACATTTGCTTGGTGTCATGGGTATTCTTATTCTGGTTTTTATTTCTTTTAATGAATTTAATATTTTAATTTAATAACTTTATTTTAATAAATTTAATATTGTCATTGAAGCACAGATCTGCAATGCCAATTTTTTAAAATATCTTTTTTATTTTTTTTAGAAAGAGAGGAAAGGAGAAGGATAGAGAGATAGAAACATCAAATGACTGTCTTCTGCATGCCCCCTACTGGGGATCAAACTGGTGACCTCTTGGTTCATGGGTGGATGCTCAACCACTGAGCAACACCAGCTGGCAGCAATGCCAATTTTGTCTACAATAATAGTATTCACAACACCCAATTTGAAAATAAAGTGACTTCCTTTTTAAATTGACATACAAAGCCAAAAAAACAAAACTACAATATAGAACATACCGGAACATTAGCTGTGCAAGCTGTGCCCCCTGAGGCAAATCAGTGAGCCCCGTTGGGGTCAGTTTTTCTCTCTGCACATTGGGAATGATAATAACGGCTATTGTAGTGAAGTGTTGTCAGGATCAAATGAGATAGCTAGTAACACTGTGAGTACTTGGTAGTAGGTGTTCAATAAGTTAATTCCGCATCTCCTTTCTTCATTGCTCTTGCAAAAGCCATATGTGCTCCTCCATTATGAAGCATTTCAATAATTAAAAACTAAAGGCAGTTATCAAAATAAATAAACACGATGACAGTCATTTCTCCAGTCTCCTGGAGTCTGTGTCACATTTTTTTTTCCCCAATTATAGTTTTCTGCTAATCTACAAAGTTCAGAAATTCTCTGTGGGGTTTCCCAGCCACAGTGTGGATCCGTGAGGCTGCACTTAATTGAAAAACTGGATTTAATAAGGAAACAATAGTTATTGTGCCTTAAAGAGACCATTTTCCATGCTAATTTAGTCTCCAATGTGTTCTTTGTGTAAAAAGAATGTACAAGGCATGCTTTTTTATACTCCTATAGTAATTCTTGGTGGGCACATTTTTCAACATGCTTTATGATCGCCTAGGTTGATGTGTCTTTACATATTGCGGCATGTTTAAACAATTACTGTGTGTGTGTCTGTGGATGAGAAAAATCCTATTTTAACAAACTCCATGGAGAAATGAACCATTTACATTTTACTGAAATTTGGTTGTAACAAAGACGTTGCTAAATAGCCATTCCCCAATGGTGGGAAAGTAACGCCCAGCCCAATCGCAGGGCTCTCACTTGCTGGGGTCCCCTGCATGCCTCCAGTCTACTTATGGTCACAAGCACCCCAAAACAGGCTTATAGGGAATCCGAATACAAAGTAACAAATCAGTACACAGAGTGACAAAGCCTAACTTTGACCCTCAGTGTTCATAATACGGTATTTTGTGGGCTGATATCTCTTCCTTGTTGACATGGATTCTTGATCCTTTCTTTGCCCTGACCTTTGATTCCTGCCTGATTCTTTATCTTACAGCTTCCTTAGAGTTTGTCCTGTGCTACTTCTTGCCCTCAGGAACTACTCCCAATGCATTTTGCCCATCCCACTATCAGGTTTGACTTCTTCTAAATCAGTGGTTCTCAACCTTCCTAACACCGCAACCCTTTAATACAGTTCCTCATGTTGTAGTGACCCCCAATTTCATTGTTACAAATTGAACATAATTAAAGCATAGTGATTAATCACAGAAACAATATGTAATTATATATGTGTTTTCCGATGGTCTTAGGCGATCCCTGTGAAAGGGTCGTTCGACCCGCCAAAGGAGTCGCGACCCACAGGTTGAGAAGCGCTGTTCTAAATGCTCACACCCTGGGTGCCTGTTCTCTGGTCTGGCCTCAGTTCATTGCTCCCTTCCACTTCACCCACAGGCCTTTGGGGCATCTGCTTTCATTTCTTAGTCATCTTTCTGCTTCTCTCTTCTATCCTTATTTTGCATTTTCCATCTTACTTCCAACGTTCCTCTCTCCTGGTTTAAGATCTCCTGAGGCTTAAACCCTGTAAAGCTCTCTACGGAGAAGGATAAAGGGAATATTTTTAAAAAGCAAATTGGGAGCATGAGGCTTTATTTGATGACAGTCATGACAACCAATATAGAAAGAGGGAGGGGCTTCTTGCTGATATGTGAGCACCTTGTTGATGCACAGGTAGATGTCTCAGCAGGAGTATCCAGTTAGGAAGCATGAAAGGAGGTAAGGAGCATCCCTGCTTGTGCAACTTCCTTCCTGCTTTTATTAAATTGTTTCCCACCTGAGGAGATGCTCAGTTTCTGCCTCTATCAAAGGACGTGTTTTAACATGTGGCCTAAACAATCATCTGAGTTTAACTTAACCTTCAGTGACCATGGGATCTACAGATCACAAAAGCTCCCATTAAGTAACCATCTTATCTGGACCTTTAGTTGAACAGCTGAAAGTTACAATCTTAAAAAATACTTTAAATACAATTTTATATGTAGGGCATGACTAAATACTTGTCCAAATTGGAGAGGCAATCATCAAATAGACTAGATCATCATTAAAGTCCCTTAAAATTTAGGCTTTTCGGAGAGAAACTAAGATGGCAGCATAGATAAACACCGGGAAATTGCTGCTTCCCACAACAATTGATAAATGCATCAAAAACACAAGCCGGACTCATCCAGAACTACAGGAGAGCTGGCCGAGTGAAAATTCTACAACTAGAAGGTAAGAAAAGCACACTGAGAGCCAGAGGAGCTGCCCAGGTGGAGTGCAGAGGTACGGGGGCTCGCGTACGCGCGGAAAGGGTCTGGCACCTGAGGACGCGGCTGTCTTTTTGAATCCGGAGGGAGACACAAGCTCCCGACGGCTCTGAAATCCGGTTCCGGGAAGTCTCTGGGGACCCAGCACTCATACGGGGAGAAACTGGTCTCTCTGGCAGCGGGCGAGCTTGAGGGCAGCTTTCCCTCAGAGGTGCTTGCAGCCATTGCCGGGACACTGGGACTTGCGACTCCTTAGGGCGGGGCTGAGGCTTCGCCATAGCTGCTTCCTCCGCCCTTTGATTCCTTGAGACCCCGCCCCACCCAGGCTGCAGCAGAGGCTTTTGCATATGAATGCCCCGGCCATTTGCAACCTGTAATTACCTAACCGCAGCCTGGCCAGATAGACTCAGAGCTTCCAAGAGAAGGCCCAAGGCCCCACAGCGGCTTGCATTGCTACACAGCTGAGCATCATCAGGGCACTTCCAAACTCCAAAAAAAGGAAGGGGAATCTCCAGTTCTCTTCGTAGTTCCTGCTGTGTAACCTCAGGCAGAGGCTAAATTAGCACCTCCTTAGATCCAAGAGCCACTGTACCCAGTGGTCAGAGGGGGACCATCCAGATCACAACTCCTCAGATCCATAAGGGACACACTCAGGGTGCAGTCTCAGTGAGCACCAAAGCCCCACTGAAGCAAGTCTTGCCCCAGAAGGGTGTCTCCAGCACAGAAGTTCTCCCACCGTAGACACAGCTGATTCTCACTGCCAATTGGCCTGGAGGTCAATTCCTCCCAGTGAGTCTACAACAACCAAGGCATAGCTATAACAACACTGTGCACAAAGCCCATAAGGGGGTGCACCAAGAGTGTCCACCTCAGGTAACTGGGGAGGCTGAGCCACTGGGCCCTACAGGACACCTAGCACACAAAGCCACTCTATCAACACAGGGAAGCAGCCAAAATGCGGAGATAAAGAAACAGGTCACAAATGGCAGAAACGGAGGAAAGCAAACGACTGGATATAGAGTTCAAGGCCACGTTTATAAGGTTTTTCAAGAATTTTATGGAAACCGCCGATAAATTTAATGAGTCCCTCAATAAGTATAGTGAGACCATGGAGGACATGAAAAAGGACCAACTAGAAATTAAGTATACACTGACTGAAATAAAGAATAATTTACAGAGATCCAACAGCAGACAAGAGGATCCCAAGAATCAAGTCAAAGATTTGAAATACAAAGAAACAAAAAATACCCAACTGAAAAAGAAAAAAGAAAAGAGATTCCAAAAATATGAAGATAGTGTAAGGAGCCTCTGGGACAACTTCAAGTGTACCAACATCAGAATTATAGGGGTACCAGAAGAAGAGAGAGGGCAAGATATTGAAAACCTATTTGAAGAAATAATGACAGAAAACTTCCCCCACCTGGTGAAAGAAATAGACTTACAGGTCCAGGAAGCGCAGAGAACCCCAAACAAAAGGAATCCAAAGAGGACCACACCAAGACACATCATAATTAAAATGCCAAGAGCAAAAGACAAAGAGAGAATCTTAGAAGCAGCAAGAGAAAGACAGTCAGTTACCTACAAGGGAATACCCATACGACTGTCAGCTGATTTCTCAACAGAAACCATGCAGGCCAGAAGAGAGTGGCAAGAAATATTCAAAGTGATGAATAGCAAGAACCTGCAACCAAGATTACTTTATCCAGCAAAGCTATCATTCAGAATAGAAGGTCAGATAAAGAGCTTCACGGATAAGAAAAAGCTAAAGGAGTTCATCACCACCAAACCAGCATTATATGAAATGCTGAAAGGTATTCTTTAAGAAGAGGAAGAAGAAAAAGGAACTCTTACCATTTGCCACAGCATGGATGGAACTGGAGAGCGGATAAATACCACAGGATCTCACTCATTTGTGGAATATAATGAACAACATAAACTGATGAACAAGGACTGATCCAGAGACGGAGAGGCATTGATTGGACTGTTGGGCTTTGGAGGGAAGGTAGGGGAGGGTGGGGGAAAGAGGGAAAGATCAACCAAAGGACTTACATGCAGGCATATAGGCCTAACCAATGGACACGGACAACGGGGGGGGGGGGGGGGGGGGGGGTGAGGGCATGAGCGGGGGGGGGGGGGTAGAGGGTAACGTGGGGACAAGGACAAATATGTAATATCTTAATCAATAAAAATATATTTGGGGAAAAAAAATTTAGGCTTTTCAATGAAGGTATCAGGGTTTTACAACACAAAAATTCTCACCAGCACACACACATAATATACTTGTTCTGTTGTTGTGCACACACTAATTCCTGGAAACTCTGGAGAATTAAGCTTTCCACTTACTACCTCTTCATCTCACTACCTCCCCAGTTCTTACAAAATATTTCAGGTTTTTTTTTATTTTTTCCTAGTTTCAATAAAAGTTGAAAGAACCAGAACAGTTTTTGAGGTTCTATCTGAGTCACACACCAAGGCCTGAAGACACAGATGAATAATTTAGGATTCCTGTCATCAATGAGCTCATAGTTGATCCAATAAAACAAATAATGGCCTCACATTATAGTGTTTTGATATTGGATCAGCTACATAAAAGGACCAGCTGACACAGTGTGGGGGAACTTTGGGATGAGGGCACCAGAGAAGGCTTCCTGGAATAGGCGCTGTTATCGCTGAGAGAAGGTCCATGTATGGAGAGGAAGTGAGCTGGCACTGCCACAAATCAAGAGGGAGAATTGGGGAATGGATACTAGATGAGTTACATTGATTACAAAGTTACTATATCAGTGCATTTTAACTATCCTCAGTTATAAGGATATTGCTGATCTATTCTTCAAGAGACCCTGTGAGGGATTCTGAAGTTAATCTAGTCCCAAAAAGATGAAGGTTGGAATTAAAGCAATGGCAATGGGTGGGGAAGTATACACAGATGAGAGAAATTTATCTGATAGACTTAGTTAGATTTGCTGACTAATTAGTTATTCAGATATTAGAGAGAGAGAGAGAGAAGGGGTTAGGGATGACTTCAGGGGATTCTAGTTACAGTGGTTTTGTGCAAGTTTGGGGGGAAATATACTAAATGTCTGTGGACATGGTGTTTTTAAAATCCTGGTGAGATAGACATGTAGAGATGACAAGTAGAGAGGTGATTACACAAGGCTGAGCTGGAGAATATTTAGGAGCCAAACAAAATATGGTACATGAATATAGAGTAATTTACAGGTTCTCTCTCTCTTCTGCTCTCCCTCAACATCTATATATATAAAATCCTAATATGCTAAGTGTCTGACTGATCGGTCAACCATTCGGTGGACCACTCGACCAGTCGCTATGACATGCACTGACCACCAGGGGGCAGACGCTCTGACCAGTAGGTTAGCTTGCTGCTGGGGTCCAGCTGATTGGGACTAGGTGAGACGGGCTGGACATGCCCTGGAGCCCTTCCACGGTCCCTCCCCAACCAGCCGGCCAACCTCTTGTGGTTCCTCCCCGGCCAGCCCCCATTGGCCCCCATCGGGACTGGGCAAGATGGCCCCAATCAGCCCCAATCACCGGCCAGGCCGAGGGACCCCACCCATGCACAAATTTGTGCACCAGGCTTCTAGTAGATTAATAAGATGAAAGCAGAGAAAAATGTGATTATGACTCCTTCTTTAGAAACCCATCCATCCATCCAAAGAAATAATCTCATAACTGGACCTACAGTATTTAGTCTGACATATTTTCCAAGATTTAGAAATAATTTTAACTGAATAAAGTTTTTATTACTCTGGTCCTCATTATAAAGGGATCTAACATTTACACTTGAACTTAAATATGATAGAAATAAAAATATAATTTATAAAATATATAAGAAAAGAAAAAAGCAGTCCCTAACTTTCTATTTTCAAAAAGGCATATAGTCTGTTAATAGTGACATGATATTCTAGTTGAAAACAAAGCTCAGTTTGAATAGATGTAACAGATGATTTAGAAAGAAATCCTATTGATAGTTGTCATTTAGGAATAGCAAATTAACTAAGTTCTCAAGCAAAATGTAATCTAGAAGTAGAATATAATAACACAAGAAAAGAAGGGACTGTTATTTGTAAAGGAGTTGATTTGTTACTTAATAAGCAGTTAAATTGAGAATTTTCTCATTCTCCAATTGTTCTTAATAGGGATCACCTACTTCCTTCAATTTCTGAGCTCTCTGACATCATTCTTCCTGATCATCCATTTTGGTTACCTTTATCAGAGCAAACAGATGAATAGCTCAATCATCTATGCATTGGCTAATGTGAGTGACTATGACATGAGAAGACATTATATAACAAACAGGGACACAAGCTGTAAATAGCCATTCCAGAACTGATTCAAGATTTGCTTAGAGCCCTGTATATGCTCCCTTCCAAGATAATAGGGATAAAATGCCTAGAAAAATAAACTATATGTAGTAGGTGATCACTTATGTGCAGCTCTCCTTTTTTCACTCCAGCCACTAACCACCCTCTCCTTGCAGGGAGCTTATCTTCTTATAGTTGTCCAGATACTATACTAACTCCATCTCTGTAATTTTTATATGAGAATCCCTCCTTACAATTATTTCTGCATTCTGTGAATTTAAATGATATCCTTGAGTGGTAGTAAAACTCTTAGTTCTCCAATAGATAATAGCTAATTTATCTATTGAGTGCTTACCATGTGCCAGAAAGTTCACAGTACTTTATATATATATTACTTACTCTCACAATCATTCTATAAGGAAGTTGTATTAGTCCCTGTTTTACAGATGGGGAAACTGAACCACAGATCAATCAGATAATTATGTCAAATGCAGGAGAGAAACATAGGCAGCCGAATTCCACAGCTTATATTTATAACCGAACTCCACTACTATATATAAAATGTCAGTGTTTTCTTGAGTGATATGAGCACAGCAAATTTTGTGAGGTGTCCTTTATAAAGGTGCTGGAAATATCACACACAAAAATTTGCAGAACTCATTCGAAAAGTAAATAGTAGAGAAGTGGTGTTACAAAGAAATTGACTTACTTTTGCTTACTCCATTGCTTCTCAGTCTTTGAATCTTGAAACCTATTTTCATGTAGTCTCTAATAATATCTCCCCAGAACTGATATCTGCGGACAAGTCTTTGAGAAATGTTCAGAATGGCCTCTTACCTGTGGCATTGAGAGATTTGGAGGTTCATGGCTGTCCCAAAGGACAAATTCAAAAGAATCTTCAAAGATTTCTCCACCAAAGTGACGATAGTAAATGATGCCATTAAACAGGTCCCTCTGAAGGAAGCCAGGAACAGGATAGCCTATTGGGTCCACAAAACACCAAATATTTTTGTAACCAACTGCAAGTGTTTGGGTATAAAGATATTGGACTTACCTCAAGTCTTCTCAGCATATCATGTTGTATGTACCTAAGGAATCTTCATAAAAGCTTATACATAACAAAGCAGGAAAATTAAAGTTGTTACATCTGTCTTAAAATATGTGGATGAATTAGCATTAGAAAAGTCTTTTTAAGAAACATTGTCTTAAGAAACACTACTTGATCCCTATTTTGATGCTCCTGACTATGTTAAGAACTAGTTCTGAAATTATTCTAACAAAATTTAAGGAAATGTTATTCATGAAATTACTTTATCAAAAAATCTACAATAAGCCAAACATCTCTCTTCAAACTTATTTGTTCTATCACTGTGCGTGGCTGACTTAATTTTTCCAAGTGAAATGATTACTTTCAGGCCCAGCTCTGGAACTTTCTGGATGCCCACCCTTGAATGAATCAACTTCAAGACTCTAAGTCTCAAGCTTCCCATCTATAAAATGGGAATAATAATAGTATCTCACCTCATAAACGGATGCCCACCTTCGCACAAATATCTTAACTGCCCAGAACTTACCTATCAGTCCCGGCCCTGGCTTCTTCATGATCTCTCCAGCCTGAGGAGGTCCCGTGACATTAAAGAAGATGTAGTCATCACTGGAGTCCATGTCTGAAGCTCTCAGCATGGAACCCTGGATCAGTATGGTCTGGCCCTCCTCCAGTTCAATAATAACGTTATTGATGAGGAACGGCGGACTGTCATCTTTGGGCAGAATGTTGATGGGAAACTTATAGCGGATGCTGTGATGACCATCGAATATCCTGAAGACCACAAAGTCTTTGGTGGAGTCGCTGTCATCGTGATGATAGCGAACAACGCCAGCCTGCAGGTCAGCCACGGTGAAGAGAAAGCCTTTCCCCCCTGAAGGAGAGAGCAGAGATGGCGCTGACTGAGGGAGGGGCGCAAAGGCAGCCCTTACAGGGAAAGCTGCACTAGGCAAAAGGGCACTGAGGAAAGCGGAGCAGCTGATACTTCCCTCTTTGGGAGAAACCACCTCCACAAATCAGGTTTTGAACACTGGTTGTAACAATTACTAGCTGTGTAGATTGGGCAAAGTATTTAATTTATTTGAGACTCATCTATAAAGCAGAAATAATGCCTACCTCATAGTCCCTAGTATGGATGGGAGAACTTAAAAGTACGCCGATAATAAATGTTAATTTTTGTTTCACTCATTGTTATCAACCTACACGGCAGAACTTCTTACTGGTGTGGTCTCAAACCTCAGCATCAGCACCATCTGTTAGAAATGCACGTTTTCAGGCCCTACCCTAGACATACTGAAATGGAAATTTTGGAGGTGGGCCCAGCATTATGTGCTTTATTAAACCCTCCAAGAGTCGAATGCATGCTAAAACTTGAGAATCATTGGCTTATTGACCAAGAGCTAAAGCTCTGGTATCAAATGGCCAAGGTTCAAATCCCAGTTCTGCCTCTTACTAGATACATGACCTTAGACAAGTTGACTTCTCTAAGTCTCAGTTCCCCATATGTAAAGTAGGAATAGTAATAGTACCTCACTTCATAAAGTGGTATGAGATAAAGCATGTAGAATATTTTGCACCATATCTGGCACAAAGTAAATACTTAATAAATATTAGTACTACTTCCTATATCCTCTGAGCCCAGAACATCATTGTCTTATGAGCTACTGCTCTCTCTATACTTCATTTCACAGTATTAATAAACATTGCTTCACTTTGTATAAACATTTATCATTCTTGATGGCAGGAGCCTCATTACTCTCCCCACACCATGTGTTTGTGTTAAAAACCTCACTGGAATCATGATTAAACACTAGCATAATGGATGCTACAAACTACTTACCCAATAGCCACCTACTGCTTCTTGCTCAGTACCAGGACCCCAGTTCTATTTGGAATGGCATGGGACTATTTTTAAAAAATCATGTCCCCAGACTCCACTGCATGTTGGGATAGCATGTGAGTTGGTAGGAGATATAAGTGAAAGTCATTGTCCTGGGACAAGTAGTTAAAGAAAGCGAGCTAGAAAGCAAACTAAGATGGCATAACTTCTTCCTTCCTTCCTTCCTTCCTTCCCTTCTTCCTTCCTTCCTTCCCTCCCTCCTTCCTTCCTTCCTCAAATGCAGACCCAAAGCTAGAAGTGTAGGTGCCATCTTGTGAGCACCGACCTAGCAGAAAAGAGCATCTGGCATCATGGATATGGAATGCCACATCTGGACAACTTGTCACATGAGGGAAATATGAATTTTTAAGCCACTATAATTGAGTTTCCCTACATGCAGCTGAACATCCACCCTAACTGGCAGGCTCAGGCATAAGCTGACCTGGCACAGTCCTGGGATTAGACAGGAAAATTTATCATTTTATTTTTGATTTCAGAATTCCCTTATCATAAATGATGATAAATAAGAGCTCTCTTTCTGCTTTATAATTAGGCAAACTAAGAGGATAATTGAATTAAATCCTCTGAGCTCATTACCAGGAATGGACTCTATCATCATAAAGTATGGCTATTATTTTTATTAGGCTCATTAACCTTAACTACCATCCTTATAATTATAAATCCATTTCTTTTAAACTATGGTAACTGCTCCTAATATCATAATAACATAATGATTAAAAGTATTTTTAAAAGCATGTTTTTCAATACATTTCTATGAGACAGAGAAATGAGAGGAAAATATTTTGTCTTCCTACTGGGATGAGATAATCAGTTAAGGAGTATATTTAGAAGGAGCCCAGTGAGGCATCTGAACTTTAAATAATGAGCTGCGCCTAAGGCAACCTAACACAAATGTTTCAAGAGCTCTAGATTTGGGGGATATGACAATTCAGTTAGAAATGGGGCCCAAGAGCTGCTGTGTGTATCCTATTAAACACGATTTGCTTTTGGAGAAGTTTCTTCTCCAGCTCCTTGCTCGGTTACCAAGGTGGATCCTTCACCTCTCACTGTGAGCCGCCCGTGCTGCAGGCCGTCCACGGTGACCAGCTGTACAGCACGAATGTCGTCGTTGTCGACAACCTGAAACTGTTCCCAGGTGATGGCCCGAGACTGCCCTTCCAGGAGACTCAGACCTGCAAGACAGAACAAACATGTTCTATGACATGCCAACACGCGAACGTTAAGACAAAATGAATGCATTTTAACTCACAAAACGAGCTGAAATTGTATTCTCAAAGCTTTTTCAGAAACTGGAAGTTGGCTTTTATTGCTAGTACTATTTGCACTTTCAGTACTATCACCTCCAATCTGGCCATTGGCTCCTCGGGACACACCCTTTAGAGACATGACAGTGCCAGACAGTGAACACCAAGGAAAGAACAGACGCTGTGCTCACAGTGGCCTCTAACGCAAAATGCCCACACGGACTTTTCCGAAGGCCACATCCAGATATTGTGTGGGCACAGGCGGCAGAAGTACTTTTACAAATAAACCTGAGCCTTGAGCAACAGGGGTTTGAGCTGCACAAGTCCATTTATACAGACTTTTTCAATAAATACTGTAAATGTGTTTTATCCTCCTCATGATTTTCCCTTTTCCCCTTTCTCCTGTTTTCAGTGTAGGATTAGTGCATGCAACCTGCCTCAGTAGCTGTTGCTAGGGAACCTGAGCTAAGACATACAGCATATTTAAGGGAAGGAAGAAAGGGAAGGAGGGAGTGACAGAGGGAGGGAGGGAGGGAGGGAGGGAAGGAAAGAGGGAGGGAAGGAGGGAGGAAGGGAGGAAGAGAGGAAGGGAGGGAGTAAGGGAGGGAGGGAGGGAGGGAGGGTACATATAAGGAATCTCTGTGACTGGTAATAACAATTTTGAAGCCAAGAGTGTACAGTGTGTCTCAGCACAAGGCATCACAAGGAACACAGCAAAAGAGCAAGCAAGAAGACTAGAAGTATAAATAGCAAAACATTAACAGTGGCGATGTCTGCACGGGGAAGTAATAAATGATTTTGAAGTAATAAATTATTTTATTCACTTATTACTATATCATTCATTTTTTCTTGACCATTCATTACTATTCATTCTTTTTTTTTTTTTACTATTTATTGTAATTTCCAAGTTTTTAACAATGAACACATAAGTTCATAAGTAAATTTTATTTTATTTTAAAAACGGAGTCATATGTCTGGAGTAGCCAAACCAGATTTGGAGCTCTCTTAACAAGCCTGATCACACATAAATATACAGACTACTAAGTCTCTATGCTCATGTAATAATCTACTTAATATGTGATTATAACTAAACTACAGGACACCAATTCCTTCTTTTCTTTTCATTATCCCTCTAACAGAGGTAGATGAAACACAGAGTCAAAATTATAAATGAAGGTTGCTCAACCAATGTTATCCATCTCTACTGAAACTCATGGGTGCATGCGTATACTACCCACATGCAAACACACACACACAAACACACACACACACACACAGATTTATTTTAGCTGCCACCAGAGGATTTAAGTCAGACACAGATATGATCCCCTTAACAAAACTTAGCATCACTGCTTATAAGTATGTTTTGAATACTATTGATGGGATTAATGGGAAAGAATAAAATCTTCATTTACATTCTACATTTACATTTGACCTAAATCTATACATTGCACTGTAAATTCAATTAGAAATGAGAGGCAGAGTAAAGCCTTCGTTTAAAACAAATTAAGCCGTTTAAGCTCTTCTTTATGTATTGTGGTTTCCAAGCAACACAACTTAACAATAAGACAAATGTATGCCTCCCTTCCATCCCTCTGGACAATTTGAGTTGGAGACCTTTTCTCTCTCAGCCCAACTGGAGCTCAATATCACACAGTCACTCCGTGCCTCTGTCAGGTGAACGTTGTCCTGGCTTATCTCCTGCCGAGGAAAGAACCCGTCTCCAGGACTCAGGAACCCTGGATTCAAGCTTCTCACCCTTCCAGTAGGAAAAACAAAATGAAACCAACTATCTGATGCCCGAACTGGACTGAGCTTCGGTTGCCTCATGTGTGAAATGGGAATAAAACTGCCTTTCTTTCCTGGCACATGTACTTTCTTTCTTCCCTTCAGGCCTGGGTTGCTTGACATCCTACACTGAGCTGCACCTGTGTTCCAGGACACGCGTGGGGCGTTTGTATCTGACGTTCTGACGGAGATGTGGATGGTAATCGGCGTGCTCCTTTCAAAGAAGAAGTCATATACCTCCAACTCCACCTGGAAGCAAACAGTTGCATCTGAGCCACACATGGAGATGTTCGAGCATAAAATACCTTCACACCACAGACAGAGGCTGCTGCTGCCTGATCTCCTTCATGACAGCCCGATCTCACCTTCTCAGGCTCTAGATCTTGCTGCTTAGTTTATAATTTTTAAATTTTCTTCTCAATAAGAGTATTCTTAACCTGAAATAAGCAAACATGCTGCAAAAGTGTCCCTGACTTTGCTCAACATCAAACCAATGGAGCCTCTCTCAAAGGTATAGGGTCTAGAGCAGTTCTCAACTAGGGGTGATGTTGTGCCCCCGGGGGACATTTGGGAAGTCTGGAGACATTTCTGGTCTCACACTTGGGTGTGTGTGTGGAGGGGGTGCTCCTGGCAACTAGTGGAGAGAGGGATGAGGTGTGCTGCTAACATCCTTCCATGCACAGGACAGCCCCCATGACAAAGAGTTACCTAGTCCAAATGTCACTGTCGCTGCTGTTGAGACCCGGATCTAGCGGCATCTATACCAACAGCCACACTGTTAAATATCCAGATTTAACTTGCTCCTGTGAAATCCATAACTACTAAGTGGGGCTATATAAGTTTGAGCCTTATTAGGTGAGATGTATGTGTCTCAGCAGGTGTTGACAGAAAAGGATGAGGTATGAGGCAGGAATGGAAGACACACTGCCTACTTTGGAAGGACGTGTGGTCCATCTGAGAGGATAAGAGCAATGATCAGACCGCAGCATGTCAACCACTCCAACATAACAGAAGCAACAGCTTCAAGGGAACAGGCTGAAAATGAAACTGAGGAGGGAGAAGTACTTTTGCAGGTGTAATGTAAATTTACGTTGAACCACTTGAAATTGTATGTTATGTGCTCACTAAGAAACTCCTCTCAAATATGTGTAAGACCCAATAAAATGAGTTTGAACTTCCCAAAGAGGCAAACGTGACTGGAAGGTAGACTGACCTTCACCCAGAGAAGGTCAGCTGGCTCAGGGGCTCTGACCAAGGCTCCGCCCTCAGTAGTCCCACCCCAGGTGGCTGAGTGAGCAAAGTTCTGCAGAGATGCAGGGCTTCCCGCCCACAGTATTGGAACAGGGCGTAGTCCCCACTGAGATAAGTGAGCTACCTTCTAACAAAAAATATCACAGATTTGAACGAAGGCTGCATTGAGATTCTACGACACAAGGCCAGAAAATGCACACAGGAAGCAGCAGAGGAGCAGCGCTTTATTTATGAGCTGCAGGTAAACCCGGTGGCTAATGAGAAATTACTTCATAATATGGAAGGAATGAGGGGCAAGGACAGGAAAGAAACAAAAGCTGCCACTTACTTTTATGACATGAAGGAAATCAAAGCAAAGGGCAAAACGCAGCCCTTACAGTCTGAAGTCTTTTGTCTGCCCTTAGGACTAAATGCTGCAAATGCCAAAATTAGATGGAGGGCAATGTGGTAACCCCAGGGACACTCATTTTCCTTAATAAACCTGAACTCAAGTCTGTATCAATCTGCTCATTTAAATTTCAGCTTGCTGGTGGGTTTTTAAGCATGGGAAGGGTTATTATGTGCAAGCCTGTAACCAGCTGTTCTCTACTCCCTTTGAATACAAAGCAAGAGGCAAGAGGCTGAAGTGGGAGCAGGAAAGATTTAGATTAAATGGAAAGAAGACGTTCCTGATGGAAAGTGTTGGATAGTGAAATTAGTCATCATATGAGACTATGGAATCGCCTACTCCAAGTCAGTGTTATTAATCAAAATTAAGGACCCCAGTAAAACACTTGTGCAAACAAAAAAGAATTTAAAATTAATTAAAAAATTATTTTAAGGGGAAAAAAGGAGACATATGTAATACCCTTTGTAATACTTTAAGCAATAAAACAATTTAAAAAATAAAAATAAATTATTTTTAAAAATTATAAACAAAACTCATCTCTAACTTCAATGGTCTGTGTAATGCAGGAAGGCTGTTGAGGGCAGCAGAGTTCCTGGGCCAAGTGTGGCCCTTAGAAATATTTCCTAGCTGGCACAATATATTTAAAATGTTTAAATATGTTTTCTATCTTTAAAAACTGGAACATTTTTACAAAGAAATTATAGACGCCCAACTTTTCTTGACAAACGAGCTAGAGCAACTCTGGGCACGTCTGGATCAGCTGGGGCTGAGCTGCAGCTGCTTCAAAAGGCACCAGCTCGCTCCTCAGTCCCCCACAGTGTCCCTCCAGGAGGGTTTGCTTATCTGCATCACTAGCCTGGCTCCTCTGGGCATTCCAGTTTGCACCCAGATGGACAGTGATTGCTTCTCTTCTGGGGCAATGGATATACAAACTCACCTGAAAGCTAAGGGAAGTGGCTTTGTAAGTAAGTCTGACCACCAAATAGGCTAAAAGTGTCGTCTCCCTTCCTTCTTACCTCGTAATGTCTCCTTTCGGAATGGCTGCTGTTTGGTGGCTGATAGGCAATCTGCATGTCCCTGAGATCTTTCCAGGTGAATGAGGAGACTGGTCTGGTGTGATCCCACAGGTGAGTCACAAAGCCCCGCAGCGGGCCTTTAGTAATATTGAACACCAGCAAGGGTTTGGGGGTCTCATCCTCTTCACAGTCCAGAACTGAGGTAGTCAAAGAGGTCAGGATGAACTGATCCACTTCCAGAACAAACATGGCCATGAACGCCGCCCTCGGAACCTGGTTGGGAATGCCAGCTCTGATGTAGACAGGCAACCACGCACTCTCTGACTTTTGAAGGAGAAAGAAAATATGAAGGGGGAAATGATGTGAATAAAGCTGGAACACACAGGGTGAGCAGTGTGACGTTTAACATACAACCACAACCTGGAGGGTGTATCCAGCAGTGATCTGACACCTGGCTGTACAGTAAATCATCGGGGGAGCTTCTGACACATTCTGATGCCCAAGCTCCCTCTCCCTGTAATTTAATTGCTCTGAGGAGGGAACCAGAAAACTGGCTTTTTTTTTTTTTTTTTTTTTTTTACAATGTACTTTTATTGATTTCAGAGAGGAAGGGAGAAGAAGGGAGAGATAGAAACATCAATGATGAGAGAATCATTGATCAACTGCCTCCTGCACACCCCCGACTGGGGAATGAGCCCGCCACCCGTGTATATGCCCTGACCAGGAATTGCATTGTGACCTCCTGCTTCATAGGTGATGCTCAAATACTGAGCCATCCTGGGTGGGTAAAAAACTGTCATTATTAAAGCTGTCTGGTGAATAATATATAGCCAGTGTTGAAAAATGGCACCCACTTTCGCATCAGAAAGAACTGGCCTTTTATTCTATCTCCACCGCTTATGATCTATCTGCATGACTTTAGACAAGTTATTTAACTCCCAAATCTCACTTCCCCCAGCTGTAAAATGGGAATGCTAGACTCCCAAGTACATGACAGGAAGTGCCCCCTCACTTCCTGTCATGCAGCTTTAAATCAGGCAAGGGCAGAATGAGGGAAAATGAGCTTATCACTTGATATTCGTGCAACTGGAAAATGGTTACCAGTTTTCTAGTCTGTTAAATCCCTGGGTCTCCAAGTGAGAAGCAGATAATAGGAATTGCAAGTGACCACTCAAGCTGGCAACACGCCCTCCTCAAATGAGAGAGCTGTGAGGAAAGAGCCCTCAAGCGGGGCGGGGGGGGGGGGGAGCGGGGGGTCTCCAGAGGAACCGTGAATGTGCACCTTGGGACCTGAGGTAGCAGCAAGTGCGACAGGCGGAAGCATCCTCCTAGCAGGAGATGCTGGTCATCATAGGATGTGATGTTTCCCACTGTTGAGAGCACCAGGCTCGATGATCAGAGTCGAATTGGTTTAATAGTGCTGAACACTGGCTATTGAACAATGAGTGTTATTCTGGAGATAACAGAAAGTTAAAAATGGAATCTGGGAGGATCTCTGTCTCAATTGAACTTCCAATAAGAAAAATATCAGATTTCAAAGTGAATGTGAGACAGGTACAGTGGGCAGAGTTTAACAAACCCTCTTACCCACTGTAAGAATATGAAAAGGTTGAGAGAGGTAAGAGGAAGAGAGCTTGTTAGAGAGGAGTGCTGTGTTGTACGGAGTCACTCCCCTGACACCCAAAGCCACACAAAGAGGAAGGGTGGGGCAACCCTACATCCTTTGTCTCAGGTGTCAGAAGAGCAGTTTCCTTGAGACCAGCCTTCAGATGTGTCTTTTACAGGTGGGACACACAGAGGGCTGATGCTGGGCTCAGACCTGAGGAAGCTACGCGGCCAGAGGCAGGAGAATAATGGTGGCTGTGCTGGGCTCAGCCTACTGTCCTTGTGTGTGGCCGGAAATAATACAAGAATGCTCCCAGATACAAGCCAAGGACGACAGAGAGTTGGTCTGGGGTCACCCTGGACCCTGACCGCTAGGGTGCATCCTTGAAAGGCCAAAGAATCCCCGCAGCAAGAAGCTGGAGGTGGCCATCATATCCTAGGAGCTGCAGGAGGAATTTCAAGTGCCCACTCAGGCCAGAAATGCATCCTCCTGAGATGAGAGATCTAGGGGGAAGAGGCCTCCATTAAGGGGTGTCTCCCAATGAACCATGAAACTGCCCCAGAGACAAAGGAGCAGCTTGAAACATCTGCCAGACTCAAAGAGCACGAAGTCAGCATAGTGGCTGATCAAATAAGACTTCTCTCTCCAACACTCCCACCAAACCACCTGCCCCACAGCCTGGAAGTTCAGAAACTAGCCAGCAATGCGCTCTAAAGAAGAGAGCCCTGCAAGAAACAGGGAAGACAATCAGCACCCCTCATGTGTGGTTTATGAAGACAAAAGAATGTATTCACTTGCCATTTAAAAATCTATCTGAAGATTCATCATTTGAAAATTCAAAAATGGAGAAATCACCATATAAAAGGACTGGTGCTGAACAATATGACCAATTAAACCTAGAGTTAAGTCTAAATAAATGTTATTTTAAACATGTTAAGAAAATGAATACAAATGTCAAAAGAGCTTACTTGAAATAGAAGATGTAAGAAATAATACTATGTATGAAACAATAAAATATAACAATCATATGCTAGAATTAAACTTGCAGATTATATAAACAAAACCTGAGAGGTGAGTAACGGCCAGGAAAAAGGATAACTAGGATCAATCCTTATCATCTATAGGAAGGAGCCAGTGAGCTTGTTATTTTTAGTTTAAATATTAAAAACATAGGTTAAATAATTTTTTTAAATTTAGAATTTAATCCTGGTAAAACACAAAGTGGGATAAAGGATTTCCAAATAAGTACAGATAAAGCCAGAGAAAATTTAGCCTGTCTTGTAAGGCAGTTTTTTAATAAGCAACGCAAAAAACAAAAGGAAACACACACACACACACACACACACACACACACACACACACACACACACATATATATTATTACAAAAATATAGCTTATATTCCTTTCTTTAAGACAAATATTTTGAAGTTAAATATCCAATTATGTGTGTCTTGCACAAGAAGCATTTAAAATAAAATTACATACAAAGGTTAGAAGTAAAAGGATGACCCAAAGTTATCATGTAAGAAAATAAAAAAGCAAAAGTGACCATATCAATTTCAAAGAAAGATAAATCCAAGGCAAGAAGCACTAAAACAAACAAAACAAAACAAAAATAGAGTGGGCAGTTGATATGATAATTTATACAAGACAAGGCTTCTGATAAGCATCATTATATTTAATATTCTGGCCAACTCAGTGGAGAAGAGACCAGAAATAACAGGAACAATTACTGAAAAAGGAAAGATAAAATTATCATGATTAGTAAAAGATATAATTATGGTTTGTAAAGGCCCAAAGAATCGAAACGTTCTTAGAATAATTGAATCCAAGAAAAAAAACCAGAGAGAAGAAAATTATACCAAAAAAAATCGCTTTCCTATTTCTCATCAGTAACCAATTAGAAGGTATAATGGAGGGGAGAGAGCCTATTCGCAATAAGTTTACAAAAACAAACTGCCTAGGACTGGCTTTCATAAGTGCGGTCAACTTGCATGAAAAAAACTGCAAACTTTAAAGAGACATATCAAAGAACATTTGCCTAGATGAAGTAAGACACCTCACTTCTGGGTGAGAAGACTAAATACAGTAAATCTTCTACTGTTCCATTTCTTCCCTAAATAACTTGTAGTTTTAACTGAATCCTGATAATAATACATAGGGGCTTATTTTTAAACTAACATAAATGATTAAATTATTTATCTGGAACTAAGAATAGGTGAGAATGAATAAGAAAGTTTTGTAAAGGAGTGATGAGGAAGAACCCGCCTGTAAAATATTAAAGTGTATTATAAACCCATTATATTTAAAATAACACAGAATTGACAAAGCAATAAATAGGCAAATCTAAGAACAGAAGAGATAGCTTTGAAGTAGTATCTTTCTATACCTTAAAAGAATCATTGAAAATCAAGGTTAACAGGTTAATCATTCAACAATAGTGTTGAAAATTTTGGCTACTTGGAAAAAACTCTTCCTGTGTTTCAAAATATAATAAAATTTATTGCAAGTGGATTAAAGAGGCAAAGATAAACAAGAAAACCTTTAAATTTTTAGAAAAAAATTATCGGTAAAATAATTTGATAAGTATAGACTTACACAAGCATAAAAATATAAAATTTTAAATAGAGCATAAATTTAACTCCATAAAACAAAACTAACTTTGGTGTGTATGCCTCCCCGCCGTGTGTGTGTGTGTGTGTGTGTGTATCTAAAAATGGTAGAAATATAGGTAGTTTTACTTCTTATTTTGCTTTCAGTGTTGTTTTTTTTAAATACTCTTTGCAGTGAGCACATTAACTTTATATTCATAAGATAATCGGTTGTATGACATGTCAAATTGACTATGGGATAGGTTAATTCTAAATAAACTAGGAAGGTGCTTTAAAGGGGTCAACTCCCAATAAAACTGATCTGAAAATATAAATAAAGCTCTAACTCAGTATAGAAAGAAAAAAGAAGAAAAATCAATCAAGTAAAAAAAAAGGGGGGGGATCTACTGTTTTTTTTTTTTTTTATGGAGCTAAGAAAGCATTAAAAGTAAAGGAGTTTCACATCAAAACATCAAAACAAGCAGAAGACATCCCCTAGTAGTTAGGAGACCTGGAGTTTAGTCTTGGTTCAGCCATAAATGAGCCGTGTATGTTTGGGCAAGGTATACAATTCCTCTGGCCACACCTACACAATAAGATGGGCTAAACCAGTTACTTCAAACCTGGCTGATGACCAGGTTTTTTTTACTGGGTGGCTTTTTAACTGGCTTTTGTGTGGTGCTTACTATGTGCCAGGCTTTGTGCTGAGTGCTTTATAAGTATTACATCATTTAATTCTCTCAATTATTCTAAAAAGTAGGTATTCTTACCCCCATTTTAAGATTAAAGAAATAATGCATAAAGTTCAAAGTCACACAGCTAGACCTTTGAACCCAAACCATCTGTGCCCAGCATCATGATCTTAACTATTAAATGTTAGACTCAAATCTACCTCAAAGTTTTTCCCAAATCTCAATTCTAAAATTTTCTGATCCTATTTTATCATTTCCTTATTATATCATGTCTTATCAATTCCTGAGGGATAATAATGTTCAATGTTTGGATCACAGGAGAAATCCTAGGGAGAAATCATACTGTGAGCAATGACAGTCTTTCACCAATATAATCTTGGACCATTGAATATCAGCAAAAAATCCAAACTGTTTCAGATGGTACACAGTCTCCTCAACTACCCAAATAAATAAATCATAGAGTACATGACTCGGTAGAGTAGCATGTTAAATATTTCAGATGAGTTGATGCCGGGAGCCGGTCCATCCTTGCTGTTTCAAGGGACCTGGCATATATGGCATACTGTTCTTAATATGTTTGCTCCCCTTAGCGCTGTGTGTTTTAACCAAGGTCACCTCTCCGAGAAAGGTTGTTTCCCCAGGTAGGGATTTTTCCCTGAAGTCAGGGAGGGGATAAAACCCCTCAACTAAGTGCCAGGCGGGTAATTAATCACTTTAACTATGAACAATCATGCTTAAGCTACATAATCTTTACTCCCTGGAATGGAGATAAGAAACGCCCTAACCTTTGTAATAGAGATTGATAGGATTGAATCAACTGGTATAAATACAGATGTAACAAGACAGCAAGACACAGAACTTAGAACACAGAACTTAGAAGAGAGCCAAGAAGACAGAACCTACACAGAACCTACAGACAGAAGAACTTCGCTGGAGAGAACATGGCAAAAGATCCTGGGCTGAACCTGACTACAGAAATATGGCAAGAGAACCTGACTAGAACCTGGTGACCGAACCTGGCTGAAGAGCTCAGACAGAACCTAGCTGGAGAACCTAGCGAGGGAACATGGCTACAGAACCTGGCTGGAGCTCCGAAGCAGAACCTCTCTGGAGATCCAGACCAGAACTTGGCTGGAGATCCTGGCTGGAGATCCTGGCTAGGCTGCTGATCAACTGAACACTGTCTCCGTGTCATTCCTTCTTCGCCGACTCCATCCACACCTTTGGGGACCCCTGGACCTGCTGGGGTTGGACCCCAGCATCTGGCGCCCGAACAGGGACCCCTAGGTAAGTGCCCTGCACTCGGGACGGATCGGACTCCACCGTAGGAAGAAGGTGGATAGTCTTCGCTGGCTCCATCCACACCTTTGGGAATCCCTGGAACAGGATTCCCCTAGGTAAGCCCCCCCCCCCTTGAAAACCCCCACACTCGGGACGGATAGGACTCCACCAGGGTGCTACAGACCCCCCTATAGAGGATAAATAGGGTAAGAAGGTGGATAGTACAGAACTTAGATTGAGAAGATGTGCCATACTGAGTCCAAAGAAAGAAGACTCTGTATTGATCTTTAGATTAAGAAGATGTGCCATACTGAGTCTAAAGAAAAAAGACGCTGTATTGATCTTTTAACATATATGCTTGCTAGCAGAGGAATTAAGGTTACTCCCAGTCAGACAGAACATTTTATACAAGAAGTATGTCCATGCTTTTCTGAGGAAGGAAAGGTAAATGTAAAGGCATGGGAGGAGGTAGGCCCAAGGAGCCTTATCCTTAACCCCACTGCAGCCTTTCCACCCCGGGAAAGTGCAGGATTGGCAAGCTCTCCCTGGGGTGATAGATCAGGACTCAGGTAATAGCGGAAAGCGCCAATCCTACTCTTAAAATGGATACAAGAGAGCATTTCGGGTTTTTCTTTTTAATGCCTGCTTTTAAAAAATAAAAAAGAGGGAATTTGCCGGGAGCCGATCCATCCTTGCTGTTTCAAGGGACCTGGCACATATGGCATACAGTTCTTAATATGTTTGCTCACCTTCTTGGCGCTGTGTTTTAACCAAGGTCACCTCTCCGAGAAAGGTTGAATCCCCAGGTAGGGATTTTCCCCTGAAGTTAGGGAGGGAATAAAACCCCTCAACTAAGTGCCAGGCGGGTAATTAATCACTTTAACTATGAACAATCATGCTTAAGCTACATAATCTTTACTCCCTGGAATGGAGATAAGAAACACCCTAACCTTTGGGTGTTTGATAGGATTAAGAGATTGATAGGATTGAATCAACTGGTATAAATACAGATGTAACAAGACAGAAAGAGACAGAACTTAGAACACAGAACTTAGGAGACAGAACCTAGGCACAGAACCTACACAGAACGTTCTCTAGAGACAGAAGAACTTCGCTGGAGAGAACATGGAAAAATATCCTGGACAGAAACTGGCCTCAGAACCTAGAGACAGAACCTAGCGAGAGAACATGGCAAAAGATCCTGGACTGAACCTGACTATAGAAATTGGCAAGAGAACCTGACTAGAACATGGTGACTGAACCTGGCTGGAGAACCTGGACAGAACCTGGCTGGAGAACCTAGCGAGGGAACATGGCTACAGAACCTGGCTGGAGAACCTAGCAAGAGAACATGGACACAGAACCTGGCTGGAGATCCTAACCAGAACTTCGCTGGAGATCCAGACCAGAACCTCTCTGGAGATCCAGACCAGAACTTGGCTGGAGATCCTGGCTGGAGATCCTGGCTAGGCTGCTGATCAACTGAACGCTGTCTCTGTGTCCTTCCTTCTTCTCCGACTCCGTCTACACCTTTGGGGACCCCTGGACCTGCTGGGGTTGGACCCCGGCAAGTTGATTCCACTTTATGTCATCATTTCAATGTGAAGAGAGCAAGAGGAGGAAAGGGCAGGAGAGTTTAAAAGAAATTGGAAGATGGGGGAGGCTGTTGGAGGCCTGTCTCCTTGATGATCCAGTCCTCCACCTCAAAATCCGAAAGAGTGAAAAGGACGTAATCTGCTAAACCCATAACAGAGGGGCTGAGGTCCCCTCCCTCCCAGTTTCCTGTGGCCTCACAGAGGGGGTATGTGGACCCTGATTTTCTCTAACAGCTGAAAAGTGGTTCTAATAAAGAAGGGGGAAGTGAGGCATCCAAGAGGTGTTACAAAAGGTCAAATGACAAGCTGAAGGCATGGAAGGGGGGAGAGGGGAAGAAGGGAAGCATGAAACTGGTCCCAGTCCAGAGATAGAAAACAGCCAAGCTGTTTAGTTGGTACAAAGTCACCCCAGCTGTTTATACTGATGTTATATCCAAAAGCCTCTGTTTTAAGCACTTACTGACAGAATAAACAAGCCTACAGTTCTAATGAGTCCCTTAGCAGTTCCACCCACAAGGCCCAGGAACTCTCCCTGACATGGGAACCAACATGAACACCCCCATGGACCTGGCCCTCTTTTTGTGGATCAGCTGGGGACACAGACACATAACCCAAACTCTACCTTGTATACGATCTTACTCCTGCTGTCTGTGAGGTCCAGTCGGATGGAGATATAATCAATGTTGGGAGAAGGAGGGTCCTTATGTTGATAGCGAAGCCCCATCAGCAGGAACTCCTCACAGCTCACCGTGAGACTTCCTATTTTCTTCAGTCCCAGGGCACAGCTTCCCCCTGGACACCTGAGTTCTGTTCCCAGCTCTGGAATGTATAGCACTGAATTAAGATAGTCATTTGAACAATGTGAATGTAAAATTTAAAAGCCAATCCTCTCTCCTGGGGATATTTATTCCCTCTAAGTGCCCCCAAGAATGCTCATGTGTACCCTCCAATCATTCACTGAGTGGGCTGTTATTATTCTTAAAGCCTGTAATTTCCTTCACTAAAAAGAATAGTTGACCAGTTGTCTCATGAGATCCTTGCCCACCAGAAGCTACACTGAGAGAAAAAAATAATAAAATGCATTTTCTGATGCTTGAACATCTCTGATAAACAAGCCAGCGACTCACTGTAAGCCTTCCCAGGTCCAGCCACCGTCTCCCTTTACAGCACCCACTTCCATGGATCCATCATATAACCTCTGTTAGGCTGATCTACACACTGACATTCTCTCCCCATTGTGCTTGTCACACACTGGAGTCCCTGCATACCTTTCCAGCTCCACTTAGTCTTTTAGTGAATTTCCCCTTAAACATTCTCTGGCCAACTGAACCAACCTGCTCTCTCCCACTGAAAACTATAATCATCTCGATGACAGTCTTCCTGTCATTTTTTGAGTGGCCTTCTATATAGTTCTTTAAAGTACAAAATGGGTATTCTATTTCTTAACCAGAAGATTGAATGCAATGACATGTGTAAACATGTCTTTAGCCTTAAACTGCTGTCCAGATTCAAGGTGTTGCTATGACTATGATTACCCCTTATATTTCTTGGTCTTCCCATAATGCCTAGAGCACTATTAGCCATATAAGAGTTGTCCAAAATATCTTGATTAAATGAATAACAGAAGAAAATGATCTATTAACTCTTCCTGATTTAAACCATGGCTGCTACCCACCAGCTCTACCTGCTCATCCTATATAATAAAAGGCTAATATGCAAATCAACCTAATAGAGGAATGACCAGTCGCTATGACGTGCACGGACCACCAGGGGGCAGACACTCAATGCAGGAGCTCCCCCCTGGTGGTCAGTGTACTCACACAAGGGGAGCTCTGCTCAGCCAGAAGCCCTGAGCCGGGCTCACAGCTGGCAAGCACTAAGGATGTCCGACTGATGGCTTAGGCCCGCTGTCAGTCAGACATCCCCCGAGGGCTCCCGGACTGCGAGAGGGCACAGGCCAGGCTGAGGGACTGCTTCCCCCAAGGGCACGAATGTCATGCACCAGGCCTCTAGTAACCTAATAATACTTAATGAATACACCAATTATTCTTACTACCACTGTCATTGCTGCTGTGAATAACAGCTGATAATTCTTGAGCCATACTGTGTGAAGTACTGAGTACTCATTTACTCCATCCTTATACAACCCTATGGAGCAGCTATTATCCTTGCCCATTTCATAGAGGCTTGTACAGGTTAAGTAAAATCACACAGGATACAAATAGCAAAGGCAGTTTTCAAACTCAGATCTCTTTCACTCCAAAGCCCCTACTCTTAACCACTGCCCTACATTTTTTTCAACCAGCTACACATTATACTGAGCCAAACTCTCTCATAGTGGAAGATAACCATTTACAGATATTGTTGTCAGTTTTAGTAACCCTCAGATAATTATTAAAACATTTCGTACGAGACTTAGGGAAAAAACTGTGTGGCTGATCTCCACGGGGTTCTTCTGGCCCAGGCTCCACCATAACCACCTGGCCGTGGGCTGGCAGCCGAGTGCCCACAGGGTCCAGCCGGACCGTACACTCCAGGCTGGGCGTCCTATCATAATCAAATCTAAGCAGATTCTTATCAATGGCTCGGGACAGGCCGTAGAATTCAGACACCTCCAGGACATTGTTACTCATACGGATGATGTTACAGTCTGGTTCCAGGAGGTAGACACGCAGGATAAAGGTTTCTGTGAAAGTGTCTGTCTCAGTAAATCTGTGGGGAAAACAAAGCAAAGGCAACATTTATTGGTGCTCAGGTACTTTTTTTTTTCCATCCCCAACATCCCCTTTTATTTTATTTTTTAAAATAATTTTTATGTTTCAATTACAGTTGCCATACAATATTATGTTCATTTCAGGCAAACAACAGAGTGATTAGACCTTCATATAAGTTATGAAGTGATGACCTCAATAAATATATTACCCACCTGACACCATACAGTTATTACAACATAATTGACTATATTCCCTATGCTGTATTTTACACCCCTGTGACTATTCTGTAACTACCAGTTTGTACTTCTTTTTTTAAAAATATATTTTATTGATTTTTTACAGAGAGGAAGGGAGAGAGATAGAGAGTTAGAAACATCAATGAGAGAGAAACATAGATCAGCTGCCTCCTGCACACTCCCCACTGGGTATGTGCCAGCAACCAAGGTACATGCCCTTGGCCGGAATCGAGCCCGGGACCCTCAAGACCGCAAGCTGACACTCCATCCACTGAGCCAAACCGGCTAGGGCCAGTTTGTACTTCTTAATCCCTTCACCTTCTTCACCCATCTCCCCAACCCCCTCCCATCTGGCAACCATCAAAATGTTCTCTGTATCTGTGAGTCTGTTTCTGCTCTGCTTATTCATTTGTTTTGGTCTTTTTAGATCCCACATATAAGTTAAATCATATAGCATTTGTCTTCCTCTGTCTGACTTATTTCACTCAGCACAGTACTCTCTCGGTCCTTCCATGTTGTTGTAGATGGCAAGAGTTCGTTCTTTTTTATGGCTGAGTGATATTATCTAATACATTTAAAAATAGATGATAAACTTATAACTAAGCAGCTGCTCATCAAAAAGAATAATTTTACTGAATCTTGGGACATATATTCCTCCAAATTCTCATTAAGAATTTATAGTTTATAATTTCCATTTCCTATTATAAGGGGATAGTTGGATCTAAGCAGAGATACCTATACAAGAATTCTAATGGGAAACGGGACAGGGCTAATCATTTGCCCAGAAAAGCTCCAAGAAAAATGATACAAATAAAGAACACTGAACATCGCTTCTCGGCCTTTTGGCTAAGATCAAGTGAAGAACACTGAACATTGGCTGCAATTCTCACCTCACCCATTTAGGTCTTACTGATTGCTTTCTTGTTTGGAATCTAGTAACTCCCCCACAGTAATACCTATCCACAGAAAAAGAAGTGCACAGAACAATTATCTGGCAAAGAATGCACAAGGATCCTGTGATGCTCACCTGTAAAGTCTAAGCTTCACTGTGTCTTCATCAAGAATTGGGCACCCGTTGTGAATATACTTTACTTCATTGGGAAGGAAATGGCAGTCAAAGACCTAGTTCACATAAAGAAATGAGAAAATTGGTACAAGAGTTAATTTTTCCAGCAGTGAGTAGAGTACTGCTTGGAGAAATTATGGTTTATTAACATCTTATTTTGTTTTGGTGTGTGTGTGTGCGTGTGTGCGTGTGTGTGTGTGTGTGTTTTAATCACCACCACCTATACCCGCCCCCATGCCCACTCATCATTCCACTTATACAGTTTTGTCTTCTTTTGAGAATATCTAAATTATGAAAATCAGATCAAGTAGTTTGAGCAAATAAATTAAGGAGTGGCTTAATCTCTCTAAATAATTATCTTTTATAGTCTACAGTGCATTTGAAATATGGTTCCATAAATCAAAATGTTATTTACCCACACTCCTCAGGAGTTCATAGTTCATAGCAATTGGGTAAGGGAGGTCTACATGTGTATGCATGAAAAGGCATGCCTTACCCAACCCGTGAATATACTGGATGAGTTCTGTATATATATTTTTCTTCTCCTTTTATTTCTTCCTTTCCAAATAGCATTTTTATATAAAAAAACACAACAAAGGTGCTAACTATGGACACTAATGTTGTCGTCAGAGCCAAGCCTGACCCACGGTTGTTTCTCATCTACTTTTGAGAGACTGCTGTTACTCTTTATGTAATAACGGGAATGGTTGGTAAGACAAATAGCAACCTAAAGGCAATTACTTCTATTCAAATAAAATTATAATTAACTGGATCACCTCATTCAGAGCTGGGAACTCTAGTTTTTAAAAGATGTATTTTCTCTTCCACCTACACTGTGACCCTCATTCTGCCCACTCTGACTTGGTAGAGTACTAAGAAATACAGCAGGTCCTCAGATAATGTTGTTTCTTTCAACGTCATTTTGTTATAACGTTGATGAGATGCAGTAGGACCTTAACTCTTGTTTATATCTTATAAGTACCGCGCGCTAACCGATTGCGCCACTGGAGCTCCAACTCTTGTTTATATCAATTAGCCTATGGTAAAATTGGTTTTGTTACACGTCGTTTAGTTTAAAGTCGCAGAACTTATTGATGATGTTAAGTAAGGACTTACTGTTCCCTTGAGGTATTCACACATCATCACTGTTGAGTTCACAATGTTTAGCCTGTACCTCGTTATAGCTTCAAACATTTACAGACAACATAATCCTCTCTGAGAAGACTTTACCACTAATACAAATGATCTTTTCCCACAGACATCATTGGTTCCTCTTTTTAATTTACAACAAAGAAGGAATAAAGGAAAGACCTTTCCCATATCATTGACAAATAGTCAGGGTAATAAAGAGACAATCTGTTTTGTTAAAAGAAACATCTGTTTTATGTTTCGTAATATGTTTTCCTTTTATAAAAGGCGACAACCATAATTGTCCATAAATTTACTAACTAAAACAAAAAAGAGCTAAATCCTTTTCTAATTACTGTCGAGCTTTGTTTTTTTCCACTTCAACTGCTTTTCAATTACAATTTATAATTAAATTGTCACACATTCCTAACTCATTACTCACTTTAATGACAGTAAACTGGTTCAAACTAGAGATGTTTTCTTACTGCTGTACTTCTTACTCAAAAGAGCAAGCTCAGCACCAAACCTGGGTGTTTTTCTACCCGGGACATTGTTTGCTTTGGGACAGGTGTGAGAAGTGCTGTGTGTGAGGAAGTCTTGCCCTAAAACATGAAAAAAACACACACAGCCATCGACCTTATCTAATTGACTATATCAGGAGGGTTGTCTAAACAGAAGATACTGGTGTTTACCAGTTGAAATCCCTTTCCAAATATCCAATAGGAAAATGAACCTGTTGGTCCTAAGACAAACTTCAGTAATGAAATGAAAACACTAATTGAACAGATGTTAAACAAAACATTTCCTGTGCAAATCAAATAAAACTGTTCATTACCCAGCAGGGTGTTACTAATACAGTCATCTTGCTAGAAATGGGTTCACATAAGCCTTGCTTTCAACATCCTACTAAGATCTATTAAAGAATAATGTGTAGGCTGTGTGTGTGTGTGTGTGTGTGTGTGTGTGTGTGTGTACTTGGCTTTGCTTCATTTCAAAAACTCCCTAAGAAGTAAATCCCTGGAGGAAGTTAAATCAACCTGGATTAAAAACAAGCACACTTTTTTAAAAAGTAGACTTTCCTTGGCAATCCTGTCGTTTGTTAAAATTATAATAAAAATAGGAAGATGACCTGGCAGTTTGAGAAACAAAGCCTTCTGGATATCTGGATTTCTTTATGGTACAAAGTTCTAATATTTGACCCAAAAAAAGGTGATGAAACTTCACATTTTAATGGATTCCCTTCTAATAGGATAAATTTTAGAAGGTGTAAATCACACATCTACTTTCTATGATATAAATCTATCTGAGATGTCAAATTTGCCTCTGGAAATACAGTCGCTGAACATTCAGGACTTGTTTGTTGTTTTGTGTGTGTGTGTGTGTGTGTGTGTGTGTGTGTGTGTGTGTGTGTGTTGTCTTTTTAATGAGCACAGCATCCTAAGGGATCATATGGGGACAGTCTTGGCTCACTCCCTTTCCCAGCAGTTAGGGCTTTCCTAAGTCAGCCAGGCACGTGTTGTTTCCGATCCAAATTGTGTTTCTATATGGAATTCTGCCTTAAAACCAGGGAAAGTTTGAGATGAAGATAACTTGGAGATTTATTACAACCCTTCATCCTTGTGACCAAATAACTTTTTTAAAAAACTAGTTTTGGTCACTTAGATTCCTTTTTGCTCTCCAGCACCTCACAGCCAGTCAAGTGGTGAGGATCACTGAAACATCATTGAAAATATACAATAAAGACAAGTCCATTACTCTCAGAAAAAGAGCTATATATATTCAGAAGTGACAGGCTCTTTGGGATGGGAGGAAGATACCCCTCAGAGGCTGACTTAAGGAACAGCACCTCCTCCCCAACGTGCTTTCTAAGGAGAGAGAATCTGGTGAAGAACGGGGCTTTTGTGTTGCTCAGTGGGGGATGCATGCTTGGGGCCAGAGCTTACTACTGCTAGACCAAAGGTTGCCCCAGCATGCTACTGGGAGGAATTTTTCTTCTCTTCTTCCCCCACAAAATATTCATCCTCACTTTGAAATAAATGTTGGATGTTTTTAAAATATATTGATTGGAAGGGGTATCAAATTATTAGTTCGTCAGTCTTTATAAAGCACTTACACATATCCATCCAGGGACCTCAGTCCCCAAGGATTAGGATCCTATCTTACTGCTCCCAAAACTCCAAGGCTGTTTTTGTATGGCCACTGTCCCTGTAGTTGGGTCTCCATTGCTTGCAGCTGAGCTTATTTATGTCTCCTGCCCATCTGGGTCTCGCCTTTCTCCTTGAGTGATAGGTGTCAATCCAACACATTTTCAGAGTGCAGGTGTATTGAGAAAAGGTGAGAAGATACTGCAATTATCAAACACTTAGGGGCCTGGGGCCATTACTCTATGCTAGCATTTTTTAGACGCTCACCTGAAGCTCTTTAACTGGCAAAAGCAAATCTTGTAGGAAACTGGAGGGAAATATTTGTTTCCTATCACACCAGGAATACTCCCAACATGAGAGCCCTCCACAGACTTCTGATGTGCTTCAGAACTGGACCATAACTGTAAGTGTCAAAAATAAACTGTCCAGAGATGTCAATTTGAGCCACCATCTAGCTAAGTCTCTACAGTCCACCTTTACAACTTCCGTTACCACTTTTGAACTTTATGGAAGGAATATGTTCTTTACTCAAAGGAAGAAGAAAATTAATGTTCACAGTTCAGCAAATGGAAATGGTATATTTTTCCAGAAGCCAAATGTTGAATATTCTCAAAATTGTTTACATTGGGAGGATAATTAAGCTACAGTAGAAACAAGTAATAAAACCGGAAGCAATATTTCTATTGTGTATGCAAGTAAACTCCAACTTTCAGCAAATACAATGTATAATCATATAGATTTTTTAAACCCAATGAATTAGAAGGCAATTATTCACCCTAGAAAAGGATTGGGCATAAAATTCCCTTAAATGACAAGATCTCCTAGGTTTTGAGTAAAGGAAAATTTTTTATGCAGACATTTTTGAAGAACAGAGAATATTTAGACGAGATCGGGCGCGTTCAGGGTGGTATGGCCGTAGACAAACAGAGAATATTTAAAAAGAATTATCTTCACCTCTTTCCTATGTCTCTTCCCTTACTCGAGGGAATAGTCAAGTGATGTTAACAAAGGAAAATGCCCTCCTGTTTTACTTTGCTATTCTTCGGCCACTGGTGTGTCCTAAAAATGCCTTGAAATCCTGATACCTTATCCACAGGTGCCCTGACGAGCAATGGGTGAGATCATTTGGGGCAGGGATAACCCATAAAGACTGACCATATCTCACCACACAAGAGACTGCCTACTCCAACTCTTGGAAAGGCTGTCTCTGTTTTGTGTTCTCTCCCCCCACACACACTCCCACACTCATATTCATACACACTACTGAAGAGAAAATCTCGGGCATGACCTACCTGTGGGGTAAGTTTCCCAACCCTCTGGGTTATTGGCTCATTCATCACAACTTCCACTTTGCAAGCATCTTTCTCTTTGGGGATGGCAAACTTCAGGTCATCTCCTGACAGGAAGGCAGAGCTGCCCTTCATCACTCTGACCCCACGGTTCACGCTGATGAAGGTGGGGCTGGCCCAGCCCAGGAGCAGCAGCAGCAGGGCGGTCAGCCCAGCCCAGCTCACGGAGCTCATGCCGACAGGGCCAGCTCACTTCTGCCCACCGGTGAAATCCCTTCAACAAAGGAGGGCTTCTGTGCTTCTTCCGGAGATGTCAGCTCATAGTCCAAGGGGCAGGGCAAGGGGTCCCGACGAAGTGCCCCAAGTTCTTAACATGCTTCTTTCATTGCAAACTCAGACAAGGAGGCCTTTCAGGCAATCCCAACGCTTTTAATAAAACTCGCTGATCACTCCTGACAACGCTGGCAAGATTAATGTGCTTTTCTAATCCTGCAAATGGGAATAGGGGTTGGAGGAAAGTAAGAGAGAGACCAAAAGGTTTGTGTGGCTACTCAAAAGATCCCGACCAACAAAGCAATCTTTCAACCAGCCTATCATTTTAGTTAAATTAAAAACAAATAAACTGGCTTGACCTCCAGGTCCATCTGAAAGGCAACGCAGTCATTTCATTACACTGCTTGTAACTCCTGCTTCCGGACTCAACCTGCCCCAGTGGAGATGTCAGCTGTGTGGTCCAACAGGAGCCAGCCAGCCCGCTGCCCAAGGGCAGCGTGTGGTCCCCTGTGTTCAGAGAGAGTTGTTGAACTCTTTGCTTCTGCTTCCTCATTTGTTAAATGAGGATTATAAACTAACATGTGAAAGAGAGCTGATAGCATTATTTGTACACTGTTTGAAAACATGATTAAATCTCAAAAATAAAATATATCCTAAAATTTGAGGTATGATTAGGTGAACTCTGGATAGTTTATTATGCCCATAGACAAGCTTTACATTTAAATGATTGCAATAAATTTCTGAGCATAATCAATGGATACTAAAATAAATTTTGACAAAAAGAAAATGCCTCTATTACTTACATCTAATACATTAAAGGAAGACTCATTCTCTTGTCACTGTTTGAAGCCTTTCACTTTTGAGGTACTGCATGGCATGTGTCACCTGACACCTGAGGGGTGTACGCTTTAAAGCAGCCTGGTTTTGATGGTGTCAATCCCAAGATAAAACAGTTCACACATTCCCACTGACCACATTGCCCACACTCAGGCTGAATGAATTACATTGGCTTTTTCGGGCAAGAATGTAAATTTGGGTGTTGAACTTTCACAACAAAATCAAATCTTGTTTTCATTCACACTTGGCATCTCAGAGAGAAGAGAGGCAGCAGGGTAGGTAGGTGTCTCCCCAAACTGAGAGATAAGGGTGAAATTTGCATAATGAGACTTAAACAAATTAAGTCAACATGTAAAGGATTCAAGGACTCTATACTCTTATGCATTCCTCTTATCTCATTCTTCTCTCACTTCTTTACTGCTTCTTCATAGTCTCCCCAACTTTTTAATACTGAGGAACCTATAGCCCAGTCCTTTGGACCTGTTTTGTGTCTATCCTCACTCCTTAGTGATCTCATTCCTTGGCTTTAACTACCATTTATATGCTAATGAACCCCAAATTTATATCTCTAACCTCCTCTCTGAAATCTAGATTTGCACATGAAACTGTCTATTTGACATTTTTGTGTGGGTGTGCAACAGGCAACTCATATTTTATGTAGTCAAATTTGTGCTCTGGGTCTTCCCTCCCTCAGTCTTCCCTTTCTCAGTTAATGGCAACTCCATCTTTTCAGTTGTTCTCCTTTTTATCTCACACTTTAATCCAAATAGACCAAAACACACACACACACACACACACACACACACACATAAATAAATAAATAAATAAATAAATAAATAAATAAATAAATAAATAATAAAAACCATGTTTGTTCACTGTGATGGACAGACCTTAGGGTAACCTCCAATAATTCCAGCCACCTAGTATCCAGAATTTCTCTCTCCTTGAGTGGCAGCGGAACAAATGACCTTTCCAACCAACAGAATAAGGCAAGGTGATGGGGTGTCATTCCCACGATTACATTACAACACATATGACTCTGCTAGCAGACAGCAGTTAGGAGCTCTCCTACTGAACTTGAAGAAGCAAGCCCCCAAAAGTTCTATTGTCACAAGGAAATGAATTCTGCCAACAACTCGAATGAGTTTGGGAGAAAATTCTTCCTAAATCACGTCTCCAGATAAGAATGGAGCCCAGTCAACACCGTGATTGCAACCTGATGTTGACCTGAAGTAGATACCCCCCGGTAAGCTATGAGTGGACTCCCTTGCTTTTCTTCATGGGGAAATCATATATTCTAAGTATACCTGTCCAAGCCAATAAAAGTGTGTGAAAATATGTCCTAAAAAGTAGAAAACCACCCTGTTTCGAGTTAGTTCTTAAAAAAATTCAAAATGGTTTATTTAACCAAACTTTTTCTTGGTAAGTTTCTTGAATGGAAGAAAATAATTTAGCGAGAACTCATATTTATTCCATAACTAGAGGCCTGGTGCACAAAATTCATGTAATCAGGGGGATGGGGTCCCCCAGCCTGGCCTGTGCCTTCTCACAGTGCGGAGCCCCACAATCGATAGCCCTAAAGTGGTAGGCCCTGTCCACCCATCCAGGGCTCCTCAATGAATTGCCCCAAAGGGGTAGGCTGGAGCCGGGGTCCCGCTTCCGCGCTGCATAGAGCCACGGGACCCCCAGGCCTCACCACGCATAGCTGCCGGAACTCGCCTCTGCGCCATCACGTAGCATCAGGTCCCCGCCCACCTGTGTGTGCCCGCTGTGCACACAGCCTCCTGGTGATGGATTATGACAGTGTGAGGGCATCATGGCGTGAGGGCGTGATGACTATTTACACATTAGCTCTTTATTATATAGCATTACACATTTAGCTTAACCATGGGAGCATGCATTCTCCACGTCGACATGATCATGATACCCTGTCACTTACCCGAGGTAATCTGTGCACGAGAAAAAAATGGATCACATCTGTATTTCCAGGCTGTCTTTGCCAATGGAAATTTGTGATGGTCAGTGTTAATGATGGGCCCTGGTGAGGTTCATATTTACTGCTGCTCCTCTTTGCAATTTGCAATGGTAGCTACACAACACAAGGAAGCACCTTCCTCCTCCTGTGCCCAGCACAGACATCACAGTCATAGCGCTTTGTTTACTTGCTTTGCTGTTTGCAGGATGGACTCATGTAGACAGATGCTCTTCTCCTTAGAACTCCAGGTAGTTATTACCCATCAAGGGAAGATGCCAATGAAATTACCTCAGGGGAATTACTTCCTGACTCACAGACTTAGATCTTACAAGTACCCTAAAGTCTTTAAGAAAGAAAAGAAACAGCCCCGGCTGGTGCTCAATGGTTAGAGCATCAGCCCTTGGACTAAAGAGTTGAGGGTTTGATTGCAGGCTCAATCCTGACCCTGGGCATGTGCGGGATGCAACCAATCAATGTGTCTCTCTCACATCGATGTTTTTATCTGTCTCCCTCCCTCCCTTCCACTCTCTCTAAAAATCAGTGGGAAAAAATATCCTTGGGTGAGGATTAACCAAAAAAAAGAAAGAAAATAAACAGAGAAGTGTCATTTTAAATGAAAAATACCCAATTCAAGATTCAACTCATTTCCATCTACCCAATCATAGAGAGATTTTTATATCCTTGACTAGAATGGTGAAGAAAGAGAAGATTTTCTGATTCCTACTCCACATTAAAATCTTTTAAATGCCAGTCATTATGGACTTAGAAGCCATCTTGGAATTTTTATGATGGATTTTTAAAATCATCATAATTTTCACTCAAACTAATTATCCAAAGTAATTCATTTAATTCAAATGTAAAAGTCTCAACATAAACAAGTAACTGAATAAAATTATCTGTAGGACAATTGAGTTGAATCCAAATCATAAGTGACATAAATTGACTCACCTGGGATCAAGAATCTAGAAATCAGGAGAACAGCGTCCACAGAAAACAACTAGCACTTAGAGAAAGTGGTTCTTTTTTTTGGTTTGAGTTGAGGACATTGGGATTTAGACTTTACCAAGGACTTCAGAACCACTGCTTCCTCTGACCTTACCACACCCTGACAGAAGAAGCCTAATTGCTCCTTGTTTCAGGCAACAAAGAGTAGTTACATTCTAAGACTTGCCCAAGGTCATAGCCAGAAGCAGTAGAGTCTGGGAAGAAAGAAGCAGGGCTCTGCACCCTGAGGATTTCCTCCTCTATCCTGACAGCCTCATTCCATTCCCTCCAACAGAGTGGTTGAGCCATACTACACACACACACACACACACACACACCACACACACACACAAAAGAACTGCTGGGAAGACAGACAAGAAAGCTCACAACTCCTTATGGAGCTTTAGTTGTTCAAGGACCCCACAAGGGTAGAAAATCATAGGCAATCTTGCCCAGCACAGGATTTCCAGGGTTAATGCTCTCAGATGGGGAGAATAGTATCATGAAGAAGAACTAGCTTGTGACTTCTATGATATTTTTCTTTAACAAATAATATTTAGTATCCTTTTCTCATTTTTTTTTTTTGGTTACTAGTACTTTTTACTTACTATGTACAGGCACTGGGCTATATTCTGTATATGCAAGTTTTCATTTATTTCTCACAACAAACCTACAAAGTAATTTCTATTATTCTGATTTTATAAATGACTTAAAGAAGTGACATATTAATCACATAAAAACTAACATTTATTAAGTGCTTGCTATGGCTAGGCATTGTTCAGAGTACTGTACATATATTATATTAATTCCTACAATGGTTTTAGGAGGTGGATTGCAATTTTAAAGATTTGGAAAAATGAGGTGCAAAGAAGTAACATGCCACCATTTTGCCCAATCTCAGGACCAGTGCACTGAACCACTCTATTGTACTGCTTCTCATTACAACAAAATTATATGCCCTTTGCAATTGCTTCACTAACCCTTGGGTCATTTTCTTACAGTATGTAAATCCTTAACAACTTCCTTTATGGGTCCAGATAACAACTGATGACTATTAAAGTTTCACTGGAGGCAATGTTCTCTCAAGGAAGTGGCCGTTACTCTGCGAGCATATAATTAAGGCAGGTACTCTGTCTACCAGCATTTTAGTGTCCCAATTCCTCACACTACAAGCACAGTTTAAAGTCCTCAAGGCAAACAGACTTCAAAATTCCAGTCTTCTGTTTATAGCATTCTGTTACCTCCACTTTGCAATTTTTTTTCTAAAAATGTAACCTAAATCACAGAATGTATGATTTAGGAGAAACTTTAGAATTCAACTACCTTTCATTTTACTTATAAATTTATTTTCATTTTCTAAAAATAACTTCCACTTATGTGTATAAAAGAAATACATACTCATTAACTAAAGAATAAAAATATAGAAACATAAAGCACTCCCAAACACTTAGAGTGAACACTCTTAGGTTTTCATATGTATATATGGATTTTGAACTTAATTAGAGCCATATTTTAAAGAGTTGCATAGCATTCTTTTATCTATATATATAAAAGCCTAAATGACTATTCATTCAACTGGTTTGTATGACACGCACTGACCACCAGGGGGCAGACACTCGACACACAGGCATAGAAACATGGAACAGACTGGTGAATCTCAGAGGGAAGGTGGGAAAGGGGCAGGAAGAAATTAACCAAAGATCTTATATGCATACTAGAAGCCCGGTGCGTGGATTCGTGCACCGGTGGGGTCCCTTGGCGTGGCCTGTGGGGATCAGGCTGAAACCAGCTCTCTGACATCTCCTGAGGAGTCCTGGATTGTAAGAGGGCGCCGCTAGGCCTAGGGACCTCTGGTGTTTAAATAATTTTCTAGGTCCAAGATGGAGCCCAGCATGGCATGTCAGCAAACCAAAACTTAGATAACTTTCCTGTCCCTTTAAATGCTCCTCTTGAAACCAAGTATATTTAGTTAGCCAATCCCCAAATGCCAAGCCAATTCTGGGCCTTCCAACCCCATATATTTTTATTTGCTTTTTCTTTGTTCTTTTTTTCTTTAATCTTATAAAAAAGGTTCTTGCCTTCTACCCCATTTTGCAGTTCTCCAAAAGTAGACTGTCCATTTCATGACGTTTTGTGGGGTTTTTAAAAAAAAAAAAATTATTGATTTCAGAGAGGAAGGGAAAGAGAGAGAGAGAGAGAGATAGAAAAATCAATGATGAGAAAGAATCATTGATCAGCTGCTTCCTGCATGCCCATACTGGGGATTGACCCCACAACCCGGGGATGGGCCCTGACTGGGAATCGAGCCCTGACCTCCTAGTTCATAGGTTGATGTTCAATCACTGAGCAATGCCATTGGGCTGAAGTGTTAAATAAAGTCTGTTTGTGTCACCTAAATTGTCTTCTTTAATCATTTCTAACACCAAGATTATGTAAACCATTTTTAGAAGACAACCTGGTTTTCTGTTTGCATATGACAAATTCATTTTTTCACTGTGTACAAACAATTGTTGAGTACCCACTTTGTGATAAGGGCTGTACTCTGTGCTAGGATTACAAAGACAAAAATAATTCTTGCTCTTAGAGAGTTTACAGTGTGATACAGAAAGACAGACATATAAACTAACAATTCAAAAAGGGTTTAAGAGCTATAATGGTGGAATGCATTGTGTGCTATAGGAATAAGTAGAGGGCAGCATTTGACTCAGGCTGGACCTGGGGAAGGCCTCCTAGAAGGGGAGAGAGTTAACATTAAAGAATAAATAGGATTTAGGAAGGTAAAAGGGGGCATGTGTGAAGATGGAAAGAATAGAGCATAGTCAAAGAATCAGTGCAAAGATGTTATATCAGAGGCAGAGTTTTGTGTGAAAGAGTAGAGACACTGGACACATAAAAATTAACTAAGATATAACCCCTATCTTTGAAAGATTGAGGTCTTGTGGGAGATTTAAAATCAAGTACTTTACAATACAAAATGGTATTGCTGCGATAACATATGAGCAAAATGCTTTAATGAATTCATCAAACTCAGCAGTACACACTTAAAGAACTGTTAAGGATGAGATATCTCCCTGTGAAAAGGATCGCTCAGTGTAACCTCAGGAAATTACCCAGCATTGCTCCTTGAGCGATGATAACCTTGACCATCTTACTTGCATGCCATAGCTAATAATAAAATTCACACTCACAGAGGCCTAGTGTAGAAAAGAGACCAACCATCACAAATATTCTTGTAAAAGATATGCTGTCATGAAAATGCTTTTGATACCTTTAGAAACATGGTGGTCAGTGATGAAAAGTGTAATGCTGTTTGAGCTAAAGTCACAGTGTATCAAAAATCACAAAATTCGAGACTTGGAAGGAGCTTCTCATTCAAATTTTGCATATCATCCTCCTTGTCATCTATTATGCATTTTACTTTGCATCTGACTCTGTTTTAACTCATTCAATCATCACAACAACCTACAAAGTAGACTGAGGATTCTGATTCTAAGGAAACAGATAAGTAATTTATCCAAAGCAAATGCTAATAAATAGCAGAGCTGGGATCCCAACCCCGGCAGACAGGCTCCAAAGCCTAGATTCCTGAAACCCGGTGCGAACACCCCAGGACACACTGGTCAGGATGAGGAAGCAAGGGCCCCAGGCGGTGAAGTGATCTGCTAAAGGTGAAAGAACTGCTGGGCCTGCTGCTGTGTTCACTGAAGCAAGCAGAGTGTGAAACTACATCACATACACTGAGATGCAATAAAATAAAAAATTGCAATTCTTTTTTTTTTTTACTTAGAAAAAAAATTTTTTAATTAAATCTTTATTGTTCAGATTATTACATTTGTTCCTCTTTTTTTCCCCCATAACTCCCCTCCACCCAGTTCCCACCCCACCCTCCACCCTCACTCCCCACCCACTGTCATCATCCATAGGTGCACGATTTTTGTCCAGTCTCTTCCCGCATCCCCCTCACCCCTTTCCCCCCCAAGAATAGTCAATAAAGAATTAAACCTAACAGAACTCTAATGAGAGTCTTGACTCTCTTCCCTGCTGAGGACCTTAGCACGATCTACATGTGTTCAGCCATGACCTACACATCACTTTTTTTCCAGAAATATTTGTTTTTACAAATAACTTTATAAATGATTTTCTGATACAACAGTACCCCCGAAAAGGAGGAGGAAATGGAGGAGGAGGAGGAGGAGGAGGAGAAGAAGGAGAGAAGGCTTAGTGATCTGATGTAGGATTGCAGCTGAAGAGAAAGAAAATGCAATAGTGACAAACCAGAGGCCAGAGTGGGAATCAGATCCGTCAGATCTGGGCACCTCTCCTAGTTCTACCATTTCCTTGAACAAGGTCCTCAGTCTTTCTGGAGCTCTGTTTCTGCATCTATACAATAACATACCTTTCAGGGTTGTTAAATGTGTATTCTATGGCTCAACCAAAGTCCCCAGCTCTCACACGCACACACAAGGCTCAAACCAAGTCAGTTCCCTTCCTCCCCTTTGCAACCCCAGGCCAATCAAAGAAAGTTTTTTTTTTCTGCAACTCACTGAAAAAGTTACCCCTGCAATGGTAGATGTATGTCACTAAACATTTGTCCAACACCCAGGAGTGAACCTTAATGTAAACAGTAGGTTTAGATGATCATAATTGGCTCATCAATTGTAACAGATATTCCATACCAATACAAGACGTTAATACATAGGTAACTGGAGGGGGGCGGGGGGGGGCGGTTGTGAGAACTCTCTGTTCAACTGTTCTATAAACCTAAGTCTGCTCAAATACTAACTTTTATTCATTTGAAGACTGTCATTAGTTGAGCCATCCTGTGACACGTCCAGTGGGTTAGGTTGAATTGACCCTGCAGTAACACCCAGACGGAGCAAGGACATTTGCTATAGAGCAGTGCGGGGCCATCAGCAACAAAAAGAAGCAAGGCAAACCTCAGTGAGTTCTTGCTCATCACACCTCCCGGCGTTTGGCGACTGGGCTGTGGAGCTCTGTCCCTCCTGGGGATCTGCAGGTCTTGCTGGCTCACAGGACACTCTCCCGCGTTGAGGCCCCATGTGTGAACCTGCTCCCAGCACCACGGTTGTTTCTGCGCACACACAGGAGGCTCTGGAGCCTTTGTGAACCACTGAACTTAATTGCATTAAGAAGAGCGAAACCTGATCTGCTTACTTTGGCAGAATTGGGGGAGGGCTGTGGAGAGTGGGAGGTGGGAGGGTGCTCTCAGTCAGCTGGGGTTAAAAATGCTTCAAGCACTGGCTCCAAAACAAAATCTCCATAAACATCGCAGGCTAAGGATAACCTATCTGAAGGTCTGACTGGATGGCTCACCGTTGAATAAATCCCTGTGGGAGAATGCAGCCATGTATAAGAATGGCACCTTACAGCAACTGCAAACATCAGTAAGTGAGATAAATGTTTTAAAAGAGAGAAAAAACACATAGCATCCAAGCAGTCTGGGTGAAACACTTTCCTTAGAGTTTCCAAGACACAAATAAGCTATTTTTTTAAAGTTGGTTTGCAACTCATTTGTCTAGAAAAACATATTTACTGAAGGCACAGTGTCCGGCCCTGCTAACAAAAGCAGTTCACACTGTGACGTCCCTGGGCACTGACTGCATAAACGCATCATCGTGGAGGATCTCTCTGGAAAACCACCCTAACGCACCTGTCCGCTATAGGATTGGCGGAAGCTCCTTTACTTGGTTTCACTCAGTTCAGCACACCAAATTCCAGGGCACCATTGGTGTCCTGACCGTGCTCCATGCGTGCCAGGGATGCTGCTTTCACAGAGCACAGTGAATGGTGCCCTGGAGTGATGCATTGTGGTGGCTGACCCAAGGTTTCCCACTGCCTGAGGAGTGCTGGCTGCAGGAGGCTTCATCCTCATGGCCTCAGCCCTACTCCATCGCCCCAGAAAGAAGCCAACACTCCCTACAAGGGCTATGATGCTCTGTGTTACTGATGAGAGTGAAAACACATCATGGTGAAGGAGATTCCTCTAGTTCACCCCTAACCTAGCAGGTCCTGTCTCTGACTCCACATCACGATCGCTCAAGCACCACTCCAGAGTTTCAGGTCTTATTTGTTTGGTTGGGAGGGGCGCAGGCATCTGAATTGATTCTAATAATCAATTAGGATGGAATCGCTGCTGCAAACAGCTGCACTATACGTGTAAGAAGAGGCCAGAGGAGCTTTAGTGGCCAAAGGCTGGAGCTAGGTTCTTCAGCAGGTCTCAAAACCATCAAGGAGGAGAGAGGTAGAGCTGGCCTGTCAGACTAGCACCAGGAAGAGCCTGAAAGAAAGACCCAACCTGAAGGTGACTAGGGGAGGGACAGGGAAGAGGAGAGGGAGAGAGGATGGCCCCAGACAGAGAGGAAAAGAAGCAACCTTTCCTGACAGCCCAGTTGGGAGGGCCATTCCTCAGAAGCCCGTCACATACATGAATTGTAGATACAAGGCAATGGCTACCTACTCAGAACAATTGTTAGAAAGGAAACAATGTCTAAAAGTAAAAGAAATTAACATGAAGTTTAACTAGGAAATTTTGTGCGACCACTAGTTTCCATTGTATTCTAATTTTTTCCTTGCTGTGAGACTTTAAAAAAAATTAAATGCATATAGCAATAGATTGTATAACTCAAAAGTGTAATATTTTTCCGTGCCTTTTTTTTTATAGTATATTTCAAGGGGTGATAGAAAGGGTCATTTGGTTTTAGGCAGAAGTAATAGCTCTCTTTAAAATCATTACTTGAAAAATCATTATTGCTCAGATTAGAAGGAAATTTTAGGCTATCTGCTTAATCACCTGCTGCAAAGCAGACACATTCAAATGTTCTGATCTGGAAATTAAAAATCTCTCAGATTACTCCAAAGTCTAGTTCCCTATTGTATTCTTAATGTACCCCTATTGCTTCTTGTTGATTCTTCAATGAAACCATAGCCATTACCTCAGACCTCTTACAGCACTCCTTAACCTGGTCATGAACCTCACTCTTGTCCATCGGAACCCATCTCACTATCTCCAACCTTCTGCCTGGGATAAACAATTTGGCTTTTTCTACTCAATAACAATGAATAAAGATCAATCTTTTGAAGGAAAAACAAGTCAATTCCTTTTGTAAAGAAAAAGAAAAAGCCAGATAATAGACCCTTTAGCTCACACATCTCTTTGTAGACAGACCCCAATTAAGCCTTTGAACCAAGGACAGCACTTTGACTAAACTGTCCACTTTTGAACACTATAGTGTTTAGAAAGAACCTCAACATTCAGTATACATAGGTTACATAAACATTTTCAGCCTTGCCTTCATCCTCTGTACAGTGGGGATTCATTATAATGATTGCAGAAGGTTATTGTAAAGATAGCTTTTATTGTTGTTTTTAATTAACAGAAAAAAATCAGCTTCCCTCATATCATGGGCACATGAGCTCCTTAGCACGTCATTGTCTTAAAGCCTTAAGTCTTCGTCTTAAAAAGTCTGAATAGTCTAGGTCTTAAAGGTCTGAAGTCTTAAGTCTTGGGTTTTAGTCTAGGTCTTAAAGGTCTGAAGTCTTAAGTCTTGGGTTTTAAAGTCCCAATCTCAGAATTATCTGACCACAAAGCTAACAATTCAGACATGATAGCTATAAACTCTGGGCTGCCCGTGACTGTGAGCCTGCTGTGCAGCACCGTGCAATCTCTGATCATTCCCCGATTAGCTTACGCAGTCATCACCATTTGCCGTGCTTAATGTAGGAAACACAACCATGGGGGAAGGGACATGTGGAAGTCCGCTTGTGATGTCCATGCACAAGGGACCTAGCACCCAAGCCAGTTGCAAAGCCACAGAACAGGAAATGTATCTTTATGGGGGAGTAAACAAGGCCAATAGTTCCCAATAAAGCAATTCAGCAACCATGAGCGAGGCCACCTAGCATCTATGTTGCTAAATGATACACAGGCCACACAGCTCCCCTCCTAACTGGAAAAGTCAAAACAGCACCACCCAGGCATTATGGCCAAATGAGAAAAACAAAATCAGTTCCATCTGGGATTTTTCTGAAAGTGAAAAAGCTAGTCCTTTCTGGGGAATTTTCCCTACCACTCCATCCTGAAGCCAAACTCCAAATCTATAGTGTATTAGAACTGATTTTTTTAACATAGGTTTGTGTATCTCTGAGTTTTGTTCTATTTCCTTTGGCTGTAGTACCTTAAGTCCTCACTGTACTTTGTTTCCTCCTCCTATACGTGTAAGAGGCCAGAGGAGCTTTAGTGGCCAAACAAAATGTGACCTTAAACAAAATGAGACGTATAACAAAAGCAATTTTACTGTAGGCTAATTGATAGAAACAAGAGTTAAGTTCATACAGCATCTCATCAACATTGAACAAAACAAAATTATTTGAAGACATGCTGTAATGTCTTAAGAATTTGGAGGATTCACTAACTAACACCAGGCAGAGACCTTGGCATGGTTTTAGGGCTGAATTTTGTTCCTGCAAAATTTTATCTTGAAGTCCTAAACCCCAGTATTACAGAATATGACTATATTTAGAGATAGGGGTTTTTTTTAATTTAGTTTATTGATTTTTTAAGAGGGAGAAGAAAGAAACAATGTGAGAGTGCAACATTGATCAACTACCCTTGCACGCCCCCTACCAGGGATTAAGCTCACAACCCAGGCAAGTGCCCTGACTTGGAATCTAACCAGCAACTTCTTGGTTCACTGGACGCTGCCCAACCAAGCCACACCATCCAGAGCAAAAGTAGGGTCTTTAAAGAGACAATTAAGTTAAAATTAAGTCATTAGAATGGACCTTAAAGCAATATGACTAATGTCCACATAAAAAGAGGAAATAAGGCCTAGCTGGTATTGCTCAGTGGTTGACCATCAAGCCATGAACCAAGAATTCACCGGTTTGATTCCAGGTCAGGGGCACATGCACAGGTTGTGGGCTCAATTCCCAATAGGGGGATGTAGGAGGAAGCCAATCGATGATTCTATCTCTCTCTACCTTTCTCTCTAAAATCAACTTTAAAAATCATATTTAAAAGAGGGAAAAAGGACACAGATGGGTACAGAGAGAAGACCATGTGAAGACATAGGGAGAAGACAACCATCCACAAGCCAAGGCGGAGGCTTCAGAAGGAATAAAGCCTATTTGCACCTTCATCTTGGACTTCTAGTCTCTAGAATTGTAAAAAAAGTTAATTCCTGTTGTTTAAGCCACCAAGTCTGTGGTACTTTGTTATGGCAGGCCTAGCAATTAATACACATGGTAAACAAGGTATAAAGAGGATATAAAAATCAATGTTATACTCCCTGGGTAGCTACTTAAAATAGTCAAAGGGCCATTCATTCAACCCCCTCCTCTCCTACTGATAAACCACCCTAAAATGACATTTTAATCACAAATCAGTACCTCCAGCAGCAGCTACTTTTTATTGTTCTGAGAATTCTAAGGGCTTAAGGCACCAAGTATTTCCCAAAATTTTAGTATTTCATTGTGTGAAAGGCAGTAGATCTTAGTAGCTGAGGCCACAATCAATGAGGAGATCAAAGTTACTGAGCCATGACATGTGGTGAGCAGGAGTCTGACTTTCTTAAGACCAGAAAGTATTAAAACAAAACAAGAAAGTAAGGGGAATGGAAGGAGAGAGATGCAAAAGAAAAGGGCCTTGTGTCTAATCTGCAATGAACTGCTGATGCTCTCACTGTTGTGGGACATTACATCACACATAGGTTCAATGACAATGACTTCATGCGAAAAGGGGTTATTTTATATTTTAGGAATAAGCTTGAGATACTTATCCCATATTCGGTAGAAATCAGCTCCTCAGGCGCACTTGCCTTTTGGTCCCCATCTTTTCTTTTCATTATTATTATCACTTTGATAAATTGGCTTTAATCAGCAGGCCCACTGCTCTCCCCATTGGAGAAGCCGCGCCTACACCAGGAAAGCCGCTGCACCAAAACAGGCACCGGTGCAGTAACAACGGTGAGGAGGGAACTTGCTAACTTAGATTTGATGCTGGCTCTGCCGCTTACTGATGATGTCATCTTGGCCACATTAAATTCTTAAGTCTCCGTTTTTTCACCTTTAAAAAGGGTTAAAACACCAACCCACCGTTCTGGTATGAGAATCAAAAGAAAAAGCATAGGTGAGCATATAGCACATAGAGAGTGTTCAGTATATATTAGTATTCTTACTTACTATTACCGCTAATACTCATCAAATATTTTTTCTCCTTTCTCATAACATGCCTCCTCAGGACCAACTGTCTCTATCTCCTTGACAAGCCGTTTCTATGCACTTTTTGCCACTCTTGTGTTTCCTAAAAGGATCGCCTGATCTCATTGCCACAAGCCCACTGAAACAGCTGCCTCAAAGGCTGCCAGTGACCTACTAACAGATACATCACGTGCAAGTTTTCTCCCACAGTCCTCTCCGGTCTCTGCAGCACCCACAATGCCCTCCACCACACTGCGCATAATTGCTTCTCCCCTGGTTTCTGTGCCTCAATACAGTCCTGCCCTTTCACCTCCTCACCAATGCCTCTTTCTCTTTTATTTATGCTTCCTTGTCTTTCTCTTCCTTTTTTCTCCTCTCTTGGTCACATAGTACCATTAGAAATGTGACATTTCTTAAAAATTTGACCTAACATTTTTCTTCTTACTACATATCCACTCCAAGGCCTTTTGTATCCCCAAACCACAGCTCTACCCTCAATCCCTAAGTTCCAGTTACACATACACAATGACCTGCAGGACCCTTCCTACCTCTATGCCCCTGCACATGGCTGCCCCACTCCCCGCAGGACCTGGAATGTCTTTGCTTTCATCCTCATTAATTAAAATCCATTTCATAGGTTAACACCTCCTGAAATGCCTCCTACAAGATACCCTAAGACCTGATCAGTCCATTTGCAATGATTTTCTTTCTGCTATTGCAGAGAATCATATTTTATTTAAACCCTTTACAGGGCATTTATCAAACCATAGCTATTTATGCATTTGAAGGCAGGTGGACAAAACTGTCTGTTGTATGTGACATGCATTGAACACGTACCAAGAGATGAAATCAACAATTCTAGTTGAACTGCCTTTAGCATTCTTGCCAAAACAAGAATACCAACAGCCCTGGCCAGTGTTGCTCAGTTGGTTGAGCATTGTTACATGTACTAAAAGGTTGTAGGTTCAATTCCAAGTCAGAGTACATGCCTGGGTTGCAGGTTCAATCCCCAGTAAGGGGCGTGCAGGAGGCAGCCAATCAATGTTTTTCTCTCATATCAAGGTTTCTCTCTTTCTAGCCCTCTCCTTTCCTCTGTCTCTAAAATCAATAAAATTATATTTTTTTAAAAAAGAAACCAACACACATTGACGTCTTTGAGCTCTTACTATTTAAACTTAGACATTCTGTGAGTCTGGACAATACAAATGTTGTGTCTAGCCTAGCCAGTTTGGCTCAGGACACAGAGTGTCCGCCTGCTGACTGAAGGGTCCCAGGTTCCATTCTGGTCAAGGGCACATACCTCAGTTGCAGTCTCCCAGCCCTGGTTGGGGGCATGCGGGAGGCAACCAATCAATGTGTCTCTCTCACATGGGTGTTTCTCTCTGTCTCTCTCCCTTCCACTCCTCTACCTCTAAAAATCAATGGAAAAAAATATCCTTGGGTGAGGATTAAAAATAGTAATAATGAAAAACATAAAAAATAAGTCTTAAAAAAAAAACAAAAGAAAGAAATGTTGTGTCTAGTTTTTTCTCTAAAAAAAGACTAAAAAGAGCCTGGGCTGGAGTGGCTCAGTTGGTTGGGCATCATCCTGTGGACCAAAAAGTTGCTGGGTTCATTCCTGGCCAGGGCACATGCCTGGGTTGCTGGTTCAATCGTGGTAGGGGGCGTGCAAGAGGCAGCCAATCGATGTTTCTCTCCCTCTCACTCTTCCTCTCTCTCTCTAAAAATTAATAACAAATAATGTTAAAAAGAATAAAAAGATATTAGAGACACCATTTCTCTTAAAATAAATATTTGAGTTGTGCACCATTTTGGCCCCCTCTGATTAAACAACTTTCCAAATTAAAAAAAAAAAAAAGATATAGAAGACAAGCTTATCTAATTCACAGACAGTGCAAATCCAGGAAGGTCAGCAGTACCACTGAGGACATAATCAAGATCCACAGCCTCAGTAAGCAGAAGCTGGAATGATGGACTAAAGCCAGAAAGTTGGCTTTCTATGCGCACAAATGTAAAACTTTACATTTCCAAAAATCAACTGCCTATGTATGGGAAAAAGCAAACCTCCTTTGATAGCAATTTGTGAATAGCTTGTCTTCAAATATTTGAAGGAGGAGAGACTTTACTTTGTGGTTCCATGGTAAATGGGTTGCATCTCAACTTACTTTTAGAAAAAAACGTTTTCGGAGTTGTCCAATAGTGGCCAGGGCTGGGGTATACTATTAGACACAGGAAGGGACTCTTGTATTAAAGAAGGAGGAGGGGTTCCAGGGTCCCTTTTGTGAGTCTAGATTTCCCTGCATGACTGTCCTTTGCCCAGTTCTGCAGCCTCTTCTCACACAATTCTCCTCTTTGCCACTGGCAAGAGTCACACAGGTCTTCCTTAAGCTCACCACTCCATCACATGGTTTGTTTGTGCTGTTCCATCCACCATGAATGCCCTTCCCCCGCTGCCTGGCTAACCTCTATGTCCACCTCCCAGACCGGTGTTATCTGAAAGGATTGAGTCCTGGAATACTCTAACCTCGTGCTACACACCTACAGACATTGAATTATTTACTTGAAATCATTTATTCAAAAGTCTGCCTTTTACAATATCTTTAAGCTCCTTGTTTTACAATATCTGTAAGCTCCTTGAAGATAACAACCATGATTGTACTGCTCATTCAAGTACCTACAGTCCTGGTCATTGGGCCTGGCACAGGAAGCTCAATATATACCAGCTGACTTATCCCAATGCAAATATTGGACCTATAAGAAAACTGGTGGAAGGAAGAGAAAGAAAGAGAGAGAGAGAGAGAGAGAGAGAGAGAGAGAGAGAGAGAGAGAGAGAGAGAGAGAGGAGAGAGAGAAAGCTACCGTTTGAGTGACTATTTCTTTCCATTTGGTGATAATTTACAGGCAAATCCCAGTTTCAAGTTCTCAAACATTCCCTATAAGGTTGGGTTCTTCACTACAATGAAGCAAAAACCTGACAAAAACAATAATTAATCTCCTTAGATATTTATCTGCCATTACTGTACAGGGCTCCAATTCTGGAAGATCAGGAAGAAATAAGGACAGAATGATTTTCACATCACCCTGGCTCACTCCATGCTAATCACTTGGGCCTGTGAGCGCCAGCATCTGTTTCATGCTCTACTCAATCTGTGAGGAAGAAGCAAGTGAGAACTAGACTGCTGGTCAGAGTTAAAGGCCAGGGAGCAAAAGGTTAAGATCTATCCTGCCCAGTCAATGAGATCTGAGGAAAAAAGCTCTATTTCCCATTCTTCCCATTCTCTTTTCTTTTTACCTATAAATTGAATGGTTTATCACGTTTACTTCTTTCCAGCCTTCACAGCTGTGCTAACCCTTCCCCCAAAAAGAAATATTTATTGAACACTAATCATATGCCATGCACCATGCATGGCACTTTCCAAATGTCCTGTAGTCCTTACTATACCTGGCAAGTATCAATACCCTCGTTTACTCCCCCAGGAAACTGGCTATGTAACTTGCCAAACATCACAGAACCAAAAAACATTGCAGCCCAGGATTGGAACCCAGTTGAAATTTATTCTAAGGCCACTCCTTTTTTCTACTATACGACTCATTTCATTTTCGTGATCGAGCAATACTAACCTTTTGGTTTTAAAATGATCATGAATGCTTATTGGATGAAATAAAATCATCCAACCATGTTCTAATAAAGGGAAAGGTTTACATAAAACAAAAATTACCACTGTGGTGTTGATGCTGTGTTATCTTTCCAGAGAGGAGAATCCCTTTTACAGGAGAAGCAAATCTGAGCCACAGAAGGGATTTGATAGGAAACAGCCAACAACTTTCAAACATGTGGATGAGTTTTCAGCTGGGGAATTTCGACCCTTTATGACATTCCCCTAACTTCACAATGGTTTTGGCTGATAATTTACAGAAGAAAGAATTTTTATGCTAACAAGTAATGTAGACCTTGGGATGAAAATACCATGGCATTGAGTGTGACCCCATGAGGCTATGTCCTGGCTCATTTATTTTAAGAGAAGAATGCAGAGAGCCTCTGTAAGTGCTGAGCCGCTGATGACACATGAGAGAATGCAGAGATGGGATCCCTATGGAAGAACCTGGGCTTAGTGAGCCCTGGAGTGTTTATCTGCCCCTGTCTCTGAGGAAGCCAGATATCTCAAGGATAAGGTTGAGAGTGAAGAGTGATAGGCAGTCTTTGCATGATGCACAACAGGAGTATCCTGATATCTTAGAAGCAACCCCATAAATGGAGAGGGGTAAGAGAGAAACCAAAGACTACAGTGTCATTTCCTTTAAACTTAACAAAGAGAGGCCAAAACATGTTGTCAAAAAATATCCCAACTCTGCAAGATCCCTGTACTCTCTCCTCCCATGAGTAGTTTCCCACCTAAACATGATACCTTCAGGCTGCTGGAGGCTACATTTGTCCGAAAAGCACAGAGATCACAGCTATATTTTCTTATCTTGATGGCCAAGTTTCAGAACACTTTGAAATGTTGCCTCAGTCATGCAGTGAGAAAAGCTGGGGCACAGACAGAATGTGAGATTTCCTCGGGGCGGGGGGTGGGGGGGGATTCCCCCAGCCCTTCAAAGGTCTCTGTTTGAGCTCACCTGATAGCACAAACGCTATTAAATCGCTTGAATGAAAGGGTCAGGTTGCAAGCCATGCAGGTATGGAAGCCAGCAAGCCTTGCTCAGACCACCCAGCTCTCCAAAGGGGTAGCAACACCAGATTCAGACAAGATAAGAGGCTGCCGTCCCATGTAACCTGGCCCAGAGAAACAGCATTTCCAGAGAGGTGCAGGGTCCCATTGTGCCCAAGGGCAGTGTGCTCCGTAAAGGTGGCATTTGTCTAACTCTCTGGACTGGTGGTCTTGGTTCTTTGTTATAGAAAAAAAATGTTTTTAAGATCTTTTTGAAAGTTTTTTGAAAAAAACAGTAAGTCTATTCTTTGGGTCTGTTCTCAAAGCAAACGCTAAAAAGTTCCCATTCTACTATATACCAACTATACTTTAGTAAAAAAATAAAAAGAAAAAAAAGGTTCCCATTCACCAATAACTGAGTTTAGAAGACTGAGCCATATCCATCGGTGTCAGAATATCAGAGCTGGAAAGACACCAAAACTCAAGTTAATTCAATCCTTTCGTTTTATCAGTGGTAGAAGTGACACTTAAAGAGATTAGGTGGCTTGCCCAAGACTGGTCAGCAGCAGCTAAGGTTTGAAACATCATGAGCACAAAAACCCTGTCCATGCTGCTGACATTGGAGTCCTTGGGAACTAGCACTGGGCCTGGCATGGAGCAGGCACCCCCAACTATTTGGAATGAGGAGAGGGGGAAAGGAAAGAAGTACTGATGACCACATCCTATTTTCATTTCAGTCTAAACATTCAATGCCATCAATATGCAGTGCCATCTAATGCCATCGGGGATGGGGTCGGGGCTGAATTCTTACTGTGGACCAAAAGGGGCCACATGTCCACCTGACTAGATAGATTAGGGAAGGCCTGCATGGCGGCCCTGCAAACTCAGAGACCTAAAGTAACCACAAAAAAGGGCCTGAAATTAACACCTTTTAGAATAAAAAGCAGTTTATGGTCAGTAGTCATGTTCTAGGCCTGGCTCTTCCCTGACAAAGGTCAATCTTTACCTTAACTGAGCCTATTGTCTTTTAGCATCTAAGATCATTGGAATGTCAAAGTAATTTTCCTTTTTCCGGACCCCTCAAAGCACTCTGTGAGAGACCACAAATCCCCTCATTGTTACTGAGTTCATTGTTGACTGTTAACCGTCCTGTACCCACCTGAGTAGAAGTATGTGTCTATCATTTTACCTTTAAGCCAATCCCAGAGGTTTCCCAGTTTGCTTTCTCCCGCCTCCCTAATCTATCACCAACGAATTTCATTAATCCCCTTTTGATTGTAACGTATAAAACAAGGTGCAAAACTGCCATTCTTCGGACCGTTATCTCAATGCTTTGAGATTCTGCTTCCTGGAAATTATTGACAGTTTGGCTCAAATAAACTCACAAAAATACTCTTGACAGATTGGAATGTTTCTTATGTTAACATTACTTTCCTATGTTGTCAGATGAGGACCTTGACATGATGGAGAAATCACTTCCCATTTCTCCCAGCCCCCGTGGGCTGGCCCCATCTAACTCAGTTTCTAAGAATCGGGTTGCCCCTGAACAGCCCCAAGAAATCTAGCAGAGTTCAGCCGAACAGCATAGCCCAGTGATGGTGAACCTTTTGAGCTCGGCGTGTCAGCATTTTGAAAAACCCTAACTTAACTCTGGTGCCGTGTCACATATAGAAATTTTTTGATATTTGCAACCATAGTAAAACAAAGACTTATATTTTTGATATTTATTTTATATATTTAAATGCCATTTAACAAAGAAAAATCAACCAAAAAAATGAGTTCAAGTGTCACCTCTGACACGCGTGTCATAGGTTCACCATCACTGGCCTAGCCTGTCCCAGGAGCAGAGCATCCCCACAGGCTGATAAAGAATTAAGAACAGCCCTAACCAGTTTGGCTCAGTGGATAGAGCATCGGCCTGCGGACTGAAGGGTCCCAGGTTCGATTCTGGTCAAGGGCATGTACCTTGGTTGCGGGCACATCTCGAGTAGGGGGTGTGCAGGAAGCAGCTGATCGATGTTTCTCTCTCATCAATGTTTCTCACTCTCTATCCCTCTCTCTTCCTCTCTGTAAAAAAAATCAATAAACTATATTTTTTTTAAAAAAGAATTAAGAACAGCCTGGGCTTAAGGTTTACAAGACAAACATTGCTTAGCCATGTGGAGGCAGGTCAGACCCTACAGCCCAAAAGGTGGAGGCAGGGGAATATAATGTCCAGGTTCCTTTGCCCAACTCCCTTTTCACACATAGGAATGCAAAGGGGAGCAAGAAAAAAAAAAGAAAGAAGGGGTTGATGGGAAAACTGGTTAAAAGCCCTGGATTGTCGGCCAAGCATGCAAAACCATGTTGCACACAATTTATGCTCAACATCAGCTCAAACTCAAGTGTGTTCATTAGATATTAAGTTTACTATTAACCAAGTACATGAAAAGAATTTAATTGCCAAGAACAAGTTAGATGCAGGGAGCTCACCTGCATCAGATTCATCTAGGTAGATGCCGGGCCCCACCCCAGGTCTCAGACTCTCTGGGGGTGTGGCCTACCACCAAGAGCCCTGCAGGTTCTCATGCATGCTGGATTTGCAGAGTCCCTGATGGAGTGAAAGAGCAAAGGCAGTTAACATGTGCCTAGAGTTCCCCCGAAAGCACTTTGACCAAGTGTAGGCAGGGCACGAAGAAGTAACTTTTCAAGCCATAACTGGCAGTATCAGTTTTCCAGAACAGAAGCGCGAAGAGCTTTTGCATCACGAGGTCTGGTCTGCGGACCAGCCCTGAAGAGGTTAATCTCTCCAGCAAGAGTCTCAGGCCATAAACCCCAACCGGCCTCCGGAAATGCTCCTTTAAAGCTGTGTAATTCATGCCATGCAATAAGACGGAGAGCAATAGGAAAAAGTCAGAAAATCAACATTAAATGCCTTAAAAACTCTTTCTGTACATCAGTGAAAACCAAAAAAAAAACACCAAAAAAAACCACAACAAAACAAAACCAAAAAAAAACCATTTACTGCAGCATCGAAATCTCTAGACCAAATCTGGGTAATAAGCAGGAAGAGCTTAAAAATCAGTCCAAAACTTCAGAACAATATTTCTTTGCCTCTTCAACTATCAACCCCATAAAAAAGAAACCATGCTTCTAGAAATATATATCCACATGCAACAAAACTAAAGGTATCCAAAAATCATTTCCAAATTTCCAAATCTTTGTACCATGAGGATATTATCTGTTTTGTTCATTTTTGCCTCTTTTCCTTTGCCATTTCTTTTAGCTGAGAAGAAACAGTCTGATTTTGGTGAGGTTGGAATCACAAAATTAAGAAATGATGATTTCATTGCTAAGTGCCATTGGGAATGGGCTCAGAAGGGAGTTATACATTTTTGTTACGTGATAGAGAGAATCCCACTTTGGGCACATGGTTTTTTAACACTGCAAGCTACCATCTTCTGAGTTTACATGCGAATTAAACTTTTGCAAGCAGACTCCATAGACTTCTTGCCTCACTACTTGGAGTCAATGCTAACACCGCACACCACCTCCGGGGCATTCTGCTAAACAGAACATGCACAGTTCAGGTGAGAGGAAGTACAGAAAGCAGATACTTACAGGTAGTGCTTTTCCTTTCCAAGCCCCAGAGTTAGAGACCTTTGGCGGAATCAGAGTCACTGACCGGTTAATCTCTGGTTTAAAGAGCTTTGAGAGGAAGGGGGAGGAAAAACAGCCCAGGGAAGGAAAGCGAGCTGCAATTCCAGTCTTTCAGGTCAGCTGAGTTTGAGCTTTCTTTGTACTAAATGTCCATGAACCCTCCCAACAAGAAAATACAGAACTGAAGGTCACATACACACGTCACTCTCTCCACGGGTCTCCTCCAAGGCTGCTGCTGCCGCGGCGGCTCTGAAACTTCCCGGCTGCCGAGCCCCAGGACGCCTCTGCGTGGGGCATGATAGAGGATGCCTGCCACTGTTCGCAGGGATCACCTCCCTGGCGGAGAGCCACAGCTCCTCAGTCCCTTCTGCTGGCTGGGTCCGCAGGGACAAAACTGAGCTTTTGTTAATGAGGCCAGCGGCTTCTCCTCCGTGTCTCTCCCCAGCTTCTTTTCTCACTATTAGTTGTGTCCTCACTGCTCTGCCACTGGCTGAGCCGAAGCTGCCTCTCCCGCCAGCGGCTCTCAGCACACAGTTGCATCTCACACCCACACACACATGCCACATACACAGTCTCTCAAATGCACCACACACAGGTGCACACATGGGACACCCACATGGGCACCCACGGGTGGCACAGCCACACACAGATACAGTCATAGGCATGCACTCACCTATTCACACACCTTCACACCCATGTGTGTGCATACTCACACATATAACACACACACAGGTACACACACACACACACACACACACACGCGCGCGCGCGCGCGCGCGCGCTCCCGCCCACCCACATACATACCCACACAGTTGTTTCCTGACCCTTCAAACTCTTCAAACACACTTTCCTCTCTGAACCTCTTTACTTCAAACAAATTCCCATTCTGAAAGGTTGTTATTTAATTAAGACAAGATGCCCAGCATTCATTCAGCAGGGAGGAGGAAGGGGAACTGACCTAACTTTTGTCACAACAGTCAAAGGAAAAGTTAGGAGAGTCTAGGGTTCTGTTTTTAAGTCCTTAGCTCTTCAGTTTATGAGTCTGGATCTTTTTACAAAAGTTTCATGAATCTCATCTCATTTGCATATGGTTTCTGACCCCACTGATTCAATATATCACAGGTCAAGAAATGTCCGCTCCACGGACGTTCAACTCATCAGGATTCAGTGGGTGAGAGTTTTGTTCCTTAACAGCTGCATACTAAAATACTTGTATTTCATCTCCACCAGACGAAAAAATAATGGCATACCATCTGGCCAAACCTTTAGATTGACCATTTATAGAAAAGTAGGAGTATTATCTTACTTTGGGGAAAATGTTTACATTGAGACATGTCTGGTTATTCTAAACCTTAAAGTACAGGGCACTATAAATCCAATTCAATCAAGACTGGTTTCCCTAACAAGGTCACCACACCATACCCTTTTCCTTAGAAAAATGAGGGAAAGAGAGAGAGGAATGAAAAAGGAGAGAAAATTATATAAGAAAGAAAGAAGGGGAAAAATGAATAAGAATGCAAAAGAAGAAAGAAAGCTATTTTATTTAAAAACTTGCTGTATAGATACTTCTGCAATGACTGTGCATATCTTACTCAAAGTCATAAATTTTAAGTCTTCAAGAATCTCTTGAGTCATTCCATTTGCTGTCTGAAACTTCTTGAAGAACCTCCAGGCTTTTTATAAGTAAACAAACACTGCTTACTAAGCAGTTACTAGTAAACAAAATATAGTTACCATGTATGATTCCTGTACTAATCTTGAAAGGACTAGAAATAAAGCCTTAAGACACAACAGGATAGACAATTTCATTTTCATTGAATTTAAAAATCACCCACCTTGTGAATATCTCAAATGCAAAAAATAAATGCAGATGATTCTAGACCAGGGGTGAGGAAACTTTTTTACTTGAGGGCCACAATGGGTTCTTAAACTGGACCGGAGGGCCGGAACAAAAGCATGGATGGAGTGTTTGTGTGAACTAATATAAATTCAAAGTAAACATCATTACATAAAAGGGTACGGTCTTTTTTTTTTTAGTTTTATTCATTTCAAACGGGCCGGATCCGGCCCGCGGGCCGTAGTTTGCCCACGGCTGTTCTAGATGCTATTAGTTGAAATAAAATTCATTTGATAAAGAAATCTAATAGGTGGTTGCATCAGTGTGCTTCTTCTAACATCTGGACTAAATAAAGTTAATTAATTAGTCTAGAAATGGAAATACCATTTCTATACCACTTCTTTGGGGGGGAGGGCAAATGCTTTCAGCATTCTAAGCAAAAAAATAACAAACTTAGATTGCAATGTATTCTGAAATGTCTACAGGAAACATAACTTTCATAAAGTTAATTATATGCCCTAGTCCAGTGGTTGGCAAACCGCGGCTCACGAGCCTCATGCGGCTCTTTGGCCCCTTGAGTGTGGCTCTTCCACAAAATACCACGTGTGGGCACGCACATACAGTGCGATTGAAACTTCATGGCCGATGCGCAGAAGTCGGTATTTTGTGGAAGAGCCACACTCAAGGGGCCAAAGAGCCGCAGGTGGCTCGCAAGCCGCAGTTTGCCGAGCCGCAGTTTACCGACCACTGCAGCCGATTGCTCAGTGGATAGCGCTTCAGCCTGTGGACTGAAGGATCCCAGGTTCTATTCTGGTCAAGATCATGTACCTTGGTTGCAAGCTCCTCCCCAGCCCAGGCCCTGGTCGGGGAATGTGCAGGAGGCAACCAATCAATGTGTTTCTCTGACATTGATGTTTCTCTGTCTTTCCCTCTCTACCATTCTCTCTAAAAATCAATGGAAAAAAATATCCTCAGGTGAGGATTAAACAAACAAAAAAAAGAGCTATCTTGCCATGAAAAGACAAGCCATTCTGAAAATTCTACATACTGTATAATTCCAACTACCTGACATTTTGAAAAGGGCAAAACTATGGAGAAAGTAAAAAGATCAAGGGAGAAAGAGGTATGAATAGATGAAGCACATAGAATTTTTAGGGTAATAAAACTCTGAATGATACTGTTCTTTTAATACTCACCCGACAATATATTTATTGATTTTTAGAGAAAGGAAGGGAGAGAGAGAGAAACATCAATGTGAGAGAAAAACATTGATCAGTTGCTTCCTGGGGGTTGATCCTGCAATCTTCCTGGGAATTGATCCTGCAATCTAGGTACGTGCCCTGAACGGGAATTGAACCTGCAACCTTTTGGTATACAGGACTATGCTCCAACCAACTGAGCCTCCTGGCCAAGCCTCTCTGTGTAATATTTTAATGGTGGATATGTCTTCAAAATTTGTTCAAATCCATAGAATGTAAGCATGAAGACTGAACCTTAACAGACAATAAACTCTAGGTGGTACTTTTGGTACAAGCGATGAACCACTGTTGTGTATGCTTCTTGGATAATCCAGCAGGGATGCTTGCTCTTCTCTCTCCTGACAAATGGGCTCTCATTCTCACATTCAGCCTTAATCTCCTGAGTTTCTTGCAGCATACTTATCAACCCCACTGTCTTCAGAGTAGTTTTGGCTTATTTCCTTAGGTTTTAACAGCCAATTATAATTGTATCCAATTCAATATTTTCCTATCCTCTAATTTCCTCTTCTGACAAATGCTATCATTGAAAAATGATGGAGAATTTCCTGACTCCTGTTTCCCTTATTTTGGCCTTTCCTGAGCATTTCCGCTTAAGTGTTCTGAATGGGGGAGCACTGGATGCCTGGGAAGAGTGCTGACACTGCAGTCTCCAGTGGTGGATGGGAAAAAAGCGAGGCCTTTTTCATTACTTATTCTGAGGAATAGGAATGTAAGTCTTTTAGAATGCTTGGACTTAAATCCAGTAGAGCGATTAATTATGTATCACTAGCAGTAGCTTTAGACCTAAAATAAACTGTAAATACTTCATCATCTATAAATTATAAATGGCACCTAGATCTGTCACAACTACGATTACCAGGAATCAAAAAGACTGAATGGATCCAGAAACTCCATCCCAGAAAAATTTCAAAGCCAATATTTATTCTGCAAGGAACTTTTTTTCATGAAACATCTGACCAGCTACATTTCAGCAAAACAAATTCTCATTGCCATAGGAAATGGAGTGGGAATGTATTACCTGTCTGGTCCATGCTTTTTCACTGATTGGTTATCTTGCTCAATTTCTGCAAAGGCACCTTAAGAATATGTGTTGTGTTTTTGTCTTCTTAAACAGTAAACTCTCTAGAACTGACTCTTCTTCACCATCTTTAATAGAAATATCAAGTGTACTGTAGCTTTGGGTTCTAATAATAGCCCTTACTTAGGGTTTTAATTGCATAAATTGCAGCATCCAATAGGCATCATTTTTCACTTAGTGCATGAAGAGAAGAAAGAAGTGAATGGTCTAACCTATTCCAATATGGGCAACTTCAGATAAATATTAGTTACTCTAATTGAAAATTGCAAATAATCTTCCTAATATAATATTATAGAGTCTTTTCCATTTCCAAAGCTATTTCATTGGCATTAACTCATTTAATCATCATAAAACACTACAATTTTTACATTATTCTGTTGGTCTCAGAAGACTTAATGACTTTTAGCTGTACTTTTGTAGCAAGAGGCTGACTCTTAGTCTTGTATCCACTAAATGTATTCACAGAGTGAATTCATGGGATAATGGAGATGAACTGCTTCTGGGTCTTCATTTTATAGAAGAGAAATTCAAAATCCAAAGATGTGTCCAAGTTCCCAGAGCTAATGGTGGAATGGGAACATGCATTCGGGTCCTTAGATTCCAAGCCAGGGGTCCACATTACGCCTTTGCAATATAGTCCATGTTTCTAATTCCCCTGTGGTACGATGAACAGGACCAGCCTGCCAACCTCAGCATTTCTATCTGGAGTGATTTCAAGGAATCTTTAGTGTGCCCAGAGGTCACTACTGTTCCAACCTGCTGGAAAATGGGCTGTGCACTGCCCAGCCTTGTCTAGCAACACTGCTGGTACTGACTCTCACATTTGAGGCTATCTTCATCAAACGTCACTTGTTCACAGTGGAAGAACCTGTAAGAAGGTTGATATTTTGAACTTACTGGATTAATGCTTTGTAATAGATCTATAGAACAACAGCGTGGCTTAGCCACACAAAGAGTCATGGATGACAGGAAAGCTTTGGCATTTACAAGTCGTGTGACCTTGGAGAAGTGTCCTCATCTTCCAGAACCTCAATTACCTGACGTACAGAATGAGGGTTCTCCCTTGAGACATCTCCAGGAGCTGGCATGAATTTTCCACGGAGTAATATGCTCGAGAAGTCCTCTGGCACCTCCAAAGTAAAGAACAAATGCCATTAGATTAGCAGATGTATACAAAGCACTCACATGGCTACTGCAGCATAAGAAACATGCCATAAATGTTGACTATTAATATTAATTATATCATTTATGTAGAAATTAGGGCATTTTTAAAAAATTGATCCTCCACATTGAAGATTTAAAATTTTTTCCAAAGAAAGTTCTAGCGTTAGGGTTTTTTAGAAACATATTTTGAGTTCTAGTCAGTTTGGCTCAATGGATAGAGTGCCAGCCTGTGGACTGAAGGGTCCCAGGTTTGATTCTAGTCAAGGGCATGTACCTCGGTTGCAGGCTCAATCCCCAGCCCTGGTTGGGGCATGTCGGGGAGGCAAACCAATAGATGTGTCTCTCTCACATCGATGTATCTTTCTGTCTCTCTCTCTCCCTCCACTCTCTCTAAAAACCAATGGAAAAATATCTTCAGGTGAGTATTAACAAAATAAACACATACTTGAGGTATAAAAACATGTTATTTGAGATGAAGTGCATAAAGTACATTAGTCTTAAGTATAGAGTTTGATGAACTTACACATGCACGTAACTACCACCCAGGTAAAGATATAGAATATTTTCAGTAGCCCAAAATGTTCCGTCATTTCTCTGCCCAGTCAATAACCTCCTTCTCCACTGAGAGGTGACCACTAGTCTAGCTGAAATCATAACAGAGGAGTTTTGCCTATTACTGAACGTTGTATACATGGTATCATACAGTATATATTGTCTGTGTCTGGTTTATTTCACTCAGCGTGAGTTCTGTGAGGTTTTCCCACCTTATTTGAATACCAGTAGTTTACTTTTATTTTTATTATTACTATTTAATATACTATTGCATGAATTTTCAAAAAATTATCTATTTCTTTCTAATAGACATTTGGGTTATTTCCAGGCTGGGGTCATTATGAATAAAGCTGCTATGAACATTCCTATATGTCTTTAGGTGGACCTATGTACTAATTTTTCTGGATATATTTCAGAAATTGCTATATCTCAGAGTAGGAATATGTTTCAACTACAGTGTCTTAAAGAGGCATGATTTTAAATAACATTAACTTCTAAGTCCAGTCAAACCTAGCCTGACTCTAATTCTGTGCATTTATCGCAATATCATTTACTCAAATATTTTTTAGGATCTGCTATATACTAGGAATATAGCAATACATGCGGCAGACAGACACAGAACTATAAATGCGAATGTGATGAATTCACCACGAAGGGGAAGTGCAGGTCACTATGAGAGCATAGATGTTCCATATAGAGTTAAGAATGAATCAGGATAAAAGCTCTGAGTAAAGAATCAGAAGACTGGGCTCCATTTGCAATTTTCTAATCAGGCAGCTGTGTAATTTAAGGCAAATCTCTTACCTTCCTAGGCCTCCCCTGCAGTAATCATACCATCTTCTGTTTTTATCAAAGTAAATTGTTCCCCTAAGTTACTTGAAGAAACGAGTTTGTAATCATCACCGACTACATAAACAAGCCAGTAGAGAAATGTCAGAGTCTGACCACAAAAAGGTATCTATAATGCCTTTATGTAGAAATGAAGTAAGTTCAGTTCCCCTGGAAACAGTCTGCGTGGCTATAAAAATAATGTTAGCTACCTTAAACTTGTACAATGTTATATCTCAATTATAGCTCAATAAAAAAGAAATTTGGTAAGTTCTGAGATTATCGTTAATTCATAAGTTCTTTAAACAACAACCTAGGAAGATTTTTATGATGACTAAATCAGATTTAGGTATCTGCATAGGATGTACACTCTGACAGGATGTACCCTAATCACAAGATGCAATGTATGCCTGTAGTATCTTGTAAGTCAGCCGTCGTCAACGTAGTCAGGAACACTTAGAAATCCCCAAGACCATTTCAGGGGCTCCATGAAGTCACAATGATCCTATCTAATAAAAGAGAAACATGGTAATTAGCCTACCTCCGCTACCCTTCCCATTGGCTAATCAGGGTGATATGCAAATTAACTGCCAGCCAAGATGGCGGCCAGCAGCCAGGCAGCTTGAAGCTAACATGAGACTTGCTTGCTTCAGTAACGAAGGAATCCAACGTTCCCCGCCTGCCTTGCCGGCCTCTGAGCTTGCAGTTTGAAACATTGTTACAAATATAGAAGCTAAACAAAACCCCAGAAACCTGCTTTCAGCCCGCCGGGATCTCAGAGCTGCAGTTGATACAGTGTTTCGATTATAGAACCCAAACAAACCAGATACCTGCTTTCAGCAGCAGAGGCCTCAGAGCTGGAGCCAGATCTAAAGCTGGCCCAGAATAAAAAAAGAAAAAAAGGAGCGGTTGGGAGCTTCAGTCACCCGCCAGCCTGAAAACAACCCTCAGCCCCTCACCCAGACTGGCCAGGCACCCCAGTGGGGACCCCCACCCTGAAGGGTGTGTGACCAGCTGCAAACAGCCATCATCTCCTCATCCAGGCTGGCCAGGCACCCCAGTGGGGACCCCCACCCTGATCCAGGACACCCTTCAGGGCAAACCAGTCGGCTCCCACCCATGCACCAGGTCTCTATCCTATATAGTAAAAGGGTAATATGCCTCCCAGCACCGGGATCAGCGGAGCCGAGAGGCCTCCCGGCACCGGGATCAGTGTGACAGGGGGCAGCGCCCAAACCCCCCGATCGCCCTGCAGCTCTGTGTGTGACAGGGTGTGGCACCCCAACCCCCTGATTGGCCCTGCTCTGTGTGTGACAGGGTGAGGCGCCCCAACCCCCTCCCCACGGGCCCTGCTCTGTGTGTGTCGGGGTAGAGCCATAACCTCCCCATCGGCCCTGCCCTGAGTGTGAGAGTGGCGGCGCCCCAACCCCCTGATCAGCCCTGTTCTGTGGGTGATAGAGGGCGGTGCCCCAACCCCCTGATCCGCCCTGCTCTGTGTGTGACAGGGGGTGGTGCCCCAAGTCCCCTATCGGCCCTACTCTGTGCGTGATGGGGGGAGCTCCTCAACCCCCTGATCAGCCCTGCTCTGTGCGTGACAGGGGGTGGCACCGCAACCTCCCCATCGACCCTGCCTTGAGTGTGACAGGGGGCGGTGCCCCAACCCCCCAATCGGCCCTACCCTGAGCATGACTCAGGGTGGCATCACAACCTCCCAATCCACCCTGCTCTGTGCATGACAGGGGGCAGTGCCCCAACTCCCCAATCGGCCCTGCTCTGAACCCGACCAGGGGCTGCACCTAGGGATTGGGCCTGCCCTCTGCCACCCAGGAGCAGCCTAAGCCAGCAGGGCGTTATCTCCCAAGGGGTCCCAGACTGTGAGAGGGCACAGGCCGGGCTGAGGGACACCCCCCCCCCCCGAGTGCACAAATTTTTGTGCACCGGGCCTCTAGTTTTTATAATAATAAGATATTCTTTTCCTTGTCCATTCACATTCTCTCATGAGTACAGAATGTAGTTTTCTGGAGGCTATGTGACATGCGATATTTGCAAGAGATTGAATGCAGAAGCAGATGTGAAAATGCAGCTGTTTTCCATTAAGTCAACATTAAAGAGATTTGAAAAAAATGTAAAACACCACTTTTTCAGTAATTTTTGTTTTAAAATTATAGCTATTTTTCATGAAAATATTTATGTTAACATGTAATAAATTTATTGTTCCTTTGAAATTAATTAAACATTTTTAATTTTTAATTTCTAATACAGTAAACATCAATTAAATAAAAGCTCTTCAGGGTCTTCAGTAATTTTTTTAAAGTATAAAGCAACCCTGAGAACAAAAAGTTTGAGCGCTGTTGATCTAAGCAAATGTCTTGCAAATATTTTCAGTCTCCTTATGTAACAAGCTCCTGGATCAAAAATCTGGCTTTAGCCATGGTCAAATTAGCCAAAATTAAATAAAATAAAATAGGGCTATAGAAATCAAGGATTAATTAAAGAATGTAGGGCTTATACATTCTCCTCAAATAATATCAGATGTATATTTTTTCTCTCTTCACAAATAGTGCAATAGTTCATGAGTCCACATTTACATTCATGATTTTATTTAATCCTCACAATTCTGAGGTAAATAGGAAAAGCATTATCTTTGTGATTTTCTGGATGAGGAAACTGACAAAGAGAAGCTACATGAATGATCCATGGCCACAAGTCCAACTGGCTGGGCTGGGGTTGGAATGTATGTGTCTGTGATTCCCTATCTAGGTGTGCTTTCCATGGCGCAGAATAAAGGAAATGTATCTAAATATTCTCTAAATAAACTTTGAAAAATTTATAACCCCATGGTTCTTAATCAGTATTATCTGCCCGACATTTTTCCTTCAAAAAAGGCAACATCATCATTTCTCTAAAACCTACTTTCACCAAACCTGAAAGTATCTTAAGAGAAGCTAATTTGAGAAAGTATTTTTATCCTCCAAGTTTAAACAGTCAGGCATCCATTTTGTCTTTGCAGTCACTAAAAGCAAGTACATGGTCTAATTTGGCTTGGAAGCAAGTATATCTCCTGAGACAGATCTCAGAGTTACGCTTACATAATCCATAAAAAGAATGGAAGCAGTCCTTAACACAGCAGTTAAATACCTTATGAGAACCAAGTGAGTATTTAAATTAAAAAAAGGAAGATTCCACAATTATCTCCCAAGAACAGTTGTTGAATCATTTTGTGATTTATTGATAATTTCATTTTTGTCTCTAAAGCTCTGCACAAGTTGATGGGTTCCCCCCACCCTTTGACTTATTTCTTAAATGGATGATTAAGTGATATCCATTTCTGCTTGAGATTAATGGCACGCCATTGATTAATTAAGGAACTAATTAAAATGGCATATAAATACAAAACTTCGATTCTTTTTACTGAGGAAGGTGGCCTGGTTTTAAGCAGACAAGAATCTTAGTCTCAATTTGGGGGTGGCTAACTGAGACATTCATATTATGAAGACAAGTTTGGTTATTGCTACAGTCATAGGAATACCAATAATTTGAAGTGATTGAACCAGGTAATTAGAGTCAGGAGAATCTTTAACATAGATAGACAGCATGGTTGTTAGTAAGGTTTTAACTATTCCTAAAAATATGAAAGCACTTTAATATTTATTAATGAATAATCAATCACTTTAAAAATGTCAGCGACAGACTAACAAGGAACTTTTCAACTTCTCCAAATAAATGTTAAGCATTTGAAGTGTGAACTTGCAACTTTTTTATTTGGGAAAAAAAAATTCAGATGGTCTTAGTCGTTTTGTCATTATAATGAAAACTATGTGGAATTAGGGAGGCGGAGCAGTTTGAGGACTGGAATGGAGAGTGAGGTAAGAAATTTCCTTGGGAGACCCCTCCCTAAATTTGACTAAAAAATTCTAAGCCATCCCCATCATAATTTAAATGGAAGATCACAGATTTCCCATATTTGGTGCTTTGGAGCTGTTTTTATAACATAATGATAGACTACTCTACTTGCCAAGAATAAAACAAGAGCACAGGGAAAGAGAAATCTGTCAATCTCTAAGTGAAGTGCCATTGGAGTGCCAGAGATGGCAAATCAACAGCCAGGCGTGCTTTCCAGTAAGCAAGGCGTGACATCTCAGCCGCGAGACAGCTCTAGCAAAGAGAAATGTCCTTTCCAAAAAGGCCAACAGCGCAGTCACATTAGGCCGTAGGATCCAGAGAATTCGAAGGTCAAGCGAGCTCTGAAAATACGACCTACCGTGTTTCAGCACACTCCCCAAACCACTGCCACGACAAATCGGACAGTTAGCGAGGGAGGATGCAACTCACCGAAGTAACTGCTGGAATTCCCCATCTAGTTCCAAAGAAAACCCTTCATCTTGGCATCTCTCAGCAGCACTGAGTTCACCTCTACATTATAAAGAAGTTATCACTGATGGAATAGTGGTGCCCCGTTCCACAGATTGCAACAGGAATTTAGAAAAGAGGCACCACCCGAAGAGGGGGGAATTCCTTCTTTCTTCCAACCAAGTTCTATTTCTATCATGTGCATGTTTGGGGCACCTTGTCTCAGCACTCTATATGAGAGATTTTTAGCATCTGTCTGGAAATTGTTCACTCGTGCGCGTACATTTTAATTAAATAGACAACTGCTTTTAAGATTAGACTTAATTTCAATGTAACATAAATCTTGGTCAAGTAGATATCTTCAGACATTTATGGCCAATTCTGCCGCATAGGTGAAATCTCCTTGAGCTCTGTTTCGTGGGAGCGTAGCATCTGCTAACTATCAAGAGGCTAGGGAAAGCCTTTTATGATGACTGTTCCCTGGGGGGATACATAGGGGAAAAAACTTAATTTTTCAACATCCGTTCCTTTAAATTTTATATTAGCTGTACATTTACAACTAATGGTCTGGTTTTACAATGATAACTTAGAGCTGGGGAAAATGTATTTTCTTCTCAACCACTTAAAAGTAGACAATCACCCTGGTCCAATATCTTTGGTGGTGAGACAGCTTTTCAGTCTACTCCCAAGGTAAAATTTATTTAAGGAAACTTGAAATGGTCACGTCTTTTCTAATATGTCTGATGCCTCCGTCTAACTCTAAATACTGTTTTTTACACATTGTTATGGACCATAAAAAACTGTTGGTTTTATTACTTCCAGAATTAAACCAAATCAAGATTCTCCTACCTAAAAAGGTCTTAGCTCAGCATCTAATTAGCAGGAAGCTGTTCTTTGGTGGTCTCCTGGGCAAGTACAGGAATATAATCAAGCATTTAGGACGCAGTCATCTGGTGTGCAGACCTGTGGTTCAGTTTATTACTAAGCTACAGTCACTAGAATCACGGATTCTAGTCCTAGGGTAACTTTTAACCTCCCAAGAATAATTTATTTTTGTGGGTTGCGCTTGGGCAATATTACTCTTCTGAGTACAGTAAGGGACACTATTATAGGCATACAACACTCACTATTTTATTTATTTGAGATTGTGGCTGAAAACATCGTTAATTGCATGATGAACTCCTTAAACTAATATTTAGAAAGCAAACAGTATGATACCAAGCACTTTTCCCACATTACCTCATTTAAACATTCCAGCGATGCCGTGAGGAGAACACATTTAGTCTCATGTTGCCTGTAGAAAACAATGGCTTAGAAAGACCCAAAGACTTGTTCAAGTTCGAGAGCTAGGAAATAGAAGAATCAAGGCTTGAACCCAAGTCTACCTGATGCCAAAAGCCAGCTGTGCAAGTATATGAGACCCTCCTGGAAATTTTGTCTTGGGCCTAGGTACGTAAGGAGACTCTAATTTTTCTGGTCAACAGCATGATTTTCCTCGTGAATAAGGAAATCAAACGATCTACATCAGTTCCCTTATTAATTTGACCACTACTAAGCTCATCATTTTTAAAAAAACAAGCTATTTCATTGTTTTCCTTTCTAAGTCTCCTTAGGAAAATGTCAAGCTATTAGAGAAAAATACAAAGTGCAAAGTTTTAAAAACTAACAAAGTTCTAATACCCAGAAACAATTTAATTCTTGAAAATCAGCTCCTTCTAAAAAGTAAAATATCTGATACCATGCAATGTTGGTAAGGGAGAGGCCAGACAGTTCATTCACATCGTGCTAGTGCAACAGCAAATAGGGGAATCTTCCTGGGAAGCCATGTAGCAGCGAACTAAAGAGTTTTTAAATGTCCATCCTTTGACTTAGCAATAGCTCTTCAAGGACCCTGTCCTACATAATAAGGGAAAGGGGCAAAAATTTATAATGTTCATAAATTATTTTATAAATTTATAAATATTATTTATAAAGAATACAAGTTAAAAAATGCCCAAAAGTAGACAAAAATTTAAATTATGAGATATAACAATAAAACTCACACTTCATTAAAAATCAAATTACTTATGATATAATTTAAGTGAATAAAACAAGCCACAATATAATTATTATGCAATAGTACTATTTTTAATAAAGTTATTTACTATAACAATGAATATTAGCATATTGATATTGCTACTAATATTAGTAATAAATATTAACATAGAAATTACATTATCAACATAGTAAATATATTGATCAATTAATACATATATTAAATGTTATAGGCATATGTTGATATTAATATATTTCTGTTGCTATTACTATATTGATCAAATATTAACATGTTGATATATTTACATTGGTTTCATAATATCTAACAAATTGAGTTTTTCCCTCTATGCCAGGCCACGTGCTAAAACCTTTTTTTGTGATTTATTCCATTTAGTCTTTATAACAATAAGTACTCTTATTGTTTCTTCTTTTTACTTTAAAAACTATTTCAAAATAACTTCTCCCAGAGAATTTTCAAGAATACTACAAGTACTCTTTTATACCCTTCACTTGGATTTATCAAATAACATTTTGTCACATTGCTTTATCTTCTCTCTTTCTGTCTCTGTCTCTCTCTCCAAACACACACATACATTTTCTGAACAACTTGGGTAAATCGCATACATCGTGCCCCTTTACTCCTAAGTACTTCATTTTATTTCCTTAGAACAAGAGCATTTTTTTTATAAGCTCAGTATAATCAAATTAGAAAGCTTCATGCTTATTCAATAATATTTAATATACTCCATTGCCCCAATAGTGTTCTTCATAACAAATTTTTTCAGATCCAAGATCCAATCCAGGATCACTCATTCTATTCAGATGTTATGTCTCTTCAGTTTCCTTTAATCTGAAACAGTTCGTCAACTTTTGCTTTTTCATAACACTGACATTTTTTAAGTGGGTGGACCACGCATTTTTTAGACTTCCCCTCATTTTGTGTTTATCGTTATTTTTGGCAAAAGCACTATATATGTGATATTGTGTCCTTCTCAGTACATTGCTTCAGGAGGTACCGGAAGTTCATTTATCACATTAGTGGTGATGTTAAATATGTATGAAGCCATTAGGTAGTGTCCGCCAAGTTTTTCTACTGCAAAGATATCTCTCTTTTTTTATTTTTGGAGAGTGTATATATATATATATATATATATATATATATATATATATATATATATATATCACCTCATCAAAACTTACTGTAGTAATACTTATAAATATTTGTCTGAATCAATTTTTTTTCAATTACAGTTTACTTTCAATATTATTTTGTTTTAGTTTCAGTTGTACAGCACAGTGGTTAGACAATCATATAATTTACAAAGTGTTCCCCTGATATTTCCAGTACCCAACTAGCACCATACATACTTAATGCAATATTACTAACTGTATTTACTATGCTGTACTTTACATTCCTGTGGCTATTTTATTAAATTGATTTTATAGGGAGAGGAGGAGAGTGAGAGAAACATCAATGTGAGAAAGAAACATTGATCCGTTGCCTCCCGCATGCACCCTGACAAGGATTGAACCCACAACCTGGGTATGTACCCTGACCAGAAATCAAACCCATGATCTTTCAGTATACTCGATGACAGCCCAACCAACTAAGCCACACCAGCCCAGGGCACCATGACTATTTTTTAACTATCCATTTGTACTTTTTAATCCCTTTAGCTCTTTCTCCAGTCCCCAACTTACCTACTCTCTGGCAACCACCAGTTTGCTGCGTCTGAGTCTATTTCAATTTTGTTGATTCATTTATTTTGTTCTTTAGATTCTACATATAAGTAAAAGCATATGGTATTTATCTTTCTCTGACTGACTTATTTCATGGAGCACAAGAAACACAAATTAAAACCACAATGAGCCATCACCTCGCACCTGTCAGAATGGCTACCATCAATACGTGTACAAATGACAAGGGCTAGCGAGGATGTGGAGAAAAGGGAACCCTAGTTCAGTGCTGGTGGAAATGCAGACTGCTACAGTCAATATAGAAAACAGTATGGAGTTTCCTCAAAAAAATTAAAAATAGTACTGCGTTATGACCCAGCAACTCCACATCGGGGGAATTATCCAGAGAAAATCAAAGCACTAATTTGAAAGAATTAATGCACCCCATGTTCATTGCAGTGTTATTTACAATAGATATGAAAGCAACCCAAGTGGCCACCAATGGATTAGTGGATAAAAAAGTGGTGATACATATATATACAATGAAATATTACTCAGCCGTAAAAAAAGAAGAAATCATACTATTTGCTTCAGCATGGATGGACCTAGAGAGCATTATGAAATAGTTACTATTATAATGGTCACAAAATGGTGTTCTACCTCTATCATTCCTTTCTCCGTGAAGGAAACATTTTTTAAAATTTACTTAATTGTTTCTCTGCTTATTATTATTATTATGAACTCACAATTTCTACTTTATTTGATGAGTAAATCAAATTAAATCATTATTTTCTTTTTTTTCATAGGTCCTGTGATGGTTAATTTGGTATTAAGTTGACTGGGCCAGGTGCTGCCCACATATTTGGGCAAGCATTATTCTGGGAGTTTCTCTAAGGGTGTTTTGAATGAGATTAGCATTTACATCAATAGACTGAGTAGAGCAGATTGCCCTCCATAATGTGGATAGGCCACATCCAATCACTTGAAGGCTTACATAGAACAAAAATGCTGACCCTCCCCCCAGTAAGGAGAATTCTTCCTGCCTAATGAATATTTTTTTCATGTGTTTAATGGCCACTTTTCTATTTTTTGATCTTTCACTCATTTTTCTATCAAGTTTTTGTTATCATTTCTCTCTAGCATATGAGCTAACAGACAGGGAAGAGAACTAACCCAGCATCATATATGGGGAACTGCTGGAGCTGAAATTGGATATTGACTATAAGGGAGAAAGCTACACACACACACACACACACACACACACACACACACACACTTTAGATAACTCTCCCAGGATGAGTGGTCATGGCAAAACAGCTTTTTGAAGATGCAAAGGGGGAAAATCCACACTGTAGCCCAATGACTAGGAATCTACATCGGAGTCATACAGAGTTAGCAGCTTTTTCTGAGGAAATGCTGTTCAAATGTCTCCTGACTTTTAGAGTTATTTTGTTTATTATTTCTGATCCAAAGCTCTATTATACAGCAAATTATTCTTCAAAATTATTACAATTAGTTGCAGCCTATATTTCTTTTTCTCAGCCAGCACAGTGTGATCCACCATAGAAGTTGGGGGAAAAGAATATAAGAGTGAAATAACCAAGTCAGAACCATTTGCTGTCTTTTTGAGGGGCTGAAGGACGACTAAGGAGAGCTATCAAATAGATGACTTTTCCCCTGTACCTCTAAACACAGAAACAATTTCCAGAAAACACAGAATTCCCTCCTTGGGTTGTTTCCTTGTTCTTTTAGGTAGTATGACCATTAAGAGTGAAGTAAATTGTGTTCTTAAGACCTCTCAATCAAACCACTTAAGACTCAAAGGGGAATAGGAATCATTCTAGGCTGGAAAATACTTACACTTTTTTAAAAATGTCCTTCCAATAACTAAATGCCACTTACTTGAATTCCCCTCCTCGGGAATTTTTTGTCAGCTAAGGAAATGCATTTGATTGGCACTGCAAACTCCTTAAGTAATGTGAAGTTTATTTTCAGTGTTTGCAGCAGATCATTGGACATCAAAGATTCATTGCACTAATTACAAGGAACCTTTTTTTTTTCAATTCTGTGTAATTTGAAAAGCTGTACAATGTGTGCTGATGCAAGCCTTTTTCAGTTCAAGAGAATAAATGTTTACAGATACTTAAAAAATATTTAAGATAACTCAAGTATATTTTTGTTGTTGTTTTGGAGCTTTGGACTTAACTCTCCAAATTTTCTGTCATAATAAACATATATTACTTCAATAATCAAGAGAGAAAATGAAGTAAGTTTAAAAAAAATGGAAGAAAGCAGAAGAAAAACCAGCAGCTCCTTAAGTCACAACACCTTTCCAGTCTGCCGGCATCATCTGTACCTGGAGGTGGGCACAGTCAGGCAGGCAGGCTGCCAGCTGCCAGAGGCTGTAGGAATTCACCGTATTTGTTTTTACTTTAAATGGAAAAGGGGAAACAATGAGAAATAAGAAGAAAATATTGATAAGGTGACATTTCAGAAGACTCAGATTGCACACTGAAACCAAGGTGCAAATGGGGAACCATAAGAACACCTCCTAAAATCAGTGACTTGAGATTCATAAGAGAAATGAGAGGAGGAGAGAAAGCTCACCCGGAAGACAAATCTCAGAGACTGTTTCAGGCTCTCGGATGTGACTACGAGGGTGAGGTTTTCAGCCCAGAGAAGAATGTAGAAATAATGCAACCAATCTGATACCTCAGAGAATGGAAGAATGGCAAAGACTGTGGAGGTGAGTTATAAATTGGCTTTTCTGCTAAGCAGTGATTCTCAGCCCTCACAGAAGTGCAGAAAGATTAACATCACCAGGTGGATGCTTGGGCCCAACTTTAGGAAATGAAATCAGAATCTCAGAGGCAGGATGCTGGAATCTTGTTAAGAACCACAGGTGTAGCCACTGTACAGAGGTACCTTTTTGGAAGTTTTTAGATTTTCTTCTGAGGATAAGAGTAAGAGACCAGCTCTGTCATTTAACTCAACAGGTCTACCCATCAGTGCATATAAAAAAACTATATTACCATCATCACCATCATCATGGATCCCAACTAGGGAATACCGTACTATGTCCCAGGTCCTATGCCAGGTACTTTATACTCTTTACATGTCCTCATCTTCACAGCAACTCTTCGGGGTAGACATTACTGTTTTTATGCACAGAAAGATTACAAGATATACCTAAGTTTACTCTTGGCATACTTCCCATCCCAGTCAGTTTTGTGATTGTACCACATTGTTCACATTTATCAACATCACCAACTACACTTATTATGTAATACAGCGACTCCATTTCTAGATACACACCCAAGAGCACTGAGCATCTGTATTTAAAAAACAGATTTCTACAAGAATATTCCTAGCAATGATGGCACCTCCATTTATAATAGCCCCAAAGTAGAAACAACACAAATGTTCACTAGCAAAAGAGGATAAACAAATTGTGGGATATCTACACCAAGCAATACTGCTTAGCTATTAAAAAGAACAAACTCCCAAACTAACACACACAGCAACATGGATGGATTTCAAAAACATTTCATTGAACAAAAGAAGGCAGACATAAAAGAGCACATGCTGTATGATTCCATTTATATAAATTTTGAAAGACAAAATTAATCCATAGTGCTAAATTAGAATAGTGGTTACACTTGGCAGGGAGGGGCAGGTATATGGTCACATAGGTATATAAATTTAGGGGCCCGGTGCACGAAATCCATGCACTGAGTGTGTGTGTCGGGGGGGAGTGTCCCTCAGCCCAGCCTGCCCCCTCTCACATGCTGGGAGCCCTCAGGCGTTGACCCCCATCACCCTCCAATCACAGGATCGGCCCCTTGCCCAGGCCTGACGCCTCTGACAGAGGCGTCAGGCCTGGGCAGGGGACCCTCATTTCCCCCCATCACTGGTTCTGCCCCCAGCCCAGGCCTGATGCCTCGGCCAGAGGCGTAGACCCCCATCACCCTCCGATCGCCTGATCGGCCCCTTGCCCAGGCCTGAGGCCTCCGGCAGAGGTGTCAGGCCTGGGCAGGAGACCCCCAGCTCCCCGCGGTTGCAGGCTCCGCCCCTGCCCAGGCCTAACGCCTCTGCCCTGGGCGTCCCACCCAGGCAGCGGGGACCCGCAGCTGCAGCGGCCCCGCGATCATGGGCTTCGCTTTAGGCCCAGGCAAGGGACCCCTAGCTCCCGGGACTGCCAGCTTCGACCGTGCCCAGCTCCCATTGCTGGCTCCACCCCTACTTCCTGCTATCACTGGCCAGGGCGGCAAAGGTGCCTGATTCTCCAGCTCTTAGCTCCCCCCTGGGTTTCCGATCACTGTCAGTGGCAGGGGGCTTCTTCCTGCTTTCCCTTTCGCCTCCCTGCATTGTGCCTACATATGCAAATTAACCGCCATCTTGTTGGCAGTTAACTGCCAATCTTAGTTGGCAGTTAACTGCCAATCTTAGTTGGCAGTTAATTTGCATATAGCCCTGATTAGCCAATGAAAAGGATATCGTCGTATGCCAATTACCATTTTTCTCTTTTATTAGATAGGATACCCATGTATAAAAATTAATGAGTTACACATTTGAGATTTGTGCGTTTTACTATATGTAAAGGAGAACTCCATCAAGCATAGTAATTTTTTAAAATTTTTAAAAGCTTACCCAAGGCCACAAAGCTAGTGGCTGAGCCAAAATCAGAACTTAGGCTTGTCTGAGACAAAGCCTATGATCTATTAATTGGGCATATTATTCCCCTAAATATGTATTAGTTGATCCTATTCAAATATCATAGTTACTCAACAGAACTAAAAACAACCCAAATGCTTAAACAGGAGAATGAATAGCATGGTATGCCCACATAATAAAATATAATTCAGCCACAATTTGGCCCAGCCGATGTGGCTCAGTGGTTGAACTTCAACCTATGAACCAGGAGGTCACAGTTTGATTGCCAGTCAAGGTACATGCCGGGTTGTGGGCTCAATCCCATGGGGTGCATTCAGGAGGCAGCCAATCAATGATTCTCTCTCATCATTGATGTTTCTATCTCTCCCTCCCTCTTCCTTATTCTCTCTGAAATGAATTTTTTTAAAAAAAACAAAACTATAAAAACTCCTAATTTGTTACAACCAAGGGATTGTGGGTGATTTTTTAAAGTTCCATTTCCATCATTGTTACAAGACTGTCTTGACAATGAATTATAAAGGACTCTATAAAATCATTATGTCATATTTCCAATGAAATAAAACAACAGCTCCTGTCTAAAAAAGATACCACCCTATTATACTATCCAGAATTATGCTGGAGGATGAGTGGGGCTGTGAAATATACCTAACACTTCCAGTACCTGAAGTTTTTTGGATGGGACCAATTTTGGAGAAAATTACCTCTAATGTAAAAGTTAATGATGACAGAATATGCAATTAATATGTAAAAAAACTAAAAAGAAAGAAAGAAGAATCAAATATTTTAAAGGTGCCATTCTAAGAGCCAGTTCCAGTATGTTATACATGAATATACATTTTTAATAAGCAGTATGAGTTATTATTTATTGCTTGTATTTGTGGACAGTTATAGGACAAGGTCAATTCTAATTTGTTTAATACAAGTTCAATTTTTGGGGTTTATGTTTTAGTCAAGAGAAGCATAGTATATCTGTATTATTGATTTAAAACAATGGTGTATCCTTGTTCAAACATGGCAGATTGGACACATTTTGCTCTGCTTCTTTCCCAAATCATACAAAATGTCAATAAGAGAATAAAAAGAGCCCTAGCCAGTTTAGCTCAGTGAATAGAGCGACGGCCTGAGGACTGAAGGGTCCCGAGTTCAATTTTAGTCAAGGGCACATACTTTGGTTGCAGGCTCCTCCTGGCCCTGGTCGGTGCATGTGTGGGAAGCAACCAGTCAATGTGTGTGTCTCTCTCTCTGTCTCTCCCCCTCCCTTTTATTCTAGCTAAAAATCAATGGGAAAATATCCTCAGATGAGCATTAACAAAAGAAACAAACAAAAAGAATAAAAAGACACAAGTCTGCTCAGCCAAACAGAATACCTGTGGTAAGATAACAAAAGATGAGTCTAAGAACCGATGGATAAACAAAATGTGGCATACCCATACTACAAAATATTACTCAGCCATAAAAACATATGAATAATAGAGGTGGTAGAGAGGGTATGGAAGTGCAGCCTCCAGATATGCTGAATAAACTAAGAGATACCCTAGCTAACTGATAAGCATATCAATCATTTTCTACTTACTGAATTACTAGTAGTTCTGGCAAGTTTTATGTACCTGATTTAATCATTTTTATGGGAAAACATACTACAATAAAACTAGGTACCAGTAAATATTTCTCCTACTATACATGTAAAATTATCTTTGTTGTAGTTAAGTTAGGAACAACTGCCTATTTCAACAAATACAAAGAAAAAAAGAGCAAAAATAACCTGCTCCGTCAGGGTCGGTTCTGAACACAAATTGAAAGAATCACTAGTAGAATTTATGAAATACGTAGTCCTTGAGGCACAGGCTTTAAAAATCTCTCTCAGATGGAGACAACAAAAACCCTTAAGCATCTAGCCACGGATTATACTTTGATTTCTACAGATCATAAACTTGCATCACGTGTGTAGTTACATAGACAGTATCAAAGACCTTTTAGACACGATGATGGATGTGACCTTGGCTTCCAGTCTCTTTGGTGACATACAGGGATTCCTTGCTTCTAGGTGCTGGTATTCTCCTCATTGTTTTGTCATTCAGTGAAAAATGGTACAATCTATTATAAAAAAAAATTAATGAAGGTAGATCAACTGAACACCTGAAGGAGGGATAGCCTGACTCTTTCCCAGCCTGCAGAATTTCATTTAATAATTGGAGTTTTGGGACACTCAGAACTGCTAGCATGGATGGAGTACGGTGGCTACTTTTCATTACAAAACAGTCTGTGAACAAACTGAGTTAGAAAACATATGCAAAATAAAATGCAGACTTGCCAGAAATCCCCACTTCTTCACTCAAAATGTATTTATGTATGTACATATGCATGTCACCTTCTTCCAGAAAGAATTTAATGTATCCTTGACATTTCTCCATCTGTACAAAGCAATTCATTCTAAGTTCTTTCCACAAACTGCAAATATTTACTTCTATCCACAACCAAGGGAAATGTGGCACTATCCAAATCTTCTGGAAGTTTACTCTCTTGGAAGAAAATGTTTTGTCTTTCTAAATAAAGAAAGCCAAAGAATGGAAAACTTTGAAGAGGTGGGGAGTGTTGGAGATATTGGCTACTATTGTGAGAAGAAAAATCTTTGAAGAACTTGGGAAATTAATAAGAGCCATTATCAGATGGATATAGGACCCTTACAAATTTAATATGTAGAATCTATTTCCAAATTGAATACATTGTAGAGTCTACATATGCTTCCTAAAAGGGGGAGGAGGGAGAGCGGGGAGGTGGTTTAAAGAAAATAATCCCTGAGAATTAGTAAAAATTCCCAGGAGATCTTCAGACCTCGAAAGACTATGGAAGTGGTAGTGTCCAAGCCTATGTCTTTAAAGAGTAAAGGACAACTAGCAAATATCTGGGTTATAACGGAATATAGAGAAAATTACATACACTAAGGAGTGTACATATATATGATCTACTGAGGGAAATGGGAAGGACCAGGGAAGGGTGGAGAGATCTAGTGGCCATGAGCTGGTGGTAGGACCTGCCCGCTGGATGGTGGGAGAGGGGCCGTGGGTTCACAGTCCTCTTTTTGTCCCCTCGTCTTCTCTCGAGCCCTTCGTGACTGCCCCTTCATCCTGGGTGTGGGCCTGGAACCTTAGGCTGGAGCATGCGTTCTCTGCCCTGTCTTCTGAGACAGCAGTGCCTCGGGTGATGGAGAATGTCGGCAGGTTTCTTCTGTTTCTCAGTGAGCCTTGGGAATTTGGTTCCATCTTTATTTTTTGTGTGGGGTTGGGGTCTTCTTTTTGTCCTGTGATTGCATTTATCCACTGATAAATAATCAAAACCTATTCCAAAGAACTCTAGAAAAAAGGAGGCTCTAGTCCAGTGATGGCGAACCTTTTGAGCTCGGTGTGTCAGCATTTTGAAAAACCCTAACTTAACTCTGGTGCCGTGTCACGTATAGAAATTTTTGATATTTGCAACCATAGTAAAACAAAGACTTACATTTTTGATATTTATTTTATACTAGTAGCCCGGTACACAAAAATTTGTGCACTCAGGGCGGGAGTGTGTGGCGGGGGGGAGGGGTGTCCCTCAGTTATTAAACATTTATCGGCACAACACTGACCACATTGGTGGTGGTGGTGGTCTTGTCAGAATGTGTTATATGATGCAGATGAAAATCTATTTAAACAGATTTGATGTAGATATTTTCAAAGATGGAAGAATTGTCCCTGTCAACTATTTTAGTTGATTCATATCTTCACTAATTGTCATCATTACAAAGTTTTCAGTCCCCATATGGATTGCTGGATATAATAGGTCATGCATTGACCCTGTCCTTTGTAGCCTTTATTATCTTAAGGACTCTAGTTTTCCATTTATATGTTTAAGTACCAACCTTACCAGCTTAAAAATGTAAGCTTTTAACACTGCTCTCTCTGTTCCATATCCTTCCAATGAAAAGTGGAGTTGGGTTGCAGCACAGGAGAGAAATTCAGAAGGGGAATATTGAAGTAATGACTGCAGTAGGAGAAGAGGGAACCTATTTCCCTGGCCACAGGTGCTGGCCCCTGGACCACAGGGCTGGCAGCTTCTCCGGGCGGCTGCAGCCTGGGGCCTTGGGCGGGTGGCTTGTCCGTCTCCTGGGCTGCAGCCAGCCACAGGTGCTGGAGCCTGGACCAAAGGTGGGTGGCTTCTTCTGGCAGCTTCTTCTTCTTCTGTGCTTCCAGGGAGGGCAGTCAGTTATGTGTATATGTGTGTACATGCAAACATAGGCGTGTACACGTGAGTATGTGGAAATCTGCTGGGCAAGTCAAAACCATAGAAGAGTTGCCCCCTATCTCTTGAATCTTCCAGAGTTATCCCCCACTTTTTTATTCTATCACTACTGGAGAGTCAATATTTGCAGCCAGCCAGCCAGTGACTCTCTGTGTCTATTTCTAACTTCTTCTTTCCTGTCTGTCTTCCAACCCGTAATCATATTTCCACCTGGATGCATCATTTTTACTCCCAATATGCTGTATAAAGAAGGAGTCAGGATGCTGTCTTCCCATGAATAGTACTCAGTAACAAACCAATTGCATTTTAGTTGGGCAATGCCCCTACCCACCCTTCAAATCCCTTACACCATGCATTTCTGTTTCCCTTTTTGTTTGTTGGATTGTTCTGCTGCTCCTTCTCCTCACCCCACCACCCTTGGATTGTAATGTAAAATTCTTTTACCATGTCAAGAAATTATTACAAATACAGGTACTTTGAAAAAAAATACAGGTACTTCTCCGAACACTGGCCGGGGGGAGGGGAGGGGCGGTGGACAGGGAAGAGGCAGCTGCTGGCGGCCGCCTCTTCCCTTCCCTGCCCAGCTTCTCTGATCACCGATCACTGGCTGGGGGGGTGAGGGGGCAGGGAAGAGGTGGCTGCCAGCGGCCACCTCTTCCCTGCCCTGCCCGGCTTCTCCGATCACCGGCCCCGGCTCTTGCCTGCTGCCTGGGTTTCCAATCACCATCAGCGGCAGGCGGCTTCTTCCGTCCTTCCCCTTTCACCTCCCAGCATTGTGCCTATGTATGCAAATTAACCGCCATCTTTGTTGGCAGTTAACTGCCATCTTTGTTGGCAGTTAATTTGCATATCGCCCTGATTAGCCCATGGGAAGCGTAGCGAAGGTATGGTCAATTACCATGTTTGTGTATTATTAGATAGGCTATTTAAATGCCATTTAACAAAGATAAATCAACCAAAAAAAATGAGTTTACGTGTCACCTCTGACATGCGTGTCATAGGTTCGCCATCACTGCTCTAGTCTCTTCAAAGAGACACAGTCTGGTTGCAGAGATGGAGCAAGCTCACATGAAAGCTGGACTTGTGTGTCTGCGCCTAACACCTAGGACATTACAGCTCACTCTTAATAAAGTGGAGGATGGAATTCATGCTGCAGCTTTGATTAATAGGCACTTTCAGGTGTCAGCGGTCTAGAATCAAAGCCCCATTCACCCTTTGCTAAATAAAATGGAGTGATTTAATAATGCTGAAGATGATGATGATAGCAATAACATTAGAATGACCTGCTATTTACCCAGGGTACACTGCACATACACATATCATCTTCCTAACAACACATGCACTATTTCCTTTTCACAGATGAGGAAACCATCTCAGAGTGACTGAATAATTTACCCAGCGTCACACAGCAGGAAAGTGGCAAAACCAGGGTTGGGATTCATGTTTTCCAATCAGTGGTTCATGAAATGTACTGCTTCCCATCTGTGTGATCTTGGGCATGTTGCACACACCTTGGAGACAGAGTCTCCTTTCTCTGTAAAATGGGCTAAAAATATTAATGAATTATTATAAGGACAAAAAATTAATACATCAGAAGGGGCTCAGAAAGTGGTAGAATGCTATCATTATATAACTTAATATTATAAAGAAAGCTTTCAAATAAATTTCCAAACTCATTTTTGGGCTGTTTTATGTCAAAGCAGGCCTGGATTCCACAAATTAGAACTCGTTGGTGACACAGTGCTTCACAGGTTCAACAATTTTATTGCATTTGCCATGAGATGATTGGGTCCTTCGTTTGGGAAACATTGACAGAGCTGGTTTGTGTGTCAAGCAGACTGCTGGGTGCTGGCTGCATGATGGGGCGTATACAGTCATCACGTCTGCCTTCATGGAGTTCATACATCCATGAGGGGGAGATCAGAATTAAATACACAAACATGGAAAAATACACATATAGTTGCAGTTTTGTATTAGCCCTTTAAAAAGGAAAAATGCCATTATGAGATAAAACCAAGAGGGGAGGCATAATTAAATGGGGCAGAAAGTACGAATGAATAGGAATTAATTGGGTGCAACCAGACTGTATCTCTTTGAAGAGACTAGAGCCTCCTTTTTCTAGAGTTCTTTGGACACAGGTTTTATTTACCAGTGGATTAGTAATACCCCCCCCCAAAATAAAAAGCCATCGACAGGAAGTCCAAAGGGCTTCAAGAAACTGACGTATTTCAGGAAAAACTCTGCGAGACAGATGATTCAAATCAGAGCCAAAAGCTTCTGGCTCCATACTCAGAACTTTTTAAACCTTAGGCCAGGAAAACCAAACAGACCTGTGTCCCATTTCTCAAAAGAAATCAACTCTCTGATGAGTAGACTGTTAGGCAGGATGCCACAAACAACAGTCATGGTTCTTGCTGTTGTTCAGGCCGGCCTGGTTAGGCCCTCATAGAGCAGGTACGACCCTGTCACAGGGAACTCAGTGAAGTGAGGAGGACAGATGGTAATAATTAGGAGGCCGGGTGACAGGGGTGAGACCTGAGGTTTATGTTTTCAGCATCCCCTAGATGCTATCTGCTATAACCATGGTAAACTGCATAGAACTAATCCTTTTCAAAGGGGTTATAAGGGTTCCCGGTTTCTTCCTCAGGCTATGACTTCAACATCCTTATCTATATGAATAAGGGTCCCTGGTTTTAATCCTATGAGAATGGCCACATCATTTCCTGTTTGCAGCTCAGCTGAACACAATGGCAGGGATTCAGAGCTCCATCTGCCCCACAACAGCAAGTCTCCTGTCTTGACCGACCCTTTCAGGAGGTCCCTGGCCATTGTGTTTTCACACTGAAAAGCGAAAAGATCTTTATTGCAGTAGGAAGATTGTTCAGATATGGTGAAGGCACTAAAAGCAGTGAATGTGGGGCCAAAATGTAAGTGACAAGAAACCAAGTTTATTATTAATTGAATCTCTGCAGTATTGCTTCAGAACATCATGTCTTCATCATAAAAATAACAGCTGCTATGCTGGAAAAACAGCTAATATGTCTTGAAATAATATAGGCAATATTTATTTAACACTTACCCTTTGCCAAGCACAGTGCTAGATTTTGGAAAAATTAACTCTTGGATCTTTATGATCGCCAGGTGAAGTAGGTACTATAATGATCTCCATTTCACAGATGAAAAAAAGAGACTCAGAGAAGTTAGGCAATCGTTCTGAGGTCACACAGCTAGTTAGCAACAGAAGAGATAACACAGCTCCATGCTTTAAGAAAATGGTGCCTGCCATTTACTGCGGATGATTGTTAAGAGAAAATCAGCTCTTGTGAGTTTGTCTTGCCTAATTTCCTTTGAAAAGAAAACCAATATTCACAGTATAAAGGGGGTTTGCTGACCCATAGCTCTGTAATGAGCTTTTTTTTTACAATCCTAGGAAGTAGGTACTATTTTTGCCTTTGCATTCATGACAAAACTGAAGTTCAGAGGAGGTAAGTAATTTGCCCAAAATCATTCAGCAAATGTGTAATGGAGCCTGGATTGAGATGTAGGTCTGAACCCAAAAAACCATGCCTTTCTTACCCACCAAGTAATGGCCATGACCCCACATTTCTCAAACCAATTTATTATTCCCTTTACTTTTACTCACTAGAGCAGCGGTTCTCAACTTATGGGTCGCGACCCCTTTGGGGGTGGAATGACCCTTTCACAGGGGTTGCCTAAGACTATCGGAAAAACATATATAATTACATATTGTTTTTGTGATTAATCACTATGCTTTAATTATTTCATTGTTCAATTTGTAACAATGAAATTGGGGGTCACCACAACATGAGGAACTGTATTAAAGGGTCGCGGCATTAGGAAGGTTGAGAACCACTGCACTAGAGTGTAGCAGGGATTCCCACTGGAGGCCAGACTTCTATCTACAGTCTTATTTGCACCAGTAATGGAACTGTCTGTTCTCTGTCACACACAAAAACAACCCATCATAATTCCATGAAGAGCTGCTGGGACTTAATTTATTCCCAGCTTCTCATCCTTTTTATGGATGCAGCAGAAATTCCCATCTTTAGTCCCCAAGTAAAATATTCAACTGAGATTTCAAGTATGGAGAAATCAAAGACCTCGCATACATGCACGTATATCATGCCTCCCTATGAGTTCTCAGAGTGCTACTCCCGAGGGGCATAAAGAACTCAGCCGTGGTTATCTCACATTTGGCAAGGGCTGGAGGGCACTGTCTTTTCCAGACAAAAGCCAGACCAGGCAAAGCACAGAATGGAAATGTCTGTAAAAACCTGTGTCAGAAAAATAAAGTGTTCTTATCACTGAAGTGTTAGGGGCTTTAAAAAATCTGACTTAGCTCAAAATACCGGAAAACAAAACACAATAGAATCCTGAAACCTAGCTGGTTTAGCTCAGTGGATAAAGCGTTGGCCGGCCGATGGAAGGGTCCCAGGTTCGAATCCGGTCAGGGGCACATTCCTGGCTTGTGGGCTCAATCCCCAGTAGAGGGCGTGCAGGAGGCAGCCAATCAATGATTCTCTGATCACTGATGTTTCTGTCTCTCTTTCCCACTCGCTTCCTCTCTGAAACCAATAAAAATATATTTAACAACAACAACAACAAAATAGAATCCTGAAACAGTTCAGGATGGAGCACTGTCATAAATAAATACTTGCATATGGCTGGCCCCATGCTCTGTCTAGATTTAAGGAGAAAGACAAGAATTTACCGGCAGAGTCAGGCACATTTGATAGCTTCGATAGGAAGGGGGCAACGTTTATCTCCCTAACCTCTCATTTGCAGTTTTTCTGGTCATAGATACTTTGAACTTCAAGGTTTCTTTTCTACTCCTTCAATCAAAATGAACTCTCAAAGAAAGAATAGCTGTCTGTTCATTTCCATTAAGTAAAAATTAATGATATGGCTCTATATGCTACCAATTCCAGGGGTTTCTGCCTCACAACCAGAGGCAAATACATTAGTTATATATTTTTAACTGCCTCCTAATTTTGTTCCTTTATGGACAAGCTAGTTTTTCTTCCTGGTTGCCTTTCACCAGGAAGCCAAATAAGCCATGAGGCAGGGAAGAAAAGTCCCAGCCAGCCAGACAGGAGGCACAAAAACATCTGTCCTTTCTGCACCAAGGCCTGGTGCGAAGACGGAGGAAAACTAAGGTAAAGTGAGAAAGTTAGGCTCCAGATGCCTTTTCCTCTTCTGCCAGCTACATCCAAGATGAGCTTACTTGAGAAACATCCAGAACACTGGGGCTGGTGGCCCATCCTACTCAAGCATTGTGTTGGGGAGACCATGGGCCCAGAAATGAACCATAGCCTTGAGAGCTATGCATAATATTTAACAGTGTAAGGAAAGGCGGGGGCTGGGGGGCATGGTTGATGTATCAGTAGGAACCTATAGACCCAGGCATAAAAAGACTCTTTAAATTATTATAGCAGGCTGGATTTCCTGGTGGGTTGGCTATAAGAAAGTATCAATAACCATCACTTTTGACCGATAGCAATCTTGCATGGTTCTACTGGAAAAAAATGGAGTGGGGTTTCATAATGAAGATGAGGTTAGTTAAACTACATTTCATTTCTTTGCACATGTGTATAGCGAGATTAAATGATTACAATTTTAAAATGTTTATATGTGGCTCCCACTGTGACGAATGCTGAGGACCCCGAGATGGCTAAGTCACGATTATCATCCTCATAACCTGGGGTAGCTGAAGAAGACAGACAGGAAACAGTGAAAGATTCAGCCACAGAAACTGTTCAACATGCAGAGCTTGGTTCGGGAAGGTGGAATGATTAGCTTCTTAAAAGGGCAAAAGGGGTCAGAGGACCAGCTCTGGAAGCTGTAATATCTGTGCTGAGTGTGCAGAGGTCAGCCAGGCATTCGCACAGAGAAAGACATTCCAGGCAGAGTGGGCCAGGAGAACAAAACCACTCAGAGCATTAAGTCCAAATAACTCTTCACACGGAGCCTCAGAACAGCTCAGAAGGATAGAAGGAGCAATGTGTCAGAAGCCATTTCCAGGAAATACAGGAATAGTCCTCATGTGTTATTTTTCTTTTTTAATTTTTCTATTGATTCAGAGAGAGGAAGGGGAGAGAGAGAAACATCAATGAGAGAGAAACAGCAATGAGAGAGAAATATCAATTGACTGGCCCCTGCACGTCCCTCACTGAGGATCAGGCCTGCAACCTGGGCATGTACCCTGACCGGGAATCGAACAGGCGACCTCCTTCCTGGTGCACAGATGAACCACTGGGCCGCACTGGCTGGATATCTTTTATCCACTCACTTAAAATCCTAGAAAAATGACACTCAGAGAAAGTACCACAGCAGAGCAGACGGGGAAGGCAATTTAAGTGCATTGGTTTCAGGTAACCTCACCCAATTCAAGAAACAACATGGGGAAGCTCCAAGCCCTGGCCACTCTCTCTTTCCCTTTAATCACTCATCTTAACTCAGCTTTCAGAAGAAGAACCACAATCAAGTTCAAATAAATAAATAAAAGTGCTCTCTGGTGAGTGCCAGAAAAGCATTTGTTCCAGTTTGTTTCAAAATATCAAGATCATTAGGCTCATGTGGCCCCATGACCTAAGGCAAGAGCAGAGAGAGTTTCTTCTGTTCTTTTTCAAAACCATTTCCATTTATCTGGGGGCTGAGATGCTCAGGGTGATAGGTGAAGAATGTTTGCTAATGTGTCACACGGTTGAGTGCTTAAAAAAATTCTTTCCAATCTGTCTAGCTGATCATAGCTAAGATTATTTATGAGATAGACATAATTTTTACAATTATATATTTCCGTGGTTACATACAATCCTCATTAATGAATATTCATGGACAATTCTCACATCATCTGCTAGATACAATAACTAAGGAATGTGTTAACCCTTAGCACTAATAATGTCTTATTTCGTTTCATGTGACAATAAAGACCATAAGAATGTTGTTTGCTCAGAATTAGAATCTTCATTTATTGCCTTTTCTTTATCGTGGGTACTTAACATGCATTTGAACTGTTTATTGTCTATCTTCTCGCAATGGAATGTGGTCTGGGGGGGTGGGGGGGGAGGCGGTCTTGTCTCCTGTCACTCTCCCTCAGCACTTAGAACAGTGCCTGGACCGTAGTAAAAGCTTAATAAGCACCTGTAATTCAGCTAAAGAACAGCTGTGGTAGACATATAAGAGGTTGGGCTATGGAGTCAGAAACCTGATCCAAATCCTAATGCCACCATGAACTAGTTGTGTAAACTTGGGTGAGCAAATAATATATGGGAGCCTCTGTTTCTTCATCTTGACTGTGGGAAACAATACATCACTGGATTATTTATTGTTATGTGAAATTATGTACAGAAAATGCCTGTAGGAGATCAAAAAACACTAGTGGAACTGAAACCTTAAGCAGTGCTAACATTACTATTACTTAAATATAGCCCCAGGGTGTGGTACCCTAACAATTTACCATGAATCCTAACTGACAAGCCCTGGCCAGTGTGGTTCAATGGATAGAGCATCTGCTTGTGCACTGAAGGGTCCCGGGTTCAATTCCAGTCAAGGGCACGTACCTCAGTTGCAGGCTTGATCCCTGGTCCTGGTCAGGGTGCATGCAGGAGGCAACCAATCGATGTGTCTCTCTCACATCAATGGTTTTCTCTCTCTGTCTCTCCCCTTCCCCTCCACTCTCTCTAAAAAAATAAAAATAAATACTAACTGACAGAAGATCTCAAACTTCAGTGTGCTTGAGCATCCTCTTCAAAGCAGATCTCTGAGCTCACCATGAAGAAGCAAATTCATCAGGACTGGCATGGAACCTGGGATTCTGCATTTCTAACAGGTACTTTGGCCATTTGGATGCAGGTGATCTATGGACCACACTTGAACAACAACAAAAAATGAAACTAAGGACAGCAGCATAATTTAATCTGCAAAAAATTAGATAAAGAGGTTGATCATTCCATAGTTGACGTCCACCCTAAACTAAGGAGAGCAGAGTATGAGAGGTGGCTGGAAAGCAAGCAGGTAAGTTTGCACCAGCCCCCCATCTCACAGGGTTGTAGGATTCTAGTCAAATGTTGAGATTGCTCCAAGAATGAAGACATCTGTGCTGCTGGGGCTATGACTTGACCTAAAATCATTTCTGTATGTTTTGATGTTTAAAAAGCTCCAAATGCATTTTTCTCTCCCTCTCCCTGTGCAACCACTACCACACACCAGTCTTAAAGCCATGTTTATTTCAAAATAAATCTAATCCATATGTTTGTCTTGTTTAGACTTGAGTCCAAAATATTTTTTGTTGTTTTTTTCCTTGGAGTCCAAAATGTTTTTAGTTTTAATATATAAACAAAACAAACCCTTATCCATGAAAACAACAAAGAGGAATTAATCTACCTTTGGTAAGTACATTTTGACAATATTCAGAATTGAAGAATGGGGATTAAAAATGGGAGAAAGAAGAAAGAAGAAGTAGCGATTCAAAAGCAAGTAAGAAAGATTTTTTTCTATTGCTGCTTAATGTTTAATTCAGTTCAAAGCAAACATTCTCAACTGCTTTGAACTCTTAATTTACTGCCCTCTCACATCCATATTTCCACTACAGATACATAAAAAGGGCACATTGAACCAAGAGTGAATTAGTTTTGATATCTCATCATAATAGTTGCATTGCTTTCAGCTATTTTTTTTACATAAACTTTTTTATCCAAGAGACTTGCCTCTAACCACAAACAAGCCACAAGGCTATTTATGTTTATTTCTTGAGAATAAGCCAAATACGTTAGGAAATGAGACCAGCTATACTGTCCTGTAGGTCTGAATTTAGTCATTGCTTTTATATAGCTATTTTCACAGTCAAAGATGATATCATAAGAGCTTAACAGTCCAAAGACAACCGAAGTATTTTTATCACTAGGGGGAGAATGGGTACTGGCCCACTGTCCTAAGTGGCACTCTAGTGTCCATGAGATTTTAGAAGCTAAAGAGAGAGCAGCACTAATCTGCCGAGTCCTAGAAGAGGAGAAACCCTGCATCCTGTTATATTTTCCAGGCCGCCATGGAGAGGCAGGGCGATGTAGCAGGGACAGCGTAGGTTTGCACAACTGAGGTGCTAGGTTGAAATCTTTACTCCTGTCTACTGCTGTCCTTGAGTGAAATTCTTAATCTATTTCAGGTTCATCTATGATGATGGCAACACCTTATAAAGTTATTCTAAATTATACAACAGATAATATATGTAAAGATTAGAATAGTACCTACCAAGGGAGGTACTGAGATGAGACTTATACCTACATGCAGATAAAAAGAGGGTGCATCATCTGCAGATAATTTTAAAACAATAATAAAACTGTGTAAAAGTTGACCTGCTTTTTACTATTACAATACATGAAAATTTTTTAACAAACTTAGTCATTAGATACTTCTCCCACCGGAGCAGGCAATTCCCGCTATACCTTGGTATGCAGTTGGCTTAGTGACTGGTGCACAATAGGTCCTCAGGAAATGCTAGTTTTGTTTTAGGTGAAAATGGGGCAAATATGTGTGAAAAATAGTTCTAATGTAAGAAAAGAGTCTTGGAGCATGGATCCTACCAGAGGACAAGTGACATTTATGGGATGTTACAAAACTGCTTTCTGTAATCCAAGTGTTGACTGACTCTACATGTCTCTATTTTCACCCTACACTTCACCCCTTCTACAATGCAGAGACTTCCACTTATGATTTCTCAGTGGAGATGGACATAATTTATATCACACACGAAGTATTTCTCTCCAAAAATCATCATAATACATCTCCATTTCTCCCAAAGTTCTCCCAGCCACCATCCAAAGAGTCACCTCTTGCTACCCTTCCCGTGGAGACACCAAATCTCTTAAGCTGAAGCACTGGTGCATTGGCCTCCCTCTGGGCCTCTGTCTTTTCCCTGTTTTAATCAGAGAAATTTAGGTCCATGCCAAATCCTCCATACCAGCTTCAAGGATGGAAAAGACCAGCAAACATCAGATCCTCCCATCACCATGTGTCCAATTGAGTTAATAGTGTATAACAATAAAAATAATACCTATTTTTTTCTTTCACATGTGAAATTGTTAACATTCTGACACCCCAAACTGATCTACCCAACAGAAAGGGACATAAAAAAGTCACACCATCAATTTTATAACAAATCAACCAGTTGGGTTTTACTTAATAATATTAATTTCAAAACATCAAATTAAAATAGCCTCACAGGGCCCTGGCTGGGTGGCTCAGTTGGTTAGAACAATGCCTGATACACCAAGGTTGTAGGTTCAATCTCCAGTCAGCACATATACAAGAAGCAACCAATGAATGCATAAATAAGTGGAACAACAAAGCTAGCGCTCTCTCTCTCTCTCTCTCTCTCTCTCTCTCTCTCTCTCTCTCTCTTCCTTTCTCAAAAAACCAATCAATAAAATTATTAATTTTTCAAAAGCCTCACATCTGTTAAACAGCATATTGATATTTACTCAATTCCCTGTCTTCTCAAAAGACAACCCCTAGAAAACCAAAAACATAAGCCTAATAAATCATTGCTTTTATTTTTTAAAGGAGAAAAAATTTCACAAAACACACACATTGATTAAATGGAAGCAGCATAGTAATAGAATGAAGAAAAAATGAAGTAATCATGGAGCGGTCATTTAGCCTAATGTTCTCATTTTACAAAGTTGGAGTTCAAGGTTGCAAACAGTAAAAGCAACTTAAGCAGCAAAGGTATTTGTAGGGAAGCTATTGGATAGCCCCTGGAATCACTGTGAAGATTGAAAAGCAAAGATGAAAATTAGGCAGGAACCAAGGGAGGTAGCCAAATTGAGACACCACCAACATCATTCCACAGGAACTGTTTTGGATTTTACCACTGGGGCCCCAACACTGGACACTCATCATTATACCCCGACCCTGACCTCCACTACCACATGAAGAATCACTGGCTTTTCCTGCATCTCTGCACCATGCCTTCAAGAGTCAAAGTCCCAGGCAGGAGTCCCAGGCCCAACTGGATCAATCTTGGTCACATTTCTATAAAGCAGGTTACATATGCATGAATGACTAGGGGTGTCCCTGCAGGGATCAGAGAGTCTTCAGGGTGGGGAGCAAGAGGCATGTGATACAGGTTGCACCTGCATGAAGCTGGTCAAAGCTCACACATCTCTGGTCATCTTATTCTAACAGCAGCCCATGAGGACAAGAGGATTTAAAGTATGAGCACAAAGACCCTGTATTTCTTTAGGATTTTGTTTCCCTTTTGACACACGTGTCTCACTACTGGCACATAAGTGTCTTACCAGAACATCTAGGGCACCCACTACCCGCCTCTTTGGGTCTTACAGGATGATGTCATCAATGTAATGGACCAATATAATGTGCCACTGAAGAGTGAAAATGGCCAAGGTCCCAATGGCCATTCACTATAAAGTGGCATAAAGTCATGATGTTGGTATCACCTGAGGCAACTTGGCAAAAGTTTATTGCTATTCCTTCCAGGTGAAAGAAAGTGTTTCCGAATATTTTCTGCTAATGGAATATTGGGGAGAAATGCCAGTTCAATTGTAAAATCCAGGGGCCAAGGTGGAATCAATTTGTTTCAGGTAAGGACACTATATTTAGAACTTCAGATACAGTTGAAGTCACCTTCTAATCAAGATTAAGAAAATCCATTCTTGCCCAGCCCATGTGGCTCAGTGGTTGAGCATCGACCTATGAACCAGGAGATCACCATTTGAATCCCAATCAGAGCTCATGCCTGGGTTGTGGGCTCGATCCTCAGTGTAGGGTGTACAGGAAGCAGCCAATCAATGACTCTTCCTCATCATTGCTATGTCTATCTCTCTCTCTCCCACTTCCTCTCTGAAATCAATTATATATATATATATATATATAATATAACATATATAATATAACATATATATAATATATATTATATAACATATATATTATATAACATATATATTATATATAATATATATTATATATATATACATATATATATATTTATGAAAATCCATTTCTAGTCTCTCACATCCTTCCATCTTCTGCAATGTCCAACCAGGAGATTCAAATTGGGGATGTGGTAAGACCACCCCACCTCTTTCACATCCTTGGTGGTGGTTGATACCTGTGTTCCCCAAGGGATATAGTATTGCTTTTCATTTATTTTTTAGGGAAGTGAAATACCACATGCTTCCTCCTTCTGGTCTTTTAGACCATCATAGACTTTATCATAAGAATCTGGGAGCCAAAGTGAGGACTCCACTATTTGCTAAGGACTCTGCTATTTGCTACTTAAACTACCACAGGGAAACTAGAAAATTAATGAGGACATATATTCAGGGTTCCACTGAGTGCAGTGGGAGATATCATGGATTAAAACGCATTCATCTCCCGAGTTTGGGTTTCACAAACCCCCACTGGCATTCTGTGTCCCAGGTACCAGTCTTGTTTCAAAGTCAGTGTTCAATCATTTTTACAAGTTTGAGGTATTTGCCTCTTCTCAGTGTGCAAAGCCTATGAGAAATGCTGCAGGTCCCTCTGGGGAAGGTTAAGAGCAGTAGCACCCATATATACAGAGTGGAGCAAAAGTAGGTTTACAGTTGTTCATATGGAAAATAATACAATTAATAAATAACAATACAAGAATAACTATTTCATGTACTCACAACTGTAAGTCTACTTCTGCCACACCCTGTGTTTGAGATGTTATTGAAAGTTTCTTCCTCAAGTGTCCCAACCTCCTTTTCAAAGAGCTCTGAGACTATGAAGTGACTCATTCTAATGATTAAAGGGACAGTCACAGTCTACTATAGCACTGGCTCAAGTCAGGCAAAGTTCTGGAGTAAACCAGGTCCAAATTTTTTCAATTATAGCAAGCAGATCTTCATGGACTAACTTTAAATTGATATGTTTAGGACTCTGTGGTCAAATAGCCATATTAAAAGACCCCTGTGAAAATCAAACAAAATAAGAAAAAAGATCATGATATCTTTAGCCCTAAACACTTCCTCAAGCCATTCTAAAAACAAAGGACATTATCTTACAATAACATTCATTATCGCATCTAAAAAAATTAACAATAAATTCTTTTTTAAAAAATATGGTTTTTTTTAATTGATTTGAGAGAGAGAGAAAGGGAGAGAGATAGAAACATCATGATGAGAGAGAATCATTGATCAGCTGTTTTCTGCACACCTCCTACTGAGGATTGAGCCTGCAACTGGGAATTGAACTGTAACCTCCTGGTTCATAGGTAAATGCTCAACCATTGAGCGACAGTGGCCCAACAATAATTTCTTAATATCATCTAATACCTAGTTCATCTTAAAATTTCCTTTATGTATGTACCAAATACCTTTTCACTATGGTTTACTATATTGTATTATACTACATTGAAATATATTACATCTTATATTAAAATACATTATATAAACTTCTGGATCCAGCTAAGAGATGTAGAAAGCTGGAAAAGGCATCACTCACTCCCTTAGAACAAGAAAAAAGCAGAACTGCAAATTATTGACTTTTCTTGACCTCATTGGACCACTGAGATAACAAAGCAAACAGGTATGTGAAATGTGGGAGTGATAGGCACCAGGCAGGAGAAACAGGACTCCAGGATTTGCTTGCTTGGGGCAGATGTCACTGGAAGGCATATAAGTCAGCAAGAAATTTTAGCTAGAAACTCAAAGGATGAAATAAATATCTGTGAGCCCATGGTGATGGAAATAAATGATTGCATAAATAAATAAATGAGGGAGAAGGCTCTTCCTTACAGAGAATGCCAAGTAATAAGTATAGGAATGAAGGACAAAGTAAATCATCTTAGAACACCACAGGAATAATTGTTACAGTAAGATTCACTGATGAATGAGAAAATTATAAGAACAGCCTATAGGGGAATGGGATATTTACATAGCCTCAAAATATCTTGCCCAAATATTTGTTAATTTCTGTGGTGATTCTAACATATGCCCAGAAATTCTCTGAGAACCTGCCCTCCAGGGAAGATGGGTAAGTGCCGTTTGAGAAGAAGCTGCACTTAAGTGACTTCTAAAGAATAGAGAACGGAAAGGGTAATATAACAACCTTAGAGTGGAGGAACCTGGAAGACATCACCTTAAACAAGTGACCACAGTTAACATCAACAGGAAACAAGCCATGTTGATATCATGGACTCTGACATAATGCAATGAGGAAAGTACTTCACCTCTGTGGTATCTTTTAAAAAAATCCATAACTTCAGTCTAATCACCAAACAAGCTCAAATTGAGGAACATTCTACAAAATACCTGATCAATAATATTCAAAACAGTCAAGATCATAAATTTTAAAAAAACTAAGGAAAACTAAGAAACTCACATAGCTTGGAGGAAACTAAGAAGACAGGACCACTAAGTGCAATGTAGTATCCTGGAAGAGCAAAAGAATATTAGCTATGGAACGACTGGGGACATCCCAATAAAGTCTGTAATTTGGCTAGTAGCATTATTCTAAAGTTTCCTAGTTTCTAAAACTACATCATGATTATATAAGATGTTCAAATTGCGGGTCAGGTCTGAGATTATGATGGCCCAACAGTCTCTATGCCATTGAGCAGAAGTACTGGGGGCTGTTTCAGAGGCCATCCTATCTAATAATAGACAAACATGGTAATTAACCGTACCTCCGACACGCTTCCCATTGGCTAATCAGGGAGATATGCAAATTAACTGCTGACCAAGATGGCGGCTGGCAGCCAGGCACCTGAAGTGAACAGGAGGCTTGCTTGCTCCAGTGATAGAGGAAGCCAAGGTTCCCCGCCTGCCACTGCTGGGCTCTGAGCTTGCACTCTAAGAAACAACGTTGCAAGTATAGAAGCTAAACAAGCCCCATGCTTTCAGCCAGCCGGCGGAGCTGGAGTTGCAACAGAGTTTCAATTATAGAACCCAAACAAACCTGATCCCTGCTTTCAGCAGCCAAGGTCTCAGAGCTGGAGCCAAGCCTCAGAGCTAAAGCCGGCTCTCAGCTCCAGTGACAGCCATAGAAGGTAAATAAACCCCAGAATAAAAAAAAAAGAAAAGAAGGAGAGGCTGGGAGCTTCAGTCACCCACCAGCCTGAAAATGGCCCTCAGCCCCTCACCCAGACTGACCAGGCACCCCAGTGGGGACCCCCACCCTGAAGGGGGTGTGACCAGCTGCAAACAGCCATAATCCCCTCATCCAGGCTGGCCAGGCACCCCAGTGGGGACCCCCACCCTGAAGGGGTGTGACCAGCTGCAAACAGTCATCATCCCCTTATCTAGGCTGGCCAGGCACCCAAGCGGGACCCCGACCCTGATCCAGGACACCCTACAGGGCAAACCAGCTGGCCCCCACCCATGCACCAGGCCTCTTTCCTATATAGTAAAAGGGTAATATGCCTCCCGGCACCAGGATCAGCGGAGCAGCGAGGCCTCACTGCCCCAGTGTCAAGCGTAGCTGCGAGGCCTCCCAGCACTGGGATCAGCGGAGCCACGAGGCCTCCAGGCCCCTGGAGCAGCATGACAGGGGGCAGCGCCCAAACCCCCTGATCGCCCTGCGGCTCTGTGTGTGACAGGGGGCGGGGCCACAACCTCCCTATCCGCCCTGCTCTGTTCGTGACAGGGGAAGGCGCCCCAACCCCCTGATCGGCCCTGCTATGTGCCTAATAAGGGGGAGCTCCCCAACCCCCTGATCGGCCCTGCTCTGTGTGTGACAGGGTGCAGCGCCCCAACCCCCTGATCCGCCCTGCTGTGTGTGTGACAAGGGGCGGTGCCCCAATTCCCCTATTGGCCCTACTCTGTGCATGACAGGGGGAGCTCCCCAAACCCCTGATTGGCCCTGCTCTGTGTGTGACAGGGTACAGAGCTCCAACCCCCTGATCGGCCCTGCTCTGTGCATGACAAGGGGGAGCTCCCCAACCCCCTCATTGGCCCCGCTCTGTGCGTGACAGGGCACGGAGCCCCAATCCCCCCTGATGGGCCTTGCTTTGTGTGTGACAGGGGGCAGCGCCCCAACACCCTGATCGTCCCTGCTCTGTGCGTGACAGGGGGTGGCACTGCAACCTCCCCATCAACCCTGCCTTGAGTGTGACAGGGGTTGGCATCGCAACCTCCCAATCCGCCCTGCTCTGTGCATGACAGGGGGCGGTGCCCCAACTCCCCAATCAGCCCTGCTCTGAGCCTGACCAGGGGCTGCACCTAGGGATTGGACCTGCCCTCTGCCACTCGGGAGCAGGCCTAAGCCAGCAGGTTGTTATCTCCCGAGGGGTCCCAGACTGTGAGAGGGCAAAAGTGGGGCTGAGGGACACCGCCCCCCCATGCCAGTGCACAAATTTTTGTGCATGGGGCCTCTAGTCTATACTAATAAAAGGGCAATATGCTAATTAGACCGAGAGACCAGACATCTTCCTACCGTCTGACTTCTTTCCAGACAAAGCCACGGTGTTGGGTCGGGGGGGCTGAGGCAAAGGGGGTTAGGGGCGATCAGGCCAGCAAGGGAGGGCAGTTGGGGGCCATGACGCCAGCCGGGGAGGGCAGCTGGGGGCCATGAGGCCAGTCAGGGAGGGCAGTTGGGGACCATGAGACTGGCAGGGGATGGCAGTTGGGGGCCATCAGGCTGGCAGGAGAGGGCAGTTGGGAGCCATCAGGTTGGCAGGGGAGCAGTTAGGTGGTGATAAAGCTGGTAGGCAGGCAAGTGGTTAGGAGCCAGCGGTCCCGGATTGTGAGAGGGATGTCCCGGATTAAAGAGGGTACAGGCCAGGCTAAGGGACTCCCCCCACCCCATGCATGAATTTCGTGCACCGGGCCTCCAGTGTAAAAATATTTAAATAGGTCTTCAAAGCATAAGAATATCCATACAAAAAGAAAAAGTCATGAATTTATTACTCCTCAAATTCTAAATGGTAAGTTTTTTCATATACTCCAATAATAAACTTAGAAAATGGATATGAAGAAAAAGAAGAAAATGAAAATTATCACTGGGATATCTTTTTAATATCAATAAAAGTCATTCTACAACATCGTTTTTTCTCCCTCCATTTAAGTTATTAAAGTTTGGCTAAATATGATTCACAGGCAGAATATAATGTTGTAATGGTCAGTGGATTGATGGCTACAATATTTAAATTTGTTGATTACAGTAACAGCCAAAGTAATGCTTCTAAATGCAGAAATAAAATTTATAGGGGGAAAATCTTTACTAGCGAATACATCTAGGGCAAGAGAAACAAAAGGAAAAATAAACAAATGAGACTACATCAAACTAAAAAGCTTCTGCACAGCAAAAGAAACCATCCACAAATGAAAAGGGAACCAAATGTGTGGGAGAGCATATTCACTACTGATACGTTTGATAAGGGTTAATTTCCAAAATACAGAAATAACACATACAAATCAACCAAAGGAAGGCAAACAATCCAATTTAAAAAATGGGCAAAAGACCTGAATAGACACTTCTCCAAAGAGGACATACAGATGGCCAAGAGATATACGAAAAAATGCTCAAAGTCACTAATCATCAGAGAGATGCAAATTAAAAACACACTGAGGTATCACTTCACACCTGTCAGAATGGCTACCATCAATAAATCAACAAACAAGTGCTGGCGAGGATGTGGAGAAAAGGGAACCCTCATGCACTGCCGGTGGGAATGCAGACTGGTGCAGCCACTGTGGAAAACAGTATGGAGTTTCATCAAAAAATAAAAAATGGAACTGCCATTTCAGCCAGCAATCCCACTTCTGGGAATATAGCCTAAGAATCCTGAAACACCAATCAGAAAGAACGTATGTGCCCCTATGTTCATAGCAGCACACTTGACAATAGCTAAGATCTGGAAACAGCTCAAGTGCCCATCAGCAGATGAGTGGATAAAAAAGCTGTGGTACATTTACACCATGGAAGACTATACAGCTGTAAAAAAGAAGGATCTCTTGCCCTTTGAGACAACATGGAGGGACCTGGAGAGTATTATGCAAAGTGAAATCAGTCAGTCTGAGAGAGACAAATATCACATGATCTCACTTACATGTGGAATCTAATGAAGAAAATAAACTCACAAATAAATAGGTCCAGAGACTTGGAAGCATGGAAGAGACTGACAGATCTCAGAAGGAAGGGGTGGTGGCGGGTGCAGGCAGGAAGATAGTAACCAATAATGATATGCATATATGCATAGCCCATGAACACAGATAATAGTATAGTGAAGGCCTGGGGTGGGGTGGGAGCCAAGCAGAGTGGGGCCAAGGAATGGAAAATGGGGTACATCTGTAATACCCTCAACAGTAAAAATAAATTTTAAAAAACCTTTACTGCAAATGACCTAATTAAGCAGTTTAATGAGCTCTCGGGGCCTTCTCAATTTCCCTTATTTACATTTATTCCATCCTAACCCAGGAACTCCTATACCAGAGAAGTGTCACTAAAGAATTAAAATTTTTAAAGAATTTATAGCAAATTGCAACATGCTCAGTTCTATACTCAATCAGATCATTAAATCTCAGCTGCTTGTACAAGTTAAACCCCTAAATAAACATTTGGTGACTGATAAGCGAATAGCTCAGGAAGTCAAGAGAACCATGACCTGCTGTGGCTGCACAGCTTGAAATAATCAAGGGAAAAGGAAATTAAAGAATACAGTTTCAGTATTTCTCTGTCAGAGTACAGTGGAAAGTTAATACATGGGAGACTATATGTATGTACTCTGTTTTGACCTTCAAAATAAAGGTTGATTCTTCTTAATTGCAAGATAACCTATTACTATCAATAGTAATTAGTCTACTAAAAATTGAGGCACAAGGCAAGGCGTATCTATAAGGGAGACTTATAGAAATAGTGGTGTCTTCACTGACGAAACACATATTCTGTTGAATGAATCCTAATAAACTGTTCATGCTCTAGAAATTCAGGGTAGAGTGGATAGAGGGGGATGATCCTCAACACAGGTGTACACGAATCAGGCCTCCATGATCCCCAAGGAACATAAACTCATAAACCTTATGTTAGAAGTAGTCTTAGAACTTAATCGTCCCAGTGGCCCAGGTGAGGACTCCACTTAATACAACCCATAGAAAATGATACTCACAGAAGTCTGTGGCAGAAAGAAAAGCTATGTAAAGTTCACCTGAGTGAAACGATCTCAAGATAGAGAAAGTTGGGCTCTGAGGAAACCAGCAGAGGATAGTTAGAGAAATGAGATTCACAGTGAAAGATTTTTTAAAGAAAAATGGAACAGCATTCAGCCATGAAAAAAGACAATCATAGTGAACTTCAAGATTTCCCCCACCCACCTCAGGGTAGGATCAGTTTCTAAATCCTCAGGGAAGACCACAAAAGGACAAATTTTAACTCATAAGCCGTTGCATTCTTTTTTGTTGTTGTTGTTCTATTTAAATTACAAAGCAGAGGACTGTCCTAAAAGGGAAAAGGTGAAACAGGCTACAGAGGAAATGTGGCCAAACTCCATCATTCTGGGGATGTTTAAAAACTGGACTGACTTAAGGATAGCCTGAAGGCAGGAACGGCTGGATGAAAACCAGCCGTTGGGTTTCATGGCTTCTGCAAAACTCCGGCAGTCTGGTATTTTACGGTGTCTTTCACGTGCCCAGGAAGAATTCAGGAAGTGTAATAATTTCAGAGGTCAAAGTTAAGAAGTCTAAGAAGTCCACAGCATTGCCAAGAACCTTGGATTTTTATTAATAGTGTTTAAGGATAGAGGGCAGAGGAAAGGAAAAGAAAGCGCTTCAGTGAAGACTCAAGTTCTTTCCAAACATTTCTTCAACTCTGGTATTCCTTTCCTGTTAGGTCTGAGGTTTGATTTAAACTTATCTACAAACTAAGCGATTAGCTTATTGCTGTTTCTTGGATGCTGGCAGAAGAAATGAGATCTCTGGGTTAGAGACAAAGGACTTTACTCAGGGCCCAGCAAGCCGTCTGAGCATCAGCATGTTTGCATCTGTCCCACTTGCCCTCCAACAGTGCATTTTTAAGTTAATTTGGAGAAAGTGCCTAAGAATCAACTGATAGTTTTTAAGTTTTGGGATCCTTTCTAAGAGAAAGGTTTCATTCTATTAGTTTATTACACACTTACACACACACACACACACACACACACACACACACACACACACACACACACACAATATTGTCCTGTGTAACCCTTACAACTGAAAGAGTTTATCCCATTTGCTTGGCTTCTCTAACAACCAGATGCTTGTGCAATGCCTGTGGGAGGCAGAAGAGGAGCAGGCCCTCTTACACAATGTTTTTGAAATAAGTTAATTCAGCAAATAATAGGACCACTATTTCCCCTTGCTCTATATTGGAAAGCTCCTAAGTTTAGTCACTCAGCCACCAAAAGATGGTCTCTGTGCCCAGGGGCACAAGGCATACAACCAACTGACTGTCTCTGTTTCTCCTTCTCTCTCAATAGCTAATGTTCTTTGATCTCTGGTTTTAATATTCCCAGATCACACTCATTCCTTCTGGGCCATGTAGCAGGAGGAGGCAGAATTAGTAGCATTCCCACGCATGAGAAGAATCTCCGACAGTGAGGGCTCCGGGAGCTTATGCTGCCATCTATCAGGATCTCACCACACGTGGACACTATGCCAAGTGTTCTGACCGATTGGATTCCTTTAACTGTTCCTTTAACAGCAGTCCTCTGAATGCTTGCCCATGGACCTGAGTGTCAACCTCCAGAGCCCACGCTCTGGCCGTGGCTATGCTATAAAAGGGTCAATGGTGTCCTAAGAGCTTTTTTCCAGAGCTTAAACCTCAAGGAGGTAATTTTCCATCTGTTCTTTCTGCTAAAGCTCAAACAAACAAAATATGAGCTTAAATTACATAGAAAGTTTGGTAGACAAGTGGATAATAACCCACTGAAGCAGGAGGCTAGGAGAAGCATGACGCTCCATCCTCAAGCGTGCGTAAAAGAGCCATGGCAATCCCATCTTGGGTTGTTTAGGGAAGACATAAGAAGTCTTTCTTTGCTCTAACCGGTTTGGCTCAGTGGATAGAGCACTGACCTGCGGACTGAAGGGTCCCAGAGTCAATTCCGGTCAAGGGCATGTACCTTGGTTGTGGGCACATCCCCAGTAGGGGGTGTGCAGGAGGCAGCTGTTCGATGTTTCTCTCTCATCGATGTTTCTAACTCTCTATCCCTCTCCCTTCCTCTCTGTAAAAAAATCAATAAAATATATTTTTTTACAAAAGAAGTCTTTCTTCTTTCACGGTCGACCTATGTAAAGGGAAAAACTGAATCAGGGAATGCTGATCGCTAAGGTTTAATGTAGTGTTTTTTCTGTGCCAGACTTTATCCAAGTGCTTCATATTAGACTAGAGGCCCAAGGCACGAAGTTCGTGCAAGAGTAGGCCTTCTCTCCCTCAGCTGCCGGCTCCAGCTTCCCTCCAGCACCTGAGACCCGGGCTTCCCTAGCAGCCCTGGCTTCGTCCGGAAGGTCATCCGGAAGGAAGTCTGGTCTAATTTGCATATTACATTTTTAATATTATAGATAAGAAAACACCATTTTTTTTTTCGTGGAAAAATAGGCCTTCTCCTCAAATTATTTTTACAATTACAAATAATAAACTCTTTATCACAATAACCAACATAATACTTCAGCTCAATCAACAGTTTAAAAATAGGTGGAATAGGTGGAGAAAAGGGTGGAAATAGTAAGCAAGAGAGGCAAAGGGGGCAGCAGTTGGGGGGGGGAGTAAAGAGAATATGGGGGAAAGATAAATATTTAAATGTGGGGGAAGGGGAGAAAATAAGAGAATCAGAAGGAAAGAATAGAAGAAAAAACTGAGAAGCAAATAAAAAGATAAAATAAAGGAAACAAAACCCTAGTAAGATTATTCTTACATCATACTCTGCTATTCAGTTAGGTCATGAGTGCATTTATGCCTAGATATCAATGAATTATTTTCTTTTGCAATGTCTAGTTAACTGTTTAACCACTGTTCACAGATCTCCAACATTAAGTTTTCTGAGTCTTGGCTGTAACTGATGTTAACTGCAGTACCTATCTGGCAAAATTATTGTTCAGGCCACTCTGCAGGTATCTAGAGACTATTACTTCCACACTGAACAAAATCGAAATAAAATATAAATTGACCATCAAGTCCAAAGCAATTTTAATATGACCTGAGGAAGCAGACTGGATTACATGATTTATACTTCAGTTCCATGCCCCCCAAAATTAAATTAAATAATATCTCACTAAAAGCATTCTCAAGTGAAAAAGTATATCCTTGGCTAGAGTCTAGATTTCCTCCCTCTCGAGCCATCCTTTGCTACATCTGTTTCTCCAGCTAGTCATAGTCTATTTATCTTCCTTCTAGACGATAAGTTCTGCTGGCCAGGCTCCTCACACCCTTAAAGAAATTCTCTGAGGTGTTCACTACATCACCACAGTATGTGAAGGGGCTCTCCTAGCCTCACTCTTCTTGGCTTTCCATCATTACTCTCTTCCACCCCAGCTCCAGGGAATGAGGAATAGTAGCACATTTTTCAAGCGAAGTTGAAAATGTTCCAGTTTCCTAAGTCTCTGCAGGCAACCTACAGATTTGTATAACACAAAATGGGACTTCGAAAGCAGAATGAAGCTGCTCGGCAATAGTCGGTCACCAGATGTGGCTGTTACAGAGAATATAACATGCTTTCTTCTAAACCTGCAAGTGATTAAATCTGGGGAACTACTCTATCATTATAGTAATAGGGATTTTTTTTTTCTTACAAAGTTGCATTTTTCCTGCTCAAAGTCTCCTTTGACTAAATGAATTTCATATGTGTAATCAAAGCACTGTACTTGGAGTTAATTTGAGCAATTTTTGTTAAAATTTACCCACATGGTGAAACACTCTTTGAAAAGAATGTTATGAAAGGGAGCTTTAAAGTTATTATTTTAAGCATAACCATGCATCCTTACTTTGGCTGTGGTATGTCTTCTCTTGGACTAACTGGGTATCCTTAGACACAACATGTTTTTACATCACTGTAGGAATTCATCTTGTTTCTTAAACAATGACTAGAAGGTTTACTATTACCACACAGGGAAATTTTAAAACTTCAAACCTCTTAGTTGTAAAGGAATTTTTAAAAAATATGATTAATAGTGAAAAAATGGGAATAGCTTCAATATTATTCATTCACTTATTCAGTCAACAAGGATTTATTGAGCACCCACCCTGTGCTAGCCTTGTTCTAGGCACAAGAAAACCACAGTACATGGAACAGTCCCCATCTCATGATGTTCATATCCTTGAGAACCAGAAATTGTGTTGTGCAAATTATGGTGTATTTAAAGAGAGGAATACTGTTTGGTCCTAAAAATGATGTTGTACAAGCATATTCGTTAACTAAAATGATGCTCACAGTATAGTAAGTAAAGAAGACAAGTAACAAAGAGGATCACAGTGTGAAAGTTTTTATGTAATATATATAGTAATGTAAGAGCTAATAATTACTCAGATTTTACTATAGGTTGGCACTGTTTTAAGTACTTCATATAAGTTATTTCATTTTATCCTCATTACAGCTCGGGTCAGAGTTTGGAGTTAATATCACTACAGAAGACTTTTATTGTTTTTATTTAACAGTATTTCCCACTTTTTCTAAAATATATATGTATTGTGTGATTAACACTATCAACACTAATAAAAGAGAAAAATGGTAATTGGCGTACGAGCTACCCTTTTCATTGGCTAATCAGGGCTATATGCAAATTAACTGCCAACTAAGATTGGCAGTTAACTGCCAACAAGATGGCGGTTAATTTGCATATGTAGGCACAATGCAGGGAGGCGAAAGGGAAAGCAGGAAGAAGGCCCCTGCCACTGACAGTGATCGGAAACCCAGGGGGGAGCTAAGAGCTGGGGGGCAGGGCAAAGGCGGCCCTGGGGCCGCCTTTGCCCTGCCCCCCAGCCATGATCGGAGAATCAGGTGCCTTTTCCGCCCTGGCCAGTGATAGCAGGAAGTAGGGGTGGAGCCAGCGATGGGAGCTGGGCACGGTCGAAGCTGGCAGTCCCAGGAGCTAGGGGTCCCTTGCCTGGGCCTAAAGCGAAGCCCACGATCGTGGGGCCGCTGCAGCTGTGGGTCCCCGCTGCCCGGGCCAGACGCCTCAGCCAGAGGCGTCTTGCAGGGACAGGGGCGGAGCCCGAGCCATCGCAGCACCCCCTGCTGCCACTGCAGGTCCCCGCTGCCCGGGCCGGACGCCTAGGCCAGAGGCGTCAGGCCTGGGCAAGGGGCTGATCCTGCGATTGGAGGGTGATGGGGGTCAACGCCTGAGGGCTCCCAGTATGTGAGAGGGGGCAGGCTGGGCTGAGGGACACTCCCCCCCACACACACCCAGTGCACGAATTTCGTGCACCGGGCCCCTAGTTAGATATAAAATAACATTTACATTTCTCAATTGTTGCATGCTACAAATACGATAATTTCTATAGAGAGGTGATTAAAAATGCTAAACTTTTATCAAGCACATTCTATATATCAGATACCATTTTGGGTGAAGAAAACATGAAAATGAATAAGACATGGAGCAAGCTCTGACAGAGCTTACAGTATAGTGGGCCAAAAAAAAAAAAAAAAGAAGGGAGATCTGTAGAGATAAGGGAATAGTTTTAAAGACACATGCACAATATTATAGAAGCCCAGGAGAGACTGGGAAGCAAGAGAAGCCCAAGAAGCAAGAGAAAGCTTCACACTGAAGGGGATGAGAGCATGAGTGCCCTGGGATCAGGAAACTGTCTTCCAACTTCTCAGAGGAGGAAGTCAATTATAACTATGTTGTTTCATTAGAACACTGATGAGATGCTATAGGAACTTAACTCTTGTTTATATCAAGTAGCCTGTGGTAGAATTGGTTTCGTTACAAGTCGTTTCACTTAAGGTTGCAGAACCTATCAACAATGCTAATTAAGAACTGACCACAACATGATAGGAATGTCAGAAGCAATGAAATCAGCTGCATACACTGTGAGCTATAAGTCACACTTCCGTTTATAAGGGACTTAAAACTTATCAGCATCATAGCTGTGCATTCCCCTGGCAATCAGATCACTTCTCATCATGCTTATAGGTCACCCTTTCACTAAGTCCTCACAATGAATAGGGGCATTCTTCTGGTATGAAAGCTGGAGTGCTTCAGCTAAATCTAAGGATGAAGTCTAAATACCAGTGGAGAAAGTCAGTTTTAAATGATACTTGGATGTCGCTGCTCATATATTGTTATTCTTCCAATTCTTGAAGAGCAGATGCTTATTTTTAAGAAAACAAATACAATTTTCACACTCTCCTAACAACTTAGGCACAAAAATCTCCTAAGTTGTCAGCTGAGAAAGAATCTATCATAAGAACAAGAATTGGAACTACATTAAAGATCTGATACAAATCACATCCATAATGCCTGCATATTGCAGGTACTAAATAAGTATTTGCTGAATTGATGAATAAATGATGCTACATTTTCTTTGCAGATCCCAGTAAACTTTTCCATGGAAAATTAATTTTTAGTAAAAAGGTTCTAAAGATAAATGTAAACAAAGGCTTAATTTCCTTTAGCAGAAAAAGGGCAAATAAATTTTTCTTCTCAAATTCCTAGATAAGAGTAAACCATATTTCACTGGGTCAGGTAAGGTGAATCCATCTTTTGGTGCTTATAAAACAAACACTCATGGTTGTTAGATTCAATCAGTCCACAGTTCCTACCCCGGTACTCCTATCCCAAATCCTAAAATCTGAGTGGTGCTGACTCAGCCCACTTTCCCTAATGTGCTTGAAAGTCAACATTTCAGGATAATAAAATCTAGCATGATCTGAACTATAACAATTAGTAAGAGAGCTGAACAGTGAGAAGGAAGGCACATGATATGCTCAGCTTGGATTTTACCTGGCATTAATATTAAACCTTAAGAAATGTCTTGCCCTCATGTGACTAACAGCTTGGTTAGTTTTTCCTCATTTGCTTAGTCTTTTCTGGAATGAAATTAAGTATATGTTCACCTTCTGAAATGTTTTCATTTCAATAATTTCAACTCTGTACCAGAACACAGGAGTCCTGGTTTTCCAACTGCCTTCCTGCTGTTTAAAACTTTTATAGGAGCCCTAGCCAGTTTGGCTCAGTGGATAGAGCATCGGCCTATGGACCAAAGGGTCCCGGGTTCGATTCTGGTCAATGGCACGTACCTTGTTTGCAGGCTCCTCCCTGGCCCAGGTCTATGCCCTGGTTGGGGGGTGAGCAAGAGGCAAGCAATTGATGTGTTTCTCTTACTTCAGTGTTTCTCTCTATCTGTCGCTCTCTCTTCCACTCTCCCTAAAAAATCAATGGAAAAATATCCTCGGGTGAGGATTAACAAAAAATTAATTAATCAAAATTATAACTATAAAAATAACACTGCTTTAAAAAATAAAATAAAAATTTTATAGGAATTGAGGTGAGAAGGAAGGAGAGATAGAGGGAGAGGGAGAGATGGAGGGAGGAGGGATGGGAGAGAAAGGAGGGAGGAAAGAAAGAAGAGGAAGAGAGGAGAGGAGAGGAGAGGAGAGGAGAGGAGAGGAGAGGAGAGGAGAGGAGAGGAGAGGAGAGGAGAGGAGAGGAGAGGAGAGGAGAGGAGAGGAGAGGAGAGGAGAGGGAATTCAGGTCTTTAAATGAGAGGAAACAGCTAATCTTCCTAAATATTTAAGTGAAAACATAAATTACAGGTAACTCCCACCATAAACACAGCTGCACTATCTCATCTCCTGACTTTAAAGACAAACAGTCTTCTGCCAGGATCTCAGGAAAAGCAGCAGAAGTCTGTCTCTGCGTGGAGCAAAGTAAAACAGTCCCCTTGGCATTCCCCACAATGCTCTGGGTGCTCCTGAAGACAAGGGCAAGCAAACTCCTCCCTCCCATCCACTTTGTCTGGCTTTAAGATAAGTAGGAGTGTTTCCTTTAAACAGCTTCTACATGAAAGGCAAGGCTTTCCAGCTGGAATGGAAGCCTGTGTCAATGACAAACACATGCACTGCATGTCAACTGCACAACAGTTTGAAACATTACAGGAAGTTCCTCAAACGACTCTGTTCGCTGTAGGCCTAACTGGCCCTGCTGTTGAGATACATGTAATCGTAAAGGACCCACAGGCACAGCTCCAGTGCCGGAACCCCTAGCAGGAGAGACTGGGCTGAGCTGGTGTAAAGAGCCAAGGTCCTCTCAGTGTCACCGTGATAGTTTCAAAGCGCCTAAGGGCAAATAAAATAGAAATGGAGAGAATATACTACTTTATATGTATTTTTAGTAGAACCATGGCTTTGACATCTCTGATGCAATAGCTGAAAATAAAAGGGAGTAAGGGGAATAGAGGAAAGAGGAGGTAAAGAAGAGGAGGTAATTCTAGCAAATCTTGGGTTAGAATCACAGAATTTTAGTTCTGGATGGAAGATAAATGATGTAACCCAGTGGTTCTAAAGCCCAGTTGCACATCAGAATTACCTGGGGAGCTTAAGATGAGAAATTAGATAGATAGATAGATAGATAGATAGATAGATAGATAGATAGATAATAATAATAATAATAATAATAATAATAATAACAACAACAAACAACAACGATAGGTAGGTAGATAGATAATGATAGATAGATAGATAGATAGACAGATAGATAGACAGAGATGAGAGAGACAGAACTCATACCCCAAGTCTCTGAGGAACTTGAGACTTGAGCTCGGGCAGAGCTAGGAGGACATGGATATATTTTCAATTCTCCAGCAGAGGATGCTCTAGTTGTGCCAGGGCTGATAAACACTTATTACACACACACACACACACACACACACACACACACACACACACACAATGTGTTCAGAGCTAGGATACCAGAGGTTTAGGGTGCTATGGAATCACAGGCAAGAAATCTCTAACCCAATTTGACAGGCTAGAATTAGTTCATGGCATGCTGCTTAAATTGAATCTTAGATAAGTTGTCAGTCAAAGAAAAGAGGCAGAAATACAACTGTACAGGTCGGCAAGGCATATGTAGCTTGCTAAGGAGTCTGGCAATTATCCAAACACATTTGGGAATGATTGCAAGACTTTAAAAGTGGAATGCCACGTGCATCTGTTGCATTTGCCTGCCAAGGCTCCCTTTCCCCCATGCATGGGGTTTAGGTGGGGGTGACTGTCCTCCAGGTCATAGGGGAGGGATGGATAAGCCAGGTCTGCCCAAACAGAGGCTCTGTGACTCAAGCATCAGTGATTGAGTCACGAATAGATCTAGGGCCCTCCTTGGGACCATTCTGCCAAAACCATGTGGGAAGATGTTCTTATTTTGCTGGCTTGTACACCTGCTAGAGTCTGAATCCTGGGCTGCCAGTGACCAGCATACCCATTGGTGGGTATATTTGAAACTCTTTGTCAATCTGGGCCTTTAATCCGACCCATCTCTTGGATTTCCAAGTGATGTGGGCCAATAAATTCCCAGATTTGCTTAATATAGTTTGAGTTGGGTTTCACTCACTTGCAAACAAAAAAAAAACCTAACCAATACAGGAGCACTATTGTATTTTAGAAAAACCAAACTAGCTGCAAGGTGGAGAATTCCATACTATTACAAAGGTTACTATAGCAACCCAGGTGAGACATAATGAGGAGCTGACCTAGGCAGGGATGGTGAGGAGGTGGAGAGAGAGGAGGAGGAGGATGGGAGTGAGAGGGGCATTTTATTAACTTAAGCTACTATAATAGCAATGCCCAAAAATAACAGAATCAAGATGCCTGTAGATCTCATTTCAAAAATATGAAGGGAAAGACTATACACACTTATCCTTAGATATATTTACTAACAGAAAACTAAATGACAGCAGTATTAGAAATTTATAAAAATAGAAATGCCAGCTTGATATAGGAATAGGCCACTTAAATTTTTGAGGTGTTCAGAGAAGTCTATTTCAGTGAAACACAGCAATCTTGCTTGACACAATTAGAAAGCCTAATACAATGACTCAGAGAGGTCCCGAGAGATCTAAGACCATGCACCAAGGAGATAACATCAGTATTGGAGCCCTAACAACCAACTCTCCAATTTTAAATAAGTTCCTAGGACCTCACGGGCTCACTGTATTGTTCAAAAAGGAAGAAGTCACCCTGAGACTGACAGGAATAACAAAACACTGCAAAAATGGTTCAGATTGGCAGGAAATGTTTCTTCGACATAAGCCAAGCTATCTCCACCATGGTACTTGATCATCAGTGTAGAGCACTCAATGTGATTGATGGGGGAAAATCCAAGAAAAGCTACTCTTCTCATCTATTTTGTTCCATGTATCCTCTGTAATTCAGTAACATTGTAATTCAGCCACTTTCTGAATATGAACAATAGTCTCATAAAATGAAAATGTGTTCACAACGTATTAATGTATCACAAAACAAACAAAAAAAAAAACCCTGAGTTTTAGCTAGATCCATTCCATCAGGTTTGTGTTATGCAGACAGGTAATTCCAGCTGGGGAAGTCGGATATTATTTTTTGATTGCTTTTATTATCTCCTTTTTTTATCATTGCATGGCATTCTAAATGTTGTAGTCCTTCAATTAATTTTTAGTTTCCACATGCAATGATCAGGAACAGAATTCTGTACCAGGTTTATAGAAACCCCAACCCAGACAATTATAAGACAGCCGAGTCCAACCTTTCTCCTAGGGTAGGAATCCCACCCATGTCTCTATCAAGTGATTTCTCCGCCTCAGCTTAAACACGTCCAAAGAGGGGACACTTTCCTACTTACACTATATTCGGATGCTTACTTTGACATTTTGCCTTTTGCAGAATAACCTCTGTCCCCTTAGATACTTTGCAGAAAACATTCAGACTCTCCAATAGGCTGCCAAGTAAAGAGGTGCTCTTCAAACTCCCCCCAACACAGAGGCCGGCTTGCTCTTGTCACAGGTATAATTTGAAATATGTAGCCAGGTACCCTCAAACTGCTAAAGCAGACCCCTTAGAGTCCCCACTTACCAAAGGAACCACTGTTCCTTGCAGTTTTCTCTAGAAATTCCCCCCTGAACTGCTAGAAAAACTGCCCATTTCTGTGGCTTCTCCCACTCTCCCTAGTCTGAGATTTACTTTCTACCTGCTTAGCCCCGCATTCTAGGACCCAGAGTCAGTTGAGGTGCCTCTTCACTATAAATTCTACACAGAAATACTGACACTCAATACTTCTCATCTTCATTCTCTTGGTATTCATGGGGGCAGCGGGTTTAGCTAGAGTCGGGGATGACTTGATAATCACCTGATGCTTTGGTTCTTAAACTTCAGTGGAGCCCTTGAGAACCTGGGGAAAGTTATGGCCCTTCTTGCCAGAAAAATGCATAGACCTTCCTGGCCTCTGTGGTTCAGTGATTGAGTGTCAACCCATGAACCAGGAGGTCATAGTTCAATTCCAAGTCAGGGCACATGCCTGGGTTGCAGGCTCAATCCCCAGTAGGGAGTGGGCAGGAGGCAGCTGATCAATGATTCTTTCTCATCATTGATGTTTCTCTTTCTCTCTTTCTCTTTCTCTCTCTCTCTCTCTCTCTCTCTCTCTCTCTCTCTCTCTCTCTCTCTCCCCCTCTCCCTTCCTCTCTCTGAAATCAATTTTTTTTAAGTTTAAAAATAATGTATAGACCTTGCATGTAATTTTAGGTAGTCAAAGGAGAGCCACTGGGGTAAAACCACAGGTAAAAACTGCTAGTCCAGGCCAAGCTTTACATTTAAAATACACGAAAAATAAGGAACAGAGGAGACAAAGCACTTGTCTAAGAGCTTAGAGCTTCATAGTGGCAAAGCCTGCTGGGTCTCCTGATTCCTGGTTCGGTGCCCATTCTACCATCTCACGTTGCTGCTTCATATGTTGGAGGCTAAGTTGCTTTATTAATTAGGCAGAATTCGGAATTGCTATTCAGTGGCAACAAAGGCCTCAGCCAACCCTCTGAGGAATTCTGGAGGTGAGGCTGTCCTGAGTTGAGGAGGGGTGGAGGGTGACATGAAAAGCCTGGGCCCACACATTCCCACATCAACCAGTCCATAGATGTGGGCTGCTCAGAAGACACATGCCAGGAAGATCTCTTCCAGACCTCAGCTGAGAGTCAGCAACATCAGAACTCCAGCAGTACCAGTCTAGTGGAGTGAGGCCTCTGGCCTACAGAGAGGGGAATCCGGGCAGGGCACCGTAACATCCACCACAGCGGTTATAGGAGCACTTGTAATCAGCCTCCTTTTCCTTTTCAAATAACCTTCAAAATTCTAAGGTAACGTTTTCCTCTCTTCAAGAACTGAAAGCTGCCCACGGATCCTCAAGAGCAGAAAAATGCAGCTACGTGGCCCCAAACATAGCCGAGCCAGCCTGAGGGCTCCTCCAAACATTGTCAAGACAATTGACCTTGACAAAATCAGGGAAGTCCATTTCTGGAAATAGTCTCTGGGGCATCCCAAAAGTAATGGGATGAAATTGATCGAGCAGTGCACTGTTTCGCTTTATAGCCCTTGCGCTTGTCATACAAATCATAATGAATACTTATTTCTTGATTTACATTTCGGCCTTCACACAATTGGCAGCTCTTGCCATGTGTACATGCACCATCTGGAAGAACTAATGAGCCAAGGAGCACCAGAAATTATAACTTGCTTTGACTAAACCTAGAAGACTTTTACTGGCAATGAAATGATTTTGCTTTTTTTTTTTTCTTTTCTTTCTGGATTTGCAAGGAGATTAAAACATGAGTTTCACCGAGTATAGGCAGAAATATGCAAAGCTCATTTTAATGGCATGAACCTGAAGGCATCTGGCATTCCTAATCAATTCAGAATCATTTAGTCATTATAGCAATAGTCTCAGGATAGAAAGGCTCTTCTAACACTGGAATACTTAAATTACCTGGTCTATACACAAATCTCACAGTAGGTCTCCATGGGCATAAGAGGGAACACAGGAATGCTCAATAGTACAGCGTGTAAGAAATGGTACTCTGGCCTCCCGTGGGCCTAAGTCTACCTCTGGTACTTACTAGTTATGACTCTGGACAAGTTAGTTAACCTCTTTAGATATCAGGTGCTTGTATATAAACCTAGAGGCCTGGTGCACAACATTCGTGCACTCGGGGGTGAGGGTCCCTCAGCCCAGCCTGCACCCTTTAGCAGTCCGGGAGCCCTTGGGGGATGTCCAACTGACGGCTTAGACCTGCTCCCAAGCTGCAGTTGGACATCCTTAGCACTGCCACAGAGACTCCCGCCACCACCACTGCGCCTGCCAGCCGTCAGCTCAGCTTGTGGTTGAGTGGCGCTCCCCCTGTGGGAGCACACTGACCACCAGGGGACAGCTCCTGCGTTGAATGTCTGCCCCCTGGTGGTCAGTGCATGTCATAGCGACCGGTCATTCAGCTATTCAGTCAATTTGCATATTACCCTTTTAATATATAGGGTAAGGATGATAATGGGAATGACATAATGGGGTTATTGTGATAATTAAATGAGATAATGCAAGTAAATTACATTGAATTATTAGGGCACAACACTAAAGAAGCACTCAATGATCATTAGTAATTATTATCTCTTATCTTTTGAGTGTTTACAAAAATAAAAATTTTTCTTCCAATGTAGCCCCTCTTGGGTCAAAGCTGCCCTTGGTAGAGGGTAACTGAGGATAACATGAGTGAATTAAATACATCCATAGCCAGTCCATGTGCTCGTTTTCGTCCCAAGACAGAGTGTGAAGGGCTCTGGTTAGCCCTGATCTATCAGGGTAAGTGCACGGTTCTCCAGGAAATGTAAATGTAAATGGGATACAGATGGGGCCAGCTGCTCGGGAGACATTTCACACTCTTGTCTTCTTAAAAGTTAAATTTAGAAACGGAACTATGTAACTGTTCCAATTATTTCTGTTGCCATAGCGTCTCCCCCACTGGCAAAGTGAAGGAATAGGGCAAATATTTAGGACTCCCCACTAAATCTAAAAAGATGTTATCAGAGCCTTTGAAAGGCTCTTCTAAAAATAATACTCAACTTGGCATGCTAGCATTGAATTTTCATCGTTTTTATAATATTGTATTTGTTATTTATGATTATAACACAAAAATTGCCTATTGCAGAAAATACATTAAACTTTTGAAGGTAATAACAAAAACCACTCACAATTTAAACTGTTAATATATGAATGAGTTTCCTTCTAGTTTTTTCTATGCAAAAGTAGCATTGTTTTTTGTGGGGTGTTGTTTTTTTTCCCCGAATGGTGATCATACTATCTAGTTAGTATTTGACCCTGCTTTTTTCATTTAATAATTCCTATAAACACTTTCCAGTGTCTTTGCCTATTTTTTTGAAAATGTGATTTTTAACAACATGGACTATGCATTTACATAGATTCATTCTATGAGTCATTAGTTGTTTCTAACTTTTGACTCTAAAAATGAAGTTGCAATAAGCATCTTTGCACATTAATCTTTATCCAAATCTCTGGTTTTTTAAAGGAATTATTGCCCATCAATTGCTTTCCAAAAAGATACCAACTTACATTTTCATCAGCAATGAAAATGTAAGTGCCCACCTTACCAACACTTTGCCCACACCAAATGTCAAAACTTCTAAAATTGAAAGAGTATTTGATACAAAATAATTGATATCTTGGCAATAAGAATATTTTAATTATCTAAAATAAAACTTTAATTATCTAAATTAAAACTAGGAAGTTAATTCATGACAGTTGGATCAAACTTAATTATATTCTCTGTCATGATCAGTCTTGAGGTTGAGCCTATTTGTGTATTCTCTTACCCGTTGCCACAGCCACCAGTTTATGAACTTCTGCAGGGCAGCAAGGGGTTTGTGGACTCCCACACCACCTAACAGTGTCCCTGCGCACTCCATGCTCGACAGTTCTTTGTGGAATGGAACTGATTGTGCTATTGAGCCTTTATGATGATTTCAGCCCATATTGGGAAAGAGGGAGACATAGATTACAAAACCCAGAAATGCCTACCTGCCTATCACCGTAATCTTTTTTGGATCAGAGGAAAAGAAAAGCAAACCACAGAAAAACAGTTCAGGGGGTGGTGGTGGAGGTGGGAGAGGTTATAAAGGGTATAAATGGTGATAGAAAAAAATTTTAAAATATTATTTAAAAAAAACAAAAAATAAAAATAAATAAAAACAGCTCTACAGCAACAACACTGCACATTTTATGCTGAAACAATAGCTTTTAATTTTTTTTTTTTTGTCAATGGCCCACAATAAGAAAAACATTTACACCAGACATAGAGAGATGATTAAAATAAATATTCCACTCCTTTTTTACTACCTGTGATGCACTCTGCCGTTTTCTATTTCATCACAATTTTTACAGAATGTTAATCACACCTCAGCAAATTATTTCACAATATATGGTTCAGAAAACAATTCCGTAGAGCAAGATCAGAATTAGCCACCGTTTGCATGGCCGTCAGCTTCATACTTTTCTGGGGTTGGGGAGACCTTCCTGGACTCCCCACTGCCCCTTCACCCAGGAGCGAGTCTGGAGACCACCTCCGCCCGTGCGGTCTCCTGGTGTGCCCTGTTTCTCTGGAACACAGATCCAGGCTGCAGTAGGTAACCTGTACTACCTCAACAGTCTGGCAGCTAATTCAAGACAGTCAAGACGACAATTCTTTAATAATTAACAGTAAAACTTGTGTAATGAGAATGGATGACAACTTATAATGAATGGAAAAGTTGAAAACCCTTAGGAAAGAGGAATAGATTTCCCATCAAGCCCTCAGATCCAACTAATCAGTTTGCTGTGGAAATCAGTGCACCTCAGAAGTCTGAGACTCCAGCTCTGTCAGATCCCAATGCCAGCTTCCACTGCAGATTGTTGAAAGTCACACTGCTCCTCACAGGTTCCAGAACTTCGTAGAAGCTCTGGCAACCATTTTCTGATTCTGAGATTCATAAGCAGTCAGGTTAACCCCACTTTCATTTTCAGAAACCAGAGTTCCCAATTATGACATTTCTGATAGAGACTACAAAGGAGGCAATTCTCAATGGGATGAAGGGGGAAATGGCCAAGATGCAAAAGGATGCCAGGCATCCAACATCCTTCACAAACACCTCAAGTCTAACTCTTCGTGCCACCAGGTAAAGCTCCAAATTGACGCAAAAGGTGAAGACATCACTTGGCCATTGTGAAACAGTAAATCTCCTGGGGACAAAGCTTTAAAATAAATATACAAGCTATTTCGTAAAACTACTCAATAAAAGGCAAGGATCCAAGTAAACCTACATGTTTTCTGTTATTCACAGCTAGCTAGTTGAATAGTTATATCCCAGATGTCATATTAAAAGCTTTATAAGGGCCCAGCTGGTGTTGCTCAGTGGTTGAGCATCGACCCACGCACCAAGAGGTCAATGGTTTTATTCCTTGTCAGGGCACATGCCCAGGTTGCGGGCTTGACCCAGTAAGAGGTGTGCAGGAGGCAGTTAATCAATGTTTCTCTCTCATTGATGTTTCTCTCTCTCTCTCTCTCTCTCTCTCTCTCTCTGAAATCAATAAAAACATATTTTTTTTTAAAGCTTTAAAGCATTATCTCATTTAAGTCTCATAATTTCATGAGATCAATCTCATTTTCCAGATGAAAGAAATGAGACAGAATAATCCTATATAATAAAGGCTAATATGCAAATCAACCGAACGGCCGAATGACTGGTCGCTATGGTGAGCACTGACTACCAGGGGGCAGACGCTCAATGCAGGAGCTGCCCACTGGTGGTCAGTACACTCCCACAGGGAGAGCGCCGCTCAGCCAGAAGCCCAGCTCACGACTGGTAAGCACAATGGCGGGAGCCTCTCCTGCCTCCAAGGCAACGCTAAGGATGTCCCACTGCTGGCTTAGGCCCAGGGGGAGCAGGCCTAAGCCATCAGTCAGACATCCCCCGAGGGCTCCTGGACTGCAAGATGGCACAGGCCAGGCTGAGGGGACCCCCTCCACCCCTGCCGAGTGCTCTAATTTCGTGCACTGGGCCTCTAGTTATAAATAATTCATCTGTGGAAGAGGGCAACTGTGCCCTTATACCCATTATCCTCTTCTTTCAGTAACAAACATCTGAGTTCAGCTGGGCACATAGCCACTTGACTTTAAAAACACACTTTCCAACTTCTTTGTTTGGCCATTGTCTTAGCTCAGGTTGCTATAAACAACATACCATGGACTGGGTGGCTTAAATAACAGAAATTTATTTCTCACAGTTTTAGAGACTGGGAAGTCCGAGATCAAGGTGATCACCAAACTCAGTTCCTGGTAAAAACTCTCCTGGTTTATAGATGGTTGTCTTTTTATTATATCCTCACAGAGTGCAGAGAGAGAGTAAGCTCTCTGGCCTCTTCTTATAAAGGCACTAATTCAATCATGAGGGCCGCACCCTCATAACCTCATCTAAACCTAATTAACTCCCAAAGGCCCACCTCCTAATACCATCACATTGGGAGCTGGGCCTCAACATACGAACTGAGGGAGGCAGGAGATACAAGCATTCAGTCCACATCAGCCATGCAATTAAGTCCTGGGCGATGGACTGTGAGTTAAAGTGACCTGTGTGACTTCTAGGTTGTTCCCTTCAAGGGACATATCCCCAGTTCTCTTCTCCCCTTTCCACCTGCTGGGATGTATATTTGGCAGCGGGAGCTGGAGCAACCATCTGGGACCACAAAACAGAAGCTATGTGTTGAAGACGGTAGAGCAACCAGAAATTAGATACCATGAATTGTCACCTCCGCTCTAAAGCATGAACTCTGTTATGTGTGAGGGATACATGCTTCTCCTACTGAGGCTACGTTGCCCTTTGCTACAATAGCTGAATCTGTATCGTAACTAATTCATTACCTGGGTCACCTCACCGATAAATATTTAAACCCAAGACTGTGTGACTCTAAAGCCCAGTTTCTTACAGGCTATCTAGTGCTGCCTGCAAAATCCAAAAGGAGAAGGTATACCCGAAGGAGGGCAGGCTGGCATCCAGAAAAGGTACTAATGAAAACCACCTTCAGCTCTCCGACGCCTGAAACAAGCCTGTGCCACACGCACTGGAAGCACAGGCCTCCCGATCTTGAATGAAAATACTGATAAACAGCTGGAAGGAATAAGGGGCATTCATTCCACAAACCTCAGCCCTGTGAGCATGGCCTGACTGTTGCTGATGAGGGCTGGATCCAGGCCTGCGGTGAGAAGCAACCACTGTGAGCAGCCCGTGGAGGTAACACCACGTCAGTGACATTTCCCAGCTGAAGTCTCGTGTGGCAGCACCATGGTTCTTTGGTTGTGGCCGCCTTCCACCCTGCTCACCAAAGACATTCCTCAAGCCCCTTTCCCAGTAGCACCGGGGCCTGACATTGGAGGATCATCAATCCAGAATCTACACTTGGGAAAATCAGGGCTGGACCACTTCAAGGGCCTAAGCCAGCAACAGCCCTCCCCGGCAGGAAAGCCTCCCTTTCCACTACAGGCTGGTTTAGCCAAAACAACAAACAAATGGAACAATCTGCTTTAGAGCCAAAAGATTTTCAGATCCAGCAACTAGAGGCTCTTCCCATGTTCCTATATCTCTGCCCTGCCCACACCTTCCTCCTCCTCCCCAAGCCTTCCCCCTCCACCCCACCACCTGGTGACAGTCTCCTGAGGAAGCGCCTCAATATGAGGAGTTTGAAGAAATTGTATGGGGTGTTTTTTTTTATTCTGTGGACCTGAAGGAATCACTAAAATCAGCTGTGACCCAAATATCAGAACGTAGGGCCACATGTCACAGCCAAGCAACAAGGCTTTTAAACTAAATCAGCTCAGCTGTTTGTCCCTGCGGACGAGGGAGAGTGAGTTTGGTTTCCAGCCTGCCCGCAGGCAAAACAGAAATCCAACGGCCCAGGGAATGTCTCAATTCCCTGTAAACACAGAGGGAAGAACTGTTTATTACAGCCACTGAGGTCTTTCAAGATCAGGCTCCAAGTCTGTCAAGCTCACCAAACAAATGTAGCTTCACCACCTGTTCCGGAAAAGAAATACCCATGCCAGACCCCCCAAAAGCGCCCAGATATTCCCAGTGTGGATTAGTGGGGCGTTTTTTCAAGCGTGTTCTATATTAGAGTTGGTAAGCTGGACACATGATTTACACCACATGGCTGCTGTGGAGGACGTGCAAAGTTTTTCTCCTGTGCCTTTAAAAAAAATCATATTCCTTGCCAGGCCGGTGTGGCTCAGTGGTTGAGCATCCACCTATGAACCAGGAGGTCACGGTTCGATTCCAGGTCAGGGCACGTGCCTTGGTTGTAGGCTCAATCCCCAGTGGGAGGCATGCAGGAGGCAGCCGATCAATGATCCTCTCTCATCATTGATGTTTCTATCTCCCTTCCTCTCTTCCTCTCTGAAATCAATAAAAACATATTAAATAAAAAATAATAACAATAAAAAATCAAATTCCTTTGCACCACTGTTACTAGATAAAATTTGACAAAATAGCAAGAAGTCCTAAAATAAAATAAATTAAAAAATCAACCTACCCACCCTGGATGTGACTCTGAGTTGGGGTTCTGGGGAAGAAAGAAGAGCCTGTAGTCTTACTGAAGGAAAAAGACACATACTTGAAAAATTCCATTATTCAAGAGACATGCCAGAGAGTGCGGTTAATCGGCAAAATGTGAGCTAGATGGTAACTGATAAACCACAGATGTGTGAGGATGTCAGTGCCAAGAGGTATAAAATGCCATGTAATAGGCAGGTAACAGAAAAATGAATGCCTCGGTTAAGCCGTATAAAAGGGTCCAGTTTTTTTTTAAGTAGCAAAATATTATAATAAGGGATTCTAAAAGGAAGATATACAAATGATAAATAAGCTCATGAAAATACTTTGAATATAATAGGTTATCAGGAAATTTCCAATTAAAATCTCAATTTTTATACTGCTACACACCCTTGAGAGTGGCTGGAATTTTAAAAAGTAACAATGCCAAGGGCTGACCAGGATGTCGAGAAACTGGGACTTTCCTACATTGCTGCAGGGTAAAGTGGCACACCCACATGTCAGTTAGCCATACACTTCTCAAAGGCGATCCATACACTTACCAGAGAACCCAGCAAGTGCTCCCCTAAGTGTTTTTTCAAGATAAAAAACATCCATCCATACAAAACCTTGTATGTGAATTCTGTTCTAGCTCTGTGCCTAATAGCTCCAAGCTAGACTCTCCTAATTACTAAAATGTCCATCAATAAATGGATAAGCACAGGTGTTATATTTATATACTACTCAGCAATCAGAAGGAATAGGGATGAGCACAACATGGATGAATCTCAAAAACCTTATGCTAATGATTCCATTTATAGGAGATTTTAGAAAAGGCAAAGCTAATCCATAGTGACAAAGAAAACCAGTGGTTGCCTGACATGGGAGGGGCAGACTGACTGCAAAGGAGCAAGAAGGAATTTGGGGCTGAGGAATTGTTATAAACCTGGGCTGTAGTGATGGTTACTGAGGTGTATATATATTTGTCAAAACTCATCAAACCGTACATCTCACACTAGGTACATTTAATTGTATGGAAATTATACCTAATGAAGTTGATTTTTTAGATCTCTTGACACCACCTACTATTCCATTCTCTGGTCCTTTACAGCTCCTCTCAGAGAGGGTTGTCTATAATGGTTAACTATTTCCTCTCCTCGATTTTTTGAGTCATTTTCATAGCAGGGTTATGACCACACCACAGCACCAAAGCTGTTGTTGTTAGATCACCAATGACCTCAAATTCCTAACTTGAGTATCAATTTCCTAAAATTTCTCACTTCTGTCTTCTTGATATACTTGGAGACACCCTTCTTTCTTTTTTGGTTCTCCCACCTCACTAGCTATTCCTCAGTCTTCTTTACTGGTTTCTTTGCATCTTTCCAACCTCTACTTGGAATTTTCCCACAGTTAGTGAACCTGTTTTCTCTCTGCATTCCTTTGCTAGGTGATCTCATTCAGCCCCTTGCTTTAAATATTACGTATAAACTAATGATTCCAAAGCTGTATCTTTATCCCAGACCTCTGCCTGAGCCCAGACTCACAGGCCAACTGCCATTGACACTCTACCTGGATGTCTTAGAGATATCTCCAACTCACAACACCTGTAGTAGGGTGAATAATGGCCAGCAAGGACAGCCCAGGTTCTAATTCCTGGCACCAGTAAATGTTTGTATGACAAAAGGAATTTGGCAGAGATGTTAAGGATCTTCACATGGGGAGAGTAACATGGATTCTCCAAATTGGCCCGAAATGTAATCGCAAAGGTCCTTTTAAGAGGAAACTATAAGGAGACTTGGTTACAAAAGAAGAAGGCAATGACATATAGACTAACGACGACCAAAGGAAGATGCAAGGCTGCTGACTTTGAAGATGGAGGGAAAGGCCACAAGCCACAGATTGTAAGGGATGCAGTTCTAGAAACTGGTAAAGTCGTGGGAACAAGTTCTCCCTGAGAGCCTCTGGAAGGAGCATATGCTCCTCTGTACCCACCTCGATTTCAGCACAATAAAAGTGGTTTCAGACATCTGACCTCCAGAACTGTAAGGAAATAAATTCCTGTTGTTTTAAGTCATAAAGTGTGTGGTACTGTGTTCTAGCAGCAATAAGGAACTAATACAATGTCCTTAAGTGAACTCCCGGACTCTCTCCTCCAAACCCCCACCTCATTCTCATTCTCAGGAAATGCCTCAGACCTAAAAAATCTTGGATATATACTCAAGACAGGAACAATGCTATGCACTAGTGTATCTCTAAGCATAAAATAATGCCAGACACCTAGTAGATATTTAAAAACCAATTGTCAAAAAAAGAAAGAAAATGAAAACCACCTGTTGAATAAATACAGACTATCTTATATAATAAAAGCCTAATATGCTAAGTGTCGGGTCATCTGGTGACCAGTCAACCTTTCAACCAATCAAAGCGTAATATGCTAATAATATGCTAAGGTTGCTCAACCGCTCACTATGACGTACACTGACCACCAGGGGGCAGACAGTCAACCAGTTGACCAGTCGCTATGATGTGCATTGACCACCAGGGGGCAGATGCTCCAACCGGTAGGTTAGCTTGCTGCTGGGGTCCAGCCAATTGGGACTGAGCAAGATGGGCCAGACACACCCTGGAGTCCTCCCATGGTCCCTCTCCGCCCGATCATGCACCAATGGGGTCCCTCAGCCTGGCCTACGCCCTCTCGCAATCCAGGACCCCTCAGGGGATGTCGGAGATCCGGTTTTGGCCTGATCCTACAGGTCACTCCCCTCGGGAGGGCACCAGACACAGGGCTCACGGCTGGAGAGCGCTGCTATGGCAGCGCAAGCCTCTCCCAATAGGGACTGCTTGGGCACAAGCCTGTGGCAGGAGCAGTGGGACCGGAAAGAGTGGGAGTGGCAGGTAGGAGCTGCAGGCGGTGTTGGACTGTGGGTTTCGGCCCGATCCCTGCAGCCACCCAGAGGGACCCCACCCATGCATGAATTAGTGCACCAGGCCTCTAGTAATATCAATATAAAACTATTCTTAATATCCTAAGGTTAAAGGTAGATATTGCATCCATGAAAATTAATGAATAAATATAGTATTAAATATCAAAAATCAAAATTGAAATTTTGTAATCACACAAAAAAAGGCTTTGAAATAAAAAATGTCTTGGCTGAAATATTTTTAAAATTCAATATAAAGGTTGGAAGAAAAGAAGGGGAAAGCAGGGGATGGTAGAAAATAAGAAAATTAGGATAGATGCCTAATTCTAATCCAAAATTAATATTGAGACCCATGGTCCAATAGAGAGAGCAGAGAAAAGAGAGGGGAAAAAACTGACTACAAATTTTCCAAAACCAAAGGACATGGGTCTTCATGTGCACATAAAAGTGGATTCTAAAGGAACGTTACCATGAAATTTTACAATAAACAGAAAATTCTAAAGGGTTGTACAGGTTTAACAACAACAACAATAATAACAATCTACTTAAAAGGAAATGGGAATTGGAATCATACGTGTTTTCTTAACAAAACTAGATTAGCTTGATAAAAGAGTAGGATTTTTCTCATAAAAATGAAAAGGTAAATATGTGAAGTGAAAATGTATTAATTAACTCAGTGGAGAGACTTTATTCACAATGTATACGAATATTAAATTGCTACATTGTACATTTAAAATATCCCACAATTGGGTCAATTATACCTCCATAAAGCTGGAGAAAAGAAAAACCTAGATTATCAAAGACAGTGAACAAAGCCTTCAGAATCCTGGTGGATGGGAACAGAACTCTATTCCAGGTAACACTATTAACTAAACAAGGTGTGATTAGCATAAAGACATTTTCAGACTGCCCCAAAACTCAAAAACGCATGGTTCTCAAACCAGGCTGTGCTTCAGAAAACCGAGGGATGGAAAGGGCAGGGACCTAAGAAACAGGACAAGACCAGAGACAGCCCACAATGATCCCCATGCTGCAGGCCATGGAGCAAGTGCTCTGAGATGGGGCAGGAGTCAGAGGGGGTAAACGGAACCCACAGCCTTTTTGTAAAACTGGTTTGAGTGTTTAAAAAAATACTGACAGATGTTTGACAAATCTGTTGGGACAACTAGAAAACAAATTATTAATGTATACATAGAAAACTAAACAAATGAAAAAAATAAGGCAATTTTAACATCAAGATTAAAAAGGTAAATAAGAAAGGAAATGCAATTGTCAAATTACAGTGAGCAACTTATATGGTTATTATAATGTAAACTAGAGGCTCAGTACATGAAATTCATGCACAGGTAGAGTCCCTAGGCCTGGCCAGTGATCAGGGCCGATGGGGGCCTTCTAGGACCAGTTTATGCTGTTATGACCACCTCTTACACCATACACAAGAATAAACTCAAAATGGATTCAAGAATTAATGCAGCCGTAAAACTCCTAGAAGAAGGCAGGCAGTAAATTCTTTGATATTGCCCTTACCAATATTTTTAATATATCTCCTTGAGCAAGAAAAATAAACAAAAGGGATTACAGCAAACTAAAAAGTTTTTTCACAGCAAAGGAAGCCATCAACAAAATGAAAAGGCAACCTACTGAATGGGAGACTATATTTGCCAATAATACTTTCCACAGAGAATTAATATCCAAATTTTATAAAGAACCCATATAACTTAACACCAAAAAGCAAAGAATCCAAGGAAAAATTAGGCAGTGGAACTGAATAGACACTTCTCCAAAGAATACATACAGGTGGCCAATAGACACATGAAGAGATGCTCAGTGTCACTAATCATGAGAGAGATGCAAATTAAATCCACTGACCTCACACCTGTCAGAATGGCTAACATCAATAAATCAACAAACAACAAGTGTTGGCGAGGATGTGCAGAAAAGGGAACCCTCATGCTCTGTTGTGGGAATGTCGATTGGTGCAGCCACAGTGGAAAACAGTATGGAGGCTCCTCAAAAAGTTAAAAATAGAACTATCATATGACCCAGCATTCTGGGTATTTATCCAAAGAAATTCAAAACACTAATTCAAAAAGATATATGCACCCCTATGTTCATTGAAACACTATTTACAATATCCAAGATATGGAAGCTACCTAAGTGTCCATCAATAGACAATTGGATAGAGATGTGGTATGTATAGCATACAGTGGAATATTACTAGGCCATAAAAAAGAATAAAATCTTACCTTTCGCAACAACATGGATGGTCCTGTAGGGTATGCCAAGTGAAATAAATCAGAGAGAGAAAGACAATGCCATGTGGTTTCACTTATAATTGCAAATTAAAAAAAAAAAAAAAAAAACAGAAACAGACTCATAGATACAGAGAACAAACTGAAGGTTACCAGATGGGAGTGGGGTTGGAGGCCTGGGTGGAAAAGGTGAAGAATTCAGTACAAATTGGTAGAAACAAAATAGTCATGGGGATGTAAAGTACAACCTAATTTTGTAATAATTATATATGGTGCCAGTTGGGTACTGGAAATACAGGGGGGACACTTTGTAAAGTATATGATTGTCTAACCACTATGCTGTACACCTAGAACTAATATATATATATATATATATATATATATATATATATATATATATATAACCCTAATATGAAATAGTCCAAACAGTGGAACAACAACCGGTTGCTATGACGTGCACTGACCACCAGGGGCGCGCGCAGAACATGGCAGGCGTCGGCAGCAGGAGGCAGAGCACGGAACATGGCGGGCATTGGCCACAGTGGGATGGTGGAGCAGGTGAGCAGGGGCGCCAGACCAAGGCGGGGCGCCGGTTGCTGTCATCAGGTGAGCCTCTGATGGTTACTGAAAATTCTTTGCTCCCCTGCGCCACAGTCCTGCCAGTTGCTCGCACCTGCTGCCAGCTCCGCCACATGCACCCGCTGCTTTCGCCCGGCACTGGCCCCAGTTGCTTGGTGCCATCAGTGGGATGAGCAGCGGCTGCTGGCCCCAATCGTCCCTCAGGCCTTCTCCACCTCCCCCTGCTCCTGAGGGGCAATCGAGGCCAGCAGCCACCACTCACACCAGCTGCTGGCACCGGAGCCACTGCTTGCATCCACTGCCGGCGCCAGCCCTGTTCACACCTGCAGCTGGTGCCAGAGCCACCACTCGCATCCATTGCTCATGCCTGGCACCAGTCCCGATCGCTCAGCACCGTCAGCGGGTGTGAGCGGCAGCTGCCAGCCCCAATTCCCCCTGAGGGCTTCTCCTCCTCCCCCTGCTCCTGAGGGGCGATCAGGGCAGCAGCCGCCACTCTCACCCACTGACGGCCCCAATCGCTCTGCGCCATCAGCGGGTAAGAGCGGGACCAGTGCCTTCAGCATGTGGGAGTGGTGGCGGCAGGAGCGGGGCTGCCAGCAGACAGAGGACTGGGGGTTGCAGCAAGAGGGGCCAGACAGGGGCATAGAGGATGGGCTAAGACCCGCCCCTATGCCCACCACAGCCTCACAGCCCACAGTTCCTTTCAAGGTGCACGAATTCGTGCACTGGGCCCCTAGTATAATATTAAATGTCAACTCTAATTGAAAAAGAGAAACCAACCAACTGGCCAGTGTGGCTCAGTTGGTTGAGTGTCATCCCATGCACAGAAAGGTTGCTTGTGTGATTCCCAGATGGGTCACATGCCCAGGCTGTTAGTTCTATCCCCAGTAGGGGGCATAACAGGAGGCAGCCAATTGATGTTTCACTCTCCCATCAATGTTCCTCTCTCTCTCCTTCCTTCCCTCCCTCCCTCCCTCAGTCACCTGGAGCAGTGTAGAACCAGGAGAATAAGGAGAGCAAGAGAACATAGATATGACAGAAGAGAGACCACTTTTTAGACACACCTGGCTCAGAGTTTTTATCAGTCCCTCTGTGAGAAGGAAATTGGAAAGTAACAAAACTATAAATTGATTTTAGCTTTTTGCATATCAGTTTTTTACCATGTAGAAACGTGTGCACGGTTCTCTTCCATGGTGTAAGTGCACTCATACTCAATAACTGCTCATAACCCTACAGTTAAGAGGCCTTCAGGTCTGTCATAGATAGAAATCTGCACTAGCCAAAACCAAGAGGTAAGTCCAAGGAAAGAGTTTCTATGACAGAATGCTAATCTAAATTGATTCTTCATTTTAACCATGCAAACACCATCACCACAACCAACCACCTCCTACACACACACCCCACAGTGTGTTCTTGGGAGGGATTTTCTCTTTAACCATTGTCTTCTGGCTTCATTTACTCAGCATTTACTGTTCCTCTCTCCCTCCCTGTCTAACTGACCGTCCACTTTCAGCTCACCTAGAATAATAAAGTGTAAATTACATTGTATGAGCTGAGCAAAAGGCACAGAATACTCTAGCCCATAGCATGACTTGGAGCAGCAAATTACAATGCTGCCTCAACTGACAACAAAAGCAGTTAACCACAGCCCAAAATTGCTCTAATTTAACAGGATCTTGCTGCATTGGAGAGACTTCTTAATGCTAAGGCTGAGTATGTTATTGCTCCATAGTTAGCGCTTCATGATCACATATTCACTGTTGAAACAGCCCCACAAGGTTTGACTTTAAAAATAACACTTTGTTTCAAAATAACGCACAAGTACTTTTTTAAAGAGCAAATTATGTTCAAAGATATTGCTTGTGTAACCCAGAGGCAGTGGGACTTAAAGAATTAAATGGCAAACCCAGCATAGGAGCTCACACTAAGCCTCCAGCAAACCCTAGAAAGAAAGAAAATACGTGATAAGCTTGTAGACACAGACGGGGGTATTTCTAAGAAAAATCAGGGACTTGTAAACATTTTCTATTCTAAAACCAAGGAGGCTGCTAAGCCCTTCCTCCCATAGTTACAAAGAAAGAGCATTTGGCAAGAGGCTTTAACAAGGAACCATGAAGTGGAGCCTGAGATGTCGATATGGCTGTGGCCCGGCTAAGCCATTCAGTGACTCCTGGTCCATAGCTTTCACCGAGGTCCCGGCAAATAACTCCAGAGCAACCCTAAGGAAGCCTGTAGCTTGGGTGTAGCTCCTCACGGGCGCACACATGTATATGGACACATTGCCGTGACTTGCTTAGCCTGTGTCTGGTTAAGTGTTGTGCAGTGAGGTCGCTATTATGTGGTGGGTCACATTGCATGAGTCCCATTTCTTAGTGTCAGCAGGACACTGATCCACGCCCTGGCGCTCAGTCTACCTGGGTTCGTAGCCCAGTTCAGCTACCTACGTGACCATTCTGTGCTTCTGTTTCCTCACCTACAAAACAAGAATGGAATGATACCTCCTTCGTGGGATTTTGTGAAGATCAAATCTATATATATAAAAGCCTAAGCAGCCATTATGACAGAATGACTGGAACAACCTGTTGCTATGATGCGCACTGACCACCAGGGGGCAGATGCTCAATGCAGGAGCTGCCCCTAGCCCAGCAGGCCCCGATCAGCCCACCGCCCGCCTGCTGCGGTGGTGGCTGGCCCTTCCCCCCGGCCAGCAGGTCCCTATCAGGCCAGGCCCTGGGCTGGGATGGGGAACTGGGGGTGGGTGGTGGCGGACACAGGCAGTGAGGGAAGGAGGAGGCGGGGAGGCAGGGAACCTGATTGGCCCTGATCGCCAGCCAGGCCTAGGGACCCCACCCATGCACGAATTTCATGCACCGGGCCTCTAGTGAGTAAATAACTAGATAGTCCTTAGAACAGTGCCTGACACAGAACCAGTGCTACATAAAGGGTGGTTATTGCTACTGTTCTCAGTGTACATATTTGCTATGGTAAAGAATTTGTTATCAGCAGGATTATCAATGAAAGGGAACTGAATCTGGTGGCCAAACTCTGAGGCCAAGACAGTCACATGAACATTGGGGTGACCGGGTAGGCTGCACACCTAGTTCAAGTCCCAACTTCCCCATCTTTGCACTTGGAACAGAATAGAAATTACTTTATTACATCAACCTTCTGAAAAATTGTTGTGAGGATTAAACAAACTTCCATCAGTGAAAGTAGCTGACAATAGCAGGTGTTCTCTGGACAGTATTTTACTTTTGATTCCCTTAGAAAGTAGAAACCCTGGACAATCAGCTCCACTGGGACTAAATCAAACTGCGTCTCTTGTTTCCTGTTGTTTTCACCAGAACAGTAAATAAATGGCTGCACTAAGTATGCGCCCATCAACAGTGGTTATATGAACAAATGAATGAATCTGTTAACCAAGTATTAATTAATAAGAGAGCAGATGTATTTGCAAATATGTTTCTGAGAAGTTACATCATTTCTTACAAACCGATATTCGAACAGTTGATTGAATTCATCTGCCTTAAGCAATAGGTATAGATGAAGTTTAATGAATATAAGAGTGAGCCCTAGTTGGTTTGTTTGAGTGGTTAGAGTATCCACCTGCGGACTGAAAGGTCCCGGGTTTGATTCCAGTCAGGGGCACATGCCTGGGCTGCAGGCTCGATCTCCAGTGGGGGCCATGCAGGAGGCAGCCAATCAATGATTCTCTCTCATCATTGATGTTTCTCTCTCTCTCCCTTCCTCTCTGAAATCAATTAAAAAAAAAATTTTTAAATATATATACGAGTGACTAAAATAACTACAATAGTTTCAGGATATGGTAAGTTATGAAAATATTGGAATTAACCTGAAAACTATATGATAAATGATATTAGAGTCAAAATACTCTCTAATAAAATGTGACAGGCCAATATAAATGATAAAATTAAAAATGGGCAGAGAAAATAAAAGGGGCAGAGATTACAAGGATGCAATATATTCTTATGTACATTAGTAAATGTGTTTCCAGTCCTGAAGATGTCTGACCTCAGAGATGAATGAGACCAACAGAAATTGAAGAACCATCTACTCCACACACTAGTGGGGTAGAGACTATGGGAATTAGTCATTTTTCAGCTCAGACACCAAAACTCTAAGGAGTACAGTCTTCTGTACGGAAGATACAAACGAGAGAAGACTAGAGACCTGTCCTGTGAGATGAGGGAAGGGGCTAATGGTGACTTTGTTTCTCCTGGGGCAATACAGAGCTCATGAGATAAATGCCTTCTGAACAGCCAAATGCAAAAGGTGTGGCAGAAGTAAGGACTAAGACCTCAAAACAGTCCTATCCCATTATAACAGGCTCTAAAATAAGATCAAAAGAGGAATTTTTAAATGTTTGAAGTCACCAAATCATCATTAAATGTATGGCTCTCCACAGTGGCTTCTCTGAAGAGCACAGTAATGTTTAGAAGTATGCATTTGAATTCGGCGCTGAAATTCAATCTCATTTCCTTATACTATGTTTGTTTTGTACACATAAGCAAAGATAGTTTAAGGAAAAAGTGACATTAGGGGTTGGATGATCCAAAGAAAACTTCCCATGGGAAGTAAAATTCACACTGGTGGGCCAAAGTTCTGGAAGGACTCAATAAGAAAAGGGAGTGCATTTATTTTCTAAGCAAGAGGCCTTGGTAAGTGGCGACAGTCAAGGTATGACCTCAGGGAAAGAGTGGTCTTCAGTAAGTACAAAGCCCATGCCATTATGCCAGAGAAGTGCAGGACCAAATGTACCAGTGTTATGGACCAAATTCTCCATTGCATAAAGCAACCAACTCTCATATTCTTGTCAAAGAGAACGAATTCTGAACAATATGCTCAGGGGTTTTTTTTATGTCTTTGTTTTTCAACTAGCAATCTACTCTGTTTTTAAAAACACTCTCCTTCTCAATGTTTTTCATGATAAAGATCACTATTCAAAATTTTAACATCATCATCTTACAACGAGAAAACTTCTATACAACATTGAAAGCAGAACCATGATTTCTCCCTCATCCGCCTCACTCTTTGAAAAACAAATAATAATAATAATAATAATAATAATAATAATAAAGAGCTTTGTTTTGATATCTTCTGATCCCCTAAGCATGTGAGGGCGGCAAAATGGAATCACTGAATAACAACTCAGATTGTTTCACAAAACAGAATAATAGTGGGAGCATTTTTTGACTCCAAAGAAGCAAATGTTTCTAATTAGTGACAAGATCAGCTGAGGTAGCTGCTTGGGGCATCTGTGCCTCGCATTAGGGATACTGTCCTGTTGAGCAAAGCAACCAAATTGCCTGAATTCTGTTTGTGACGGTCGCCACCTACCGAAGAACATGCAGTACTGCAGCCGGCTTCAAGAGGGGGAGATGATGGGGAAGTAAGGAAAAAGCAGTTGATACTCCTGCGACGGGATGAGATTTCTGTGCCCAAAGAAGGGAGGGCAGAGGGGTCCTGCACTGACTTGGCAGGGCGCTGCTGTGGGTACAGCAAGGGTCAGGCTGGAAGGCTCTGGGCCTCAAGGCTTCATTCAGGTTTAGCAAAGGAGTGAGGGGAGCCCTGACTGGTTTGGCTCAGTGGATAGAGTGTTGGCCTGCGGACTCAAGGGTCCCAGGTTCGATTCTGGTCAAGGGCATGTACCTTGGTTGCGGGCACATCCCCAGTAAGGAGTGTTTCTCTCTCTTTGATGTTTCTGACTCTCTATCCCTCTCCCTTCCTCTTGTAAAAAAAATCAATAAAATATATTTTTAAAAATATTAAAAAAAAAAATGGAGTGAGGAGAGTATGTGCAGTGACAGAGTACTTTGGAGACAGACACAGATGAGAACCATGAATAAGGACAGGGCCCCGTGAGCAGATGAGACTGGCTGCAGAAGAGTGTTTGCCCTGGGAACTCGGAGGAAATGAGAACAGATACTGAGGGCCTTGGGTTGGTGGCGTAGGATTTTTCCCCAAAACCCAAAAGAAACCCTTAAAGATTTATCAATAACTCAGCAAATGACCCTCAATTAAGAACACTGTGGTAACCACTTCATAATATGAATCATCAGGTTGTACAACATATGTTTACAAAATCTTATTTGTCAATTATACCTCGATAAAACTGGAAAACTATATATATATATATATAACTTTATTTTAAAGAACCAATGGATTGTGGAAATAGTTCAATCAGAAACCACTTTTTGGAAATTGCCTCAAAGGAAACTGTTCAGATTAAACATGGACACAATAATATGACAGGTAAAATAATGACCCCAACACCATCCTGGACCACCACCCTCCACCAAGCATGAAGAGCCCCAGCACCTGTGGCTACCTCCCCACCCTCTGACATCTGTCAGTATCAAAGCCAAAACCTGTCCCCAACACAATGTAGCCCCCATTCTGCCTAGCATACAACTGTGCCACCCTAAGAGCAATTCACCCACATTTCTACTTTACTCATTTGTTCTCAATACATTAACTGAGCCCCAACCATGTTCCTGGCATTAGCATGAGGGTAACAAAGGTAGAAAGATATGGTCCCTTCTTTCGTGGTCCTTACAGTCTAGCGAAGCGAGAATAACTACACAATGCTAGCATTACTGTGACGAGTATTCTAAATTCAAGGCCGTGAGGACCTAAATAGGGCCAAGAGTTACTCTGAGGGTGGAGGGAGGTACATAAGAAGACTCTTGCTGAGGAAACAATATTTGACCAATAAAGATTGATTTGTGGCTTCAAGGGGGCAGGCAGGAGCACAGAGTTTATAGACCTCAGACCACATTCCACCTTTTAACAGCTGTTTTTCTGGACAAGTCACTTTAATTCGTAGTCTCAGTTTGCTCAGGTATAAAATGGGGAAAATACTGGGAATTAAATATAAACTCCATAGGGTGGGCTTAGCACAATGACTAGAACACAGTATACCTACAGTAACTGTTAGCAGATATTTTTGATATTACAAATCCTCTTGCTTTAATGCTGGCATATGGACAGTGAGGAAGGAGAGGAAAAAAGATTTGCATTTAAAGACTGGAATTGCTGTCTGCGATATATATATGTAACATGGTATTAACTTAGTTTCCAGATAGATTATAGGATTCATTATGATATGGAAGCAAATAAAAACTAATAATACTATTAAAACTCTCTCTTAGCTATCTAGCTGGAAATTGAACCATTATATATATATATGGCTAATATGCAAAGTGTCCCTACAGGAGCTTGACTGGGAGATTGGGAGTTCTATTGCTCACTATAACGTGTGCTGAACACCTGGGGGTAGCACAGAATGAAGGAAGGCCCCAGCCAGCAGATGGGGAAAGGAGGCCCTGGGTGGCAGCCGGAAGACCCCAATCAGCCCTGATCACCGGCCAGGCCTAGGGACCCCTAACCATGCATGAATTTCATGCACCAGGCCTCTATATTAAGCAGGCCCTGGCTGACAGCCAGCAGCCGCTAGGGACCTCCTGTTCGCTCCAGCTCCGAGGCTGCCACCATCATGGTTGGGTTTATTTGCATACTTGCTCCTGATTGGCTTGTGGGCATGGCTTGTGAGTGTAGTGGAGGTACAGTCAATTTGCATGTTTCTCTTTTATTAGCTAAGGCTAGAGGCCCAGTGTTTAATATTTATCTGGGAGAATGTGTTCTAATCCAAATCAAATTAACTAAAAAATCCTTGTAAACACAATTCCTCTATAAATTGGTAACTGTCAATTCTTTCACATGAAAGTACTCTACAGGCAAGAGCAATGCTTTTATATATAACTAGTGGCCCGGTGCACGAAATTCGTGCACAGGGGAGGGGTGTTCCTCAGCCCGGCCTGCACCCTCTCCAATCTGGGAGCCCTCGAAGGATGTCCTACTGCCGGTTTACAGGGATCAGGCCTAAACCGGTAGTCGGACATCCCTCTCGCAATCCAGGACTGCTGACTCCTAACCACTCACCTGCCCACCTGCCTGCCTGATTGCCCCTAACCACTCTGCCTGCCCGCCTGCTTGCCCCCAAATGCCCCCCCTGCCAGCCTGATCACCCCCAACTGCCCCCCCTGCTGGCCTCCTCACCTCACCTTCCCTCCCCACTGGCCTGCTCGCCTCCAACTGCCCCCCTGCTGGCCTGCTCACTCCAAACTGCCTCCCCGCTGTCCTAATCACCCCCAACTGACCCCCGCTGCTGGCCTGCTTGCCCCCACTGGCCCCCCTGCTGGTCTGCTTACCCCCAATGACCCCGCCCCCACCAGCCTGATCACCCACAACTGCCCTCCTCTCTTGGCCTCTAACCTCCTCTACCTCAGCCCCACCACCATGGCTTTGTCCAGAAGGATGTCCGGAAGGTCTCCTGGAAGGTCTCCCAGTCTAATTAGCATATTACCCTTTTATTAGTATAGAGAGAGGCCTGGTGCATGAGTGGGTCCGGCTGGTTTGCCCTGAAGGGTGTCCCGGATCAGGGTGGAGGTTCCCTTGGGGTATGGGGTGGCCTGGGCGAGGGGCCTGTGATGGTTTGCAGGCCAACCATGACCCCATGGGGTGAGGGTCCCCACTGGGGTGCCTTGCCAGCCTGGGTGAGGGACTGATGGCTGTTTGTAGGCTGGCCACGGCCCCTGGCAACCCAGGCTCCCAGGCCCTCCTTTTTTTTTTTTTTAAATACATTTTATTGATTTTTTACAGAGAGGAAGGGAGAAAGATAGAGAGTTAGAAACATCGATGAGAGAGAAACATCAATCAGCTGCCTCCTGCACATCTCCTACTGGGGATGTGCCCGCAACCCTGGTACATGCCCTTGACCAGAATCGAACCTGGGACCTCTCAGTCTGCAGGCCGATGCTCTATCCACTGAGCCAAACCAGTTTCGGCATCCCAGGCCCTCCTTGAGTGGAGGCCACAGCGGCTGGAAGCAGGTATCTGGAATTTATTTGTCTTCTATAATTGAAACTTTGTAGCCTTGAGCAGAGCCCACAGCCGGCCAGGGCAGGCGGGAAGCTTGGCTTCCTCCATCTCCAGGGGCAACCCAAGCCTCCTGTTTGCTCCAGCTCCTAGGCTGCCACCATCGTGGTTGGGTTTATTTGCATACTTGCTCCTGATTGGCTTGTGGGCATGGCTTGTGAGTGTAGTGGAGGTACAGTTAATTTGCATGTTTCTCTTTTATTAGATAAGGCTAGAGGCCCAGTGCATGAAAATCGAGGGTCCCTAGCGGCTGCTGGCTGTCAGCCAGGGCCTCCCTCCCTTCCCCCAGCGGGCCAGCCCCCTGGTCGAACTCCTGGAAGAACTCCCAAGGGGACAATTTGCATACTACACTTTTATTATATAGGATGAAAAGCAGCTGAAACTTGGGTAATGTCTCTCAATAGCTGTTAGCTACTCTACCTGGGAAAGGTCACGGAGATACCATGGTGCACACTCTTGTCACATCTGGAAATAGCTGCGGAAATCACATGACATCCAGTGACGTATAAAAACACTGGGGGTGAAAGTCTTTTAATCAGTTTCCTTTCCTACACCCCATTAAAGTGCTGCCCCCAACTTAGAGACCTTTTTCTCCTCTATGCCTTTTGATATGTACACAGGACCAGTCTATACTGTTACCAAAAAAACCAAGCAGTTTAGAGAGCTTCAGATGGCCCTGCCAGTTGGAATATTTGGATAATTCAGGCAGATATCTGGTTTGATTTTTTAAAATAAACTTAAGTGAATGTCCTATCTAAACTGAAGTCTGGGATATTAAAATGTTTTAACTCTGCTCAGAACAGCTTACAAACACGTGAGAAAAAAAACTATGCATCTAAAGAAATGATGGGAGGAAAATGTATAAAAACTGGTTAGTTTCCTTTTTAAAATTTTTTTTAATATTTTTATTGATTTCAGAGAGGAGGGGATTGGGAGAGAGAGATAGAAACAACAATGATGAGAGAGAATCATTGATTGGCTGCCTCCTGCACACCATTCACTGGGGATTGAGCCCAAAACCTGGGCATGGGCCCTGACCAGAAATTGAACCATGACTTCCTGGTTCATAGGTTGATGCTCAACCACTGAGCCAAGCCAAGTGAGCAGTTTCCTATTTTTAATACTTCTATTTTTAAAATTTTCTTCAATGGGTATATGTTTATTTTTTAATTAAATGTATTGAGGTGACATTGATCAATGTATAAGTTTAACATAAAGAGAAAAACTTTACATGGGGCCAAAAAATAAATAGGCAAATAATGGAAGAACAACATGAAACTTCCTAGAGTTGGGGAAGAGGGTATTCACTTCCCATGACGCTCAGTGATTCCTCTTAATATTCAGGCACCGTGCAAGTGCCAGGAACTCGGGTAACATTTTTGGTTTTTAATTGTATTGGCCAGAAGCAAGCCAATTCACTAAAAATCAATTCCCAGAAAACTTTCAGTGACTTGCCAACCTGACTTAGGGCAAATTGGTTTTCAGGGGGGGAAAAAAAAGAAAAGAAAAGGGAAGAACCTAAAGCTGCATTGCCCAATTGTTTGAGAAATGTATGTTATGAATGGCAATGCTGGCAGGGAGGACACACAACTTCCGTCTCTGCATCTCTGAATTTAACTGCTCATTATTTACCTGAAGAGTTCAATGATTTCTAATACAGTGGGGCCTTGACTTACAAGTTTAATTAGTTCAGAGACCGAGCTCGTTAACTCAAATTACTCTATCAACTCAATGCAAAACATCAGCGGAGAGACAGCTGGTATCTCAAAAAACTCGTTAGTCGGGACACTCGTAAGTCAAGGCCCCACTGTACTATTACAATGGAGTGTTAAACGCACAAGGGCTTCTAGGAAAGTAGCTCTTCCTCTTACTTTGACACTGAAACAATGCCAAGGATTGGATTCTCACATCAGACTCACGGGTATCAGAGCACGCACCCCATATCAGGCTTTGGGGAAGAGGCGAGAGAGTTCCAGACCTCCAGCCAGCTTCCAGGCCTCACTTGCCTCATTTTGCAGCGATATTTAACATATGCAAGAATCACTTTCACAAAAGAAAGCTATTTCTATCATCCAACATCTCCTCTTCATATCCCCATGGTAACGTAGCTGTTGGTTCACAAACCGGCCCTTGGACACGGAGAATTGGAAGAGTGGAAAGAAAGAAGCAGACCCCATCTCTACCCCCTACCCCACCCCATCCCCCATAGGTAAGTGGCAGGTTTAATAAGCAAGGAAACACAGACAGGGCCTCCCTCCAGCGGCTGCGAGATAAGCACCTGTCCTCCAGAATCTCAAATGTCTATACAGAGCCTTACCTGGGTTCAGTCACGAATACAGTCCAGATGGTCCCAACAACACTTGGCTTTCCCGAGGCCGGGCCTTTGAACCAGCTCCAGCTATGGGAACGGTGGGCCAAACCACATCCCAAGGACATGCGGGGAAATCCAGCTCCCAGGTCAACCGGAGGTCATGTCCTCTCTGTGACCTCCCCCAACAATACCTGTGTGACTTTCCTCCAGGGAACCATGCCCCATCCATCCACAGGTTCCTGATGTGTCTACCATGAGCAATCCTAGACAGACTAGGTACATTCTGCGATGCTAAAAATACCCCACCACGAAGGCCATTGTGCGTTTGCTACAGGGTCTGTCATTCATAATGAGATTTACCAAGTCATCTTTCTTTCCAGGAAGACTCTCAGTAGAAGGGAGAGAATGGACTGCAGGCCTAGTGCTATCTCCTTCCTTCCCAGCCCTCAAAGGAAAAGTTATTTGTTTTTATTTGCTTCTTTTATTAAAACCTTTTTTAAGTCGTTTTAGAGAGAATACTCAAAGCAAAAAATACAAATAAGCAAAATAAGAATATTTAAATCAACATAATTGCTCATCCAGAGATTACCATGAATAGGTCATCGTATAACTTTTCCATTTTAAAATAAATGCATAGTATTAATGAAACGACTGCAGCTAATGGTCCTTGAGACACATATTAATTAGAAACAAGGAAAGGCAATAGATATCTAGAATGGCCCTCTGAAGAGCTCCTCAAACCTTCTCCCTAGCAAAACAACTGGAACTAAAAACAACAACAACAATAATAATAATAATAATTTCTACAAAGTCTCTAGAAATTCTCCTAAGGGCATACAGCCTTTAGAGAAATTATTTAAGAAAATCTACTAAATCTCAGTAAGAACAATAAAAATGGGTGGCATTTCCCCTCGCCTGGAGCTCAGCATGATGCAGACACTAATCCAGGCTGGGCAGCCAAGAACACAGGCCTCTCATGCGCCCAGCTCTCAGCCGGGGCTACGGATTCTCCCCCAGGAAGATGAGGCCACCAGCATTTTTCACCCCACCCCCACCCCCAGCTTCAGTTTGCAGAAGCTCCATTCCAGGCAAACCTAGCTGAGGAGTCTGGAGCTCCCTTCCATACACCTTCATCTCACAGGGCAGAAGCTCTGCCTCAGGCCCGACAGGCAGAGAATACTGGGACCCAAATCCCCTTCATCCCAACTTACCTGTGGGCAGAGATTTCGTGCCAGGAGAGGCAAGCTGAGAAGAGCACAGGCTACACCCTCCCTCAGCAACTGCTTGTCAAGCAAGGGTGTCATTCTGAGAGAAGTGGATTGCCGTCCCTGCCCCAAGCTTTAGAGCTGTGGCAGAGATTTTTGCCCCACGGGAGAGACAAGCCATAAGAACCGAGAGCTCTGAATCACTCCTCAAAGGGAGGATTTTATTTAGCACAGGGGTGGCAAAGTTTAAGCCTGAGGGCACTGTTGAAAACAGTGGGAATTTGGATGGTGAGCAATTAAGGAGGCTGGTAGCTCTGTAAGAGTAAGAACTAGGTGAAAAGACAGCGAAGAACAACCTTTCTGGGGTGAACACCGGCCTCAAAGTCCAGCCTCAAAGACTTTTACTCCTGCAAAAGGGCCCAAGTTTAGTTAGAAAAGACTGTAGAGCAATTTATGTCCCAGGGCATAGTTAAAAACAGTGGTTCTCAACCTTGGCTGCACATTAGAATCACCGGGGAATCTTTTTAAAATCCTGATTTCTGGGCCTCATCCTCTGGGAATTCTGTTTCTTTGTTATGGGGTGGGGCCACAACATCAGTAACAAAGAAACAGAATTTCCGGAGGATGAGGCCCAGAAATCAGGATTTTAAAAAGATTCCCAGGTGATTCTAATGTGCAGCCAAGGTTGAGAACCACTGGTTAAAAACAACAGAGCAACTAGCTGGAAATTAGTAGGGACTGATAGCTGGGTATAATACCAACAGAGATGAAGAGCCTAACAGAGAGAAGGGGAAGAGGCAGTCAAAGAAAGACCAGCCATGGCCTCTCATCCCAGGGTGACTGTCACCATGCCTGCGACTGTACCCTCCACCCTAAGGGTGGGGGTTGGGGTGGGGATGGGGGTCGGGGTGGACTTCCAGCCAAGTCACTGAACAAATCAAAGTGAAATACATAAGAAACTAACTTAAATTCAGTGGGACAAAGGAAAAGAACTAGAAAGAGTGGACAAAGAAGATTAAAATAACAAACATTACCGGTAAAGGGTTAAAAGCCCTTCTCTATGAAAATTGGCCCATCCATCAACACTCTCACATCTTCTGGGGACCTGCTAAAGCTGGTGAGGTGTCTGACTCCATGGGGGAAGTACAACACGGGGGAGCAAGTGCCTCTGTTTTGGCCTCTTGATTGCCCTGTCACAGTAAGTAGCAGGTCGATTGTTATTCTCAGTTTGTCTTAAATTGACCACTAAACAATCAACAGGTGAGTTCACTATGACGCTAAGAGTCTCAGGCCATTCAGACCGCTATAACACAGATACCATAGAATAGGTAGTTTATGTATAGCAATTCATTCTCACCGTGCTGGAGGCTGGGAAGCCCAAGATCGAGGCACTGGCAGATTTGGTGTCTGGTGAGGGCTCGCTTCCTAAGCTACCATGGGCTGCTGTACCCCCGTATGGGAGGAGGGGCAAGGGAGGCTGTGCCTTCACAACCCAATTACCATCCAAAGTCCCCAAGTCTTAATACTATCACCTGGGGGGCTAGGATTGTAACACACGAATTCCGAGGGAGACACAAATATTCATTCTCTAGCACAGAGCCACCTTGACAGTGGTAAAGATGACCCTTGGAAGGTACATTGCATCGGAATTGGGAGAGACTATAGATGAACTCTGAAGACCTGATTGGACGATGTACCTGTGGGTGGCCTGAGTGTGGTCCAATGTCCCCTGGAGACCCTGGAAGCCTACCAAGTTGCTATGAGAAATATTGAGCGACTGTGAGATATGAGGCTTCCAAGCCGTGGCAGCTCTGGCCCTGCCTGGTGTTTCTTCTGTCCTTCCGCCCAGCTGTACTGCTGTGAGGACTCCCACTGAAAAGAAATGCCGGGTGCCACCCTGCCAATGAGCTGTGCCTCCTGTCTGACCCTCCCCAGCGGGCTGGGCCAAATGTATCCTCCCATAGCCTTGAGTTTCAATGTTTAATCAACTCTAACAAGACCCCCGCAGATACACAAACACGCATTTCCCAATTACTTTACAAAAAGCAAATCAAAAAGCTTTGGAACCCATTTTTATCATTTAAAAAATCATGGCATCTTTCTGGTATTAAATACTCTGCACTTGCAAAAATGACATACTATCCATTGAATGAACATACCATAATTTACCGAACCTGGTGTAGGACATAAAGATTTTTTCCAGCTTTTTGCTATTTCAAACCATGCTTTAAAAATCATGTGTTATACTAAATAGTTTAATACATACATGATTATTCCTGTGGACCCTGAGAAAGAAGATGCTTCCTAAGAAGTGGGCCTGGTGGCTAACCTGGCTCATTTTTTTAAAAAAAGAGAGCCTAGCAGCCATTTCTACCCAAAGGCTTCTCACAAAAACTGCACTTCAGGGAGAAGCCTGCACTGAACTAACTGCCTGCTTCCTGCACTGAACTGTCTGCCTGCATTTTGTTTCTGCCATCTGAGCCAGCCCTTATAAAGAAATTCCTGGAATCCTATTTCAACCAATAGGACTGAGGCTTTCCCCATCCAATCAGAGCTGCACAGTTCTGATCAATCAGAGTGGCTCTATTCTGAGTAATCAGAACAGTGCCTTTTGGACCAATCAAACTGCAACAATTTGGAGTCCTCATTTGCATGAGGATGGACCAATCAAGGACGAGGAGCAAGGACTCTTGTCTATATAAGCCAACCTCCCTCTGGCTCTGAGAGCTTCTGGCTTTGAGAACACACTTTCCCTTTCCACTGGACACTGTGTTTAAACTGAAGATGGCTTGCTGGAGCATAGCAGAGCAGAGAGGCAGACCAGAGAGAGTGGAGCAGAACTGAGTTGCCTAGCTTAAGGGCATGGCCCCAAGGCCACCTCACAGCCCTGCTGTGTCACAACTGAGCTGTTTACACTGAATAAAGTTTCTTTCTTCACCCCACCCCACACTGGGGATTCCTGTTGGCATTGAGTTGGCACCAATGACCATTGGATGACATTCCAAAAATATGTTCCTAGAAATGAGAATATCATATTTATTCTGCCTGGATTCAGGTAGTCTTGTAATCACCACAAAAACCCTTTTTGACTATTTGAGGTGAATGCTTTTTTCAGCTCTTCAATTCACTATGTAAAGGCCTTATCCATATCTATTTTTCAATTATCTAGTACTATACTTATAATATTAACTGGGCAGTAAATATTATTTTCCAGAAATTTTCCATACAATAAATCCACTTAATTGTGGCAAATATATTGCTTAATAGCTTTATAAATCTAACAGCTATGGTTTTGAGGTTAGAATTAAAGAAATAAAATTGAGTTTGTAGCCTATTCATTTCATTTTTCTTGCCAGCAAAATTGGAACAAGGAGAAGTTTCTCTGGTTTCTGAGGCATGTTTATAAACCACTTCTGAAATTAGAAGTAATTTATGACTGACTGTTCTGTACAATTCAGCTGTGTATCCATATGGCCCTGGTACTTTATTACCTGATATGTCTTGTAGGGCACTTTTTTAAAAATTTCTTTTCATCCACTGAGCTTATTTAATTTCCCTTTGCATCTGGCCTCAATAATTCCAAAACTCTATTTCATCCTCATGGCAAACAAAATAAATCCCATAATCCTATGTGCCATCTTCCCAGGGTCCTGTTTATAAGGTCCATAAATCAAGGGGAAGCTTTGGAAAGGATTGTTCTTAAATTCTATTTAGAATGTGCTCACCTGTGCATGAGCCAAATTTTTATGTATATGAAGGTTGTTGGCTTTTGTTCCAAGTGGGGATACCAGGTATACCTTTTCAAAATCACAAATCTACCTACAAAGGAGTGACCAACATCCTACAAAACTCCTTCTCAAAAAAGAGACCCTTTCTAAGCAGTTACTCAATATTTCAAGGGGCAACATGAGAGTAGGTCAGTTCAAGAAGCATTTATCACGCTTTCTCTGACTTCAGACCTACTAGTATTGAGCAAGTAATAATTGTCTTTGGTTCCTGCAAGGACTTGATCCTGGAAAGATCAGGAATCCTGACCCAGAGCTGCCAGGTGTATGCTGTGGTTAATTATAAAAGTGAACCAGTGTGGGAGCCTTGGTACAAGCCCTAGAGAGGACTTTGAGGACCCTCATTCCCATCCTTCATTGCATCTGAGAGTTTAGGGGACACCATGAGTGGGGCAAAAGGGTAAAATTATTTTTAATGTCTTATGTATGTCCCAATGAGGGGAACACCATATCCATTGTGAATGCAAAAGGCAGTAGTATACTTGGGAAATGGCATTATGTATATATTGAACTTGAGCAAAACCTGAGAAAATAGCACTGGTTACCTTGGCGAGGTGGTGGGACCAAGTGAGAGAGTGAGGGAAAGGCTCTGACTGATTGGGTCACTCCACCGTCCACACTGCAACAATAAAACCAGGCTGTCACTTAGTCCTGACACCTGGCAAGTGAAGTGACCCTCCCCAAAGGCAGGTGTGTTGCCTGAGGAAGATGGGGGGGATGGTGGAGGGTGCTTCCTACATGGCTCTAGGGCACACATTAAAGTAAACCTTAACCACAAGATTAAAAGCCACCTATTTGGGGTTTGTTTTTAGTTTTCTTAAATGACAAGGAAAAGTCTGGAGCATCTAAAATTTTTATAATGTTCTCTTCAAACTATAGTTAATAATGCTAACCATTATTTACTTAAGGTTTACCCTAAACACAGTTGTAAGCATATCAGACGTGACATCTCATTCACTAAATACCAGAACTAACAGAATATAAGAGGTAAGTAGCATAAGACTATAAGATTCACCTCTAGATTTCCTTTTTTTTTTTTTTTTAAATCCTAATGGGGGAACAGGCTTTTTGATTTTAGAGAGAGGGGAAGGATGAGAGAGGGAGAGAAAAAGAGAAAAAAACACATTAATCAGTTGCCTCCCGTGTGCACCTCGACCAGGGACCAAACCCACAACATAGGTATGTGCCCTGACCGGGAATTTTAACCCACAACCAACTGAGCAACCTAGCCAAGGCTAGATTTCCTTTTGAACAAGAACTAATTTCTTACTTATCTTTACATCCTCAAGACAATGCTGGGCATAGAGTGACCATCCAATAAATATTAAACTAAATGATTTAAAGCTATTTCAAACAGTGAAAAGTCCTCCAACGAGAAGAAAGTCCTGCAATCTTGTAATTCAGTATTTATTTTTAGTAATGTAAATGACATCATAGAAAAGCTATATCCCCTACATATTATTCTATGTGCTTTAAATGTGACATCTCAGACCACTAACTCACCTGTCCATGTGGCTTTATGCCAGAAGGCACAGTCACGATAACTTCTTGGAGACTGCCAGCTGTTACTAAAATATTTGCACTGACAGTATGGGATGCAAGCTGGGGAGTTTGGGATACTACCTGCAATAGTGACATCTAGTGGCTTCTGCATGACCTACTGCATCTCTTTCAGGCCGAAACTAAGGCCTGGGTTGTAAGCAAAAAATATTTGTTGACAACATAAAGGTATTTATTACATGAGTTCTGGAAAAAGACCCCAGAAATGTTAAGGTTTAAGCGCCTACACCCAAATCTTATATTGCTCACTAGATTAAAAATGATGACAAAAGAACTACTGTGATATAAATCCTTGCTTCTACAGGGGAAGTCGCTAGAGAAATACAGTATGTTGTTTTGATTGCGAGGGGTGCAGTGTGTCTGCAACTGATGTCTTAGGTGAGATGTGTTTTCCATGGTCTGCCCTTCAGTACCCCTCACCCACAAACCCAACAAATGTGTGGCAGCCAGGTAACCCTGCCCATACCCCCTGTACCGTGTCCAAATGAAAGAGACAATAAGCATTCTCTCCTGAGAATCCTGGGACTGGGGGAATAAAAAATAATGCCATTTGGCTGGGGAGTTGAAGGTAGAAGTTTCCCATGAGATAGAGGGCTAGCCCAAAGGGCCCTGTACACAATCAAGTTCTGAGGAATCGGCCGGTGAAGATACAGACAAAGCTGGCAGGAGAGGAAAGAACAGACTCAATATCCAAAGAGAGGCCATGAAGCATGAAGGAAAGAAAGGGAACTCAGTGGAGATGGAAGAGGGCAGAGGTGACTGCCCTTGTTTTCTGCCCTTCGGTGGTCCTAATTGTTCTTTAATTTAATAAAAATAAAAAAAAATAAAAAAATAAAGTGCCCTGACCGGTTTGGCTCAGTGGATAGAACGTCGGCCTGCGGACTGAAAGGTCCCAAGTTCGATTCTAGTCAAGGGCATGTACCTTGGTTGGGGGCACATTCCCACTGGGGGGTGTGCAGGAGGCAGCTGATCGATGTTTCTCTCTCATCGATGTTTCTAACTCTCTATCCCTCTCCCTTCCTCTCTGTAAAAAATCAATAAAATATATTTTAAAAAAAAAAGTCACAGAGTCCTGGCTGGTTGGTTCAGTCAGTTGGAGCATCGTCCTGTACACCAAAAAGCTGCGGGTTCAAGTCTGATCAGGGCACATACCTAGGCTGTGGGTTTAATCACTAATCAGGGCATATATAGCAGCAAACCTATTGATGTTTCTCTCTCACATCAATTTTCTCTCCCTTCTTCTCTCTAATTAATAAAAAAGTCCATATCCTCAGGTGAGAATTAAAAAAAAAAAGCCACAGAAATAACTTGAGTGATATCCTGGTCACAAAAATGTCTTGATTTCTCTTAATTAACATATCATCTTTCTTACAAATCTGAATTGCTTCCATCCTGCATTCTATCCTAAGTTCTCTTGTTGCCTGTCTTCCCTATTTCTCGCTAACGCTCAACAGCCCTGAGAGAGGGCTTCTTGCCTGGAACTATGAGATACTGGACACTTTGCTTCATATCACTGCATTCAAGATTCAGCCATTTGAGAAAAATATAACCTAAGGATTCCTTTGATTTTTACTCAGAAAGGCCCAGTTCATTCTCTATTGATGCTCGTTTAGGGTCAAACTGACCACATCCACGCCTGCTACCCACCTTCCCTGCCTCACCCTGCCAAACCTGCTCTCCCCGATATTGCCAATTTCCTCCTGGTTACCTAAGCCAAATACTTGGGAGTCAGGCTAGGTCCTCTCTCATGTCCCATATCCAACCTGGTGTCACTAAATCGGTTTAACTTAGAATTCCAGGAGCATAGATCTTAGCCACTGCTGCAAACAAAATGCTGGTGTCCCTAAAATTCAGATGTTGTAACCTAAACTTCAAAGTGATAGTGTTTGGAGGTGGGACATTTGAAAGGTGCTTACTTAGGTCATGAGGGTGGAGTCCTCATCAATGGGATTAGTGCCCTTGTGGAAGAGGTCCCGAGAGCTCCCCACCCCTCCCATCCTGTGAGGGCACAGCAAAAGGACTCCATCTATTGGCCAGGAAGTGGGCCCTCACTACACACGGAAGCTTGATCTCGGACTTCCCAGCCGAGAACTAGAAGAAATGAATTTCTGTTGTTCATAAGCCATCCAGTCTCTGCTATTGTGTTACCGTAGCCCAAGAGAACTCAGAAAGCTATCAACTGGCTTTGTGCAGTTTTCTTATAAATTGCTTCATTCCTTTGGCCTAAAATAGGAATTCTTCTTAGAGGGCTAACACACTAACTCTAATCAGTCCTACCACCATTCTTGACAATGAAGACCAATGAGCATTTTTTCCCTATTGTCCACTAATATAGCTATACATCAAAATTGTTTTGGTCTTAAGTCAACATTTATTTATCCAACAAAAATCTCAACCAGATAATATGTCAGGCACTCTGTTGGGCATAAATATTTAAAAAATGTGATTCAAACAACTCATGTTTTAAAGAGACATACTTTCAAATTAATTACAATTAAATAGTATGCATACTATCCTATACTAATAAAAGAGAAAAATGGTAATTGGCGTACGACCGATACCTTTTTCATTGGCTAATCAGTGAGATATGCAAATTAACTGTCAGCCAAGATGGCGGCTGGCAGCCAGGCAGCTGAGAATAGGAGGCTTGGTTGCCCCAGCGATGGAGAAAGTCAAGGATCCCCGCAGCTGCAGGGCTCTGAGCTCCTGAAGCAACAACTCCAAAAGATACAATGTTTCAATTATAGAAGCTAAAAGATGGCGGTTAATTTGCATACTCAGGCTCCAAGCAGAGCGAAGCCAAAGAGCCCTGAAGCGGCAGGGCAGAGAGGCCTCAGGGCCTGGGATCAGCAGAGTCGAGAGGCCTCCCGGCCCCGAGATCAGCGGAGACCAGAGTCGGCCCAGCCCCGCAATCAGGGAGGCGAGAGTCGGCCCAACCCCGCGATCAGCAGAGCCTAGAGGCCCCCCAGCCCCGGTTATCATCCGAGCCGAGAGGCCTCCCAGCCCCGCGATCAGCGGAGTCGGAGGCCCCGCGATCAGCGGATCCGAGAGGCCTCCCAGCCCAGGTGATCAGCGGAGTCAAGAGGCCTCCCAGCCCCGGTGATCAGCGGAGTCGAGAGGCCTCCCAGCCCAGGTGATCAGCGGAGTCCAGGTGATCAGCGGAGCCTAGAGGCCTCCCAACCCCGGTGATCAGCGGAGTCCAGAGGCCTCCCGGCCCGGGTGATCAGCCAAGAGGCCTCCTGGCCCGCTCCAGGCCCGTGATCAGCGGAGTCGGAGGCCCCGCGATCAGCAGAGCCAAGAGGCCTCCCAGGCCTGCAATCAGCAGAGTCGGAGGCCCCACGATCAGCGGAGCCAAGAGGCCTCCCAGCCCAGGTGATCAGCGGAGTCGAGAGGCCTCCCAGCCCAGGTGATCAGCGGAGCCGAGAGGCCTCCCAGCCCAGGTGATCAGCGGAGCCCAGAGGCCTCCCGGACTCATGATCAGCAGAGCCGAGAGGCCTCCCAGCCAGGTTATCAGCAGCCGAGAGTCCTCCTGGCTAGAGATCAGCGGAGCCAAGAGGCCTCCAGGCCCCAGTTATCAGCGGAGCCGAGAGGCCTACAGGCCATGGTTATCAGCAGCCGAGAGGCCTCCAGGCCAGGGATCAGGGGAGCTGAGAGGCGTCCTGGCCCTGGGATCAGCAGAGCAGCGAGGCCTCCCAGCACCGGGATCAGTGTGACAGGGTGTGGAGCCCCAACCCTCTGATCGGCCCTGCTCTGTGTGTGACAGGGTACAGAGCCCCAACCCCCCTGATGGGCCCTGCTCTGTGCATGACAGGAGTGGCGCTGCAACCTCCCTATGGACCCTGCCTTGAGTGTGACAGGGGGCGGTGCCCCAACCCCCCAATCGGCCCTACCCTGAGCGTGACTGAGGGTGGCATCGCAACCTCCCAATCCGCCCTGCTCTGTGCATGACAGGGGGCGGTGCCCCAACTCCCCAATTGGCCCTGCTCTGAGCCCGACCAGGGGCTGCACCTAGGGATTGGGCCTGCCCTCTGCCACCCGGGAGCAGGCCTAAGCCAGCAGGTCATTATCTCCTGATGGGTCCCAGACTGTGAGAGGGCACAGGCCAGGCTGAGGGACCTCCTCTCCCAACCCCGAGTGCACAAATTTTTGTGCACCGGGCCTCTAGTAATAAATGTCCTGATGAAAAATATCAGGAAATAGAGGAAGACATAATGAATGCTGCCTAAGGAATAGTGATGAGAAAAGGATGTGAACCTTTGGAATCAAATAGATATCGCACACACAAAAAGAGTGTCAGGAGAATCATTTGTGTCTGCTGTTATGAAATAAGAAGGAAAAAAACCATTCTGATACATGATTTATGGGTAAATGATGTGACTGCATGTAAAATGTAAATAAACACCATTTCCCAGCTTCTCAGCACCACCCCATAAAAACAGTAGCAAAACAGGGCAACGATGAGGTTTGGTTTTCCCAAGAGGAAGGTGGTGGGGCCAACAATTCTTGAAATTCTTCCATCGGGAAGACGCAGAAGCGGAGTGGATGGATCATAGGCTGAACTGTCCTCAAGGTCACCCCCTCTGACCTGTGCCACACCCACCCTCATAATAATGGTGGGGACTGGAATCCCGTGGAGAGAGGGAGGTCTGTGGGAAAATCTTGCTCACTAGCCGAGGTAGGAGAGAACAAATGAGTTGAGAGTTTTTCCATGGACCAGAGCTAAAAGGGACAAATGACCATGGTCACTCTACATTTGCCCTGTTGGGCAGGTGTGTGTCTCGAAATTGCCACCAAGCCAAGAGGACCCAGAGGACACACCATTGTGCACCAACAGCATTTTCTGAAAGGAACAGACAATAATACTCAGGGCTCCCCATTCTCTCACCAGAACCAAGGCCATCTCAGCAGGGCGGCGGCCATCCTGTTACCCGAATCGCCCTTCCTCCTCTCTATCCCACCAGTCAGGTTCTTCATCACCCTTGCAGAGGTCACAGTCCCCAGAACAACATCAAAAACAGTCATTTTGTGTTTGAAAGGAGAACCCAGAGATGAGAAAGAGGGGGAGGCAAGGCATGAAAAGCCGTCTTTATTTGGGATGCAAATTTGCACCTGAGGTGTATTAAATTAAGGGACTTTCAACCTCTCCTTTGGAGATGTTCTGCCCCATATGGGAGAGCCACTTTCCTCCTTTGGGGTGGAAATACGGCAATTAACATAGTGATATGAAATTTGAATAGAAAATAAATTGTGCTGAATCTCACATATGGTGTCCTAAAAATGTCCAAAATTATGTCATCCAAAGGAGGGGAACGGGTGGGGGGGCTGCAATTAGATAGATGAGGAAGAGGCAGTTGAGAAAACAGATTAATGATGCCTTTGACACAATCAGCCAGAGAGGAATATTGGTTTCCATGACAACCAAACCACTTAACCTAAATTAACAAAGCTGTTAAAAAAAGAAAAACTTAAAAGACGGGGAGGGGAGAACCCAGCGCATCCTCTTTGGGGAAATTAAGTAGCCGTCCCATCAGCGCCTGTGAGAGGTGTGTGTTAACTACATATCCGCAGGGTATGTATTCTCTTACACTCTCTGGCTCCCAGTAATTAGTTTTCAGAAGCAGCCCAGAGATGTTGAGAAATTGCGACTCATTAGTGCAGTTTTCTGATAGAACAGCCTTATTATTATTCTGGTGCAGCCTGAGCTAGACAGCAAGGACTAGGAATAGACAAAAGGCTGCTTCTTGCTTTTCCCAAACTTCGCGGTCGATGTACTTACCTGCCATGCTCACATCTTCCTGGAGCCGCCACGTCCTCAGAATTCAGCAGGTCGGGCAGCATTCTGGAATTGTCTGGAGCAGAGAATACCTGCTTTTACAATGAAGCACACAGACCATTCACAATGAGGCAATCACATCAAATAATAAAATGTTTATGCAGAATTTAATGTCCCCTGTGTAAGGAAAGGAATGGTACTTTCCTGAGTTGCTCTTCAGACGGTATAGAAATAGCCCCACATTGCCCCAGGGCTCAGGCAAGTTGGTCTGAGTCACAGTGGACGTGTACTGAGGTGACTAACAGAGAGGAGAGTGGAGAGGGAGCAGGGCTCATCTTTTTTTTTTTTTTAAAGATTTTTTAAAAAATATATTTTATTGATTTTTTTACAGAGAGGAAGGGAGAGAGATAGAGAGTTAGAAACATCGATGAGAGAGAAACATCGATCAGCTGCTTCCTGCACATCTCCTACTGGGGAAGTGCCTGCAACCCAGGTACATGCCCTTGACCGGAATCAAACCTGGGACCTTTCAGTCCGCAGGCTGACACTCCATTAACTGAGCCAAACCGGTTTCGGCAGGGCTCATCTTCATTAATTTCTAATTCCCTGTTTCTTTTTTTATATGTGTGTTTTTTTTATTGATTTCAGAGAGGGAAAGAGAGATAGAAACATCAATGATGAGAGAGAAACATCAATTGGCTGCCTCCTACATGCCCCCTACTGAGGCTGGAGCCCAAAACCCGGGCATGTGCCCTGACCAGGAATCGAACCATGACCTCCTGGTTCACAGGTTGATGCTCAACCATTGAGCCACACCGGCTGGGCTAATTCCCCATCTCTTAATCCTAATCACTCCTCCATTTCAGCTGAGCCTGAAGATGGCTGGGAAAAGGGGATCTTTGTTGGATGCCTCTGGGTTGTCTCTATTAAAGTCATGTCCAGTATGGATAGCCTACGGCCAACATAAATTAGAAAGAAAACAATAGGAACCCTAATAATATTGAGAGCATTGTCAAGTTCTAGCATTTCTTATAGATGATATTTTCTGCTGATTTTATAAAATATATACACATAAATATTATAATCAACTAAATTCTGTTAAACCCCTGTTAATATATTAAATTTTATGAAAAATACAGTAGGGCTGTAAAAAAATAAAACTCAAGTTTCTATCAAATTAAAATTTTATAATTAAATCTAAAAAATAGAAAACATGCACTTTGGAATTTAAAAAAAAAAAATAGCCTGGCCCTGGCCAAGTGGCTCAGTTGGTTGGAGCATCTCATACACCAAAAGGTCAGGCCACACCCCCAGGTTGCCGTTGGATCCCCAGTCCTGTCAGGGCATGTGCGGGAGGCAACCAGTAGATGTTTCTCTCTCACATCAATGTCTCTCTCTCTCTCTCTCTCTCTCTCTCTCTCTCTCTCTCTCTCTCTCTCTCTCTCCTTTTCTTTCTCTCTCAAATCAATAAAAAACATATCCTCAGGTGAGGATTAAAAAATAATAAATAATCGGCCCGAACCAATATGCTCAATTAATATTTGACAAAGGAGGCAAGAACATACAATGGAGCCAAGATAGTCTCTTCAATAAATTGTGTTGGGAAATTTGGACGGATATATGCAAGAAAATGAAACTAGACCACCAACTTACACCATACACAAAAATAAACTCAAATGGATAAAGGACTTAAATGTATGACAGGAAACCATAAAAATTCTAGAAGAATCCAAAGGCAACAAAATCTCAGACATATGCCGAAGCAATTTCTTCACTGATACAGCTCCTAGGGCACTTGAAACTAAAGAGAAAATGAACAAATGGGACTATATCAAAATAAAAAGCTTCTGCACAGCAAAAGAAACCATCAACAACGAGAAAACCCACTGTGTGGGAAAACATATTTGCCAATGACATATCTGATAAGGGCCTAATCTCCAAAATTTATAGGGAACTCATACAACTTAACAAAAGGAAGATAAACGATCCAATCAAAAAATGGGCAAAGGACCTAAATAGACACCTTTCAAAAGAGGACATTCAGAAAGCCAAGAGACATATGAAAACATGCTCAAAGTCACTAATCATCCGAGAGATGCAAATCAAAACAGCAATGAGGTACCATCTCACACCTGTCAGACTGGCTATCATCAACAAATCAACAAACGACAAGTGCTGGAGAGGATGTGGAGAAAAAGGAACACTTGTGCACTGCTGGTGGGAATGCAGACTGGTGCAGCCACTATGGAAGACAGTATGGAGTTTCCTCAAAAAACTGAAAATGGAACTCCTATTTGACCCTGTGATTCCACTTCTAGGAATATATCCCAAGAAACCAGAAACACCAATCAGAAAGGATATATGCACCCCTATGTTCATAGCAGCACAATTCACCATAGCTAAGATCTGGAAACAGCCTAAATGCCCATCAGTAGATGAATGGATTAGAAAACTGTGGTACATCTACACGATGGAATACTATGCTGCTCTAAAACGGAAGGAACTCTTACCATTTGCAACGTCATGGATGGAACTGGAGAGCATTATGCTAAGTGAAATAAGCCAGTCAATAAAGGAAAAATACCACATGATCTCACTCATTCATGGACAATAGAGACCATTATAAACTTTTGAACAATAATAGATACAGAGGCAGAGCTGCCTCAAACAGATTGTCAAACTGCAGCGGGAAGGCCGGGGAGGGTTGGGGGGCAGGAGGTAGGGGGGTAAGAGATCAACTAAAGGACTTGTATGCATGCATATAAGCATAACCAATGGACATAAGACACTGGGGGATAGGGGAGGCTAGGGGACTGTCTAGGGCGGGGGGATAAAATGGATACATATGTAATACCCTTTGTAATACTTTAAGCAATAAATAAAATAAATAAATTAATTAATAAATAATAAATAAATAAATAAATAGTATGGTGCATGCCCACACAGAATCCGCACACATGTATTCCCATTTCATAAGTTATTTGTGAAATTTAACTCACATTTTCCTTCCACTGCTCGGGATGAGAAAAACACTTTATGTGTGAAATGGAGGGACTGTTAATCTGGAAAAAGAAAAGAGTACCTCATAGCTTAAACTTGACCTTTCACTTTTCACATTATTGGTGACATTTATTTCTATATGAATCACTGGTTCATTTTTTTTCTGCTAGGGCCTTACAATTTTTCTTATAACTAGGAATGACATTTTAAAACATTAAGACTATTAATCTTATTCCAGCCATATTTATGGAAAAATAGCCCAAATTATTACTTTTTGATTTTATGACATGTTTTGGCATAAAAAGTTTTTCTTTTTGTGTGGTGAAATCTATTGATATTTTTCTTTAACATTTCACCTTTTACTATTTTGTAATTCCTGAAGCAGGTCAGTACTCATGCATATTTAATGTAATGATTTAGTTCATCTAGGATTTATTTTGGTGTATGGACCTCACTTGATATTTTTTATTGAGATATAATTCAAATAGCATAAAATTCACTCTTTGAAAGTGTACAATTCACAATTACAATTTTAGTAAATACACATTGTTGTGCAACCATCACTACTACCTAAGTCCAAAGCATTTTCATCCGCAAAAAGAAACACTATTCAATTATGTCAATCCTACCCCCTTTCCATCCTGCCTCCAGCCTCTGTAACCACTAAACCACTTTTGTCTATTCTGGACCTTTCACGGTAATAAAATCATACAAGATGTGGCTTTTGTGTCTGGCTTCTTTCATTTAGCGTAATATTTCAAGATTCATCCATGGTATAGCATGTATCAGTACTTCATCCCTTTTCTGGCTGAGTAATATTCTATTGTATCAGTGTGCCACATTTTACCCATACATCAGTGGAGGGCCATTTGGGCCATTTCTGCTTTTTTACTATTATGAATAAAGCTGCTATAAACACTCATGTACAAGTTTCTGTGTGGACATGTGTTTTTAATTTTCTTAGGCATATACCCAGGAGTGAGACCTCGAAATTTTTGTTTCATAGTATCTTTCCCACTGATTTGTGATTCTTTCTTTATCATACATTTAAATTCCTATTCATGAGAGCACTGGTTTCAGGGTTCTCTAATCTTTTTCACTTCTTTCACAAGTATCAACATTTTTCGATTTTAGTAGCCTCATGCTTTATTAGCTCGTAGGGCCAGTCACCACTCATTGTTCCTTCCTTAATTTCTCAGCTATTATTGCCTCCTTATTTTTCACTATCAACTTGGGAATTATTTTGTCATGCCACTGGTATGTTGATTGGGAGTGGAAAATTACTTACTTTTTATCTTTATCTTTCTAAAAATTTTATTTTAATATTTTATCTGTCTATACACCACAAACATGGTGGGTCTCTTCTTTTGTTTAAGTCATCTACGTATATCTCCCACTAAAATGGTGTGACTCCCTTCACATAGGACTGACTCACCCATTTAAGGGAAATCTGGATTCTCTCACTTCTGAGGAGGTGAGGAGTGCGACTCAATTCACCAAGCAGGGACCCAAGGGAAGACCGCTCCAGGCCCAGCAGATGCTGAGCGCAGGCTCTGAGGCAGACACAGCTGCACGTGGCAGCAGCAGCGAGAGGCTGAGTGCGGCTGGGACATAGTGAGCAAGGAGGTAGGAGGCATGAAGTCAGACACAGGCAGGCTCCGGAGCACATGGGCCCTCTGTGGATGTGTAAGTAGCTTGGACTGTCACCTCGTGCAAATAGGAAACCACAGATCGTAAAGCAGGTGTGGACACCATCCAACTAGGAAGTGACTCCCTCCATGTGGTTACATAACTTTCTGCCCCGTGGCCAGGGCCCAGACTTAGCCAGAGGGAATGTCAGGGTGCCATGAGAGGCCAGTCCATAACCGCTCCCCTTCTCTCAGTGCGCTCATCAGGACCCCCGCTAACCACCCATAGTTCGCCCACCAGCACTCACACTGTGCAGGAGACCGGTCCTGCAGCCACCTGCACCCGCAGAGCGGACCCAGAGCTACCCATTCCCACCCAAACACCTTGGGAAAGCAACTCCTCTGGAGAGAAGCTGGTCAGCAAATGCGCTCCTCCCAAACGCTTGTCCACTCTTCTCCCTCAAAGCACTCCCAGAAAGAGCAGCTTTGCAAGCCCTGGCTGGTGTAGCTCAGTGGTTAGAGTGTCAGTGCACACCTATAAGGGTTGTGGGTTCTATTCCAGGCCAAGGGCACGTACCTGGGTTGCAGGTTCCATCCTCAACCTCAGTTGGTGCATATGTGGGAGGCAACTAACCGATGTGCCTCTCTCACATCAATGTTTCTCTCTCTTTGCCCCCCTCCCTTCTACCTCTCTCTAAAAACCAATGGAAAAAATATCCTTGGGTGAGGATTAACAACAAAAAAGAGCAGCTTCGCAAGATGGGGACTTCCAATACCAGGAAGGGGGCAGGCGTCACTGAACTACCCACAACCTTAATTAAGGGCTTTGGGTGGCTTCTACTCACCCAGCTGGACGCTGCCATCTTCACGGCAGCTATTGCCGGGACCGGCATCCTCACTCCTGTCCCAGCCGTGGGGTTGCCTGAAGGAAGCTGCCCTGGGAAACGCTTCAGGCGCAGGTGCCAGGAACGGCCCCCCCCCCCCCCGCCCCAGTACCTTCCCCTCCATCCTCTGCTCCTCCAGAGCTGTCAGCTGGGCCTCTTCCTCCTTTTCTGAGCCAGCCTCCACATCTTCCTCCTCTTCCTCTTCATTCTCTCCTTCTTCATCACCATCACCATCACCATCACCATCACCATCCTCCTCGTGAGCTCTCCCCTCCCGCCGGGCTGGGAAGCTGAAGCTGCTGTGGGCTGAGGGGCGGGCCAACAGTCCGATAGGCTTTGAATTCCAGCCAGCCGTACTCGTATCCAACCTAAGCTCCTTCTAGTGCGCCTTCCTGAACTGAAACTTGAATCTGAACACCACCTTTCCAAGATGCCCTTGCTGCCTTAGATCTGGGTACAGATTCAGGCCGATGCCCAGGTCTGAAGGCAGAAGTGAGACAGACCCCCTCTTCCTGCCACATGGGGGGGGGGGGCTCCTACCAGCAAGCCAGGCCGTGGGCAACGTGGGATGTTACTGAGCAGGGGTCCGTGGGCCGTATCTAGAGAGCAAATGACATTCTGACACCAGGATCGCAGAGACATGGCATGTTGTTGCTGTTTTAACTCAAGGTTAAAAAATCCTCCTCCTTCCTGATTAGGTCCCCTGCCAGGTCCCTTCGTCCATGCTCTGGAGTCATTCCTGGAGGCCCAGCCCAGATCCTACTTGTCCAATCCTTCTAATGATTTTGTAAGCGCCTCGTTTCCTGTATGAAAGCCTTTTCTTCTTAAAGTATTTGGAATGATTTCTGCTGGATCTCTACTGATATTCAAATAGCAGCAGCAAATACAACAAAAAGATCTACCGTAAGAGAACCAGAATAGGTTTATCTCCTCAGCAATCCCCACATGAGCTAGCCACCTTGCCTGGCCACTGTCCTGGAGGGAACTGCCTCTGTCGCCACTTGCCCCTCTCCACATCCAGGCGGACTTATCTGTCAAGTCTGAAGGAGCCTTCTAGGCTTTTCCGCCTATTCTACATGGTCCTCCCATAAGGCAACCCGACCTGAGGCCCGCCAAGCAGAGGTAAGTCCGGTAAAGGACTCCTGGCACCAGTAATCAGTCAACACATACTGAATGCCCATGCTTTGCCAGGGCTGCTCATAGGAACCTACAAAAGTTCTGAAAGTCCCCACATCAGCCAATTCTCAGCATTAAGGGAATCATTCAGAGGACCAAGAGGTAGCCATCAAATTGTCCTGGAGATCAAACCTCTGTTGCCTTTGAAAGAGGCAGTGTTTGGCTCCGGCGGGAGCACAGCGGAAGGCGTGCCTGCCTGAGTCCGCTGCCCCGGCAGCTCCAACACCACACCGTGGCCCGTGCTCCCTGTAGATTGCTAATGTCTGAGGGACAGATTCAGGTCCTGAGGATGAATGAGTCTAGATGTCTGAAAGAGCATCCCACCAGTAACTGTCTCTGTTCTATAGATGAGCTGGGCCTTCTCAGAAGTTTCCAAACCTAAGGCTTCTTTCAGAGCCCCAGTTTCAGCGACAGGCTCCACCAGGCATCTATTTTTAAAAGAAGCATTTATCTTTCTGCCGGCTAGTCATGAAGTCACCTTTAGGGGTCATGCTTTGCCTGATTTGGCCTTAGGAAGATCACCTGGTTGAGGAAGGGTAAAGGAGGAATGTATCCTGCCCGTACTAGATAGAAGCTATGCATAAACCTGACAAGGATTAGGAAAACAGAATCCCCCAAGGCAAATGTCAGAATGTACATATTTCGTACAAGATTAATGAGCACCATAAATATTTACATGGTCTGCTCATGGATCTAACTTGTAGGGGGAATATGAGAAACATGTGAGAAGCTGGACAAATACTAAGGAAAGGGAGATTTTGTAAATAATTATGTCGTCATCATTTTTTTAAAGCTCCACTTCCCTGAATGAAGGGTCCCATGTCTTCCCAGAGAAGCCACTTAATGGACAAAAGGAAGAGTATTGGCTCCATCCCTACACTGGTTCCATTCTCATCTCAGTGTTCGCCCAGAGTTTGCCAAATAGACACTTTCCCAAATAACATGTATTTGTTTATAATGGAAGGGACGTCAGGAAATAGTTGGTATCCCAGGACTTTAAAAGATCACATACTTGTAATGTCGGTTTTAAGAAGCTTTCGTGTTATAACCAACTTCAGGCACGGGGGGGGAAATATGAAGAAAACACTCCCTCTCTTAATAAAGAATAATGCAAAGTCTCTAAAATATTATTAAAATGACTCTACTTTTCAACTCAACACAGAAGTGCTCTGTCTAAAACTATTAATAGTTGACTAACATAAACCGTTGAGTAAAGAAAATGGGAACTTTCAGGGCTAGAATGAGCCCTTATTATTTTCCATTGAATATTTGGGTAGGAATGATTCTTGGAAATGATCACAAACAAAATAATTACTGGCTCAGTTCTAAATAGATTTGCAGTCGGTTCTTTTCGTGTTATTTTTGGCGCTGGCTGGCATGTAGTGTTGATATAACTGGTTTCCCAGAAAACATGATTTGTGGCACTTTGCTGCATTCTGCTCAGAGACTATCTGAGCCTTTCAAAGCTGGGCTAAAAATGCACCGCTCTTCCCCCTCACAGCTGCTTCTTGGTAACAGTGTCAAATCTGCTTAATTAAAATTTCAGATTGTGTGCTTGGCTTCTCCTCCCCCCCCCCCCAAAAAAGCTCTAATGACACCCTACCTAGATAGATGGGAGTCTGCAAAAAGCCAGCTAAAGGCCCAGTTTCATAGGAAGAGCTCATTTTCACGTTTATGCTTCATATTACTCAACTATACACCACTCCTGCCCATGGGTTCCACAAGGCACACTTGATCTTTTATCCGTTTAATACCGTCCTCCTCGGGGTTTTGTTTTTATACCAGCTCAAGTTTTCTTTACTTCCAACCCAAAGACTCATAACTAATATGTTCCCAAATCCACCGAGCTGCTCATGCCAACAAACAAAAGAGAAACGTGGAAGCAGGGGACACGTTGGGAAAACCATGGTGGGCCAGCCCAAATGGGGACATGGCAGGCAAGCAGGGCTACACTGGGAGAGGGAGAGAGAGACAGAAACACCAATGATGAGAGCGAATCATTGATAGGCTGCCTCCTGCATGCTCCCTTCTGGGAATCGAGCCTGCAACCCAGGGATGTGCTCCGACCGGAATCAAACCTGGGACCCTTCAGTCTGCAGGCCGACATTGAGCCAAATCAGCCAGGGCCATTTCCCTGCCTCTTTTGACAGGAGGCCAAGCAAGTTGACTAAACTTGAACCAATGGAATGTGAACAGACGACATGCATCCCCTCCCTCACACAACCCTCCAGGCTTTTTCCCCTTGGGCAACTTGGTGCAGAAGAACAGTGACCGTAGCAGCCACGCACTCAAGATGGCAGAGCCACAGACTGAAAGAACCTTGGTTACTGACACACAACATGAAAAGCCACCCACAGGCAGGAGCACCAGGTTAGAGACAGATGGTAGTTCACCCTGTTGCGTGCAGGGGGCAGTGGGGGAAATATTTTATGCTGGATTAGCCCTTTGTGGTTCTTGCATGCCTCCTCCTTTGATCCTCCTTAGAGCTGAATAAGGTCGTGGAATTATCCCCACTTTACAGGGGGGTTAGTCAAAGTTCAGAGAAGTTGCTGGGAAGGGCAAATCACATGCCACTACCCAGCCAAGTTCAGTCTCAAATGCAGACTGCGGTGTGGCAACGAATGCTAAAGATGCCTCCTTAAACCAAATCTATCAGCAGCTAATCTAAACCTCAGGGCTATTAAATAGAGTCTTTAAACATGAACAAGAAGGCACTCCTTCCACAAGAAACTGTACCATCCCATTTACCTCTTCATGCCCAGTGCTCAGCCAAGAACACGGCATAAAGAAGGGCCTTTAACAAGAAACAAAAATTCAGGTATACATTGCACAGCAATTAAAAATCAGCAAAATAGATGTATATTTTTCACATGTAGACAAACCAGAATAAGACTGTTATTCCACCAAGTGGAATGTATTTAAATAACAATTCAATCGCATGCTGTAGGTAAACCAGTTGTAGCAATAAGTAATTATAGAATTCTGAGACTATCTGGCAACTTAAGCATGCATCTACTATGCAGGGTATTCTGTAATACCAAGGAATGAAAAGAAAACATCGACTTTCAAGTTGGGATAATTTATTTGCACTTAAAAATACAACTTCTAAGATGACATCTGTTTTCAAAAAATGTTAAAAATAGGCCACAGGGACTGTTATCTTCATGATGAAAATTTATATCTCATATCAGCATTAGCCTACAAATCATAGATGACAACACTAACAGAAAACCAGCAAGCGAATTCTCATTTGGGAACACAGTTTTATAGTAAAAATATCAGAACTTCACAGTTTTCTCCTTCCTTCTTGACTTATATCGACAAAATGCTTTAATAGCTACACTCTTTCACTGTCTGGTACCAGATCCAATGCCTACTTGATCAGCAGATGGATGCTACTAACACATTCATTCGTCTTACATAGAACTCACACATCTTCCATTTCTAAAAGTGTCTTGCTCTGCAAAGCCGTGATGGCCGGGAGGGGGAAAGAGAGAAACTAAGTTCAAATGTGATGAGAAAGAGTGAGATAAAATGCTGACGATTTTTACTAAGAAAACATTGAATTATGAAGCTCGTACAGGTAGCTTTGATGATTCAACAGAAAATCATACATTGCTTCACAAAACACTATGGCCTCTAACTATTCTGGTTTAATTCAAATCAAAATGAAAAATAAATATTATCAAAGAATTTCAGAATCCCCCCTACACAACAAGGTTAGCATAAGTGTTTTAGGTTTTTATTTTTAGATCACACAACAGGTTTATTTTGTTCGTGTGTTTTAAGGCAAAGTAAAATTTTCCAAGTGAAGTACCTACAAAATAAATTTGCTTTGGAAGTAAATTTCAGTAATAAAATAATACTTCTCACTTATTAAAATATATATTTTGATTTTACCTATGATTTAGCAACTTACATCAAAAAATTCAAGAGATCTTATGAACATTTGCAAATAAATATGTTAAAACACTAGTACATAAATAAGTCAGCTAGTATTCATTTAGGTGTTTGGATGTCAATAGTTAGCAAAGGGAACAAATAATAAATCATAAACTACTTAGTTATAAAATTGTCCTCTAACATCATAAGAATGCAAAACATTGTTGAGCATGAAGTTTTCTGAACAGCACATATCAATGAAACATGTGTTATCCTTTTGCAAATCTTAAATAGAAGCCAATAGTACTATTTTTTTAAGACATTAAATTAATAGCCTAAGATTTCTAGTGTTTACCATAATCTCTCTTTTCATGTAAATCATTTTTGTAAAAAAACAAATCATTGTACAGAAAACAATGTTTACTATGAATAATAAATCCACTTCAGAAAAATAGTGAATTCATTAATGAAAACTGCTTTAACTCATTTACTATGCCCCAAATTGCCACCTGAATACTTGGCTCCAATAAGAATAAATTAAAACGTCTGTTGTACAGCAAAAGAAACCATCAACAAAATGAAAAGACAACCCACTGAATGGAATAAGATATTTGCCAATGATACACCCAAAACTTATAAAAAACATAAAACTCAAAACCAAAAGAACAATCCAATTATAAAATGGGCAAAGAACTCGAATAGACACTTCTCCAAAGAGGACATACAGCTGGCCAATAGACATATGAAAAGATGCTAAACCTTACTAATCATCAGAGAGATGCAAATTAAAACCATAATGAGATATTACCTCACATCTGTCAGAATGGCAATCATCAATAAAACAACAAACAACAAGTGGTGGAGAGGATGTGGAGAACAGGGAACCCTCGTGCTCTCTTGGTGGGAGTGCAGATTGGTGTAGCCGCTGTGAAAAGCAGTATGGAGTTACCTCAAAAAATTAAAAAATGGAACTGCCTTATAACCTAGCAATTCCACATCTGGGAATCTATCTGAAGAAACCCAAAACACAGATTAGAAAGAACATATGCACCCCTACGTTCACTGTAGCATTATTTACAATAGCCAAGATTTGGAAGCAGCCCAAGTACTTATCAGTAGATGAGTGGATAAAAAAGCTGTGGTACATTTACACAATGGAATACTACTCAGCCATAAAAAAAAAAATCTTACCTTTTGTGACAGTATGAATGGACCTGGAGAATTATTATGCTAAGTGAAATAAGTCAGTCAGAGAAACACAAGTACCATACGATTTCACTTATATGTGGAATCTAATGAACAAAATAAACTAACAAACAAAATAGAAACAGACTCAGATACAGAGAACAGACTGACAGCAGTCAGACGGGAAGAAGGATTGGGGGACTGGGTGAAAAAAGTGAAGGATTATGAAAAACCTCATAGACACGGACAACAATATGGTGAGAAAAAGGGTGGTGGGAGGAGGTAGAAGAGGGTAAAGAGGGAATAAATGGTAATGGAAGGAGACTTGACTTGGGGTGGTGAGCACAATTCAATGTACAGATGATGTATTATAGAATTGTATACCTCCAAGCTATATAATTTTACCAACCAATGTCATCCCAATAAATTCTATTTTTAAAAATGTCTACATGATTTCCAAAGCAGGGAGAGGCATCCCTTCTGATTGAAAAAGATCTTCCAGCCTTTCACATTAATGCAATTCCTTTAAAACTGAAGTAAGCGATGTCCTTTAACATGTTCATTGTATCCAACTTCTCTGGCTATCGGTTCTGTTACACTGAGACCAACTTTTTCTCTCTACATGGTACCAGGCTACCAATAATTAAAACCAATATGCTAGAAAATATCAAGTAACAATAAAATGAAAGTCCCTGCCTGCATGTGTCAGCATCCCTTATATTCATCCTTTAAATTATGAGTTTCTAAGAACTACTGGGTTAACATACAAGTTATATTAATATGCAACGTCTTATTTAATGAATTTTGGTACTCAAGTCTCTTGAGTTTTCCTAGTAACTGTCCAATCTATAGGTGTCTGTGTGACTTCTTCATTAGTGAACTACAGTGGGGTGCCTGCTTTGACTTTTCCATGCAATGTCGAGTTACAGGATTGCTACACATTTATGAACTGGACAGAATGGGGTTGGACTTCCTCTGACGCTATGTCTACCTCTCCCTTCAGATGGATCAGGCCATGTACGTGCTCAGTCTTCTCCGTCCACTTAAACAGTCCTTGCATCATTTCTTCCTGTAGTGCCGACATGATGAACAGACTGGTGTGGCCTTGAGCACCATCCAGGTCAGACAGCAACTGCTCAACACAGAAGACAGTCTCCCTCCTGGTAACTGCTGATGTGTCCTTTTTATTACATTTCAAGTTCAACTTTCTGAAGTAACTCAAGCTAACAGAAGGTGTACAAGGGATAAAACTAGCAACAATGAGAAGCAGGAATAGGGTTTCACAATAAGTGCTTGACAAATAAAGAAAAAATATGTAAATAATCGGTCTGGGAAGGGGAAACAACCTGGAGGAAATCCCGCATCCCTGAGAGAAGAGTGCAGAGCTTGCCTGTTTAATATTTGTATGGTGTTTTCTGTCTATCTATCTATCTACCTGTGCATTTGATCAAGAAATGTCTAACGAGATTAAGATATGTCAATTATTTGTATGCATTTTACTTAGGTATCATACATATTAGGAATAATACTAGGCAGCAAAGGCATAAAATATATAACTTTAAATAAACTACCTGCCAAATTATTCCATAAGTGGACAACTAGTACCTAAAAATTATTCTGTAAGTGGATAACTAGTACCTTAAAATCTTTAAATAGTAATAATTGGCCTAGCTGAGTTAATGTTGAAACATTGATAATATAAAGGAATGAAAGGTTCAGAGATTGAAAATTTTCAGAATGTTAAACTTATAAAAGTGTTATTTTAATCATAAAGTCTACTAAGTCCCAAAGTTGAGAGTCACTTCCTCTACAACTCTAACAGTTTGTGATGTTGCATCTGAAAAAGTAGGGAAAATCAGATTAAAATAGAAATCTTAAAAAAAATCAATTCTCTTAATTTAGTATGTAAGGAGCTCTGGTGGGTAGGAAAAGAATCGTGTTCAAATGTGCCAATGACCTTGATCATCTGCAGAACAGGATGAAATGAAAGTTTATGGGTACTAAAGCAGAAAAGGTAAATCCCACCAATATATATTTGAACCACAATTGACAACATGGTGACGGGATGATCATATTAAAAAGCCAGAACTCCGGGCAGCCCAGTATTAGGAGACCCCTAAATAGAACTGCAGCATGTGTCAGTGCTCCCCACACTCAGCATCCCTCCAACATGTCACCGGCCATGTTTCAGGTGCTCAACCACCACATGTGGCCAGTAGCTACCATACTGTGCAGGGCAGGACTGAAGGAGAAACAACACTGTTCAGAGATCAGGAGGGATGAGACAGTTTTCCAAGATCCACTCCAGGCCTGATGAAGCCCCAAATCTTCGGCATCAAAATGATCACTGGAGTCTTCGCTAACTCATTTTCACTGAATGTATTTGAATTTTTGATTTATAAATACTTAGAGAACAGGAAGAAACAAAAATATTTTTTAAAGTCAACGGAGAATTGAGTCATTCCAGTTGGTCACAAAGACTTTTGAAACACTTCTCTTTGAGAGGGAACAACTTTCATCTTTACACACATCCCACCGACTTGAAGCCCCACTCAAAGACGGATGGGGTGTTTTAACCTCCAAGTTAAACCATTGGCTTCCAGGCCAGGGTGGAATGTTAATCACAGAGCTCTGCTAGACTACAAATTTGCCACCTCTGCTGTTGGATTGTTTCAGTGACTTAAAATCTCGGACGCTGATTGATCTGGAATTCACCTTGTTACAGTTTGGACCCACTTGCCAAAGAGATAGAAAATCAATGGACTCTCTTTTCCTGTGTAACTTGGGCCTTCTTGTACCCAGGAGAAGCACAGAAACATTAAAATGTCCATAAAAGGGCTCATGCAGTTAATCTTCTGTTAGTTGTCAAGCGGACATCATGCCTGCGTTGTCACCATCCTACAAAGCATAACCTCTGCTGGAGTCTTAAAATTACACAGCACCAATCAGAACTCTGGTTCTCCCTTTTTTTTCAAAGAAAGGCAACTAAACCAAGAACTACACAAATTGCACAAACTGTCAGACATGTTGGCAGCCCAACTCTCCCACATATGCCCTTCAAAACATTAGATAAAAAACATTGTCACCTCAGTACTCATCCTATAGAGAACACCCTGAATCACAAACTAACTCCAAAAATGCAATATGAGCTGATGGCATAGGACACTGGTGTCATAATATCTTAAACATGGCAAGAAACAGATTGATATTTGTACCATTAGCGATATTATAGCACTTAAAAATTCATTGGATAGATTAACCATAAAAACAATAGGAAGTAACAATAAAAATAAAATTTAAAATATAACTAAGTGAAATTTTAAATAGATATGAATTACTTTTATATTTTTTAAAATGCAGAGTTCAAATAAAATAAAAATAACTACTATTGGCTTTTGTTTTCATTTTATACCAAAAGAAGAATTTTTATTACTGACTTTCACTGACTTACAGCTTCTCACAGAAAAAATGTGGATGTTTTTACTTTAAAAACAATAATGCTACCAAAGCTCTTCTAAGGAATTATAAACAATTTTTCCCAATTATATAAAAAATAATTATTAAACATGTTTTCCACTACTAGTTGTCAAGACAGTTTATTTTATTTCCTCTTTTGTCTGGACCTGCAATCAGTTACATAATGCATTTAATAGCGCATATTCAGATCTTCCACCAGACCATCTGACTCGAACTGTATTAACATCTTCCGTTGGGAATACATTCTCAGTATTGGAAAAATACCTTAAAGAAAACAAAGCAAACACCTGCAAGGACAGGCTCATGTCACAGGGAATAAGTAGCAAGAAATAAATTTGTAATCTGGGCCACTGTCAGTGTCAAATACGTGAATACATTGACAGGTGATAGAATTTCCATGCTTTTCTCCTTTTACATCAGAGAACACAGACTCAGCCAATACCTCTGTACTGATAGTATAATTGGTGCATAAAAACCATGATCATTACAACGCATGTTCATATGGCCTTTCCCAGTTCGCACAAAGCCACGCATATGACTCTGCATTATCTGACTGAGCCCTCACAGGCACCACGCTCCGTGAGGCTATCCCCATTAGGGAAACTGAGCCCCAGAAGAGGTGAATGGCTTGCTGCAGGGTGAGGAACTACCAACTAATGGAGATGAGCTCCTGGCTCCCAATCTTAGGGGGTTCCTGTGAAACTGCATAGGCTTCCATGGCAAGTTAGTCTTCAAAACAGAGGCAGGAATAGGACAAAACCCTGACTCATGGATTCCCAGACTGTTTTCCTCGCTCAGAATACAAGCTGGTCCTTATTCACAAAACATACATATTTGGGGGCTGGGGGTTGATGACTGCAAAATAAAAACATACTCTAAGTGGGAGTGACTCGGATCAAACATTTTAACTTTGTTTGCTGAAAATAAATACCTAAAATACTGACAGTTCTAAAACTGAAGGAGACCTTGATAATCATCTGTTCTTTTTCCATTTTATAGAGAGCGGGGGCTCCATCAAGGTCACTCTGGTAACTGCTAACCAGTAGCAGAGCCAGGACCGCATGGAATCAGACTCTCTCCCACTCAATGTCCCGATTGCATTTCCAAAATGAAAGGACTAAACACAGTCCAGATATTTACAAGGAACCGTCACAGTGCTAGAGAGATTAGAAAATTAGATCTTACTCACCAACATCATGAATGTAAAAATTATTACTATTTTACATATCGTTTAAAGCAGCAGGAACTTTGCTTCATATAAGAAAAATAATCAATGTATATATATATTTCAGGCTATCATTGCTAAGGATATTGTCTAAAATATAACTTTTTCTTCCCTTTAGATACACATTTTTTAAATTTTTGTTATTATAATAGACGTAAGTACATTCAAAAACAGGATAGTCTCTCAAAAATGCCACCACATTTAATTTACATGATGAATAAAAAAAGACACTAACAATATTTCACCATCTCTGCTAGATACAGGTCTTTTCAACCTTTTAACTATATGATCCCATCCCTGTTCACACCACTGCCTCTCTTTTTCAGGATTCTTCAGGAGGTTATTAAGCTATTTCAAATGTAAGTTATTTTATTTCCCCTCTGAAATTTAAATTCTAGGCAACAAAATAACTCTGAAGTTTAACTGACCAACAAATCTAAAAATGGCTCAACTTGTAAGCCATTTGCTACTTAAACAATATTAATTTCCATATTAAAAAAAAATAAATAATCTGATTAGACTTTATTGTACCTGTGAGTCCTTTAAAAGACTTCCCCTCTCCAATTGAAACCTAATATGAAATTCTTTTTGAAGAGGCAAAATATAAGAATTTCCTAGATAGTACTGAACATTATTCCATGGAGGGGGGGGGAGTAGGAGGGGAAACATTCACGTAGAACAGTAAACCACAGACATGATAGAAAATATTGACAATAAAATTATTTTTTTCTCTCATTCACAAGATCACTTTTCCACTTTGATACAAGGGCTAATCTATAGCAGATGTGGGTTAACGGAGGGGCAATCCATCCATCTTCCAGGCTCTGATCAGTGTGCGGAAGGCTTTCTCCAGAGTTGAAGAGCTGCCTGAATTCTGAAGTGCAGTCTAGACTCCATGGAGTAATCTTTGTAGTTGTTTCTAAAGACAATAACAACAAAATCGAAATGTCAAAAGTTCCTCTATACCAGACCACCACCACCATCCTCCCCTCCTCTCATATTCACTCCTTATTTGCTTTCAAACTTGACTATGCCTAACAGTCAATATTGTTAAAATGTAGATGGTGTCCTGTGAAGAGACGGGGATGGCAATATTCTTTGTTTCTAGAAGTTTCCTGGTGAGAACCTAAAAGTCAGACTTTGAGTACCAAGGTTCTACTTCACTACCAAGCCATTCACAAACACCGCAAGAAGATTATGAGGAGGGCTTAACAATTTCGTGAACTATTCTTAAACAGTTGACCTCCTTTTCTGAACTGGAAATGCTAAGGCAGCCTCATACAAACGAGGCGAACTTGATGGATCACAACTTCCTCCAAATAATTATCTTGAGACTCCCATGAAACAACAACCGCAGCAAAAACAGCAGGATTACCCCGTAATACCAAAATCACTTACTTCAATTCTCACAGGCAAATAGCAACGGTTTGGCTAATAATTACTGTATAGCAATGTCAGAAGGGGCCAGGCCATTAAAATCCACAGATGATGTAAAAACTTTACTGAGGTTAATCATTCATGACTTCTCTTTGCTAGAATTGTTAAGAGTGATCAAAATGGAATGGCTTCGACTTTGGGCTCCTGCTTTCACCCATTGCTTTGGCCCATGGGTGAGCTGTAACTTCTCTCTTTGCAGTGGCATTTATTTCTTTCCACAGCCCTTTATGGTATATAGACCTAAGTGCTATTTACTGGTAACTCTGAAAAGGGTTATTATTCATAATAAGGGTCATTATTCATAAGCTAAATCAACATCTTACTAGAGTTTACCAAAGGATATAATTGAGTATTTTCCTAAATGTCTGGTCACAAATTTTGGCAACTTTGCAAAGCTCCTACTACATAAGGGGAACTACAGACAATTGTCCTGGAATTACTGGGAAGACTGTTTATGTTGGCATCATCAGCACTGGCTTGAGTTAGTGGTGACTTTTGATCACTGCTGGTCTTGTTTTTCAGTAGTGAATTATTAGTCTTTCATTTTCATCATTATAAAGTTGCCTTATTGTGTGCTGCTTAGGTAACATTAAATATGTACAAATAATGAATACTTGGAATGATAGTACTTATAGTCCCTAATTTTCCATGAGCTACATCTCATGACACATACATGTCAGTTGAAATGTGTCATTATCACTCCCAACAAATTAATTTTTTAAAAGTGATTTGTTCTCATATCTCTCATTAACAAGGAGAAAAATGAGGAGGAGGAGGATAGGAGGAGGAAGAGGAGAAAGAGGGGGAAGAAAGAAGGAGGAGGAAGAGGAAGAAATAAGGAATGGAGGAGGAGGAAGAAGGCGGCTTTCTTGGCTCCACCATGCCCCGGGAGCTTCTGCCCCATTATTGTGTTTTCAGAAAAACATCTTGAACGAGTTGCCCAAAGTAGCTGGTTCTACTTTCTCACCTCACTTGTCAGAGTCACCAGCGATCTTCATGCAGCCAAGTTCACTTCTCTAGTCTCACTTAAGTGGACCTCTCAGCAGCTGGCTTTACACCTGACCACTGTCTTCTTTTTTAACACTTTGTTCACTTGGCTTTCCTGGATGTCATCCTGACTCAGTGGCCATTTCTCCTTACTCTGATTGTTTATTCTCATTAAAATGATACCATATCCCAAGGCTATGTGCTGGGACTCTCTCTCCCCCCCGCCCCCCCCCCCCCCAAATGACCTCATCAAGTATCATGGCTTCAAATACCTCTGTGTCTGTGCTGGTGACTTTGAAATCTCCACGTGTGGCATTTACCTTTCCACTGAACTCCATGCTTCTACAGTTGACTGCCAACTCACCATCTCCATGTGGATACCTCGTAGGCTCCTCAGAACATCATGGTCCAAACAGAAGTATTTTTTTATCTCACCAAACCCTCTAAGGATTCCCCATCTCATTAAAAATGATGATTCCCCATCATCATTATTGACCTAGTGGCTCCACCCCCTAGCCTGGAGGTTACTTAGCTGTGGTTCCAGACAGGAATGTGCCTCTCGCAGTCTTCTGCTGACTGATCTCAGGACTGGCTCTGCTTAGGCAAATATCAACTACAACATCAACTCCTCAAGAAGACCTTCCAGAATCAACCCAACCTAAGGCCACAGCCCAGTACTTTGTATCAGAATGTGAGTCTCAGCAAAACATATACCACTGCTATTTTTTTACTTGCTTATTTAATATCTCCCTCCTACTCAGAGAGCAGGAGCATTGTCGGTTTATGTACAGTTGTCTCTCTAGAGCCTTTACTATGCTGGGCACATAAGAGGTGCTCAGTGAATATTTGCTGAATTTGAGTGAATGACCAAATCAACAAACCACTAAGCTATTTATGGCCTAGAGCTACCCATGGCATTCTCTACCCACTGCAAGAAGTGTTGAGGACAAGCAGACCATGATCACACGTCTGTGAGCCATTATGTAGTAGAAATGATATGTGCTTTGAAATGGCCAGAGTAGACAGAAAATAGAGAGAGCCAGGGGGAGATTCAAAGAGCTTCTTCAAGGAAATTAGAAAAGGTCAGCAAATTATTATCAAGTTTATGGCTAAATCTGGACTCACCCACTTATTCCTATACCATCTTCTGTGGCTGCTTTCGATACCATTGAGTAGCTGCAGTGGAGACCTCACACTGTAAAGCCAAAACCACTTTCTATCTGGCCCTTTAGGAACAGTTTGCCGACCTCTGATATAGAACAGATTAGACGAGATATCTGTCAGACAGAAGCCCACAACCACCACCTCTGTAAACGGTCACAGGGCCAGGCACTCAGAAGGTTGAAAACAGCACAGTTGCAGCAAAAGCCATGAGCATAAACGAAGCATAGGTTAGCAAAGGTAGCGTTGTAACTACCTTTCGTTCATGTTTTAACTTTTAAGTGTGCATGTACTATCACTGCTGCTATCATGGTACGGACAATCCTAACTCCACAGCCGCCCCAGAGGAGCTGCCATCGCCACTCACCTTGCAGTTTCCAGGGCCTTAAAGGCCTTGTCGATGTCCCCTTGGCTTTTGTACAAAAACGCCAACTCAAACAGAGTAAATGGCACCAGGTAGTGGTCGAACTTCAGCAGCTTTTCACTAAAAGAACGAGTGGAAAGCAGTTAAGTCTCAACAGAACAAGAAGGGTGTCATTCTTTTCCAACATACATATTCAGCATTCCCCATTTCCCATAAAACTGGTGTTTAGCAGCGTGATTTTCAGAGAAAAGCTGTCATTATACAAAATTCACTCAAGGATTCTAATAAACTACAGCAATACATAGTATGCTTTTATTATATTAATCTCTTATTTTATTCCTTAGTCTGAATTGGATTATTTACTGCCCCTTAGGAATATGAACACATATGGGCTATAATCTTCAAAGCCTAACCCTGGAAAGGACAAGATCATACTCCTGAACATAAATATTTAAAAATAAGAATGCTGTATTGTTTTTTATAAAGGGTCACTTCGACTTGTTACGTCTTATGCTAAAAAAAAAAAAGGCAATAACTTCTGTTTTCAGCAATATTATCAGAATTCTCTGACGACAAAACATCTGCAAGCACTAAAAATACATGAGTAATACACTTTCAAACGCATAGCTCAGCTCCCAGGAACATAAGGAAAATTCTGGAACTGAAAACAACACAAAACCAGAACCCTTTGGGTGTGGATGCCCAAGCAGTCCGGGCCCACTCCAGTCTGAACAATCGGGGCTCAGTGCTTCAATGCCCAAGGAGAGGAGGCCTTGGCCCGCGGGACGGGGAGCAGGACTGAGACCTCTACCCAAGCTGGGGCCCTGGAAAGGCTGCTCCATCAGAGAAAGGGAAGATTAGAAAAAAATCTCTGGTGCAGGAGGAAAACACGGGCAGTTGGCTCCTGGGCCTCTGCTCCAGGTGGAAAGTAAAAGCACATTCCTGGAGAAATTATCAACCAATAGGCCTGCCCTCACATGAGTTTGCAATTCAAGTTTACATTGCCCAAAGGTCCAAGAACCTCGATGCCATGAAATTAACATGAACGTGGCTCTGGGTTGGCAAAGTCTTCGGGGCACAAAGACAACACTCCCGGGTTCTTTTCTGGTAACACCGAGTCAAAGGGTGGCAGCAAGAGAAATCACTTTCCGACAGGAACTCCCAGAGCCACAGCGGGTTTCCTCCTTTGTTTACCTTTGGATAACGTGAGAGAAGCACAGTTCCGCCTGCAGGGGCCGCTGCAAGTTCTTCAGGCAGCACCCCTTCAGCAGCTTCAGCAGGCACTCGTCGTCCACCAGGTAGTCGCTGCAGTCTGAAAGGAAGCGCACAAACATCGTGCACAAGCACAAACATGCTTTTTCAAAATCCCAATTCAGAGGAAAGAACGGACACTAGCTACTGGGTTGCAAAGGGATCATTTAAAAATAAAAATAAAATGTTTAGCACGTGCTGTGCCTCACTAAATAAAACACAATGACGTTATTTTAAATTAAGTGGATATTGAATATGCTACGTTCGTGTATACACCATGTGATGAAGGGGTTCACTCCGTCCACTTCAACCTTTCCTCAGGGGCTCACATTCTGAGTGATGTGCCCTTAGAATAAGAGCAGAGTCTCTGAACCCTAAGTCAGGTGGGGCTGAATGAATTCCATAAAAGGTAAAGCCACGAAGAGCAGGAAGGCTGCGTCCTCCCGGGGTTCTGGCTTCTAACTGTGTTGGCTTCATATGGATGAGGACAGTACTTCCATATGGCGAAGCAGATGGCCTTCTACCCATTAACAATTCAGAAAGCAAATCCTGAACTGTTTATAATTTATCAATTCTCCCAGGCTATGTTCGTTGGGGGGGAAATTATATTATAAAATTAGATAAAGTGGTTCTCAAGTACATGCAAGGCACCTCAGACCCTCACACATTTCTAGCTGCTTGAGGCTAACGGAATGGTTTTCCTTTCGCCACTTTTTCCCTCTGGAGAAGGAGGCTTCTCACGCCACAGCCCAAGGCTAAGGGTAAACAGAAGGAGCAATATTATGTGCGACATCTATGACAAGGGTAGCTCTTTCACAGCAACCACTTTTGAGTTTGGGGGCTTTTGCAAGTAAGATGCAACTAAGAAGTCATTCAAAGACAGACTGATAATTTACACATTTCAGGCTGTGACAACACTGTGGGGAGGGGATGGAGGGGGTCTTGCAAACCAAATTAATGAGGCCCTGGGAGTCCCTCATATTGAAGTCCTCCAGGTTTCAGAAAAAAGCTCAGAAACCACCCTTCAGAGAAGCTGATGTTTTACTTTGTAAGCTGCTGTCTATGGGAGGGTCACGACTCTGTGTAACCAACTGAAAGGGGGTCCCTTTACTTCCAGGTGCTGATAGTCATCTCTCACTCCCAAGCTCTGATGGCTCATTCGCCAAGAAAAACCACAGATGTCAATACCACATTACCTTTCCTATGACTTAAGAACCATTTTTCTACCAAAGAGGGGGAAATCTATGTATGCTTCCAATCATAGATGCCCACTGAAATATGCATTCAAGAAACAGTATCTTTCCAGGCCTACAACCAAACGCTTAGGTTCCATGCTAGATGCTAGCTTTTAGCATTGCTTTTGTGCATTTTGTCGAGTTCTCTGTAGGATTTTCTGGTAGTGCGTGTTATCAGAAAATTCCGGTGTTCGGTAAACAACGGTTTTGCGGAGAGGAACAGCCTTAACACCATGCAAGGCTTAAGTATCAGTAGAGCCACATTCAGCTTCTATTTAGATCGTGAGTTAGGAATATGGAAAATAGGTTCAAAAATACCAACATTCCTCCAAAAACTTTAGGAAGCAAAAACCATTATTTCTTCAGCCCACAGAGCAACATCTGTCAGATGATTATTTCCCCTTAAGATGTGAATGTCGCCCTAACCAGTTTGGCTCAGTGGATAGAGTGTCGGCCTGCGGACTAACGGGTCCAGGGTTCAATTCCGGTCAAGGGCATGTACCTGGGTTTCGGGCACATCCCCAGTAGGGGGTGTGCAGGAGGCAGCTGGTCGATGTTTCTAACTCTCTATCCCTCTCCCTTCCTCTCTGTAAAAAAATCAATAAAATATATATTTTTTTAAAAAAGATGTGACTGTCTATCACGATTCTCATGGGTGAGTTCACGGATGAACATTTCAACACTTTCCATTTTACATTCCAAGGAAAGGATGATGCCGCCCAAGCACATGTTCATCACAAAAGATCTGCACTTTATAAAACAGAGGGTAGACAGAGGAAAAAGAAGTGTGAGGCCCAGGCTACAAAAATGTCTACATTGAACATCTTAGAAGCTAGTTGAAATGCACCAAAGAAAAAAACTGAAAGTAGATTCAGAAAGTGAAAAGTTGTAAGGAATACTTTCCCTTTTCTGTCACTCTGATTATGTTTGCTATGTGATTTCAAGTTAACCACAACTAATAGTTAAACAAAGAGCTAGTATATTTATTAACTTCTGGCTCCATGCTGAATGTAGTTAGATTTCAAATGAAACGCTCATGTAATTCATAGCAGACACTGACTCCAAGCATATCACACCGAGTATTTTTCTCTCTTTGAGCAGTGCTGCCCCCTGGGTCTCTGTGACCAGCCTCTCAGACTATGGCACTGCCAGCGTCCATCACCTGCACCCTCTACCATCCTTTACTTTAAAGACACCAAAGGTAGAAGCAAAAACACATTCATTCCTAGTCATGGAGGTGGAGGGGTGGAGATGGAGTCTGACCTCAGGTTTACAGCTTCACTCCACTTTCCAATTTGGGGGTTTTCCTCTTACTCAGAAGGACAGAAACCTAATGACTCAAAGGTCATATCAGTTGTTAGGGGGACAGGGGAGAGGCGGGTGTGTGTTGGGTAAACTTCCTGCATAAACAATGGACCTGGAAGAGATCATCACCATAAATTTCATATGTAACATCTGGCAAAGGGGATCTTCAGGAAAGGAACCAATTTTTCTACCCCAGGGAGGACATACAAAGACAGAGCTTGACTAAAAGTACAGTGTGTCTGTCTGAGCTTCCCCGGGCCCTGCTTGAATATTTCTGAAGCCTATCATCTCATTACGCCATTAAAAGAAGAAGGGATGGATGGAGACAATGTCTTGGTTTTCTAAACCTCTATTGCATTTTACATGCACAGTCTGATACATATATTACTCCTTTAATTTTTTTCTCCCAACCAAAGAAAGGACAAAATAAACGTAGGGGTGGGGGTGAAGAGCCTGCCCACACAGAGAGAACCTAATAGTCCTCCAGGACTTCTTTAGACAAAGACCCTCTCTGCTGGTACACATGAGTCTACATCAGTGGTCGGCAAACTGCGGCCCCTTGAGTGTGGCTCTTCCACAAAATACCACGTGTGGGCGCGCACGTACAGTGTGATTGAAACTTCGCGGCCACACTCAAGGGGCCAAAGAGCGGCATGTGGCTCGCGAGCCGCAGTTTGCCGACCACTGGTCTACATGAAAAGAATGGACATTCCAACATCAGAATTTATTCTACTAAACCCACACCATTTTCTTTGAAGAAAACAGAAGCAAGCTGGCCTACTTCTCTGGGCAAAAGAATAAGCTAAAAATGTTTTCACTTAATAAAAAGAGGTTTTCCTTTACTTCCCAGTTTTCACATATCCACTTTTTTATTTGTTTATTTTTTATCTTTATTGTTCAAAGTATTACAGATATTCCCCCTTTTCCCCCCATTGACCTCTTCTAGCCTGCCCCCCGCCCCCACACCAAGCTTTCACCATCCTATTGTCTGTGTCCATGGGTTATGAATATAGGCATACAAATTCTTCACTTTTCCATTTAGTTTGTGGATATGTGGGATTTAGTTATAAACAATTTAACAGCAGAAACAGATGCTTTCTCTGCCTATCATAATTCTATATCTAGCAAGGAAATCTAAGAGTGTTCAAATGAGCAAATTAATATAAGATGGCCAAATTAGTTGAACAAAAATGAATACTAATAAATTTGTTCAAAAGTCCAAATGGGCCCTAGCCATAGCCAGTTTTTCTCAGTGGTTAGAGCGTCAGCCCTAGGGCCAAAGGGTCGCAGGTTCGATCCCCAGCCTGCTCGGGCACAAGTGGGAGGCAACTACTCAATGTGTCTCTCTCATGTTTAAGTTTCTTTCTCTCTCTCTCTCTCTCTCTCTCTCTCTCTCTCTCTCCCCCCTCCCTTCCACTCTCTCTCTAAAAAAAAAAAAAAAAAAAAAAATCAATGGAAAAATCTCACTTTTTAAATCTTCACCCAAAGATATGTTTTAGAGAGAGGAAGGGAGAGAGAGAAAAACATCAATGTGAGAGAGAAACATAGGATGCCTCCAGTATGTGCATGCCCTAACTGGGGATCAAACCCACAAGCTTTCTGGTGTTCTGGCCGACACTCCAATCAACTCAGCAAGCGCTGAAATCTCATTTTTAAGGTGAAATTTCATAAAGTTTCATTTTATTTAAATTCAAAATGATGTAACTTTATGTTGATTTTCCACTCAGAACAAAATATTTTTCCTTTTTGAAATTATTTTACATGAAAAATAGTAAAGTTCACCTCCCACCCATTAAGACAACTACTAAGAACTGTAAAACAGAAATAACAAATGTTGGCAAGGATGTAGACATATTGGAACACTTGTACACTGTTAGTGGGAATGTAAAATGATACACAGCTACTATAGAAAACTGTATAGCAGTAACCCTGAAACCAATACAAAATAATACTGAAAGTAAAGTATACAGTCAAAAAAAAAGAAAATAAAACTGTGAAGCAGTTTCTAAAAAAAATTAAAAATCGAACTACATTATGACCCAGTCATTCCACTTCTGAGGATATATCTAAAAGAATTTAAAGCATGGTTCCGAAAAATATTTGCCTACCAATGTTCATAGAAGTATTACTCACAATACCCAAAAGGTGGAAGCAACCTAAATATGCATCGATGGATAAATCGATAAAAAAAAAAATGTGGCATATGGATATAATGGTATATTATTCAGCCTTAAAAAAGAAGGAAATCCTGACACAGTACAACATGGATATGCCTTGAGGACATTATGCAAAGTGGAATAAGCCACTGTTATGAAGCCTCTAGAGTAGTCAAATTTAGTATAGTAACAAAAAGTAAAATAGTGGTTGCCAGGAGCTAGGGTAGGGGAAAATGGGGGGTTATTATTTAATGGGTATGAAAAAGTTCTGGAGATTGGTTGCACAACAATGTGAATGTAAACACCTCTACACTGTAAAAAAAAAAAATGGATAACAGTAAATTTTACTACAAAAAAATTAAAAATAGATACATTAAAAATTAGTAAGAAAGCTTATCACAACTTTATGCAATAAAAACTACATTGAAAATATGTTAGTGACAGAACTTCACAAAAAAAGTCTGAAATGCCCATACAGCAAGTCTATAGTCTGTACTTATACATACGCTCCTTTGGTTGTCTGTAAAATAGTAAAAAGTTTTGACTCCTCTTTCTCATCCCAGTTTTGTGAGACTTCTTATCCGCTGGTTTCCCTGCTGCCCAGAAATCAGAGGGAATTATCAGTTTGTGAAGATGAATACCTCAATATTTTAGCTTCTCTACCTAAGATCCAGATCATTATGGGAGGTAAATGCTATAACTTTTCTATAAAAGAGGAAGGAAAAAAAGAAAAGAAAAGAGAGCAATGGTTCTTTTATAAAAATGCTATCTTTAATACGGAAAGGTGACATTATAGTAGTCCCCCCTTATCTGTGGGGGATATAGTCCAAGACATCACTGGATGCCTGAAATTGCAGATAATACCAAACCCTAGAGATCCTATTTGTTTTCCTATACATACATGCCATGATATAATTTAATTTATAAATTAGGCAAGTAAGAGATTAACAATAATAACTAATAATAAAAAAGAACTATTATTACAACATTACTGTAATAAAAGTTATGCGAATGTAGTGTTTCTCTCTCTCTCTCTCTCAAAATATCTTACTATACTGCCCTTACCCTTCTTCTGGTGATGTCTACATGATAAGATGAAGTGAGACAGATGTATTGGACAAAGGAATAATTCATGTCATGAGCAACAAATGGCAGAGATCAAAACCACGAATGAAGGGAGACTAATTTACTCACCCTCCATCAACAGATGAGCTTTGGGTGTGACTTTTCAATAGTGGAGTAGGATATTCCACTCACTGGTCTCCTTGTGAGCATTTGTTTGTATTTCCAAAATGACTAAGCCGGGGAGTGGGCGAGTGGGGGAGTCTGTGGCCTCAGAACAGCACTGCTCTTTCCTCTATTGGATTCTTTAACTATCCAGCCTGAAACTTTGACCTTGTTAATGATAAGCCAACTGATTCAGCTTTCATTCTTATATATTTCTTCTCCTGGTTAATGGGAATCTAAAGCTAAAATTATTTTAAATAGGAAAAGCAACCTAAATGCTAAAAAATACTGCAGACTGGTTAAATTAGAATGCATTCGCTCCATAAAGAGCTATGAAGCTTTTAAAATTATTATAAGGGTTATTTAGCAATAACTTAAAAGTTGTGGCAAAAAGAGAACTACCATATGATCTGGCAATTCCGATCTGGCAATTCCACTCGAGGTATCTATTCAAAGAAAATTACTAGTAAAACACTACCATTGACATCAGAGGCTAGATCTTCCAGACAGAAAATCAACAAGGAAATGGTGGCCTTAAATGACACACTAGATCAGATGGATTTAATTGACATCTTCAGAGCATTTCACACAAAGCAGCAGAATAAACATTCTTTTCAAGTGCACTTAGAACATTTTCTAAGATAGACCACATGCTAGGACACAAAAAAAGTCTTAATAAATTTATGAAGATTAAAATCATACCAAGCATCTTTGCTGACCATATGGTATGAAACTAGAAATCAATCACAAGAAAAAAAAACTGAAAAACACACAAAGACATGGAGGTTAAATAACATGGTACTAAACAATGAATGGATTAACAATTAGATCAAGGAAGAAATTAAAAAAAAACCTTGAAACAAATGAAAATGAGAACACAACAACCCAAAATCTATGGGACGCAGTAAAAGCAGTCCTAAGAAGGGAAATTCATAGCATTTAGCATTATAGGTTCAACTAAAGAAACAAGAAAAATCTTAAACAACCTAACTACACTTAAAGGAACTAGAAAAAGAACAAACAAAGCCCAAAGTGAGTAGAAGAAAATAATAAAGATCAGAACAGAAATAAAAAAAAATTGAGTCTAAAAAGAAAGATACAAAAGACCAATGAAACCAAGAGCTGGTTTCTTAAAAGGACAAATAAGATTGACAAACCTTTAACCAGACTCAGCAAGAAAAAAAAGAGAGAGGACCCAAATAAATAAAATCAGAAATAAAAGAGAAATAACAATTAACACCAAAGAAATACAAAGAACTATAAGAAAATATTGTGAACAACTATATGCCAACAAATTGGACACTCTGGATGAAAAGATAAATTCCTAGAAACATACAATCTTCCAAAACTGAGTCAGGAAAAATCAGAGAATCTGCATAGACAGATTAAAACTAGTCAAAATGAAGCAATATAAAACAAACAAACAAAAAAACCTCCCAACGAACAAAAGTCCTGGCCAGATGGCTTCACAGGTGAACTTTACCAAACATTCAAAGAGAAACTAACACCTATTATTCCAAAAAATTCAAGATGAGAGAACACTCCCAAACTCATTTTACAAGGCCAGGATTATGCAAATTCCAAAACTAGACAAAGACACGACAAAGAAAGAAAATGATAAGCCAATATCTCTAGTGAGCATAGATGCAAAAGTCCTAAACAAAATGCTAGCATACCAGATCCAGCAATACATTAAAAAAGAGCATACACCGTGATCAAGTGGGATTTACGGTGGGATACAAAGGTGGTACACTACCTGAAAATCAGTAAACATGCTACACCACATAAACAAAATGAAGGATAAAAACCACATGATCATATCAATAGACGCAGAAAAAGCATTTGATAAAATCAACACTCATTTATGATAAAAACTCTCAGAAAAGGGGAAATAGAGGAAACATACCTCAATGTAATAAAGGCCATATATGACAAACCCATAGCCAATATTATATTCAGTGGGCAAAAACTACAAGTGTTTCTCTTAGGATCGGGAATACGACAGGGATGTCCATTTTCACCACTCTTACTCAACATAGTACTGAAAGTTCTACCACAACAACCAGACAAGAAGAAGAAATAAAAGGCTTCCAAAAAGGAAAGGAAGAAGCAAAACTGTCATTATGTGCAGATAACATGATATTGTATATAGAGAATCCTATTGATTCCACCAAAAAACTACCAGAACTGATCAATGAATTCAGTAAAGTAGCAGGATACAAAATAAATATCCAGAAATCAGTGCATTTTTATACCAGAAAAGGAAACTAAGAAAAAAAACCAATCACAATTGCTTTAAAAAGAATACATAGGAATAAATTTAGCCAAGAATGTAAAAGACCTTTCTTCAGAAAATTATAAGACACTGAAGAAAATAGTGGAAAAAGATACAAATAAGTGGAAGCATATACTGTGTTCATGGATAGGAAGAATTAACATAATTAAAATGTCCATACGACCCAAAGCAATCTATACATTCAATATAATTCCCATCAAGAAACCAGTGGCATATTTCTCAGAACTAGAACAAATATTCCAAAAATGTATATGTAACCACAAAAGACCCCCCAAACAGCCACAGCTATCTTGAGAAAGAAGAACAAAATGGGAGGAATCACGCTACCTGATATCAAATATACTACTAGGCCAGGGGAATCAAAACAGTCTGGTACTAGCATAAAAACGACATATAGAGAGAGCCCAGAAATAAACCCACGCCTTTATAGTGAATTACTCTTTGACGAAGAAGGGGAAAACATACAATGGGGTAAAGCTAATCTATTTAATAAATGGTGCTGGGACAGATACATGCAAAACAATGAAACAATACCATCTTCTAATACCATACACAAGAATAAACTCAAAATGGATTAAAGACTTAAAAGTTAGACTCGAAACCATAAAAATCCTAGAAGAAAACATAGGCAGTAAAATCTCAAACATTTCTCATAGCAATGTTTTTTTCTGATATATATCTTCGGGCAAGGGAAACAAAAGAAAAAATAATCAAGTTTTTGCACAGCAAAGGAAGCCATCAACAAAATGAAAAGACAACCCACTGAATGGGAGAATATATTCACCAATGATACATCTGATAAGGGGCTAATATCCAAAATTTATAAAGAACTTTGAAAACTCAACATCAAAAAAACCCCCAAAAACCACAATACAATTGAAAAATGGGCAAAAGACCTGAAATGACACTTCTCCAAAGAGGACATACAAATGGCTAATAGACATATGAAAAGATGCTAAACATCACTAAGCATCAGAGAAATGCAAATTAAAATCACAATGAGATATCATCTCACACCTGTCAGAATGGCTATCATCAATAAATCCACAAACAACAAGTGGTGGAGAGGATGTGGAGAAAAGAGAACCCTCGTGCACTGTTGGTGTGAGTGCTGACTGGTGCAGCCACTGTGGAAAACAGTATGGAGTTAAAAATGGAACTGCCGTATGATCCAGTGATTCCACTTCTGGGAATATATCTGAAGAAACCTGAAACACTAATTCAAAAGAATATATGCACTCCTGTGTTCATTGTAATGTTATTTACAACTAGAGGCCTAGTGCACAGATTCGTGCACCAGTGGGGTTCCTTGGCCTGGTCTGTGCCCTCTCACAATACAAGACCCCTTGGGGGATGGCAGAGAGCCAGTTTCAGCCTGATCCATACATGCCAGGCCAAGGGACCCCACTGGTGCCCAAATCCATGCACTGGGCCAGTTTCGGCCCCATCCCTACAGGCCAGGTTGAGGGACCCCATTGGTGCACGAATCCATGCACTGGGTCAGTTTCAGCCCAATCCCTGCAGGCCAGGCCAAGTGACCCCACTGGTGCATGAATCCGTGCACTGGGCCTCTAGTATGCATATAAGATCTTTGGTTAATCTCTTCCCGCCCTCCCCTTTACCCCCTCCCCTCTGAGATTCATTAGTCTTCCATGTTTCCATGCCGGTGGGTTGAGCGTCTGCCCCCTGGTGGTCACTGTGGGTCATAGCTACTGGTCGGTCAGCAAGTTGGCCAGTTGCTTAGGCTTTTATATATATAGATAGCCAAGATTTGGAAACAGCCCAAGTGCCCATCAGTACCTGAGTGGATAAAAAAGCTGTGGTACATTTACACAATGGATTACTACTTGGATGTAAAAAGACAGAAATCTTACCCTTTGTAACAGCATAGATGGGCTGGAGAACATTATGCTAAGTGAAATAAGCCAGTCAGAGAAAGACAAGTACATATGACTTCACTCATGTGGAATCTAATGAACAAGTAAACTAACAAACAAAATGGAAACAGACTCATAGATAGAGAACAGACTGACAGCTGTCAGAGTGGAGGGAGCTGGGAGGCTGGGTAAAAAGGTGAAGGGATTAAGCAAAGCAAAACAAAACCTCATGGACACAGGTAATAGTATGGTGCTTACCAGAGGGAAAGGGGTGTGGAGGAAGGTAGAAGAGAGGATGGGGGGATAAATGGTGATGGAAGGAGACTTAGCTTAGGGTGGTGAACACAATACAATATACAGATGACATATTACAGAATTGTACACCTGGAACTTATATAAGTTATTAACCAATGTCACCCCCATAAATTCAATAAAAAAGTGAAAACAAAAACACTAAATCAAAGAGATATATGACTCCATGTTCATTGCATCATTTATAATAGCCAAGATATGGGAATAATCTGTGTCCATTGATGGATAAATCAATGAAGAAAATGTCACACACACACACACACACACACACACACACACACACACACACAGGAATATTATTCAGCCATAAAAAAGAATTACATCTTGCCATGCAACAAGATAGATGGACCTTGAAGGTATTATGCTACGTGAAATAAATCAGATAAAGACAAATACTGTATGATCTTACTTATATGTAGAACCTTAAAAAAAAAAAAAAACCACACCACCAATGCTGATTAGATACAGAAAACAGATTGGTGGTTGCCAGAGGTCGGGGGGTTGGGAGGTGGGTGAGCAAAATGGGTGAAGTGGGTCAAAGGTACAAAGTTCTATTTATAAAATAAATAAGTCACAGGAATGTAACATACAGCGTGGCAACTATAGCTAATATTACTGCAGTGGATATTTGAAAGTTGCTAAGACAGTAATCTTAAAAGAAATGTGTAACTATGTATAGTGACAGATATTAACTACACTTATTGTGATGGTCGTCTTACAATGTATACACATACTGAATCATTATGCTAACCTACTATACACCTAAAATTACTATGTCAATTGTACCTCAATTTTGAAAAAATAGTTTATGATATATTAATAAATTTAAAAAACTAGGCTAGTATATGTTCAGGTACATTATGATTGAAACTATAAAAATCAGCTAGGATGGACTATACAAAAATTGTAAATTAATTGTGCTGTAGCAAAAATATGGATAGTTTTTTCACCTGCTTCTATCAATTATAATAATGTGTTTCATTTTTAAAAATTGTAAAAAGAAATCTCACTAAACATTTCAGCCTCATGCTGCAGCTCCGAGTACAAAAACAACCCAAACGAGGTCCTCCCGCCTGGAGCCAGCATCACGGTGCAGGCCCCTCGGGGAGCGTACTGGGTAGAAGGGCCAGTGCTCCTCCAGGGCCGTCCTGGTCCAGTTCAGAGAAATGAGCTCACGGCTCTGACTCCCCCTGCCTCCTCCTGAACTCTATGCCCTTTCCCGTGCTTATCACCACAGACGTTTTCATTTTTACTCCAGAGGATAAGATCATTATCTTGGGGGATGGGTAAGGCAAAGGACAAAGGCTGACATTACGGATGGTTTATCACAAGAGAAATCCTCTACTGAAGACAGACAATTAGCAAAGGTCAGAACACGAAAACTGGGATATTATCTGGTCCGACACCACTCCCACTTTAAATAGAAAACGTGGGTGTTATCTGACCACACCTGAGGGTCGGGGTGAGGAGGCGGGTTTTCCACGGTCTCCAAGCTGCAGAGCCGGGATCCTGGCCTGGCTTCTACTAACAGGTCAGCTGCTCCCAGGAGAGGACACTCCAGGGAACTGGAGAGGGGCCTCTAGTGCCACCAAAAGTAATGAGTAAAAGAATAAATTTGTGATAAGATTTCAACTCAAAAACAGTTCTCTGTGTCCACAAAAGCATGATAGTCACTAGAGAGTGAAAGCAGGGGTGGCAAGAGGCACAAGATAAAATCAGAAGTGCATGCTGTCCTTGGGCTGCTTGGACACTCGCCTGCCTTCTTCCCTTCCTCTTTTTTGGTAACAGATTTATTCAGATATAATGCACATACCATACAATTCACCCATTTAAAGTACACAACTCACGACATGTATTAGAGTTGTACACCCATCACCACAATCAATCTTAGAACATGTTCATCACCCCAAAAAGGAATGCCAGACCCTTTAACCACCAGGCCCACCCCAGTTCTCCATCCTGGGCAACCACTGGTCTGCTTTCTGTCTTTACAGGTTTACCTATTGTCAGTATGTCATATAAATGTCAGTATTTTATAATTCATATAAAAAAGACTACATATAAATGTAGTCTTTTGCAACTGGCTTCTTGCACTGAGCCGAGTGTACCCAAGGCTCGTCCCTGTGTGCAGCGCGCGTCATTCCTCCTTTCACCTGGACTGCAGTCACCAAGCTCTTCGTCCTCGCGATGCACACAGAGTAGCACAAGCGGATGTGAGCAGGGACATGACGGGAGAGAGGGAATGGTAAGGATTTCCAGGCTTTCAAGGTTCATACTTACTTTGATTTTGTAAAGTTGTCTCAGCCTTTTCAATAGTTAACAACAGATTTTCGGAGAGGTCTTCTCTTTTGCTCACTATTGGAAAACCATTCCAGATGTACATCATTTCCTAACAGGGAAGAATGCAAACCCATTTGCAATTATCTGACGGTTATTCAATGTCCTTTACAACAACAAAACTACGAATGTGTGTTTGCCTTGGTTGCTACGGCTCTCATATAGAGTTGAGTGATATCATTTCCCCTTTCTCATTTTATTATATGACTTTGTCTTTTATACTGTGAAGTAATTCAATAGATATACTATAGTGTGTTTTTACTGAAAAAAAAATAACTTATTCATTCATTGAACAAATATTTATTAAGCGCTTATTGGTATTCAGACATTTTGGAAGATAATCAATTATAGATACCGAAGTAAATATTTTATTTATTTTTTTAAAATATATTTTATTGATTTTTGCAGAGAGGAAGGGAGAGAGATAGAGAGTCAGAAACATTGATGAGAGAGAAACATCAATCAGCTGCCTCCTGCACATCTCCTACTGGGGATTGTGCCTGCAACCCAGGTACATGCCCTTGACCGGAATCGAACCTGGGACCCTTCAGTCCGCAGGCCGACGCTCTATCCACTGAGCCAAACCGGTTTCGGCAATATTTTATTTTTTAAAAATGTTTTTATTGATTTCAGTGAGATGGAGAGAGGAATAGAAACATCAATGATCAAAATCATTGATCAGCTGCCTCCTCTACATCCCTTGCTGGGGATCGAGCCCAAAACCCGGGCATATGCCCTGAGAACAGAACCGTGATCTCCTGGTTCCTGGGTCAATGCTCAAGCACTGAACCACACCAGCCAGGCAAATAAATATAGCATTTTAAACTGATACAATGGACAATTCTATTTATATAAATCTTTGCTGTTACATTTAAATAAAGGGAAAACATTATAAAATATCTGCCAATTATTTACATAAATTGTTTCCAAGGATGTCACTGGAAATGAACATAGGAAATATTTCATTGGGCTCAGGTTCTTTTATACCATTAAAACATGTGACAGTTCAGTAATGCAATCCAATATGCAGAAAATGTATTCATTTGAAGGCCATATGGCTGAATGACAGCCCTTGAAAATGTAAATGAATGATTTTTTTATTGCAAATTACATTTAATAAGGTAACAGATGAGAATTTTTTTTGGACCAAAAGCAAATGTGCTTTTGCTTGAAAATATTTTTATAATCTTCCTGGTAGTGCAGTTCATATTTTTAAAGGTATGAAATAAGCAGGGTAATTAGTATTTCTTAGAAATGAAACATGATAAAGATATTATTTAAACAATCTCTTACAGGGAAACTGTGGAAATGAGGAAAATGCAGTTGAGTATAGTGGCAACAAGGTAATCTTTAATTTATGCCACTGAAAACTACTAAAACTGCCACACTCTACCTTGTATTTCACATCTAACAGTTTCTTGTTGCTAACAGTGTCACAACTCAATTCAATAACTAATGGGATGTTTAATGATGATGATCTTTTTAAGATGTTGCTTTTACTGATGAAATATTTACAAGAAGAAAGCAAGTTACCACAATTCAAGCCAATTATACCGCCTTAGATCTAGAGAAATCAGTGCAGTGAGGTGACCTTCCTGAAGACCCTTAATGAAGTTGGGTATAATTAGCTTATAGAAGTTCTGGGGCAGCAAGAAGGCTATGGTGCGCCAGATGATTTTCAGGAAAGTTCTGTGACATAGGAAGGAAATGTTTCCAAGCACAAATGAGTGATAGAAGTGAATTAGGAAGGGAGCTAAAAGCTGTCACTGGGAATACAGCAGCAGGTCCCCACATTAGCTAGGAACGAGGGAATATTTGGTCCTCTTCCTGGTTTTCTGACCTTCATCTGTGCTCAGATATAGAGTGCTCATATTTGGTCTAGCACAGGCACAGAATAACCTGTGCTGGTGTGGAGTTCCCTGAGACTGTCTATCTGAAGTAGGAAACACACACGTCTGGGCACTAGATGCAGGTCGCTCTATCACCTGGGAAGGGCTATAGTTTTCTTTCTCAAGGCAGACAGACAGAGAGCTCCCATAACTCAGTGATCAAACATTAAACAGCCCAATGGAAAACTAGTGAGGTATATGAACAATTCACAAAAGCAGAAAGAAATAAGAGTAAGTAGGCACATAAAGAGATGTTACTGCACCAATAGAAAAACACAAATTCGAACAGTAAAACACTGTTGGTAGAATTTTATTTGAGATACCCGGTACTTTTGCAAGAAGTCTTCATGAAGAACATTTAAGTTGAAATTATGGTTTTTATGAAGTCTAGCCTTGGTGGTCTAACCATGAGGACTATGGCTCGGGCCACGCACTGCCCAGTACAGCAGCCACCAGCCACTCAGGCTCTGAGTCCTGGAAATGTGCTCGTCCACAGGAGATGTGCTCCCAGGGGAAAACATACGCACATCCCAAAGAATCAGAGCTCTACAGAGGGATGGGAAGCAACTCGTGGCATTTCGTTGATTCCATGATCACACAACAACTTTCTGTATATCCTGGATTAAACAAAATACTACATCTTTTCAATCATTTTCATGTTTCCTCTTCCTTTCTAACATTTACCTGTTCATTTTTAATGTGGCCACTCAGAAAAGAGAAAATGACCTATGTAGCTAGCATTACAAGTTAACTCAGCTTCAATTAAGTCAGCGGTTCTCAGCCTGTGGGTCGCGACCCCTTTGGAGGTCGAACGACCCTTTCACAGGGGTCGCCTAAGACCATTGGAAAACACATATATAATTACATATTGTTTTTGTGATTAATCACTATGCTTTAATTATGTTCAATTTGTAACAATGAAATTGGGGGTCACCACAATATGAGGAACTGTATTAAAGGGTCGTGGCATTAGGAAGGTTGAGAACCACTGCATTAAGTCAACTCACCCCACTCTGCCTGGATTTCCTTACCTATAAAATGGGCTACAAAGAGAATCTACCCTCATAGAGTCATCAAGTAAGAATCAAAAGATATATCTTTTTAAATAGTTTTTATCATAATGGGTCGAACATACCAACTTGTCAAAGAAACATCAGCTGTAATATTCATTATTTAATTATGAAAGTTCACCTTACAGACAACACTTACAATGGTTTTCAATGGAGCTAAACTTCACAACAAAAGCTAGGCGTGCTCCCTGCTGCTAGGAATAGACCATTAACTTCTAGAACACAAACAGTAAATAAAATAAAGGCAGATACCAGGGCAGGCAAGACGAGCTTCACAGGTGCAGGCAACGAGGCGGAGTAACGGCGAGACTTCCTCACGGCAAACTTCTCTGTAGGGATGGACTTCCCGGCAATTCTCTGCTTCAAGCTGTCCACCTGTCTGTGAAGAGCCCAGCCCCAGCGAAAGGTCATTAGGACACAGACTCTATTTACATCCATGGTGTTCACGCCATGTTCCCTAGCCTAGACCAATAGCAGCATCACGTGGAAACCTGTTCCAAATGGCAATGTTCAGGCTCCTCCCCAAACCTAATGAATCAGCAACTCCTAGGGCTGGCTGGCTGGCTGGCTGGATGACTGGATGGCTCGATGGGCGGATACTTGTGTAAACAAATTACTTCCCAGAACAGCCTCTCAGAACCTTTGACACACTAATGAAAACTAAGGATATGTTAAACTGTGTTTTTTAAGTTTATCTGATCACAGAATACCTCTGATACATAGCAAAAGTTGATGTCTTTTGCCAACAATACCATCTTAGGAAACTGTTCAAAATGCAGTAGCAAAGTCCGAATAATAAAACAAACAAAAAAATAATGTGTTCTCAAAATTCCTGCTAAAAGGATGCCATTTTGACTCTTAGCTAAATATATTTCTAAAGAGTTCCTGTGTAAATTAAGTAGATCAATTGAAGAAATATGAAGGTGAAGCATGGGAGCGCAGTAAGGAATAAAAAAGATGTACTTGTGTGCTCCTCTATACATAGGAGGCCTTGGTTACAGAAGTAGTATATTGCTCACCTGAATAAAGTTACCACATTCTCTTTAGTTGCTTCTACTTCCTCCTCAGGAAGCATACTCAAAATCGCAGCTTTCAAGTACACATACGTTGCCTGGAGGAGGAGAAAAAAGCACCTGGTTATAGAAGATCCGTAGGAACATGGCACTTCTACCTTGCAATCAGGAAAGACCTAGAGGTCTTCCAGAGATGATATTTAAGAGGTATCAAAGAAATAACAGAAAATGACTCGCAATGCCTGTTCCAAATAAGATTAACACTTTTCACTTACTGCTGACCATTTTCCTACTATACAACTATAGCTCTCTTGGGTGAGAAAACGGACAAAATGAACGAAACATCATTATCTCATTCCTCCCAACTTCTCACAAATGGATCAGAATCAATGTTGATTATTATGAAAAGCTTTGTCATCAGGGCATTGGAAATTCTACAAAAAATTATCAATACTATTGGTATTTAATAATTTTTAAATATAAGTGCAGTTCCTCTCCAGAGGAAAAGCCTCTGTAGAAATGACTCTTTGGATGGCTTTTAAAGTACGCAGTGCTGAGGACCAATAGTGGTCATACCACTAGGCACTGAATGCACATTTCCTCCTTTGACAGGTCTCAGTGGAGAAAACCATGTCGAAATCATACTACTGAACAAACAGTCCTAATAAGTCCTGTATACTTATTAGTAAATAGATGACATTAATAAAAGCACTGCTCTTTACCTTGGACCATTTACTCTCTTTGCAAAGCAGGTCTGAATAGTAATACGCCTTCATCCAGTTTTGTTGGAATATATTAATCCACATCAGCTCCCAATAACAGAGATGGTGAAACTGTTTCCATTCTTCTTGAACTGAAATGCATTTTCGAAATATCTCTTGTGCCTATAAGTCAATTGCATAAAGCTGATCATCCAGATATTACACAAGGAGATAATAACCTAATGGAAAAATACATAAAACACTTTGTACAGAAAGAACAACATTATCCCTCACTAAACCACTCAACATGATGCTATGTTCCTTTCCTCACATGTAATGATACAGTTCTTTTCTGCATCTCTGTTTAAGTTTCTGAGGCGGCTGTGAAACTTTATAATGTGGGAATGGGGAAGTTATAAAATGTAGAAGTAAGATATAAAATGTAGAGGTCCATTAAGAAAAGACTCACAATAAAAGTCAGAACTTTCAGAGAGTAAAATATACCTTAAGCAAAGTTAAAGGCAATGGACAGACTGGGAGAAGATATTATCAGCCACATAAGTGGCAAAGGATTAATCTATACAAGTTTATCAAATCTTCTAGAAAAAGACAAAAAACTCAATGGGAAAATTGTCAAAGATGAATAGGCAAATTAGAAAAATACATGAGTAACAAATACACATATGAAGAAACTAAAAAATATAAATTTAAAAATTAGCCCGGCTTGCCCTAACTGGTTTAGCTCAGTGGATGGAACGTCAGCCTGTGGACTGAAGGGTCCCAAGTTTGATTCTGGTCAAGGGCACATGCCTTGGTTGTGGGCTCGAGCCCCAGAGGGGGGCGTGCAGGAAGCAGCCGATCAATGATTCTCTCTCATCATTGATGTTTCTATCTCTCTCCCTCTCCCTTCCTCTCTGAAATCAATAAAAAATATATTTTTTAAAAAACTAAGAGCTATTCTTAAAAAAAAAAAAAAATTAGCCTGGCTGGCAGGGCTTAGTGGTTGAGCATCAATCTATGAACCAGGAGGTCATGATTCAATTCCTGGTCAAGGCACAATCCCCAGGAGGGGGCATGCAGGAGGTAGCCGATCAAAGATTTTCTCTCATCATTGATGTTTCTCTCTCTCTCTCTCTCTCTCTCTCTCTCTCTCTCTCTCTCTCTCTCTCTCCCTTCCTCTCTGAAACCAATAAAAATAAAAACATAAAATTAGGTTATCATTGGTTAGCCAAGAAAGAGGCAAAAATAAAACAGATCATGTCCAGACTTGGTAAAGAGCACTGGAAACAAGTTTTCTATCGTTACAAGAGTTTAAATGGAATCGCCTTAAGTCAGGAGGGCAATCTGGCAGAATTTATCAAAATGCAAACATTTTGACCTGGAAATCCTAATGATCAGCATGTCACACGTATGCACAGAAATATACATATAATCATGT